>NW_027363057.1:905000-1505000 GCF_046119375.1 Phyllobates terribilis | reverse complement strand
AGGGTGGTCAATTCAGTGGCAGTCTTATTAGTGAGATAATAGTCCGACTACGCCACCCGTGGTTTGCGGTCAGTGGGGACCGCCGCTGCAAGGCAGACCGCTGAGGCCGGTGTTGTGTGTGCAGCTAAGAACGGGATGACTCCCCACGGGAGGAGTATAGCCTCAGGGCAGTTAGTGTGGATGATGGGAGTGATGGTGCACGAGCGCAGCAGGAATAACTCAGAGTCCGTGCAGTGCAGTTCAGGGTCTTTACTGATGTTATAAAGCAGACTCTCCCGGGAGTACTGGCTAGCAGTAGAGGCCTGGTCAGTCTGAGAGCTAGCAGGATTTCCCCTGGCCAGGTGGAGTTGTAGGCCTCCCCGTCTATCTGTACTCTTTCCTGGCTACCTTGCTGTGTGCGGGTAGAAGTAGCCCACGTCCCTGAGTATACCGTGTGGTGCTCACCCGTACGGCCGGTGACTTGGGGCCTTCTGTTAGCCTCCGCTTCACGATGGCGGTTCTGGTCCCTTGCTTGTGACCGTGCCTTCGGGCTTCTCTGGCCAGAGGACATGGAATCCCCTGCCGGTTGGATTCTGCTGCTGGACCTGGATGTCCCCACAGCCTCGGACTCCGTGTCCAGTCTTCATGTCTTCAGCCAGGGTGAGCTATCTAGCTTCTAGCCCCGGGCACTCGCTCCTGCTCCTACAGAGCTCCTTGCTCTTGCTTTCCCTCTGTCTGGAACTGTCTCCAGGCTCTGACTGACCTAATCCCGCCCCAGACCCAGTTTATAAGGGCAGATTCCTCCCCTCCCAGGTCTGGGCGGGCGGTGTTGCATGCTTAGGGCTCCTGACCAGAGAAACCTCCCACTTGCTCTCAGGCGTAATATTTCTATTAGTGTGGTAACCAGACCCCTGGGGTGCCATATATATACAGCAGTCGCAATATCGACTATATAATGTATATAGAATGCTGTGTATAATCACAGTATCACCTATATAATGTATATACAGCCGTTTACATACATTATATAGGGGATACTACAACTGCTGTTTTATAATCGAGTATCAGCTACATAACATATACAGTACAGCAGTCACAGTATCACCTATATAATGTATATACAGCAGTCTCAATGTGTTATATATTCAGCAGTGTCTCCTTTATGATATTTACTCTGTGTGTCTCCTACAGTGGTGGCCAAAAGTATTGGCACCCCTGCAATTCTGTCAGATAATACTCAGTTTCTTCCTGAAAATGATTGCAATCACAAATTCTTTGGTATTATTATCTTCATTTAATTTGTCTTCAATGAAAAAACACAAAAAGAATTGTCCTAAAGCCAAATTGGATACAATTCCACACCAAACCTAAAAAGGGGGTGGACAAAAGTATTGGCACTGTTTGAAAAATCATGTGATGCTTCTCTAATTCGTGTAATAAACAGCACCTGTAACTTACATGTGGCACCTAACAGGTGTTGGCAATAACTAAATCACACTTGCAGCCAGTTAACATGGATTAAAGTTGACTCAACCTCTGTCCTGTGTCCTTGTGTGTACCACATTGAGCATGGAGAAAGGAAGAAGACCAAAGAACTGTCTGAGGACTTGAGAAACCAAATTGTGAGGAAGCATGAGCAATCTCAAGGCTACAAGTCCATCTCCAAAGACCTGAATGTTCCTGTGTCTTCCGTGCGCAGTGTCATCAAGAAGTTTAAAGTCCATGGCACTGTGGCTAACCTCCCTAGATGTGGACGGAAAAGAAAAATTGACGAGAGATTTCAACGCAAGATTGTGCGGATGGTGGATAAAGAACCTCGACTAAGATCCAAACAAGTTCAAGCTGCCCTGCAGTCCGAGGGTGCAACAGTGTCAACACGTACTATCCGTCGGCGTCTGAATGAAAATGGACTGTATGGTAGGATACCCAGGAAGACCCCACTTCTTACCCCGAGACATAAAAAGCCAGGCTGGAGTTTGCCAAAACTTACCTGAGAAAGCCTAAAACGTTTTGGAAGAATGTTCTCTGGTCAGATGAGACAAAAGTAGAGCTTTTTGGCAAAAAAGCATCAACATAGAGTGTACAGGAAAAAAAAAGAGGCATTCAAAGAAAATAACACGGTCCCTACAGTCAAACATAGCGGAGGTTTCCTGATGTTTTGGGGTTGCTTTGCTGCCTCTGGCACGGGACTGCTTGACCGTGTGCATGGCATTATGAAGTCTGAAGACTACCAACAAATTTTGCAGCATAATGTAGGGCCCAGTGTGAGAAAGCTTGGTCTCCCTGAGAGGTCATGGGTCTTCCAGCAGGACAATGACCCAAAACACACTTCCAAAAGCACTATAAAATGGTTTGAGAGAAAGCACTGGAGACTTCTAAGGTGGCCAGCAATGAGTCCAGACCTGAATCCCATAGAACACCTGTGGAGAGATCTCAAAATGGCAGTTTGGAGAAGGCACCCTTCAAATATCAGGGACCTGGAGCAGTTTGCCAAAGAAGAATGGTCTACAATTCCAGCAGAGCATTGTAAGAAACTCATTGATGGTTACCGGAAGAGGTTGTTTGCAGTTATTTTGGCTAAAGGTTGTGCAACCAAGTATTAGGCTGAGGGTGCCAATACTTTTGTCTGGCCCATTTTTGGAGTTTTGTGTGAAATGATCAATGATTTGATTTTTGCTTCATTCTCTTTTGTGTTTTTTCCTTGCAAGCAAATTAAATGAAGATAATAATACCAAAGAATTTGTGATTGCAATCATTTTCAGGAAGAAACTGAGTATTATCTGACAGAACTGCAGGGGTGCCAATACTTTTGGCCACCACTGTATGTGACGTATGCATCATAATATACAATGCAATACATTTTATTGATCCTGAGGGAAATTGTAGATATATTGTAAATTTTGGCATTAGTGGATATATTGTAGTCTAGTACATATTGTAATGCTGTCTTAATAAAGTGCATAATGTAGAGTTGTGCATCTATAGTATATAGTGTACAGATGTTTATATAGTATGGTGCTGTGTATAAAGTGTGGAATCCACACTATATACACTGGCACAGCTCTACAGTATATACTATATACACAGCTCCACTCTATATTCCTGAACACAGTATATATTGTGGAGCTGTGCACGTCGTGTATACTTCTCCTGTCCTGTATACATGGTGTAAATCTCAGTATCTGCTCTAATAATGAATGTGTCTGTATATATATTTTTATAAAAATAAGCAGCACTCCAATTAATTGTGAAGAAGTGGACGACTCTATTAGACAATGTGGCCACGTTTCGGATCCATAACAGAACATTTCTCTGCTATAAAGGAACAGAAATGTTGCCAGATGGGCTAATAAAGAGTCCTCCACTTTTCCACAATTAATCGGAGTGCTGCTTATTTTCTTTTTATAAATCCCTTTGATTTATGGGTATGTGTCCTAAAAGCTTTTCACCCGCTGCTTAAAGGGGTTGTCTACTACGCTTTCATTCATGCCCTGTCCATAGAATAGGGCATCAATGTTTGATCAGCTGGGGTCCCGCACCCGGCACCCCTGACGATCAACTGCTATTGGTGCCGGCGGGGGCCGCCGGCCAGAAGTGCTCACCTGTGAAGCTTGGCCATCAAGTTGCAGCGGCTGGCGCGGGGTACTGCACATCCGCCTCCTATTCAATTCAATGGCAGGCGGATGTGCAGTACCGTCGCTTAAAGCAAACCAGTCAGCAGGATTTAGCCCTATAAACTAAAGGCATGGCTATAATGGCACTGCGATGCTGATTAATCTGATACCTGATGTGAAGGGATCCGCTCAGTGGTTGTTTAATACTCACCTTATGAAGTTTTCAGAAAATGACGTCTTGTGCACTTCAGTATGCTGCGGGATGGGACGTGGAGGCAGGGTCCTCTTCTTGTTCTCCGACCCCCCACTAGCCTCCTCTGTTTCTTTTTATTATTGATCATTGATTATTCAGTGACCTGCCTTCTTTTTAAAATTCAGGGCAGGACTTCAAGAAAATGGCGCCAGAGGTGGCGCATGCGCAGATTGATATCTCTGCTTAGTTCAGAGCCGAGATTTCGATCTGCACATGCGCTGCCTCCAGCGCCATTTAGACCCTGCCCCATGTCCCGCCCGAAGCACTCAAGACGTCATTTTCTGATAACTTCATATCAGATTAATCAGGATCACAGCGCCATTATAGCCATGCCTTTAATTTATAGGGCTAAATCCTGCTGACAGGTTCGCTTTAAGAGAGTGGTGAGGGACAAAATTCACTTATCAGGGCTGATGGGTGTTATAGTATGTGGGCTTGTGGGGTTTGTGTGACAGGGCTGCTTTTTGTCCCAGTCCGGCCCTTGTTCAAAGTCATGATGGGCATAGCCCGCTATGGTGTAGGAAATGACACCCGGTCATGACGGGCTATGTCCGTCATTGGTCGTAAAGGGGTTAAGGCAACAGAATGCCATGGCTATGCATTGATAACCTGATTTCAAACCAGATACTGTATATAACATCTTCCTTGATATCAAGATTTTTAAACTATAAACTATGTTCCCTTCTGCAGAAACAAGGGATGTCTGAAAATACCCCTAATGGCTCACAAAGTTTAAAGAAAACTACAGCTTTTGGCACGCCATAATGGCCTAATTAACCCTTTAAGGATAAGGCATTTTTTAGTCTTTAGAAGATGTTTTTTTTTCTCATCCACATTTACAAACCTTTTTACAATAACATCATATTTTTGTTAATTATATAGCGCCAACCTTATCCGCAGCACTTTACAATTAAGCGGGGACATGTACAGACAATAAAGGCATTATAGAGCAACACATAGTTCACCAGATACAGGTGGGGTGAGGGTCCTGCTCACAAGCTACAATATATAAAGAAATAGGGGGGACACAATAGGTAGAAAGTGCTTGTATTGTATGGTCCCGCCATCATTATAATAAATAGGGGTTTTCTAATAAAGGTTCATGAGCCAGTCACCAACCAGTATGTGTCTAAGTACAGATACACAGCGTTCCCTTTTTATTTTTTATCCATAAAGCCTTATGGGGCATGTTTTTTTCACAATGAGCTGTATTTGTCAGTGGCACCATTTTAGTTTACATATAGCTAATTAAAGATTTTTCATTATCTCTTTATGGGAAGGACTAGAAACAAAATAGTGATACTGCTTGTGTTTTTTTTTTTATTTACCTTTAAAATTGTTATTCTTTTGACATGCTGAACAAATAAAATATTAAGCTTATTTTATGGCTTAGCACATTTATGATAATATCAAATTTATGTAGCTTTATCCAGTTTTATTACCTTTGTACAGAAAGTACAATGAAAAATAAGTCCTAAGTTTTTGTGTCAAAAAGTTTTTGTGTTTTTCTCTCCCTCTCTCTCAGAGAACCCTAAGTTTTACAAATTTCTGTAAATGGAGCTGAGGACTTACTTTTGGAATGAAAAGCTGTCATTTTTAATAGTACCAGTGTAGAACATATCACCTTTTATTATATTATTTGGGAGGTAAAATGATCAAATAAAGCAGCAATTCTGGATTGTATTTATTCATTTTTTACACAGTTTACCATTAGATATGACTGACATGTAATCGTTCTCATAGATTGTAGCTTGCGAGCAGGGCCCTCACTCCTTTTGGTATCTGAGTGATGTGTTATTTTGTAATTAATTTATTGTCTGTACAAGTCCCCTCTAAAAGGTAACATGCTGCGGAATATGTTGGCGCTATAGAAATAAAAATTATTATTGCAATTATTAATATTATTATCGTCTTTATTTGACAGTTAAATAAAATCACAATAGTACAGAATGTATGTATTTATTTATTTTTTTATTACTAATGTACAACTTTTTTAATTCAGATTTTTTTCTCCCCATTTTCTGGAACCCATAACTTCCGAGACAGAACTGCAGGAGGTCTTGTTTTTTTTTATTTTGGGTACATTTTCCGCTTTAGAAAAACTCCTGTTCCCCGGGTTTAGTTTGTTTTAAAAAAATATATACTCTGCTTTACTCGCCCTCTCCCGGGTCCAGAATCTCCATAGCTGCTCCATGTGCCTTTTACTGACAGCGCTGCAGCCAATTATTGAGCCGGGATACTCAGTGCCGGCCCGAGGAGGGTGAGTAAAGTACAGTCTGTTTGTTTTTTACATAAAATTGCAACCCCAGGACGAGGATTTTATGACTACTTTTTGGTATGATATAAGTGACAATAAAAAATATATAAATCTTCAATAACTTTTTATTTAGATTTATTGGGAAGCTCACTGTGCAGTATAGTAGTAAAGTTAAATTAATTCTTCAGATCGATACAATTACAGAGATATCCAGGAGGGATATTGGCGCCAAATTTAAACACGCTCTCCGGCCCTCACTAACACGGTTCGCTGATTGGTCACGGCCGCTGGCCGTCGGCCGCGACCAATCAGTGATATTGGCGCCAAATTTAATCACCGCTCTGCTGATTGCGCCCGGTCTGTTGCATACACATTCTAGAATACCCGATGCGTTTGAATCGGGCCACCATCTAGTTTTCAATATAAGGAAAGGAGCCACAGGAGATTGCTATTATTATTATGAGGAAGCCCAGAAGCCCAAAGGGATATTATTAATATTATGAGGAGGCCCAGGGGGCACTGTTATTATTAGAAGAAAGCCCATGAGGAGTTATTATTAAAAGAAGGCCCAGGTGGGTATCATTAATATTATTATTATTACTATAAAGAGGCCTGGTGGGACTATTATTTGTAATATAAGAAAAGTAAGCACAGATGCGCCATTATTATTACTAGCTATTGAACCCGTTCTACGCCCGGGTGGCGAGCATTTGTATTGGTATATGGTCCATTATCTTGGTCCATGCTCCCCTATCCTGGGATGTGCTCCCCCATCCTGTTATGTGCTGCCCCCATCCTGTTATGTAGGCCCCATCCTGCTCCCCCATCCCGTTATGTGCGCCTCATCGTGCTCCCCTATCCTGTTTTGTACGCCCCCATCCTGCTCCCCCATCCTGTCTTGTGCTGCCCCCATCCTGTTTGTTTTGTGCTGCACCCATCCTGTTATGTGCACCCCTATCCTGCTTTGTGCGCCCCATCCTGCTATTTGCGCCCCCATTCTCCTATGTGCACCCCCATCCTGCTATGTACACCCCCATCCTGCTGTGTGCACCCCTATCCTGGTATGTGCTGACCCCATCCTGCTCCCCCATCCTGTTTTGTGCATCCCCATCATGCTCCCTCATCCTGTTTTGTGCTGCCCCATCCTGTTTGTTTTGTGCTGCCCCCATCCTGCTATGTGCGTCCCCATCCTGTTATGTGCACCCCCATCCTGCGCCCCATCCTGTTTTGTGCGCCCCATCCTGTTTTGTGCTTCCTCATACTGTTTTGTGCGCCCCCATTCTGTTATGTGCACCCCCATCCTCCTCCCCCACCCTGTTATGTGCGCCCTCATCCTGCTCCCCCATTATGTTTTGTGCACCCCCATCCTGTTTTGTGCGCCTTCATCCTGCTCCCCCATCCTATTTTGTGCGCCTTAATCCTGCTTCCCCTTCCTGTTTTGTGCGCCCCGTCCTGTTTTGTGTGCCCCCATCCTGTTTGTTTTGTGCTGCCCCCACCCTGTTTTGTGTTGTGCTACCCCCTTCCTGTTTGTCTTGTGTTTCCCCAACCCTGTTTGTGTTGTGCTGCCTCCATCCTGTTTGTGTTGTGCTGCTCCCATCCTGTTTGTGTTGTGCTGCCCTTATCCTGTTTGTTTTGTGCTGCCCCCATCCTGTATCACTTAAAAAAAGACACTCCTACTCACCTTTCCATCGCTCCCCTGCAGCGTTTCGCATGTGTTATTTTATTAAAATGGCGCCAGAATCAGCACCTGCATAGCGCAACATCTGGCGCCATTTTAGTGAAGATACATTTACAGAGTGTATTCAACAAAATGGCGCCGGAGTTCGAGCCTGCGCATACCGCACTGTCTGGCGCCATTTGTTGAAGACACACTGCAAATGTGCCGCTGGAGATTGCAGTATGCATTCAGTGCCTACGCATACTGCGATCTCCGGCACCATGCTCCTCTTACTGGTCACCTATAACAGCTGAATGCGTTCTTGTGTCTGGGGGCAGACTGTGCAGGCGCATCGCGCCTGTGCAGTCTATAGATGCTTCGGACAGACGGACACATCTCCCGTTATATTATAGATGCCCAATGTAAGTCAACGGGAAATTGCCAAAATCGATGGGAACGGTGCTCAAATGACATGGGAACAACATGGGGAAGACCCCTGGAAGCATCTCTGACTCCCAGGTCACTGCTGTCAACAATGTTGTCAGATTATTATTAGAGATGAGCGTTGTTCTACTCGAACTGTTCGCCAATCTCAAATTCGAGCTGTTTTGGGCGGTGTTCGAGCCGTTCGGCGAACACGAACAATTTGAGAAAAATTCGGCTGTTCGAGGTTATGTTCGATAACTGTTCGTGCACCAAAATCAGAACTGGATTTTTTCTCAGTAATGATGAAAATTAATGTTAATACGCAGTTTGAGTGTACAGCGGGGTGGGGGGAGGGGCAGGGGATGGATCTCTGCAGGAACAATGAAGATCTCCATTTTTTTTTCTCTTTCCCGCATTTGCAGTGGGGAGGTGCAATCTGTCAGCCTATCAGCAGCGCACACACGGAGCGAAGTGCTTTTTTTCACACAAGCAAGTGCATGTGTCATTGGCAGTGTATGTCACATGTCCTTGCCCTATAAGACCCAGCCATTTTCCCCGTCGCCACCATTTGCTCACTGCTGCAGCTGCGTGTTAGACGGCACCGCTGTTGCTGTGTGCGCTATACCTTGTTAATTTCAAGCCAATTTTCGCACAAATCTACAGATAGCTTGGGAGTAGGGAATAGTTGTGATTGCAGTCCTTTTAAGGACTAGGTTACAGCATTTCCTACGACTTTTATCAGGCAGGTCTGTGCTCTTAAATAGATAGATTGTGGGAGTAAAGACTAATTGTAATTGGAGTCCTTTTCAGGACTAGGTTACATCAGTTCCTATCAGTTTTTGCCAGGCAGGTCTGTGCCAGTGCTGTGCAAGTTTTTTTCACAGCATTTGGCTGAATCTAGCAAAGCTAATCCTTTTTGGCCTATTGCAGAGTGTGTTAGTCAGTGGAGTAGCCTGTGTTGCAAGATATACCACCTGTGTATAGAATACCAATTTTTTTACTGCACCTAGTGAAGTAAAATCTTTTGGGCATAGCATCATTCTATTAGTCCATCTATACTGACCTCCATCAGGTTGCAAATTGAATATAATTTTTTTCTGCATCTAGCTCTGAAAAAATATTGGGCTTCTAGCAGTGTGTGGGACTTGTTCTATTAATCCATCTATACAGACCTCCATCAGGTTGCAAACTGAATATATTTTTTTCTGCATCTACCTCTGAAAAAATATTGGGCTTCTAGCTGTGTGTGGGACTTGTTCTATTAATCCATCTATACAGACCTCCATCAGGTTGCAAACTGAATATATTTTTTTCTGCATCTACCTCTGAAAAAATATTGGGCTTCTAGCTGTGTGTGGGACTTGTTCTATTAATCCATCTATACAGACCTCCATCAGGTTGCAAACTGAATATATTTTTTTCTGCATCTACCTCTGAAAAAATATTGGGCTTCTAGCTGTGTGTTGGACTTGTTCTATTAATCCATCTATACAGACCTCCATCAGGTTGCAAACTGAATATATTTTTTTCTGCATCTACCTCTGAAAAAATATTGGGCTTCTAGCCTTGTGTGGGACTTGTTCTATTAATCCATCTATACAGACCTCCATCAGGTTGCAAACTGAATATATTTTTTTCTGCATCTACCTCTGAAAAAATATTGGGCTTCTAGCTGTGTGTGGGACTTGTTCTATTAATCCATCTATACAGACCTCCATCAGGTTGCAAACTGAATATATTTTTTTCTGCATCTACCTCTGAAAAAATATTGGGCTTCTAGCTGTGTGTGGGACTTGTTCTATTAATCCATCTATACAGACCTCCATCAGGTTGCAAACTGAATATATTTTTTTCTGCATCTACCTCTGAAAAAATATTGGGCTTCTAGCTGTGTGTGGGACTTGTTCTATTAATCCATCTATACAGACCTCCATCAGGTTGCAAACTGAATATATTTTTTTCTGCATCTACCTCTGAAAAAATATTGGGCTTCTAGCTGTGTGTGGGACTTGTTGTATTAGTCCATCTATACTGACCTCCATCAGGTTGCAAACTGAATATATTTTTTCTGCATCTACCTCTGAAAAAATATTGGGCTTCTAGCTGTGTGTGGGACTTGTTCTATTAATCCATCTATACAGACCTCCATCAGGTTGCAAATTGAATATAATTTTTTTCTGCATCTAACCCAGCCAATAGTTTTGGCCTAATACCACAGTTTGGCCACTCAGCTCTGCTCGTTTCCCATCCATCGTTTTTTTGTGCAAACAACTCCAGAGTTGTGAATTAGTTAACCACCAAAATGAGTTGAAAAAGGCCTGCTGCTGGTGGAAAGGGGAATAGGCGTGTTGGGAAGGGGAAAAAAGGTTGTGTCCGTGGGGTAGGTGTTAAAGCAACAGTAACATCTGCAGAAGAAAGACCATCTTCCAGCCAAACTAAAATGTCTACTTCTTTTAGCGTACAATGTGATAAGATCCCTTTCTTACGGCCACGCCAATCGCTACAAATTCCAGATGAGGCACAAAAACAGCAGGTGCTTCAACGGATATCAAGTGCTCCTTTAAGTGGGCTCTCCTCCACATCAACTTCAACATCACAAATACTCCAGTCCTCAAAGGTGTCACCCCAATCGCACTTGCTTCCTCACAGCTCCCAAATCTCCAGCTGCCCGTCTGAGTATGAGGTAGAACAGATGCTTGAGTCTGCAGAGCTGTTTACTCATACTATAGCCTGGGAATCAGAGGTCGACTCCAGCGCTTCTGTGAATCCAGACGAGGAAATGATCTGCACTGATGCCCAGAATCTTTATGAGTCGGATCCAGGACCAGACGCAGAAGGTTCTGACCATAATGTAGACCCTCATTCCCAAACTGTAACTCCTGTTGGTGAAGACAATGAGGAAGACGATGATAAGACTCAAATACCTGATTGGAGCGACAACTTTAGTTTTTTGTCAGGGCAGGAACAGGTTGGCTCTGAGGACGACGGGTGTGATAACGCACAGGGTGATGATGATGAGGTTGGAGATCCCACTTACTGTCAACCCACAGTCAGCCAAGAGATGAGGTCAGCAGAGGAGGTGGAGGAAGATGCTAGTGACGACGAGGTCAGGTTGCGCCTTCCTGGACAGAGACGTAGTACTGGAAGCACGTCAACAACTGCATCCTCAAACACAACTCTGCCTCTCACCACAAGTCGTGGTGGCTCTTCAGGTCGCATGGGTGCTAAGCCTTGCATAGCCTGGGCATTTTTTCAGATCGATAAAGATGACCCAACTCGTGTTATCTGTAACATTTGTCAGCAAAAGCTAAATAGAGGCCAAAAAATACATAGTTTGAGTACTTCATGCATGAACCGGCACATGGACATGAAGCATAAGTTGCAGTGGGAAGCTCAGTGTGCTACAATGCGGCCTAGCCGGCCGGGCCAACCACCGTCTGCCATATCTTGTGCATCCGCGGCCTCTTCATCCTCTGTGACTGGGGGGACAGCAGTCACACCTGTTTTGGGGCGCAGACCTGCCACCTCTTTACCCGCAACAGCCAGCGTGATTGGCAGGTCATCATTTTCTTTGGAGGTGGTAACACCAGCTGGTCTTGAGCGCTGTCCGACATCGATAGCACCACCTTTGGATCAAGGCAACCTAACATGTCCGCCTGCATCTTCCTCACAGACCGGCAGTTTGCCGGGGACACCCTTATCAACCCCGTCTAAGCACAATAGCCAGCCCTCGGTCCCTCAGATGTGGACAAGTAAAAGACCATTTCCTCCTAGCCATGAGAAAGCTAAGAGGTTGAATTTCACCATCTGCAAGTTCTTGGCTACAGAAATGCTGCCTTTCCGCCTGGTGGACACAGAGGATTTTCGAGACCTTATGTCCGTCGCAGTGCCCCAGTACCAGATGCCCAGTCGGCACTACTTCTCAAAGAAAGGTGTGCCTGCGCTCCACCAGCATGTCGCACACAACATCACCGCTTCTTTGAGAAACTCTGTGTGTGACAGGGTGCATTTCACCACAGACACTTGGACGAGTAGGCATGGACAGGGGCGTTACATGTCGCTGACTGGGCACTGGGTAACTATGGTGACAGCAGGACAAGGGGCTGCTGTCCAAGTCTTGCCGTCCCCACGAGTTGTGCGTCAATCCTCTTTATGTCAAAGTTTCTCCACTGCTTCTGCCTCCTCAACCTCCTCTCGGTCTTCCACCTGCACCCAAAGCCTGTCTGGTCATGCCACAAGCTTTCTAACTGCGCAGAAGGGATCCTGCACACCTCCTTACTATGCTGGCAGTAGGGCTCAACGTCATCAGGCGGTTTTTACATTGAAATGTATGGGAAATGTGAGTCACACAGCTGAGGAGTTGTGGTCAGCTCTGGAGAACCAATTTCATGAATGGTTGTCTCCACTGGACCTAAAACCAGGGAAGGCAGTGTGCGACAATGCTGCAACCCTGGGTGCGGCCCTTCGCCGGGGCAATGTCACACACGTGCCTTGTATGGCTCACGTGTTGAACCTGGTTGTCCAGCAATTTTTAGCCCACTATCCCAGACTAGATGGCCTTCTGCAGAGGGCACGGTCGCTGTGTGCTCACTTTCGCCGTTCGCATCCCGCAGCTCAGCGACTTACATCTCTACAGAAGTCGTTGGGCCTGCCACTTCACCGGCTAAAATGCGATGTGCCTACCCGATGGAATTCAACTCTGCACATGTTGCAGCGACTGTGGCAGCACCGACAAGCCCTGGTGCAATACGTTCTGACGTATAGCCTGGGCCAACGAGATCCAGAGGTGGGGCAAATCACGCTGGAGGAGTGGTCTCAGATCAGTGTCCTATGCACCCTTCTGCACAGTTTTGAAATGGCGACGAAGATGTTTAGTGCTGACGATGCCATTATCAGCATGACTATTCCGGTGATTTACATGCTGGATCACATGTTAAACAGAATTCGGAGTCAGGTGGTGGCACAAGAGGAGGTGGAGGAAGTAGAGGAGGAGGAGTTGTATGCGGAAGGGCTAACATCTGCAAGGTCCAGACGGTCGGCAGCACCAAGGCGGCAGGCATGTGAGGGTGGGGGAGATGGTTTTACCAGGGCGCATGGTAGCAGCCAAACTAGTGAGGAAGGTGCAGGAGCCCAGGAAGAAGTGGAGGACGAACTGATGGAAGACTCATCAGATGAGGGAGACCTTGATCACATTTCTGTTGTGCGAGGTTGGGGGGAGAGGACAGAGGAAGGAAGCATGATTGTTACCTCGCCACCAACACAACAGGGACTTGGTGCTCCTGGATGCGCAACACACATGAGTGCCTTCTTGCTGCACTACCTGCAACATGACCCTCGAATTGTGAGAATTAGAAATAATCCTGACTACTGGGTTGCCACACTGTTAGATCCCCGGTACAAAAGTAAATTTGCAGAAATTATTCCTGCCATAGAAAGGGATGCACGCATGCAGGAGTATCAGCAGAGACTGTTGCAGAATCTTACATGTGCTTTTCCACAAAATACCAGTGGTGCAAGTAGTGAATCTCACAGTTCCAATTTGCCAACCGTGGGACCGTCAAGTGTTCAGCACTCAAACCGTAACAGAACCACAGTATCTGCTGGTAACATCAATTTTGCGGAATCATTTCACCACTTTTTTAGCCCATCCATTGCAAGGCCACAGGAGACAAGAAGTCTGACACATAGTCAACGCCTAGAGACGAAGGTACAGGAGTATCTCCAAGTAAACATTGAAGCCACGACTGTGTCACTGGACCCTTGCTCTTTTTGGGCTTCCAATCTGGATAAATGCCCGGAGCTAGCCACTTACGCCTTGGAGATCTTGTCATGCCCCGCAGCCAGCGTTCTGTCTGAACATGTGTTCAGCGCTGCTGGTGGTGTGCTGACAGATAAGCGCACGCGGCTCTCCACTGATAATGTAGACAGACTCACGTTCATAAAGATGAACAAATCATGGATCCGAAACGACTTTTCTACCCCTGTGTCATCCTGGGAAGAGTAAAAGCTTGATGATTGGTTAAAATCACCCTACCAACCGTTTTAAGCTTTCAAATTACTAATCATGTTTATCTGTATCTTGGCTGGAAAATAATTTGGGCTTTGTAGCAGTGTGCAGCACTGATTCTATTAGGCCATCTATAATAAGCTCCACCAGATTTAAAATTATTAATCATGTTTATCTGTATCTTGACTGGAAAATAATTTGGGCTTTGTAGCAGTGTGCAGCACTGATCCTATTAGGCCATCTATACTAAAGCTTCACCAGATTTAAAATTAAAAATAATTTTTAGCTGCATCTAGCCCGGAAAATAATTTTGGGGCTCCGAGATGCGCAAGGCACATAAGTGCCTTCTTGCTGCACTACCTGCAGCATGACCCTCATATTGTCAGAATTCGAAGTAATCATGACTACTGGGTTGCCACACTCTTAGATCCCCCAAACTTTTCGATCAACCTTTTCATTTTAATAAAGACCAAAAAAATGGTCATTTTTGAAATTATAAGCATTAGCAGGTTGTTAGAAACTGAAATCAAACAGTTTTCAACTCAAAACTTTATTCTAGGTGATGTTACATTTTCACATAGGACCCCTTGTTCGAAAGGAGCTTCTGAACTCTCTCGTCCATTGAATTTGTCAGGTTTTGGATGGTTTCTGCTTCAATTGTTTTGCATGAGGACAGAATACCCTCCCAGAGCTGTTGCTTAGATGTGAACAGCCTCCCGCCATCATAGACACTCCTTTTAATGATGCTCCAAAGGTTCTGAATGGGGTAGAGGTCAGGGGAGCATGGGGGTCACACCATAAGTTTGTCCCCTTTTATGCCCATATCAGCCAGAGATGCAGATGTTTTATGTGCAGCATGAGATGGTGCATTATCATGCAGAAAAATGATCTTGCTGTGAAATACACGGTTATTCTTCTTGAACCATGGCAGGAAGTGCTGTTTGAGAAAATCCACATACATTATTGAGTTCATCTTTAGCACCTTCAGGGATCCTAAAGGGGCCGACAATCTCTCTCCCCATGATTCCAGCCCAAAACATTACTCCACCTCCTCCTTGTTGGCGCTGTAGCCGTGTTTGCGTGGGGTGTCCATCAACCAGCCATCCTCCACTCCATCCATCTGGACCATCGAGCGCTGCACGGCACTCATCCGTGAACAAAACAGTTTTGAAATCAGTCTTCATGTAATGTTTGGCCCACTGGAGCCGTTTCTGCTTGTGTGAAGTGGATAGAGGAGGTCGACAGGATGGCGTATGCACAGCTGCAAACCTCTGAAGGACCCTGCATCTTGTTGTTCGGGGGACGTTGGAGGCACAAGCAGCTTCAAAAACTTGTCTGCTGCTATGACAAGGCTTTTTTGCCGCTGCTCTTTCAACCTGACGTAATTGCCTGTAGGAAAGAGTCCTCAATTTGCCCTTATCAGCACGCACACGTGTGTACTGTGAATCAGCTACATACTTCTTGATTGCCAAGACACTTCATCCTGATCATCGCACAATGTTGATTGTAGTCATGCCTTGACCTAAACACTCCACAATTTGTTGCTTCTCAGCAGCCGACACATCCTTTTTCTTTCCCATTTTGGCAGAAAATGTAGGCTGCTTAATAATGTGAGACAGCCTTCTTAAGTAGTCTTGCCTTTCATTGGACACACCTGCCAAACTAATTAGCACAGGTGTCTGCAATTGCTTACAGTGATATAAAGAGCCCTGACACACATCACCATCAATGAGTTTAACTGACAAACAAACAAATTCTTCCCTTATCACTCCTAAACACTTTTTGCATAATAATTTGGAACGCAGTGTACATGTGCTTTTCCACAAAACACCAGTGGTTCACGTAGTGAATCTTACAGTTCTAACTTGCCAACCGTGGTCTGTATGGAGTTGTTCAATAAAGGGCCCAAAATTAAGATAACATAGATGGGAGAGGTCTCTATGAATAGGAATTCCTAAGTATTTGATACCCTGTGAGGGCCAGGCAAAGGGAAAGTTGGACTGGATGGAATCCTATATGGATTTGGGGAGGGAGACATCGAGGGCCTCAGACTTCGCTGCATTGATTTTAAAATTTGACCATGTAACAAAGTGATCTATTTCAGCCATAACAGCATGGATGGATATATGTGATTGAGTGATATATACTAGGACATCATCAGCAAATAGAGAGCACTTGTACTTGGTGCCTCCCACCTCAATCCACCTAATATTGGGGTTATGGCGAATTGATGAGAGCAGGTGCTCCGTCACTAGGATGTATAAGAGAGGGGACAGAGGACATCCCTGCCTTGTCCCATTGGTGATTGTGAAAGGTGATGAAAATGTTCTGATGCACCCCCTGGGCCTTGGGACACCCGGAGCCGGACCCTTTTTGGTGGATGCTGGTGGTTGTAGTCTTCGTGGCGGCGACCCGGTTCCGTGGCTCAGGGTGGTCAAACCAGTGGCGGAACTATTTATGTGGTTTTGATGTTTAAATGTCCGACTACGCCACCCGTGGATTGCGGTCAGAGTGAACCGCCGCTGCAGGGCAGACCGCTGAGGCTGGTGTTGTGGGTGCAGCAGAGCGTAGCATAACTCCCCACGGGAGGAGTATAGCCTCAGGGCAGTGTATGCGGAGGATGGGGGTGATGGTGCAGGGCAGCAGCAGTAACGACACGGAGTCAGTGATGCAGTCCAGGGCCTTTACTCACAGTTCTTATTATCCAGACCACGTCTGCAGGTAACGGCTGCCCACGTCGTACTGTGCTCACCAGGTGAGGGGCTCAGACAACTCCCAGATAACTTTGGAGCGCTTCACAGGACCCCCTTTGTGTGTCCTTTGTCTGGCCTTTCTTACCAACCCTTCTGTCCGGCTGCCTCGGGCCTCCTCTTGGTAAACTTGGCGCCAGTTTCCCTGACCCTATGTGGTGCCTTCCTAGCGGGTGTAGCGAGGGGCTGCGCCACATAAAATGTCACAGCCTCCGGTTTCTAGCTGAGGGTCGTTTCCTGCCTCCACTAGTTTCGGGGACCGGTCTCCCCCTTTGGCCTGACCCCTCCACGCAGGTGGATTCGGGCGTGCGGTGGCGACTCGCCCGTCCGCACCCCTGGGATCCCTTCATTCCTCGTTCCTGGAGCCTTCTCCGCTCCTCTTCCTTCCTTCTCCCTCTTCCAGGCCTGGGCCTCTGTTACTAGGCCCGCCTCCGGAGCAGAGCTCATGCAGAGCCCCTGCTCCCTGCCACTTCTGCTCAGACTTCTCTGCACTGAACTAAGATGGTGCCCACCTTTTATACTCCCTTCTCAATGCACCCAGGAACTGCTTCCTCCCTGCTCCTGCACTACAGGGTTCCCCTTCCTCAGTGTTCCCTCCCCCCACTCCAGCCAGGGACAGGGACTGTCGTGCCCATCTCAGAGGCATATTGGTCGCCCTGCCCCACGGCAATGTGGTGTAATGCATGCAGGTGTCGGGTCCTGATCCACACTCCATCCTTACCTGAGAGTGAGATATCTGGGTGAGGTGCAATACCTCTGTAGCAACCGAGCCCTCAGGGTGCTACAGTTCCATTTATCTTCAGCCTAGGTGACGTATTGTGATACAGGGCTGTGATTTTGGCTATAAAAGGGTCCCCTAGACCCCTACCCCAAGCTTTTTAAGAGAATCATATATGGCGTGCCAGGAGACTCTATGGAATGCTTTCTCAGCATCCAACGAGAGTATCTAATTACAAATTTTTAACTGCATCTAGCCCAGGAAATACTTTGTGCCTAGTAGCAGTGTCTGCTAGTCAGCGGATTATCCCGGCTGTTAAGCAAGCTACACCACCTGTAGTTTAGACACTTAATTTTTTCAAAGGAAATGCTTCGGGACCATGGGATACTCAGTGAAGAGCATCAGGAGGCACCCCAAGGCATAGGGGCTGGGACTGGCAGTAGGATGCCTTGCGGTGGACAGCCGAGCTCGATCCTTATAAAAGCTTTTTAACTGCAGCAGCTTTAGTGGACGCTACTGGAGCTGGAATTACGCGGCTGCTGGCATGAGACTTGCCCTCCAATAGATCCTTGTAAATGGATTTAAAGTGTATTCATTCAAATTAGAGAGACAATTTAAATTAAAAAGCTTAGAGCTGCCTCCACCACAGGGGGGCTCGCTCGACCCACCAGCGGACAGGCACCAGTATTGGGAGAGGGGGGCTGGCCATCAGGGTTCACCGCGGCTCTGGCACAAACCCGGCGACACGGAGGTGGCACGGGCAGGAGCGGACTGGCCGTGTCGGCTTCTCACTTTTTGGATTTTAGAAGGGCATGACATGCCTATATCTGTGTCTCCCCCTCCTTTTACTCCTCCACCTCTTTTATTTTCGCATGACTATATGTACTTGTCACTTTTCCATGTGTTAGTTATGTCTTCTGAGCAGTTTGTCAGCTTTTGGACACCTTTGAAGGTGTTTTCTATGTGTTTCTATGTGTTTTTGTTTGCCTGCCATTGGTTTTAACGGTGTTCGAAGGCGTTCGACGAACAGTTCGACGAACAGTTCGGCGAACACACGGGTGTTCGACGAACCGAACCGAACTCGAACACTACGGGGGTGGCTCAACACTAATTATTATGCCACTGTTACGGACTCACAATAAAACATTCAAAAACTAAACAAAAACAGATTTTCCTGGAAAAAATGTTAAGAAACATTTTTTCCTGGGTAATGATTTGTATATAAGGCAAATAAATAACCAAAAATGCTCCTCCACACCTTGGGCTATATTCATACGTATAGTTTTTGATGCATTTTTGCACTTTTGCATTGCGTTCAACAGTGAAAAATACATTCACCAGTAAATGTAATTTTATCATTTTACTACCTTATCTGCCCATGTGGTGTATGAGACATGATCAGATACATCCTGTTTCATTTATAAAGAAGGGACTTTGAAAGTCACAAAGCCTATTTTTACAGGGCCATCAGGCAGCACTATTGTTAAAGGGCCAACAGTTGGCCCTCTTCTATAGTGGTAATGCCAATGCAGTTACTGCAAGGGCTGCCAAAAAATTGGACGCACTACAATACTCCTTTGAAGAGATGTAGAGGAGGGCCTCAGTAAAAAAAAATGTTCCCTTTATAAATTTGTGGGTCTCCTATACTGTGATTGCACATGCAGTGACTGCAATGGCTACCAAAACTTTGAAAGCATTCCAATACCCCCTTGAAGAGATGTAGAGGAGGGCCTCATTAAAAAAAAATTGTTCCCATTATTAAGGAGTGAGTATCCTATAGTGGTAATGCCCATGCAGTGACTGCAAGGGCTGCCAAAAATTGGACTCACTACAATACTCTTTGAAGAGACGTAGAGGAGGTCCTCATTAAAAAAATTGGTACATTGTTAAGCAGTGTGTCTGTTATACTGGTAATGCCCATGCACTAAGTGCATGGGCTGAAAAATATTTACCCCTGGGGAGTATACAGGAACATACTGTATAATATACAGAATGTTAGAGGTAGGCCTCTAAAAAAAATTCCTATGGGCATCATAAACACCCTTAAAAAAATGATGTGGGTATTTCATCGCCGTGACCCTGGTGATATGGTGGTGGAGGATGGGGAGAAGGAGAAGGAGGAGGACAACAGAAAATAGACTAAATCAGGAAGCATATATGCTTGTTTGGGTGAGAAGAGGTGCATGGGAATAGACTCCCTCCCAAAAAAAAGCTACTGGATTTGACTTTATGTTCCGCTGCTATTATCCGGTGGTGTTGAGGAGTCTGGCCCAATCCAGCCCTTATTTATTTTGATAAGAGTCAGCCTGTCAGGATTTTCAGTTGACAGGCGGATGAGCCTATCAGTTATAATGCCCTCGGCGGCACTAAAAACCCACTCTGACAAAACGCTAGCAGCAGGGCAGGCCAGGACCTCCAAGACGTAGAGAGCCAGTTCATGCCACGTATCTACCTTGGATACCCATTAGTTATAAGGCACAGAGGAATCATGGAGGACGTTGGTACAGTCGGCAAGGTACTCCTTCAGCATCTTCCAAAACTTTTCCCTCTCTGTTAGAGTACCCCACGAATCAGCACAGGGCATGTTCTGTGAAACGTGCTTGTGTAAGGCGGGGACGGTACACCAGGAGAAATAGTGGCGGCTGGGAGCCGAGTACTGAGGGACAGACACCGCCATCAGGTTGCGGAAAGATTCTGTCTCCACAAGCCTAAAAGGCAACATTTCAAGTGCAAGCATTGAAGAAATGTGGGAGTTTAGTATTGTGGGGTGGGGCATTGGCTGCGTATTTGCCCTTTCATTCAAAGGACTGGGGTAGGGACAACTGAACGCTGCACTGAGACAAGGACGTGGACGGTGATGGTTGCAAGTGTGCGACAACATGTGCAGGGTGGTGGCAGCTTTGCCTACGCCATGGACAGAGGATTGGCATGCACACACAACAGCGGAACGGGCAGTGGTGTCTCCCGCAGAAACGGTTTCTGGACCCTGTCATTCGGCCTAACTAGTCGGGTGCATTGCTGTCATGTGCCTTAGCATGCTGGTGGTGGTCAGGCATGTAGTTTTGCTGCCCCTGCTGATGCTGGCATGGCAGTGTTCCAAATGACCTTTTTGGGGTTCTAGACAGTCTTTAGAAAAGAGCCAGACTCTGGAAGAGCTAATGTGACGCTCACAAGCCCTGCCCTGGGAAGATGGGGGATACTCGGAGCCGGGTCAGATGTTGCAGGGGGATGCAGCCGTGGCCTGGACCCGTTCCGTGCCCAGGGCCATCACATTAAAAATGATGTTAGGGCTTTCCGGGTTGAGTGGTAATTGTCGACTACGCCACCTGTGGTGTCTGGTGATGCGCCACCAGCGCCGCTACAGTCCGCTGAAGCCCGGTGTCATGGCGGCTAGAGTTCTCGCTGCTCCCCACAGGCGGAGCATGGCCTCAGGGCAGGCAAGGCAGGATAGAGGAGGGTTAGTAGTGCGGGGAGTAAGGGCACCGCGTCGCGTGGTATGGCGCGTAATGAACAGTCCGAAGGCCATAGGGATGAACTTCCAAGGCTTTACTCACAGTTCTCTCTCAAGCAGCGCAAGGCTTCTCCCTGCTCCTCGCGGAGTCCTGCGGCCACCAGGGACGGTGGTCCGACTACCTCCGAGGAAGTCCAGTGTGAGGTAGCATCCCTACACCAAAGTGTTCCTGCACTACAGACTTTACCCTTTCCCGTCTGTGCGTGCGTAGATAGGCTGGGTCTCCCTCTGAGCTCCTCTCAGGTGTAGGGCTCGGGTGGCAATTCCTCTCCATCCGAGGCCCGGTGGGATCCTCAGGTCCTAACCAGGCTTTCCCGTCCTGGACATAGAGTGCGAGATCGGGTGTCGGGGGCCGGTACCCCTCTCGCAGCCGGAATCCCTCTGAATAGATCAGGTAGGCGAGGACAGGTGGCATGCTCCGCTCCATCTGCATCCTCCCCGGGACCCATTTGCTAGGGAGCCACACTCTAAAGCTCCTGGGCCTTCTTGATCCTGGTCCTTGGCCGGGTTGAGACATTCCTTGTCTGCAACCTTCCTCTCGTCCCATAGATCGGGGTACGAGGGCTGTGTCCCATACCGGTGCAGGCCCACACAGGATCTGCGCTCCCAGAGGGAAGTCACATTACACACAGTAATTTAGACCACTTGACAGCCCAAGAACCAAAAAGAGAGAGACCAGAGAACAGACCAACGAAGAACCAAGATCAAAGATGGCATTCTCTTAAATATGAAATTTGAAGTGTAACTTACTAGTGTTCCTCCACCCACACCCAGTAACTGGTTCCTACCACTTTGTGTTCCCCAGTCTCCCTGTAACCAGGGGAGCAGCACTAGTGCATACTAGCTCCCTCTGGTGGAATGTGGTGTTGGATGCAAAAGGCTAGGTCACTACCATCACACCGGCCTTACCTCAGAGGAGGAACACCACACTCCACTAAAGAAGTACAGCATTCCTGTGGCGGTCGAACCCTCAGGGGCGCCACACTAACAGTTGGACTGGCAACTTCCCTTGTGTTGATGTTCAGGGGAACAGTTGCCCGCCTTATGTCTGTGGCCACCCCACTACTTGTTCCTGCCTGTTGTGGTGCTACAACTTCCTCTCTGGTGCTAAGAGGACGTGTGTGCCATCTCTCTGAAGTCGACTCAATCTAAGCTACTTTCCCTGAGTCTGTATCCCTTTGCTGTCTTTAGCTGTTAGGGGGGATCCCCCCTTCCCTATCCAGGGCCAAGTACTAGGGAAATACAGGGATAGGTTCCTGTGTGGTGATTGGTGAGGAACCAATATAGGGAAGGTAGGGGAGGCAGAGCGATGGCAGGCCAGCCTTGGAGGTCTCCACTTCCCCCTTTCCCTAGTGTCTGGGCTCCCTTCCTCTCGTTCATTTGTGTCACACTTTGTCTTTCCTACACTGTGCGTGACACTCCCACTCTTTCTGTGCTGCTGTCCTCGCTAAACATGTCATCTTGCCAGGTTGGGTCAGTGACTTCATCGTCCACCACCTCGTCTTCCATGTACGCACACTGGGCCTCCTCCTGACTTGCTTGCAATTGTGTCTCATCATCATCATTCACCTCCTGCGACAGTTTCTCACCATTGCCTTCATGTGACCGTGGCTGCTCAGATATTTTGGCATCGCTACATGCGATCTCCTCTTTCCCCGGGCCATGCAAGAGGCACAAATCTATAAATGAAAAAGTGAACAGCTCTTCGGAGTGTCCAAGTGTGGGATCATTTGTTTCTGGGCACTCGGCATGGTGGGAGGAAGGAGGATCAGGATGAGGAATATGTGGTGCTCCCTCAACAGGCACAGTTTCATCTTGCCCATGGTCTCGGCCTCTGCGTGCACCATCACCATCACGTCCACTTCTGCGTCCCTTGCCACGCACATTGATAATTTTAAATGGAGTATATTTGGCACGCTCAACAAAATGACTGTATTATTACTGCAGTAATATGGGATTACGCGTGATGACCACGGTTTTAGGCAGTGGCCTTGTAGTGTGGTATTGGTCAGGGACCAAGTGTGAATAGGTTCAACAACACACAGCTGGCAGACTAGAAATGGAGTGTAACATTTGGCAAACTCTAAAAAATTTCAGGTTTATTACAGCAGTAATATCGAATCATGTCTGATGATGGGCAATTTTCTCTGCTTCCACAATACAGCAATGCGAATAAAATCAAACAAATTTGAATGTATTCTGCTAACAAGCAAATGGAGCAGTAAAAATGGTGCACTATATTGCTTTTTAAACAAATAATCAGGATTGTGAGCAAAACAAAAAATTAGCCCTGATATCTAGGGCTATGAATATCTCTAACACCAGCAGACAGCATGTGCAATGGACCCTATTCCGCTGTATACACTGTCCACAAACTCTGCCTGCCTAACTTCTGCTATCATCCGGATTAATATATGCAGCTTGATTAGTCCTTAGAAGGACTGTTAGTTCAAATCGATATATATCTTACTGTGGAATACCTAATACTTCACTAATAATCTGCCATTTCTCTCCCTCACTCATCAGTATCTCTCCCTAATCTGCCTGTTTCAGGGGTAGACTGTGATGAGCATAGGGTCCCGGGTCTTATATAGACCTGATGACGCTATGTGGCCAACCAATCACTGTAATGCCACAACCAACATGGCTATGGCATTACAGTGAGTGGCAGGCAATCCCCACATGTTTATTTGCTGTGTAAAGAGCGCCAAACATGCGGGGCGGGGACCCGAGCTCCCTCCCGAGCATCCCGGAAATACTCGCCGAGCGCCAAGCATCTCGAACAGTGAGATGCTCAGGCAGTTGACTATCGAGCAATTGCGAGCGTGATAAATTGTAGTAATAACATTTTAAATTTCTCCAATTTCAAGCAGTGTCATATTTGTAATAAAGATTCTCACGCTGGGAAGTGGGTGTACGGGTGTAGAATGGACTAATGTGATGCAAATGTCAGGGAGGGATTTCATTACCAGTCCAGGCCTGGTCCCTCAGTAAAGATACTTCTTAGCACTTGAATCCGGATTTCTTCTAAATACGTAATTATGTTTTTTAATGTGTATAACAGATATTAATAATTTATCTTAGATCATAAAAAGATCCTTTTGCATTCCAGCATCTGGTACTAATGCTCAGTCTATGGTGCTGTTGCCTTAACTGTTGCTAGGCAACTTCCTTATAAGGTGAAATGCCCCTTTAAGATTCCATCACAAGATTCCATCATGTCATCACTGCTATTATGACATCATAATTCACTACCACTACTTATACAAGTGTTTATAGGCCCCCTGTCACAGTGATAACCCGGTGTCATTGTTTTCAGTGTTTAGCTATTTACTAGTGATATACTGATTGCGCTTGGATTTGATTGAAATGTCTGGATTTCTTCCAGACAAATTTCAGGAGTTGGCACTACTCCAGGGGATTCTTACCACCTATACCCCTGACATTGTGCTACCACTACCCGATGGCGTCCTCAGCTTCACTTACCGGCTGGTTATGGAGTTGGTAAGGGACTGCCTGACCAAATATCACCAAGGTCGCATTACATTTGAATATCTTGAGCATTTACAGCAGAACATCAAGACATTAGTAGAACAGGTAAATAGCAGACAATCTGCACAATTTATTATTATTATTGTTGTTATTATTATTAGCAGGATCAAATGTTATTGTTATTATTATTATTATCATTACTATTAGTATAAAGAGGCTTAGTTGGTCACCCCTATATAGTAGTATGATTAATAATAATACAATTTAGATTTTCTCCTATGTCAAGAAGTCCCCATCTTGGGAAGTGGGTGTAAAAGTGTAGCTTGGGCCGGATTGATACAAATGCCAGGGGTTGATTTCATTCCCAGTCCAGCCCTGATATCTTAGAAAAGATACTTCTTTTAGAACCTGAATCCAGATTTCTCATAAATATCATAAATACATAATTAGGATTTTTACTGTGTATAGTAGATATTAATAATTTACCTTAGAGCATAAAAATACCCTTACTGATCAGAAGAGAAAAGTACCCATAGCTCTTTCTTACATTCCAGCATCTGGTTCTAATACTTAGAATATGGAGTTGTCACCTTAACTATTGCTAGGCAACGTTCTTTTAAGTTGAGATACTCTGTTAAGATTCCATCACAACATTCCATCACGGCATCACTGCTATTATGACATCATATTTCACCACCACTGCTTATACAAGAGTATATAGTCCTAGTGTAACAGTGATACCCCCGTGTATCTAATATTGTATTTAATAATCGTGTATTTAATAATAATTCAGCCATGTGTGATAAAAACCCCTCCCTAACCAGCTCTGTGTAGCATAATTCGGGTAAATTAATTATTTAAAAAAAGTATTTATAACCTCCACTTTCCCTATGCTAATGAGGGTTTTGACTAGCTGATGGAGCGTTAGTTCCCCAGTCTAGTCAGCTCTCTTCTATGATATCCCTTTGGGCGTGATAACATAATTTACATGAGCATGGAAGAGGGGTGACTAGTCTGGGGAACTAACGCGCCATCAACTAGTCAAAACCCTCATTAGCATAGGGAAAGCAGAGCTTATAAATGTTTTTTAAAGAATTTATTTAACCGAATTATGTTACACGAGGCTAGTTAGGGAAGGGGGTTCTATCACACATGGCTGAATACGGCGGGTTTACAGGGCATGGGGTATCTGATAGGTTTCTATACCAAATATCCAGCTATGTAGTAATTATAGCTGCAGATAGGAGCAAAATGGTGACATAAATGGCCTCCTAGATTCTGCACTTTCCCTCATTATTTTCCTTTTCTATATATTTGCATTTTGATAGGCTGAAGAAAAATCCCAAAGTGGAGAATTGGCCTTTTTTAAACAACTGGCCCAAAATGTCCTGTGTATACTGAAGAGTCCGGCCCGCTCACCGGAGCACCTGGTAAGGATCCATCGTCTTCTATATCACATGTCCTTGTTGTCTGATCTTCTCCAGATTACCAGTCATATAGCAGAAGGTCAGATTTATGATGTTAGAGGCCTCCCTGTCATCTCCAGCCAGGCACAGGATATTATGACAGCCTGTTCCTGTGGCTCCATCATCTGTGATGACAGTCTGTACTCAGCGATACGGAGTTTGTATTCTGTATCTGTTTTGCCCGATCATCACAATTTTCTTCTGGTAAATGCTGCTGTTCTGATAATAGAAGTTATTAGAGAACAGTTGTAGATACAAGTCCCTTATTTATTAATGTGGATTTACTAGATGGGGCGGCTGTGAATAGTCCTCTCAATATTGAAATTATCCAGTAAATCCAGGTTTAGTCCTTCCTGCTTTGTGTATACAGTAATTTAGTATTTGTGAAATGTTATACTAATTGTACATATTCTAACCATCAGGAAACATCAGAAGGTGACTCCGAAGAGGGGCAAAACGTGAATATGCCTGACTTTAATATTAGTCAGCTAGAGGTAGAAAATGATCTGATGGAAGGTAAGCCGATCATCTAATATTTTACATTCAAATATCGAGACATTATAGAGAACCACAGAGAATATGTAGATTTATTCTTTATCCTCTGTATAGACTATAATGGAGAGGGCTCATGGAATTCTGCTTCTCTCCTCTGTGCTCTTCTCAGCTCCAAAATGTACAAGGTGGCTCATAGTTCCCCAATTATGTAATTGTTCAAGAATTAATCAGATCCTGAACAGTCGCACATTTATGGTGCAGTATATCTATCTATGGATGTGCCATACATGTATACAGTATGTACAGAATACCATATACCTAGTTTTATATCATTTACAGAGGTCTTGTCATTTCCTTCATTATATGGATGTGTTGTATATTAAGTACTGATACAGACTGATAAATGACATCTCTTCATTATTTTATCATTATTTTAGAAATAACTGTGCCGGCAATTACTGATGGAAAATGTGAGACACCAGAGATCCACGAATCTGCCAGTGTAAGTATCAGAGAAGTCTGTATATCATCAGATAACGGGGAATGAATTACACATATAATATTACACCCCAGATGACAATGGGATATCGCTGCTCTTAGGTAGATCAGACCTATTGTGTGTGATGTTATTATTCCTGCTGTCTCCTTTGTGTTGTCCCTTATCCTCCCCTGCCATACGCATATATATATATATATATATATATATATATATATATATATATGTATGTAATGTATATATGAAGGGTTTCCCCTTATAATATAATAGTGTCTGCAGAGGGTCAGACTTGCATCACGTCTTCTACATGTGCTGCACTGTAATCAGCAGGGACATAATATAGAAGGGAGACTTTCCTGCATCTGGAGCTTATATGTCTTAACATAATTTCTTATTATTTCTAGGCCTTGAACGGATCATTGAATGTGGGGAGAAATCCTTGCAAGACTGACTACAAACCGATCAAACTGATCAGCAGTGGAGCTTTTGGGTGAGCCTATAGTTTGGGATAATATACATTTCCTAGGGCTCCTTATGGCGATGCCTCAGTCTCTGTGCCCTGCCAGTACAATGTTACCACAGAGAAATTATACGAGTCCACATCACTGTCCACTAGAATTGAGCGGATCTGGCAAAATTCAAATTCGCCTGATCACGCAGACTTTCATCCGATTTATGGAGAAGTTATTCTATGCAAATGTATTATTCCTCATTACGCTCTGGATCTCTCCTGACCCCAGAGCCTAATAAATGTAAAAAATGAAAAATACACTTACTTACCTTACTACTCAACTCTCCAATCCCTTCACTCCTCACCGTCACTTGTCCAGTTCTCACCGCATCATCAGAACACCGCAGCTCAGTCTAGGCCAGAACTTCTGGCTTTGAGGAGGTCCAGGAGGGTTCTATACAAGCACATGAAGGGTCACAGCGTCATGATGTGATCCTTCATGCACTTGCACAGAATTCTCCAGGACATCTTCGATGCCGAATGATCCAACCCAGCCTGAGAGACATTTGGATGTCAGCACTTACAGAAGAGATTTGAGGATGCAGCAAAGTCCAGTCGGTTGAGTTGGAAGGGCTGGAGAGATGAGTGTAAGAATTTGTTTATTTTTTAACATTTTGATGGCCTTTTAAGGTTTAGAAAATAGTGGCCAACGCCTGCCATTTTGCTCATTGCGTGAGGAAGCAAATTACAAAAAGAAAATCGCCATTTTGGTGAATGCGGATCTTTGTAAAATTTAAGTAGAATTCTATTCCACTCAAATTTATTTGCTCATCTCTACAATCCAAGTCTAATTGTCACTATTCAGGTCATTCAGGATGTGGCATGAATGAGGATCTCCCATAGATGATCATTTATGTAATGTTATTTCATGGATTTCTAGTGTTGGCCGTACATCTAGTATTAACCATTAGTACAGGAGATCATTTGAAGATGTCTATAAACAGAACGTTAGTAAGAATTCATTATAAATCATGGATTTTTCTCCTCTCCAGGACCATCCACTTAGTGCGCCACAAAGACACAAACCAGACATTCGCTATGAAGAAACTAGACAAGCGGAACTTGAGAGATCCAATAAGCCTGGAACGTGCCTTTCTAGAGAGGGACATCCTAACATTCTCTGATTGTCCCTTTGTGGCCTCCATGTTCTGCTCCTTTCCAACTACCCATCATCTGTGTATGGTCATGGAGTATGTAGCAGGTAGGTCATATCTATCATATCTATATCCAGCCCGGATCTGCTTATCTCTAGCACCTATCTGTTACCAAGATGCCGAAAAATTATTATCTCTGTGAAGTCTCCGGCGTACGTCCTCACTGAGCGTGGCAGAAATCTCTACTATGGCTAAAAGGAGGATTTGACTCTATTATAAGAGTTTGTATAGATGAGAATTTCATAGAGAAAGTAATAAGAGGCTTGTAGATGAAGCCCGGCTCTGCCTTTCTGTATAGGGTCACTCTGCAGTATATAGTATACGCTCTACATTATACAGTATATGAAGCAAAACCACAAATGTGCAAAAGCTGCAAAACAAGTGCAATGAAACAATGTCCAATATAAAAACATGAATCTGTATTAGTCACATGGAATCCATAGTTAAAAATAACAAGGTAACTCCTACAACAAAGGGACACTACTACGGCCAAAAAGTATAAGCTATACTATGTATCTTACAATTAATAAGCTAAATAAATATATAATTCATAGAGGTGTCAGCAACCTGTCAGCATGGTATAATAGAATCTTGTTGATGTTAATATCTAACCATGAGAGGAGAGTGGATAGCTATATGTAAGAAAAAAAGCGCATAGTTGTACTTACACTATATGGTGAATAGACACCGCTTCAACACAGACGGCTGCAGACTATTATAATACTGCAGACTATTATAACACTGCAGACTATGCTAAAAAATACATCACTGATCAGACAAATTCATGGGCAGAATATAGTAAATACTGGTACTCCAATTAACAATTGTGAAGTTCCTCTGTGATCCCTCCTAGAAATGTCGGAATAAGGCTGAATTCATACGTTTGTGTGTCACGGTCTGAGTACAGACCATTATTCACAGACCGGCCATTGGTCTCCTGACCTGAACTTTACATATTTGCTTATGCGCTTGTTAATTTCGGGTCAATATACCGGCTGCCAGTCCCTGGATGATGGTTGGACTCAGACTGTGACACACAGATGTGTGAATTCAGCCTTAATGTTATAAATTGTCAGTATAATTCGAGTGTACCAGCAGTCTGGCCGTGTCCCATTATTTCTCACAATATCAGACTGTGTAAGAACACATCTCATTGAGAAGGGGAAAGGTAAAAACCAGATGTCAGCCGGGACAGCCGGGCAGTCAGTGCGGTGGCTGGTACCTTCAGAATGCTATTAACCTGCAGATTAAACCCATTGTAACAAACCCTCTCCTGTCATATTTTCTTTCTTCTGTAGGAGGAGACTGTGACACTCTCTTGAAACACTGTGGGCGTTTACCTGTCCCCTTGGCCCGTATGTACATCGCAGAAACAGTTTTAGCTGTTGAATACCTGCATAGCTACGGTGTAATGCACAGAGACCTGAAGCCTTCAAAGTAAGTGACCCTTGATGTACAGTAAATACGAAAAAGTCAGAAATTGTCATAAACTCTATGGGTTATTATTTGGGGCTTATACCATCCTTTTTTTCACAGTCTCCTGGTAACATCAACCGGTCATATTAAAGTCACCGATTTTGGGCTGTCCAAACTCTGCCTCATGAGACCAACATCAAACATCTACAAGGCTCCAACTGAGGACATCACCAGAGAGTTCTGTGATAATGAGGTAGGCACCAACTTTTTCTTTACTGATCTCATATATTTCTCCTTCTCTGATATTTTCTCATTTAGAAAACATTTCCACTAATGCTATTGGTCACAATTATTTTCACTGATCATCATCTCATTCCTCTGTTGGTTTCCAGACTTGTGGCACCTATAGTTACACAGCTCCAGAAGTGCTTTTACAGGAAGGCTATGGAAGGCCAGCTGACTGGTGGTCAATTGGAATCATCCTACATAAATTTCTTGTAGGACGTGTACCATTTCGTGGGCGTTCCCAATACGAGACTTTGAGCCGTATTTTATGGGGTAAGTAAAAATATCTGAATGATATGTGATGTCATTGTTATTTGATTAGGTTGGTTCTATGGATTAGTTACTTGTGTTAATGCTAAAGATTTTAATTTTAATAAAGTAAATGAAGAGGTTTCATTTTCTGTAATATTTGCTTTTTATATAACAGATGACATAACTTGGAAATTTAATAATTCTGCTCCTTCACCCGATGCTCAAGATATCATCACTGAGCTGCTCAGAAAAGATCCAGCATATAGACTTGGGACAGGTAATGTATATAAAAGTATTAATAATAACTTATTACACCTCTGTGACAAGAAAAATGATTACATCCATGAGGATCAGCACTGAGGTGCTCTACTCTACCAACTTGCGCATTCTCCATTCTTCATGCTATGACTTTCACTATATTCCCTTCACTTTGGCTCTGTTACATCTTCAGTTCAGCTTAACATAAAATGTACAGATATGGAACCATCTCCCTGACAATGTCTGTATATCTTTCTATTGTCTTTTATTTTCTAGGAGGAGCAAATGAGATCAAGATTCATCCATTTCTGGAAAACTTGGACTTTAACAATCTTCTAAGTAAGAAGCCACAGTTCATTCCTCATATTAAGTCAGATGAGGACACCCGCTACTTTGACAGTAAGTAGAATGAGACATTATCTTCAGAAAGCTGCTGTTTGTCTTGTCTTTCATTTTATGTGACAATCAGTCTCCATAATTATTATAACATGGTGACTGTCCGTAACTAGTAATCTCTAATAACACTTGTACTTTGCAGCTCGACGCAGCAGATACCAACATAGTGATTCAGATGAGGAGGACTCAAGTGAGGACAATGACTGGCCAGAAATCCAAAAGTTTCTATCATCTTCTCATAGGCTTTCTAAAGTAAGTATGTGACCCAAAAGATCAATAAAACCTATAACTAAGATAAAGTTTAGAACTATACATATATTTTATTTTTCTCTATGCTTTAGCTCTGTTCCATCAATACCAAAATGATGAACAATGAAGAACCCAAGTCACCACCAGGGTATTCCCCAGAAAACGCAAAACACTCAGACATGTGAGTAAATTACTATTATGGGGTTCAAGTCTGATGTATGTTCAGAACACCAAATGCAAGACAAATGTAACTCAATACTAAATCCAGGATCCATGACCCCTTGATTGCTCATCACCGTGGTTCTGGCTTGTGAGAATGCTGGTGATAAAAGGTGATCATTGAGACCAGCCATTCATTTCCAGATCATTACAGGCTAACATTAGTAGTGATTCTCCATTCTTGCTGGGAGTCCTGTGCATTGCATCCCCTCCATGTTATCCAAACGTCCTAACAGGCCTTGCACACAGATGTTCTTCCCTTTTGTATTGCTTTCACTTGTAATTTATATTTTTCTCTTCTACCAAACAGGAAAAAAGAATCTTCCTCTCCTGAATCTGATGGTGACAAGCAGCGTTTCACTGCCAAAGACAGCCAGTCATCCCCATTGTCAGGTATGTACATGTCTATTGGCATCCTATTACAGCCTCAGATCAAAAAGTGTAATGTGAACGTGCACATAAAGGCTCAGAAAATTACTACCTATAAAACAAAGTACAGTCCAGCACTTCATTGTGTAAAAAACTTACTCTTTTATATAATGCATTAAGTTATAAGGAGCCATTCAGTCTTCTGCCAAACGGATATTGAATACTGTACCCATGGCTCCATATGAGCCTATACTGATCCTCCTTATGTTCTTAATGTTACACTGATTATAAGGCAACACTGTGGCATCCTGCAAGTAATGTGATGGTAATAAGGCGTATGTTATTTTTGCACCATAATAGAAAGAATATGTCATATCGTATACATAACATAATCTAAGGGTCTGAGAAATAGATTGCCTTGTGATCTGATTAATATAAAAACTGACAACACATATCAGGTTTTATATTAATCAGTTCACAAGGCAATGTATTTCTCAGACCCTCAGGTTATGTTATGTATATATGACATATTCTCTCTATTATGGTGCAATAATAAATTACGAGGACTACAGGATACAAGAATAAGATACCTCTATAAAGATACAAAGCTAATCTTTTAGGTGTTTATAATCTACATCTTTTTCTTGATTCTTGATTAGAACTTCCAGTTCAGGGGAGAAGAAAATCTGCATTGAGAAAACAACAAGAAGCAGAAAAAGTAGAAGAGGGGAGAAGTAGAAGAGGTAAGTGTGACCACAAGCTCCATGTTGTGTGATGTCAGTCAGTGAGAAGAAGTCATGTGGAGCAGATGTTCTCTGTCAGTGGTGGGATTGTCACATGTACAATGACTGACAATGACCCCGCACCTCTGTAAGGATAAGACTCCTCTACCGTCCTGCCACAGTGACACCACAGTAGTATCCTCTAATATGGAGTGCAATTACTTACATTAGTTATGTCTCCTCTCATAGGTTCCATCTTCCGTCGGCTGATATCATCCTGCCGGCGAGGATTATCCAGGGCTGCTCATTCCATCAGAGAAAGCTGTATATTTGCAGCCTGTCAGCGGGGCAGCATAAACATCTCAAGAGCAGAAAGACCCCACGTCTAGCACCCTGAAGAGAGTGCACCATGTCCGCCATCAAAGCTGCACCTCTATGGAAGGATTTGTACCATCTGCCTGTGGCCTTCTGACCATCAAGGAACATCTGTAGAAGAAGAAGGCCCCTCCAAAACATCCTTTCATCCTTCCATGATATTCTTAATTAAAAAAAAATCTAATTGAATAATGTTCAATTGCATTTAATGGAATATTACTGACATTCATGGCATATCAGTACTATACGTTATATATGTCTAGTGTGAGGGGTTACAAACAGGAGAATATCCATTTCATGTCTTAGATTTACCCTATAAACCTTGGCCAAAAGTGGAGGAGAGGACGAGTGATCCTGTTACATCTATGAATGACAGTCAATCCAAGGAAAAACATGTTCTGATCCTTAGATTTTCCAGACACTTGAACCCTTATACCTAAATGTGGCTTTACTTAAGTGTTATCCATATCCACCTAATAAGACATACTGTACTCCAGTGATATGAATTCACTTCTGGGAAAAACCCTTTAAACTAGGGCTGTGGGGTCAGTAAGCCAAACTTCCATCTATAATAATTACTAATAACAAATGTACTGCAACAAATAAGAGTAAATATTCAGCAATTTATACATGAAAATAATTTATATTATACAATATTAACAATCTAGACGTTTTTTACATTTTTCTTCATGCAGCTGGAATCGGTACCTTCTTCTGATACTAACTCCACAGTCCAGCTTTTTATTCTTTCCTGCTCCCCAACATTAAAAGTACAGCATTTACGATGAGTTGTACTTTTTGTGGGTGACGTATTTCAGTACATATACAGAATTGTCTAAATTATAATTGTTTTTTGGGTCAAAAAGTGCAGAAAGTAAGAAAGAATTTTGCTACCGCATGAGGAATGACGTAAAAAATAAATGAAACCAATTCTTCACCTGCTGCTGGGTTGTTCATTCTGCCTCCCAAAGATCGCAGTGACCCCCTGCTCACACCAGCACATGTCCAGACCCATTTGAAGTTTACCAATGACCATCTAGATGGTCCAGAGGAGGCTTGGGAGAAGGTTATGTGGTCAGATGAGACCAAAATAGAACTTTTTGCCATCAACTCCACTCGGCGTGTTTGGAGGAAGAAGGATGATTACAACCCCAAGAACGTCGTCCCAACCGTGAAGCATGGTGGGGGAAACTACATACTTTTGGGGTGCTTTTCTGCAAAGGGGACAGGACGACTGCACTGTATTGAAGGGAGGATGGAGGGGGTCATGTCTCACAAGATTTTGGCCAACAACTATATTTTGCCAAGTTTTTGGCACTAAAGTTCGGGTACGCCAATTTTATTTATAATAGTTGATTTAAAAGATAAAATACATAATTAAAGGAATAGTATGATATGATGATATTGCGTACACTTTTGTATATGTTAACACACATATACCCACCGTGATACTCGGGTGCTCGACCCGAGCAACGAGCCCAATATTAGTCTATGGGAGACCGAGCATTTTTGCGGCGGCACCCCCGGCAGTCTTTTAAAAGCCTAACAAGTGCCCAAAACGATAGTGACAGTGCTCAAATGACATGGGGACAGCATGGGGATCGCCCCAGGAAGCATTTCTGACCCCCAGGTCACTGCTGTCAACAACGTGGTCAGAGGTATTAAGCCACTTTTACAGGCTCATAATAAAACGTTCAAAAACGAAAGTGAAACTTTTTTCCTGTGAAATATGTTAAGGAATTTATTTTCCAGGGTAAAGATTTGTGTATAAGGTAAAATAAATAACCAAAAACAAAAATACTCCTCCACACCTTGGGCTATGTTCACAAGTAGCATTTTTTATGCGTTTTTGCACTTTTGTATTGCTTTCAACTGTGACAAATGCATTCACCGGGAAATGTCATTTTAACATTTTACAACCTTATCTGGCCATGTGCTGTGTGACACATGCATACAGTGCTGAAAAGACATGGGGACAGCATGGGGAAGACCCCTGGAAGCATCTCTGACTCCCAGGTCACTGCCTAAAAGTGTGCCCATCAGAAGTGATCCTTGCCGCATCAGAAGATGCAGACTTGCAACTATCCCCATGCAAGTCCTTGTCCCAGGGCAATGTTCAATTGTATCTCCCCCATTCCTTGCAATGCAAGCGCAAATATGCAGCCAACCACCCACCCACCCGTAGGCTGCAATACCATACTGCTAGCTTGCACTTGAAATGGGGCCTTTTAGTTTTGAGGAGGCCGAAGCTGGCCACTACCTCATGGCTGCTTCGGCAGCGAGGTATCCATACTCAGTCCCGAGCCGCCTGGCGGCCGGGTGTCCACGCTCGGTCCCCAGCCGCCAGGGGGCGACCGGGTGTCCACACTCGGTCCCCAGCCGCCTGGGGGTGGCCGGGTGTCCATAAACAGTCCACAGCCGCCCCGATTTCTCCGCGGAACATCCCCACAGACTTTTCTTAGCCCGGCCTACTTTAGGGCAGCATTGGACGAGCCCACCAGAGAACCAGACTCCTCCGGTGGGCCCTGGCTTCTCCATCAGGGAAGTTGAGAGTGCCAAGGTGAGGAGCATGATGATGATGATAGAAGTTAGCATCTGCTTTGTTTTGTTGTAATGCAAGCGTAAGTGTGCAACCTGCCACCCACCCACCCCCAGGCTGCAATACCATACTGCTAGCTTGCTTGCACTTGAAATTGGGCCTTTTAGGCATGTGGAGGCAGATGCCGGCCACCATGTCATGGCTGCGTCAGCGGCCCTTTTATCCATACTCAGTCCCCAGCTGCCCGGCGGCCGGGTGTCCACGCACGGTCCCCAGCCGCATGGGGGTGGCTGGGTGTCCATAAACGGTCCCCAGCCGCCCCTATTTCTCCTGTTACCGACCCACACACTTTTCTTAGCCTGGCCTGCTTTAGGGCAGCATTGGACGAGCCCACCAGAGAACCTGACTCCTCCGGTGGGCCCTGTCTTCTCCATCAGGGGAGTTGAGAGTGCCAAGGTGAGGAGCATGACGATGATAGAAGTTAGCATCTGCTTTGTTTCCTTGGAATGCAAGCGCATGTATGTAGTAGCAGCTAGGCCTGAGGTGGTCAGCATTTGGGCGCATATCCTACCTCCTCCGAGGATTGCTGGATGTTTTCCTGCTACTTTCCCAGTTCTATGACTCCCATTAAAACAAAGCTTCAGGTGATGAATGATGGATGAGGTGGTGGCAAAGGAGAAAGAGCAGGAGGAACAGGGACCATTCACATCAATATCAGGCCAGTCAACCACACATGTCTTGTAGGATATGTTTCTGTAACAAAAGGAGAGGTTCTGCTACACAGTTATAGGGCATAAGGTGAGTGCAATGCCTACCAAACATTTCAAGGCACTCCAATGCCGCTTGGAAGTGACATGGAGGTCAGAGGGCCTTAACTAAACCGTTTTTTCCATTTATAGCAACTGGGTCTCCTGTGAATGGAAGGCTTTCCAAAAATTATGAGGAACTGCAATGCCCCTTGAAACAGACGTGGATTACAGCGTACTAAAAACCTTCTACCCATTATTGGGGAGTGGGTCTCCGTTAGTTTTCGCCTTTGCATTGAAAAGCAAAAGCTGACTAAAATTAGGAGGAAATGCAATGCCCGTTGGAAGAGTCGTGGAGGTTAGAGGTAATTAAAAACAACATTTCAATGCCCCTCGGAAGAGACATGGAGGTCACAGTAGCTTAACAAGACGGTTTTAATGCCCCTTGAAAAAGTGGTGGAGGTCACAGTAGCTTAACAAGACGGTTTTAATGCCCCTTGGAGGAGACATGGAGGTTGCAGTAGCTTAACAAGACGGTTTTAATGCCCCTCGGAAGAGACGTGGAGGTCGCAGTAGCATAACAAGACGCTTTTAATGCCCCTTGGAAAAGTGGTGGGGGTCGCAGTAGCTTAACAAGACGGTTTTAATGCCCCTTGGAAAAGTGGTAGAGGTCGCAGTAGTTTAACAAGACGGTTTTAATGCCCCTCGGAAGAGACGTGGAGGTCACAGTAGCTTAACAAGACGGTTTTAATGCCCCTTACGAGAGCCATACAGTACAGCCTATTACAAACATTATTCCCATTATTGGGGACTGGGTCTCCCATAGTATTTGCTTATGCCTTCCAAGCAAAAGCTTCCAAAAATTAGAACGGAGCAACTTGCAATACCCTTACAAGAGCCATGCAGAACAGCATATTACAAACATTATTCCCATTATTGGAAAGTGGGTCTCCCATAGTCTTTGCTTATGCCTTCCAAGCAAAAGGTGCCAAAAATTAGGACGGAGGAACTTCCAATACCCTTACAAGAGCCATGCAGAACAGCATATTACAAACATTATTCCCATTATTGGGAAGTGGGTCTCCCATAGTCTTTGCTTATGCCTTCCAAGCAAAATCTGCCAAAAATTAGGACGTAGGAACTTGCAATACCCTTACAAGAGCCATGCAGTACAGCATATTACAAACATTATTACCATTATTGGGGAGTGGGTCTCCCATAGTATTTGCTTATGCCTTCCAAGCAAAAGCTGCCAAAAATTATGAAGAAATGCAAATCCCGTTCGAAGAGTCGTGGAGGTCCCAGTAGCTTAACAAGACCGTTTTAATGCCCCTCAGAAGAGACGTGGAGGTCAGAATGGTATAACAAGACGGTTTTAATGTCCCTTGGAAGAGACGTGGAGGTCAGAGTGGTATAACAACATGCTTTTAATGCCCCTCAGAAGAGACGTGGAGGTCAGAGTGGTATAACAAGACGCTTTTAATGCCCCTTGGAAAAGTGGTGGAGGTTGCAGTAGTTTAACAAGACGGTTTTAATGCCCCTCAGAAGAGACATGGAGGTTGCAGTAGCTTAACAAGATGCTTTTAATGCCCCTCAGGAGAGACGTGGAGGTCAGAGTGGTATAACAACACGCTTTTAATGCCCCTCAGAAGAGATGTGGAGGTCAGAGTGGTATAACAACACGCTTTTAATGCTCCTCAGAAGAGACGTGGAGGTCAGAGTGGTATAACAACACGCTTTTAATGCCCCTCAGAAGAGACGTGGAGGTCCCAGTAGCTTAACAAGACGGTTTTAATGCCCCTCAGAAGAGACATGGAGGTCAGAGTGGTATAACAACATGCTTTTAATGCCCCTCAGAAGAGACGTGGAGGTCAGAGTGGTATAACAACACGCTTTTAATGCCCCTCAGAATAGACATGGAGGTCAGAGTGGTATAACAAGACGGCTTTAGTGCCCCTCAGAAGAGACGTGGAGGTCACAGTAGCTTAACAAGATGCTTTTAATGCCCCTCAGAAGAGACATGGAGGTCAGAGTGATATAACAAGACGCTTTTAATGCCCCTTGGAGAAGTGGTGGAGGTCGCACTAGTTTAACAAGACGGTTTTAATGCCCCTCAGAAGAGACGTGGAGGTCCCAGTAGCTTAACAAGACGCTTTTAATGCCCCTCAGAAGAGACGTGGAGGTCAGAGTGGTATAACAAGACGGTTTTAATGCCCCTCAGAAGAGACGTGGAGGTCCCAGTAGCTTAACAAGATGCTTTTAATGCCCCTTACAAGAGCCATACAGTACAGCATCTTAAAAATATTATTCCCATTATTGGGGAGTGGGTCTCCCACAGTCTTTGCTTATGCCTTCCAAGCAAAAGCTGACAAAAATCAGGATGCAGGAACTTTCAATAATGGCAACACGGACCAGGGTCACCCTGGTGGTATAGTGTTGGTGGAGGCTGAGGATAAGGAGAAGAGCAAAAAACAGCCGAAATGAGGAAGCGTATACCCATGTGTGGGTGTGAAGCGGTGCATGTGAATACACCTCCCGAAATAACACAGTGGATTTGACTTTATGTTACTCTGCTGTCATTTGGTGGTGATGAGAAGTCTGGCCCAATCCAGCCCTTGTTCATTTTGATAAGGGTCAGCTTGTCAGCATTGTCAGTTGACAGGCGAGTGCGCTTATCAGTTATAATTCCCCCAGCGGCACTAAAAACACGCTCCGATAACACGCAAGCGGCAGGGCAGGCCAGGACCTCCAAGGCGTACAGAGAGAGTTCATTCCAAGTGTCCAGCTTGGATACCCAATAATTAAAAGACACAGAAGAATCACGGAGGATGCTGGTACGGTCGGCAAGGTACCCCCTCACCATCTTTTGAAACTTTCCACTCCTTGTGAGAGTACCCCACGCCTCAGGGTCTGTTCGAAGGAAGGGTCTGAGAAAACTGTCCCAGAATGTTGACAGTGTTCCCCTGCATCTGCTGGATTGGAGTTGCCTCTCTCTCGCTTGCATGCTTTGGTTGGTCAACGAACTGTGACCTCTGCCGCTAGCATGTTCAGATGGGACTTTTTTTTAACAGTTCTGCAGCAAGGGCCTTCTGGTACTGGCCAATTTTTGTAGACCTCTCCACCTCAGGAATAAGAGAGTGAAAGTTCTCCTTGTAGCGGGGGTCTACAAGTGTCACCAACCAGTAATGACTGTCACCCAACATTTTGACAACGCGAGGGTCACGGTTAAGGCAGCGTAACATAAAGTCAGCCATGCGTGCCAGACTGGTAACGGGCAAGATTTCCGTGTCCTCACCAAGATGACGACTGACCATGCTCTCCTCCTCCTACTCCTCCTCCTCCCCCCTGTCCTCAGGACACACACGCTGAACCGACGGTATGACAGTTGTACAGGTACTACCGTCTTCAGCGCATGATACCAGCTCCTGTTCTTCCTCCTTCTCCTCCTCCTCTCCCTCATTGTCCCCCAATGCACGTTGGGATGAGATGAGGTTGGGCTGTTGCTACGCTACGGCTTTTGATCCATCTCATCATACTCTGGCTGCAATGCCTCCTCTTTAATTCTCTGCAGAGAGCATTGCAAAAGACAGACAAGTGGGATGCTGACACTAATGATGGCGTCATCGCCACTCACCATCTTGGTGGCCTCCTCAAAGTTTGTCGGGATGGTACATATGTCAGACATCCAGGTCCACTCCTGAGGTCTTATGTGTGGAGTCTGACCTGAATATCGACAGCCTAGTTGCAGCTGGTACTCCACAACTGCTCTCTTCTGCTCACAAATCCTTTGCAACATGTGGAGGGTAGAGTTCCAACGTGTGGGGACATCACACACCAGTCGGTGTGACGGAAGCAGCAAACGCCGTGGCAACACAGCAAGGGCGGCGGAAGCTGTAGCCGACTTGCGAAAATGAGCTGACAGGCGGCGTACTTTGACGAGCAGATCTGGCAACTCGGGGTACGATTTAAGAAACCGCTGAACCACGAGGTTAAGCACATGAGCCAGGCATGGTACGTGTGTGATCTCGCCTCGCCTCAGAGCCGCAACCAGGTTACGGCCATTGTCACACACGAGCATGCCTGGATGTAGGTTCAGCGGTCTCAGCCACAGATCTGCCTGCTCTTTCACAGCTGTCCACAACTCACAAGCAGTGTGAGGTTTCTCACCTAAGCTTAGAAGTTTCAGCACAGCCTGATGCCGCTTGGCGGAGGCAGTACTGCAGTGCTTCCAGCTTGTAACTGATGTGGTGATATCTGAGATGGAGGCTGAACATGAGGAGGAGGAGGAGGAGGATGCGCTGGAGCTGAACACTGTGGGGGCAACTCTGACTGACATAGGGCCCGCAATCCTCGGTGTGGGGAGGATGTGTTCTGTCCCAAGGTCCGACTGGGTCCCGGCTTCCACTATGTTTACCCAGTGTGCCGTCAGGGAGATGTACCGTCCCTGGCCACAAGCACTTGTCCATGTGTCCGTTGTCAGGTGGATTCTCCCGGTAAATGCGTTGTTGAGGGCACGGCAGATGTTTTGGGACACGTGCTTGTGTAGTGCGGGGATGGCACACCGAGCAAAATAGTGTCGGCTGGGGACCGAGTACCGAGGGACGGCCACCGCCATAAGGTTGCGGAAGGATTCCGTCTCCACCAGCCTAAAAGGCAGCATTTCCAATGCAAGCAGTCGTGAAATGTGCGAATTTAGGACTGTGGCCTGTGGGGCGTCAGCTGCGAATTTCCGCTTTCGTTCAAAGGTCTGGGATATGGACAATTGAACGCTGCGGTGGGACGTGGACGTTGATGCTGTTTCTTGAGAAACTGCCATAACAAGTGAAGACTGAGAGGAGGGGGCATCTTTGCATGCAGTATGGACAGGGGATTGCCTTGCACACACAACAGGGGGTTCTATTGCATGCACAACAGCGGAAGAAGCAGTGGTGACACCAGCTGACACTGGTCGTGGACCCTGGGGTTTGCCCCACAAAGTCGGGTGCTTTGCTGCCATGTGCCTGATAATGCTGGTGGTGGTCAGGCTGGTAGTTTTGTCACCCCTGCTGATGCTGGCATGGCAGGTGGTACACATAGCCTTTTTGGGGTTATCAGCAGAGTCTTTAAAAAAATTCCAGACTCTGGAAGACCTACCGGTTGTACTGGCATCGTCCCTCGTGTTGGTGTTACGGGGAACGATTGCCCTCCTTCTGTCTGCGGCCACCACACTGCTTCTTCTTGCCTGTTGGGGTACTCTGCCTCCCTCCCCCTGTGTGCTGCTGGCCTTACTCTGCATGTCCTCCTGCCACGTTGGGTCAGTTACTAGATCATCCACCACCTCCTCCTCTTCCACTTGCGCACCACGATCCTCCTCCTCACTTCCTGGCAATTGTGTCTCGTCATCGTCCATCTCTTATGGCAAATTGCCAGCGTCGACTTCCTGTGGCCGTGGCTGTTCAAATATTTGGGCATCGCTACATGGGATCTCCTCTTCCACCACTTCAAGTGGAGCAGGCGAGGGGCACAAATATGGAAATGGACCAGTGAACAGCTCTTCAGAGTGTCCAAGTGTGGGATCAGTTGCTGTCTGACGACACTCGGCATGGTGGGAGGAAGGAGCATCAGGGTGAGGAGGAGTATGCTTTCGAGACTCATGGCTACTAAGAGTCGACCGTGTGGAAGACAGGCCGGAGGTGGTGGTGCCCAGGTAACTGGAAGTATTATCTGCTATCCAATCAGGGGCGTACATAGAAGTCATGGGGCCCGCAGAAGCTCTAATTGGGCCCCCCCCCTACAAAAAATAAATGTTTGACTGTGTCACAGAAAAGCAGATCACATAACTTTCCAGCCTTTACATAGTAATTTACCTCCTTCTGAAGTCGTTGATTCCTCCTTCATTGCCCCCATAAAGTATGATGCCAACAAAAGTGCCCCCCAAACAGTATGATACCCCTATGGTGCATTCCTCCACATGCACAGTATAATGACCCTATTGTACCCCACTTCAACTCCCACGGCAAAGTATGGTGACCCTAACACAGTATAATCCCCCAACTGTGAACCCCACAGAGCCCTCCATACACTCTAATGGCCCCACACAGCCCTCCAAACAGTATAATGGCCCCCACACAGCCCTCCAAACAGTATAATGACCCCACACAAACATTCACACTGTATAATTGCTTTCATACAGTATAATGGCCAAACACATAGCCCTCAAAATATTATAATGGCCCCACATAGCCTTCCATATAGTATAATGCACCACCAATAATCTTCCATATAGTATAATGTGCCCCCATAATCCTCCATATAGTATAATGCTCCCCCCATAAACCTTCATATAGTATAATGCGCCCCCCATAATCCTCCATATAGTATAATGAACTTCCCATGGTCCTCCATATAATATGATGCATTCCCCATAGTCCTCCATACAGTATATTACACACCCCATAGGGTAAAATGCAGCCCCCATATAGTATAATGCACGCCACAATCCTGCAGTATTATGGGCATCATGTACTCACTGATTTTAAAATACCATATATTTTAAATAAGCTGACCCGAATATAAGCCGAGGCCCCTAATTTTACCACATAAAAATGGGAAAACCTATTGACTTGAGTATAAGCCTAGGGTGGGAAATGCAGCAGCTACTGGTAAATTTCCCCATCCTCATATGTGTGGCCCCCTCAATCCCACAATCCCTGGTATGTGTGGCCCCCACAATCCCTGGTATGTGTAGCCTCCTCAATCCCCCAATCCCTGGTATGTGTGGCCCCCTCAATCCCACAATCCCTGGTATGTGTGGCCCCCTCAATCCCACAATCCCTGGTATGTGTGGCCCGCTCAATCCCACAATCCCTGGTATGTGTGGCCCCCTCAATTCCACAATCCCTGGTATGTGTGGCCTCCTCAATCCCCCAATCCTGGTATGTGTGGCCTCCTAAATCCCCCAATCCTGGTACGTGTGGCCTCCTAAATCCCCCAATCCTGGTAAGTGTGGCCTCCTCAATCTCCAAATCCTGGTATGTGTGGCCTCCTCAATCCCCCAATTCAGGTATGTGTGGCTTCCTCAATCCCCCAATCCTGGTATGTTTGGCCTCATCAATCCCCCAATCCTGGTATGTGTGGCCTCCTCAATCCCCCAATCCTGGTATGTGTGGCCTCCTCAACCCCTCAATCCTGGTATGTGTGGCCTCCTCAATCCCCAAATCCTGGTATGTGTGGCCTCCTCAATCCCCAAATCCTGGTATGTGTGGCCTCCTCAATCCCCCAATCCTGGTATGTGTGGCCTCCTCAATCCCCCAATCCTGGTGTGTGTGGCCTCCTCAACCCCTCAATCCTGGTCTGTGTGGCCTCCTCAACCCCTCAGTACTGGTATGTGTGGCCTCCTCAACCCCTCAGTACTGGTATGTGTGGCCTCCTCAACCCCTCAATCCTGGTATGTGTGGCCTCCTCAATCCCCCAATCCTGGTATGTGTGGCCTTCTCAATCCTGGTATGTGTGGCCTCCTCAATCCTGGTATGTGTGGCCTTTTCAATCCCCAAATCCTGGTATGTGTGGCCCCCTCAATCCCCAAATCCTGGTATGTGTGGCCTCCTCAATCCCCCATTCCTGGTATGTGTGGCCTCCTCAATCCCCCATTCCTGGTATGTGTGACCTCCTCAATCCCCCATTCCTGGTATGTGTGGCCTCCTCAATCCCACATTCCTGGTATGTGTGGCCTCCTCAAACCCCCATTCCCGGTATGTGTGGCATCCTCAATCCCCCATTCCTGGTATGTGTGGCCTTCTCAATACCCCATTCCAGGTATGTGTGGCCTCCTCAATCCCCCATTCCTGGTATGTGTGGCCTCCTCAATCCCCCATTCCTGGTATGTGTGGCCTCCTCAAACCCCAATTCCTGGTATGTGTGGCATCCTCAATCCCCCATTCCTGGTATGTGTGGCCTTCTCAATCCCCCATTCCAGGTATGTGTGGCCTTCTCAATCCCCCATTCCAGGTATGTGTGGCCTCCTCAATCCCCCATTCCTGGTATGTGTGGCCTCCTCAATCCCCCATTCCTGGTATGTATGGCCTTCTCAATCCCCCATTCCTGGTATGTGTGGCCTCCTCAATCCCCCATTCCTGGTATGTGTGGCCTCCTCAATCTAAGTATCCTGGTATGTGTGGCTTCATCATCCCCCCAATCACTGCACACATCTATATATATAATCGTCTTATCCCGTCTGTCTGTCTGTATGTCTGTCTGTTTGTCTTTCTGTCTGTCTGTCTGTCCTGGAAATCCCGCGTCGCTCATTGGTCCGGCAGCGGCCAATCAGCGCCGCGGGATTTCTGAAAAAAGATGGCGACCGTTAGCGGCTCATCTGCGGGACGGAGATGCAGCCGGGAGATGACCGGCACGAGGCGCTCATCTCCCGGCCGGTCGCAGCAGAAGGACCCCGACCGCCAGCGCCAGGTCGGGATACTTCTGCTGCGAGCGCCCGCTCATGTCCCGGGTTCTCGCAGCGGAAGTAGCCGCACAGGCAGCGGCGCTCCCCGGTCCTCACCAATACGATTCCGCTCCCCGGTCCTCACCAATACGATTCGATGATTGGTCGCAGTCTTCGTCCGCGACCAATCACTGATCTTGCCGCAAAAGTTAAACACCGCTGTGCTGATTGGTCGCGGATGCTGCCCGCGACCAATCACCGATTTGGGCGCCACATTTAAATAGCGGCCGCGACCAATCACCGATCTTGAAGACGCATTTAAACACCGCTGTACTGATTGGTCACGGACGCTGCCCGCGACCAATCACCGTTTTGGGCGCCACATTTAAATAGCGGCCGCGACCAATCACCGATCTTGCAGACACATTTAAACACCGCTGTGCTGATTGGTCGCGGACGCTATATAAATGTAGCGCCCAAATCGGTGATTGGTCGCGGACAGCGTCCGCGACCAATCAGCACAGCGGTGTTTAATTGTGTCTGCAAGATCGGTGATTGGTCGCGGCCGCTATTTAAATGTGGCGCACAAATTGGTGATTGGTCGCGGGCAGCATCCACGACCAATCAGCACAGCAGTGTTTAAATGTGGCGCCAAGATCAGTGATTGGTCGCGGCCGCTATTTAAATGTGACGCCCAAATCAGTGATTGGTCGCGGGCAGCGACCAATCAGCGATTTTCTTAGTAACATCATCACTTTGGAGGGGTCGATGATGTGTATAGGCTCCTCCTCTAGATCGGAGGACAGGAAGGATCGGGACAAGGCGTCAGCTTTAACATTCTTGTCCGCCAGGCGGAAATGTAGGATAAAGTCGAAGTGAGCGAAGAACAAAGACCACCGGGCCTGACGCGGATTGAGTCTTTGGGCATTCTGGAGATATGCAAGGCTTTTGTGATCAGTATAGATGATCACTGGGTATAGAGCCCCTTCAAGCAGGTAACGCCACTCCTCCAGCGCCAATTTGATGGCTAGCAGTTCTCGGTCTCCTATGGAGTAGTTGTGCTCAGACGAGGAGAAGAGTTTGGAGAAGAAGCCGCAGGTTACCATTCTCCCGGATGAAGATTTTTGGGTGAGCACCGCTCCGGCTCAGGAGGAGGAAGCATCAACCTCCAGGAAGAACTGTTTGTTGCAGTCTGGACGGTGCAGCACTGGGGTAGAGGAGAAGGCTTGCTTTAAGGAAAAGAAGGCCTCCTCAGCTTCGGGCGGCCATACCTTGGGATTTGCTCCCTCATGGGTGAGCGCAGAGATGGGAGCAGTCCAGGAAGAGAAGTGCGGGATGAAGAGACGGTAGTAGTTGGCGAAGCCCAGGAATCGCTGAATCGCCTTCAACCCCTCCGGACGGGGCCACTTTAAGACGGCAGAGAGCTTCTCGGTGTCCATTCGTAGACCTGTCTGGGAGATAATATAGCCCAGGAATGGAAGGGAGGTCTGCTCGAAGAGGCACTTCTCATATTTTGCATAGAGGTGATTCTGCCTGAGCCTAAGCAGGACCTGACGAACATCCCTCCGGTGTGTGGGAAGGTCCGGAGAGAAGACCAAGATGTCGTCCAGGTACACCACCACGCAGGAATATACAAGGTCACGGAAGATGTCATTGACTAATTCTTGGAAGACGGCGGGAGCATTGCAGAGACCGAAGGGCATCACACGGTATTCATAGTGACCGTCCCGGGTATTGAATGCCGTCTTCCACTCGTCTCCTTGACGGATCCGGACCAGGTTATACGCCCCACGTAGATCCAGCTTGGAAAAGATCCTGGCTCCCTTAAGGCGATCAAACAACTCGGAGATGAGCGGCAGGGGGTATTTGTTTTTGACCGTGATTTGATTGAGTCCTCTATAGTCAATACAGGGGTGTAGCAAGCCATCCTTCTTCTTGACGAAGAAGAATCCGGCTCCAGCCGGGGAGGTAGATTTCCGGATGAATCCCCTAGCCAGATTTTCCTCAATGTACTCCGACATGGCCCGGGTTTCGGCCGACGACAACGGGTAAATGCGCCCACGGGGTGGAGTGGCTCCGGGTACCAGGTCGATTGGGCAATCATATGGCCTATGAGGTGGCAGTGTCTCTGCTTCCTTTTTGTCTAATACATATGCATAGGACCAGTAAGGTGCCGGTAAACTGGGAAGATTAGCCGGGGTGGGAGGAGGACGAACCGGGCGGACAGGGACCAGGCAGGTCTTATGGCAATTCTGCCCCCAACGGAGAACTTCACCGGATTGCCAATTCAGCACAGGTTCATGTTTCTGAAGCCAGGGTAGACCAAGCAATAGGGAGTGAGAGAGACCGGAAAGAACAGGGAAGGAGATCCTCTCAGAGTGCAGCATTCCCACCTGCAGGGTTATAGGTTCTGTGACGAGCAGGATGGTCACCGGAAGGAGTCTTCCATCCACGGAGGCGACTGCCAATGGTTCAGCCAGAGGTTTTGTGGGAATGTGATATTTCTCTACCAGGGACTGGGAAATGAGGTTCCCAGCAGCTCCGGAATCTAGGTGTGCTATTTCAAAGTAGCGGTTCTCTCTCCAGGAGATGGAGACAGACAAAGTCAGGGAAGGAGAGGGTTTACTTTTGCCTAGGATGACCTCTCCGAGCGGTCCTAGACACTGGCGTTTCCCGGCTTCACCGGGCAGGAATGGATGAAGTGCTCCTTACTGCCACAGTAGAAACAGCTCCCCTCGGCTCGGCGTGACTCTTGGCGAGATTTGACCATCTTGGTCTGGTTGACCTGCATAGGTTCGGGTGAGCGTGCCCAGGGAGTTGCTAATTTGGAGGCAGGTCTCTGGAAAGTAGGAGCAAGACAAGGAAATCTTCGCTCCCGGGAAGTCTCTTTAGCACGTTCCAGGAAACGGATGTCGATCCGGGTAGCTAATGACACCGGGTCTTCCAGGGTGGTAGGAATGTCCTGGCCGGCTAACTCGTCCTTAATCTGACCAGAAAGGCCCTCCCAGAAGATGGACACCAGGGCCTCGTTGTCCCAGGCAAGCTCAGAAGCGAGGGTACGGAACCGTATGGCATATTGGCCCACGGTGAGACTCCCTTGGCGGATAAGAAGCAGAGAGGAGGCAGTAGAGGATTTTCGTCCTGGATCATCGAAGACTTTCCGGAAAGCAGCAAGGAAAGGCGATAGATTGGACACCAGGGGATCCCCTCTCTCCCACAGGGGATTTAGCCATGCCAGTGCTTCTCCAGTGAGGTGAGACATGATGAACGCCACCTTGGCCCGGTCGGAGGGAAACTGATGTGCCAAAAGTTCAAAGTGCAGGGTGCACTGGTTTATGAAACCCCGAGCTAGAGAGGGGTCGCCTCCAAAACGAGGAGGTGCAGAAAGCCGGGGACCTGGGTTGGATGCCATGGTATAGGTGGGCAGCGGAGCTGCTGGAGCGGGAGTCGCACGACTCGAGGCGGACACAGGTGGAACAGTCAGTGTGTCCAGGCGGAAGTTGACACTCCGCAGGAAGTTTAGGATGGTTTCCTGTTGGGATCTCTGACGAGAAACCTCCTGGTACAGTTCAGAGAGCGAAGGAGCTTGGGGGCCACCGGGTTCCATGGCCCGAGCAAACTGTTATGGATCCGGGTGGTGGAACCTCTGTGCTGCTGTGCAAGGAGGGACCCAGAGGGCCGTAACTAAGTATCAACTCGGACCGATCTAGGTCGTACGGCGGCTAATGACTCCGTGATCAGGGAGGGACCGAGGAGAGGGACCAGGTGCTACTCTGGGGACGACCTTGTAAGACAGCAGGTGACTCCCACAGGTCAGATGGCTAGGACTGACCGGTATAGCAGATGGGCACAGCAGGCAGGCTGATGAGTGGTCCTGGTGGATGGACTGGCAGACACGGCAGGTGACAGGCAGGAGCCTCTAGGTAGGCTGTCAGGTGGTCACGGCAAGTGACGGGCAGGAGCCTCCAGGTAGGCTGACAGGTGGTCACGGCAAGTGACAGGCAGGAGCCTCCAGGTAGGCTGACAGGTGGTTACAGCAAGTGACAGCAGGAGCCTCCAGGTAGGCACGGCAGGTAGCAAGCGGGAGCCTCCAGGTAGGCACGGCAGATAGCAAGCGGGAGCCTCCAGGTAGGCACGGTAGGTAGCAAGTGGGAGCCTTCAGGTAGGCACAGCAGGTAACAAGCAGGAGCCTCCAGGTAGGCACAGTAGGTAGCGGGCAGGTGCTTCCAGGTAAGCAGGCGGGCAAAGCCCATAGACAGACTGGCGGACTGAACAGAAGACAGACTGTCGGGCTGGAGAGTAGTCAGGCTGGCGGACTAGAATGAAAGTCAGCCTGGCGGGCAGGACTAGTAGTCAGGCTAGCAGCGGGACCTGAGGGCTGAAGCAGAGGTAAGTACACTGTGCATCAACTATTGCTCGGGCACCTCCATATTGGAGGAAGTGCTTTATATATGGGAGGACCTCCGGCAATTGGCCGGGGACTCCTTAGGGCGGAGCCGGCAGAAGCAGGAAGAGGAGCGCTGGAGGACGCCGGGCGGGGAGCGCGGCGGTGAGAGGGACGGCGTCTCTGCCTGGCAAGGGGCAGAGACGCCGATGGTACAACTTGCCGTGTTTGGAGGAAGAAGAAGGATGAGTACAACCTCAAGAACACCGTCTCAACCATGAAGCATGGTGGGGGAAACATCATACTTTGGGGGTGCTTTTCTGAAAAGGTGGCAGGACGACTGCACCGTATTGAAGAGAGGGTGGATGGGGTCCTGTATTGCGAGATTTTGGTCAACAGCAACCTCCTTCCCTAAGTAAGAGCATTGAAGATTTGTCGTGACTGGATCTTCCAGCATGACAATGTGTTAGCAGAGGATTAAACCGCGTGACATTCAGAGTTTAGAATACAGAATGTAGGGTTATTCATATCCAGCATAGGCACAGCATGGAGTCTGGTGTTACTGCAGCATGAGGAGAAATCAAAGCAGATAACAACAATACAGGAAGAGAAGGAGGGGGCATCCTGTCTGTGTGAGTTTTTTTTTTTTTTTAAAACACAACTTTGTTAACAACCTCACAATATGCACAACATATGAAACAGCATAGTAGTTGTTGCAATACACATACAGATTAATATGTATTATTCCAACACCCCCACTCAACAACTACTTATCCTCTTAGTCCCATTGTGGTTCTCAATTCTTGGAACGTAGCTCGTGGCAATGGCTTTGTCATAATGTCAGCTACCATCTTATCAGTTTCACAATAGACAAACTGAATTATGCCACGATCTATCAAATCACGTAGATGATGATGTCTGACGTCAATGTGCTTGGTTCTAGCACTGATCTTTTCACTGCATGCAAGTTTAATGCATCCTTGGTTGTCCTCATAAATTACAGTCGGCTGAGTTGACGGTTTGCCAAGATCGTCCATCAATTGTCTTAGCCAAACAACCTCCTGGCTTGCATAGGCTGCGGACACATACTCCGCTTCTGTAGATGACAAGGCAACAGACACTTGTTTCCTACTAGACCAGGAGATTGAACTTTCTCCAACTTTAAACAAGTATCCACTTGTGGATTTACGATCACGTGAATCACCAGCCCAATCCGCATCTACATAGCCGGTAAGTTCTAGATCTCCTGCTGCAGATAGTTTTAAATTTACATCTTGCGTTTCTTTCAAATATCGGAGAAGTCTCTTAACAGCATTCCAGTCTCTTTGGCGCGGTTTTTCCACATATCTGCAAAGGATTCCAACTGTTGTTGTGATATCCGGTCGAGTCATAGTTGATATGTATAGAAGTGCCCCCACTGCCTGACGATATTCCTCATTGTTAGGCAACAGGTCATCTTCTCCTTCCAGCTTCAGGTAGGATGGTTCCATTGGGGTTGATATACCTTTGGCCTCTGACATTTTAAACTGATTCAGAATCAAATTAATTTTTGCACTTTGGTTTAGAAGAAAACTTCCATCTTCCTCTCTCTGGATTTGGATTCCTAGATAATATGTCACACTTCCAAGGTCTTTTGTTTCAAAGTGCTGATTCAGAATTTCAGTCATTTTTCCATTTTCTGCGTCGTCTTCATGAGCAACAATCACGTCGTCCACATATAAGAGAATATACATCCACTTTCCATCTGTATATTTTGTTTATAAGCACGGATCTGCTTGACCTCTGTTAAATCCTTCTTCCAACAAGACTTTATTCATTTTGGTGTTCCATGCTCTTGCTAATTGCTTAAGACCATAGAGAGATTTTTGTAGTTTGCAAACAAGATTCTCTTCACCTCTTTTTACATAACCTTCAGGTTGAGTCATGTATAAGTCCTCCTCAATGTCACCATTTAGAAAGGCAGTTTTTATATCCAAATGTCTGACATACATCTTTTGTACAGCAGCTACAGCTAACAAAGCTCTGAACGTGGTCTGTTTAGCGACTGGAGCAAATGTAGCATCGTAATCTTCGCCATACTTTTGAGAATATCCTTTTGCGACCAACCTTGCTTTGAATCTGTGGACTTTACCTTCAGAGTCATATTTGGTTTTGAAGACTGTAGCGTCGGCGTCCCTGCCTCCTGCTAGGCAGGGACGCTGTTCCCCTCACCTCTCCGCTCCGTGCCCGGCGTCTTCCTCCCGCTCTGCTAGCAGCGCGCGCCCCTTCCCGGCCACAGTGCTTAGGGCGCGCGCGCGCTCCCCCTCTCTTAAAGGGGCCGCGCGCGCCGTCCTAAGGAGTCCCCGGCCAATGGCCGGAGGACTTCACCATATATAAGGCACCTCCTCCAAAATGGAGGTGCCCGAGCAATGTTGTAGCACAGTTCATCACTCTGCTTCAGCCCTCAGGTCCCGTTTCCAGTTACCTGCCAGTTGCCTGCCAGTTTCCTGCCAGTTTCCTGTCTGATACCTGCCTGTCTCATGTCAACGTGCTACTATTCCTGCGGTCCGACAGTCTGCCTACCAGCCCTGCCAGTCTGTCTATGGATCCGTCTGCCTGCTCACCTGGGAGCGCACATCTGCTACCTGCCTGCTAGCCTACCTGGAGGCTCCGCCGTCACGTGCTGTGACCACCAGCCTGTCCAGAGACTCTTGCCCGCTCACCTGGGAGCGCTCACCTTCTACCTGTCTGCTAGCCTACCTGGAGGCTCCGCCGTCACGTGCTGTGACCACCTGCCTGTCCAGAGACTCTTGCCCGCTCACCTGGGAGCTCTCACCTTCTACCTGTCTGCTAGCCTACCTGGAGGCTCCGCCGTCACGTGCTGTGACCACCTGCCTGTCCAGAGACTCTTGCCCGCTCACCTGGGAGCGTCCACCTGCTACCAGCCTGCTTGCCTACCTGGAGGCTCTGCCGTCACTTGCCGTGACCACCCGCCTGTCAAGAGACTGTCCCGGTCACTTGCCGTGACCACCTGCCCGTTTACCCAGAGACTGCCCCGGTCACTTGCCGTGACCACCTGCCCGTTTACCCAGAGACTGTCCCGGTCACTTGCCGTGATCACCTGCCCGTTTACCCAGAGACTGTCCCGGTCACTTGCCGTGACCACCTGCCCGTTTACCCAGAGACTGTCCCGGTCACTTGCCGTGACCATCTGCCCGTTTTCCCAGAGACTGTCCCTGTCACTTGCTGTGACTACCTGCCCGTCTTCCCTGGGCGCCACCCGCTTCCTTACAAGGGCCGCCCCCTTGTATAGTTGCTCAGAGGTTCCGCCTCCCAGACCCGTTACAGTTTGCTCGGGCCATGGAACCCGGTGGCACCCAAGCTCCCTCGCTCTCGGACCTATGTCATGAACTGTCCCGTCAGAAGTCCCAACAGGAGTCCATCCTGGGTCACCTGCGGAATGTCAACTCTCGCCTGGACACTCTGACTGCTCCACCAGCAACCACTGCTAGCGTCATGACCCGCAACCCGGCAGCGCCGCTGCCCACCAATACCGTGGTATCCTGCCCCGGACCCCGGCTTTCTGCACCTCCTCGCTTCGGAGGCGACCCCGCTCAAGCTCGGGGCTTCATAAACCAGTGCACCCTGCACTTTGAACTCCTGTCCAACCAGTTTATCTCCGACCGGGCCAAAGTTGCCTTCATCATGTCTCATCTCACGGGGGAGGCACTGGCTTGGCTAAATCCTCTATGGGAGAGAGGAGACCTCCTGGTGTCCGACCTGCCAGCCTTTCTCACAGCTTTCCGGAAAGTCTTCGACGAACCCGGATGGAAGACCTCATCCGCATCGTCTCTGCTACACCTCCGTCAAGGAGATCTCACCGTGGGCCAATATGCCATACGGTTCCGTACCCTTGCTTCGGAGCTGGCCTGGGATAACGACGCTCTGGTGTCTGTCTTCTGGGAGGGTCTGTCCGGCCGTATTAAAGACGAACTCGCCGGTCGGGACATTCCTACCACTCTCGACGACTTGATAACACTTGCCACCCGGATTGACATCCGGTTCCAGGAGCGCGCCAAAGAGGTCACCCGTGAGAGGAGGTTTCCACGTCTAGCCCCTACTTTCCAGAAACCCGTCACTCCCTCCGTTACTCCCCAGGCACACTCACCTGAGCCTATGCAAGTCGACCAGACCAAGATGGTCAAAACCCGTCAAGACTCACGCCATGCCGAGGGGAGCTGCTTCTACTGTGGCAGTAAGGAGCACCGGATCCGTTCCTGCCCTGAGAGATCGGGAAACGCCTGTGTCTAGGGTCGCTCAGAGAGGTCGCCCTAGACAAAAGTAAACCCTCTCCATCCCTGATGCTGTCAGTCTCTATCACCTGCGGAGAGAACCGCTATTTCGAACTGGCTCAACTTGACTCAGGAGCTGCTGGTAATCTCATCTCTCAATCCCTGGTAGAGAGGTACCGCATTCCTACCAAACCTCTGGCCGTACCTTTATCTGTCGTCGCCGTGGATGGGGGTCTCTTACCACATCCTATCCAACTCATCACAGAATCCATAACTCTGCAGGTGGGAATGCTGCATTCTGAGAGCATCTCCTTTCATGTTCTACCTGGACTCTCTCACGCACTCTTGCTGGGTCTACCTTGGCTCCAGAAACATGCACCCGTGCTTGACTGGCAGACCGGAGAGGTCCTTCGCTGGGGACAGGACTGCCATAAGACTTGTCTAGTTCCCGTTCATCCTGCTCGTCCTTCTCCTACCCCAGTCAATCTACCCGGTCTACCGGCTCCCTATTGGTCTTATGCGGATGTCTTCAATAAAAAAGAAACAGAGACATTACCCCCTCATAGACCATATGACTGTCCAATCGACCTGATACCCGGCTCTACTCCTCCCCGTGGGCGTATCTACCCTTTGTCCGCAGCAGAGACCCGGTCCATGTCTGAATATATTGAGGAGAATCTGGCCCGGGGATTTATCCGGAAATCTACCTCCCCGGCGGGAGCAGGCTTCTTCTTCGTCAAAAAGAAGGACGGCTCACTCCGTCCATGTATAGATTACAGAGGCCTTAACCAGATTACAGTGAAGAATAAATACCCCCTCCCGCTCATTCCTGAATTATTTGACCGCCTGAGGGGGGCAAGAATCTTCACCAAACTGGACCTCCGTGGGGCGTATAACCTGGTCCGTATCCGTCAGGGGGATGAATGGAAGACGGCATTCAACACCCGGGACGGCCACTATGAATATCTGGTAATGCCCTTTGGTCTCTGTAACGCTCCCGCCGTCTTTCAAGAGTTGGTCAATGACATCTTCCGGGACCTTCTCTACTCCTGCGTAGTGGTGTACCTGGACGACATCTTGGTCTTCTCTCCGGATCTCCAGACTCACCGGAGGGATGTTCGTCAGGTCCTGCTCAGGCTCAGGCAGAACCACCTCTACGCTAAATATGAGAAGTGCCTCTTTGAGCAGACCTCGCTTCCGTTTTTGGGCTACATAATTTCTCAGACCGGCCTACGAATGGATTCTGAGAAGCTGTCTGCCATCGAGAAGTGGCCTCGACCAGAGGGGTTGAAGGCTATTCAGCGGTTCCTGGGCTTCGCCAACTATTACCGCCTCTTTATACCGCACTTCTCTTCCCGGACTGCCCCAATTTCCGCGCTCACCCGTAAGGGCACTAGTCCCAGAGAATGGCCGCCCGCAGCAGAGGAAGCCTTTCTTTCCTTAAAACAGGCTTTCTCTTCCGCCCCGGTGCTGCATCGCCCGGACGGCAACAAGCAGTTCTTCCTGGAGGTTGACGCCTCCTCCTCTGGAGCCGGAGCGGTACTTACCCAAAAATCATCTTCCGGGAGAATGGTAACTTGCGGCTTCTTATCCAAACTCTTCTCCTCTTCTGAGCGCAACTATTCTATTGGAGACCGAGAGTTATTGGCCATTAAGCTGGCTTTAGAGGAGTGGCGTTACCTGCTCGAGGGGGCTCTTCACCCGGTAATAATTTACACTGACCACAAGAACTTGGCTTACCTCCAGAGTGCCCAGAGACTTAACCCGCGCCAAGCCCGGTGGTCCTTTTTTTTTGCTCGCTTTGATTTTGTTCTTCATTTTCGCCCGGCTGACAAAAACATCAAAGCGGACGCCTTGTCCCGATCCTTTCTGGTGTCTGATCTCGAGGAGGAACCTAAACATATCATCGATCCCGCCAGAGTAATGCAGGTGGCTCCCGTGAGTCTAAATCGTCTCCCTCCTGGTAAGACGTTCGTCACTGTACCTGATCGGGAGAAGATCCTACACTGGGGTCACTCGTCTAAACTTGCTGGCCACGCCGGTCAGAAAAAGACCCTCCAGCTTATTACCCGGCACTACTGGTGGCCTACCCTGCACAAGGACGTAATAGACTTTGTTTCTGCCTGTGTGTCCTGCGCCCGCAACAAGGCTCCGAGACACCTGCCAGCCGGTCGCCTCCTTCCGCTTCCTGTACCTGCTGCCCCCTGGCAGCATATAGCTATGGACTTCATAACAGACCTCCCTGTCTCTGCCGGTTGTACAGTCATTTGAGTGGTCGTTGACCGCTTTTCCAAAATGGCCCATTTCATTCCCCTGCCAGGCCTCCCGTCTGCACTCGAGCTGGCTAAAGACTTTATCCGCCACATCTTCCGTCTTCATGGCCTGCCTCTCCACATCGTGTCGGATCGTGGGGTTCAGTTCACCTCACGCTTCTGGAGAGCCACATGTAAACTGCTAGACGTCACCTTGGACTTTTCCTCCGCTTACCATCCACAGTCCAATGGTCAAGTGGAGCGGATCAATCAGATCCTGACCAGTTACCTCCGGCACTTCGTTAATGCCCACCATTCAGACTGGGTGGATCTCCTGCCATGGGCCGAATTCTCTTACAACAATCACGAGAGCGAATCTTCCTCCAAATCCCCGTTTTTTGTAGTCTTCGGTCAGCATCCTCGGATCCCATTTCCCGTCTCCACCTCGGTGGATAATCCGGCTGCGGAATCTCTCGTTAGCGAATTTTCCTCCATTTGGGAGAGTACCCGATCCGCACTCCTTCAGTCGTCCGAGCGGATGAAAAAACACGCTGACAAAAAACGCCTGGATCCTCCACAATTCCGTCCTGGAGATAAAGTCTGGCTCTCGTCCAAGTATGTCCGGCTCAAGATTCCCTCCTACAAGTTAGGGCCTCGGTTCATCGGCCCACTGGAGGTTATCAAACAGATCAACCCGGTGGCCTATAAATTGAAACTCCCGGCCAACTTGCGGATCCCAACTCTCCTCAAACCCGTGGTACTTAACTCTTTTTCCAGGTCTACAGGTACGCCTCCTGCTCCGGTTTCTGCTGAAGACGAGTTTGAGGTAGAGAACATTCTGGCCACCAAAAGGGTAAGAGGAAAGACCTTTTTTCTGGTAGATTGGAAGGGGTTTGGTCCTGAGGAGAGAACGTGGGAGCCCCGGGAGAACATCCATGCCCCGCTCATCCTTGCTAAATTTCTGTCTGGCCTAAAAAAGGGGGGGCCTAAAGGGGGGGGTACTGTAGCGTCGGCGTCCCTGCCTCCTGCTAGGCAGGGACGCTGTTCCCCTCACCTCTCCGCTCCGTGCCCGGCGTCTTCCTCCCGCTCTGCTAGCAGCGCGCGCCCCTTCCCGGCCACGGTGCTTAGGGCGCGCGCGCTCCCCCTCTCTTAGAGGGGCCGCGCGCGCCGTCCTAAGGAGTCCCCGGCCAATGGCCGGAGGACTTCACCATATATAAGGCACCTCCTCCAAAATGGAGGTGCCCGAGCAATGTTGTAGCACAGTTCATCACTCTGCTTCAGCCCTCAGGTCCCGTTTCCAGTTACCTGCCAGTTGCCTGCCAGTTTCCTGTCTGATACCTGCCTGTCTCGTGTCAACCTGCTACTATTCCTGCGGTCTGACAGTCTGCCTACCAGCCCTGCCAGTCTGTCTATGGATCCGTCTGCCCGCTCACCTGGGAGCGCACATCTGCTACCTGCCTGCTAGCCTACCTGGAGGCTCCGCCGTCACGTGCTGTGACCACCAGCCTGTCCAGAGACTCTTGCCCGCTCACCTGGGAGCGCTCACCTTCTACCTGTCTGCTATCCTACCTGGAGGCTCCGCCGTCACGTGCTGTGACCACCTGCCTGTCCAGAGACTCTTGCCCGCTCACCTGGGAGCGCTCACCTTCTACCTGTCTGCTAGCCTACCTGGAGGCTCCGCCGTCACGTGCTGTGACCACCTGCCTGTCCAGAGACTCTTGCCCGCTCACCTGGGAGCGTCCACCTGCTACCAGCCTGCTTGCCTACCTGGAGGCTCTGCCGTCACTTGCCGTGACCACCCGCCTGTCAAGAGACTGTCCCGGTCACTTGCCGTGACCACCTGCCCGTTTACCCAGAGACTGCCCCGGTCACTTGCCGTGACCACCTGCCCGTTTACCCAGAGACTGTCCCGGTCACTTGCCGTGACCACCTGCCCGTTTACCCAGAGACTGTCCCGGTCACTTGCCGTGACCACCTGCCCGTTTACCCAGAGACTGTCCCGGTCACTTGCCGTGACCATCTGCCCGTTTTCCCAGAGACTGTCCCTGTCACTTGCTGTGACTACCTGCCCGTCTTCCCTGGGCGCCACCCGCTTCCTTACAAGGGCCGCCCCCTTGTATAGTTGCTCAGAGGTTCCGCCTCCCAGACCCGTTACAAAGACCCACTTGCACTTGATTGCCTTTTTGCCCTGTGGTAGCTTGGTGAGTTTCCAAGTTTGGAGTTGATGAAGCGATTTGATTTCCTCATTAGCGGCATTGATCCACTTTGTTCTTTCATGGACAGGTAGTGCTTGCATTTCATCCCATGACTGCGGCTCTGATTCAGGTAGTGTCTTGACAATGTAGGATAGACGTTTAGCTGGTATACCTTTGTTTGATCTCGACGATCTCCTGATTTCAGATTCACCTGATTTTTCTGTTGTTCCTTCATTAGTTGAAGAATCCAGCCAGACCTCTACATCCTCTTTGTTGCTGTCTTGTAATTGTGACTTCAGCTGGACTACTGGCGTGATGTCACAAAACTTAGGTGATACAAAGTTCTCATCAATCACTACATCTCTACTTATTGTGATCTTGTTTGTTTCTGGGTGTAGAATCCTATAACCTTTCTGGGTTTCGCTGTAGCCTACCAGGATACCTTCCTTAGCGTGAGATTCCCACTTAGTTCGCTTTTCTTTGGGAACATGTACAAATGCTTTACTTCCGAATATTCTTATGTGATGTAGTTTTGGCTTTCTGCTATTCCATTGCTCAAATGGAGTTTTCTCTGTAGCTTTACCTGGTAGTCTGTTCTGAAGATAGCAAGCTGTCATGATTGCTTCACCCCAATATGCTGTGGGCAGATTTGCATCAAATAACATGCTTCTTCCACTTTCTCATAGTGTTCGGTTCCTTCTTTCCGCGACACCATTTTGCTCTGGGTTGTACGGTACAGTGGTCTGAAATAGGATTCCATTTTTCTTTAAAATGCTCTGTGTCTCATTACTTGTATATTCAGTCCCATTATCTGCACGTAGAATCTTTGGCATTCTTCCAAATTTATTATATACTTCAGCTAGGTATATTTCAAGTTTCTCTGGAACTTCCTTCTTGCTGTGAAGCAGGTGGACAACTGTATATCTTGAATGATCATCAATAAATGTGAGAAAATATCTCTTCTTCCCTGGAGTCAGAGTGCTCATTGGACCACAGACATCTGTGTATATTAAATCTAGTGGCTGTGCTGTTGTTGTACTAATTCTCTTAGGAAAAGCTTTCCTAGACATTTTCCCTTTGATGCAGCTAGTACACTTCATTGTCTGGTTACATAGATCAATTGTAATATCCTCAGCTAGTTGCTTTTGGACTAACTTTCTTATTGCTTCTGGGTCTCTGTGTGCCAGACGCCTATGCCACACATGTATACAGTTTTTATGCTTAAATGTAACTTCATTTCCTTGTTTTGTGAGTTTCTTCACAGATAGTAGATTACTTTCAAGACTAGGCACATACAGCACATCCTTTACTGGGATCTTCCTGCTTTGTTTTGGTGAGATTTGACAATCAATATATCCATCTCCTATGCCTTCTGAAGTCATGTATTGACCATTAGCCATAATCACTTTCTCTGATTTACTTTGGTCAAGCTTAGAAAAGAAGTCTCTGTTATTAGTCATGTGACTAGTTGCTCCAGAGTCTATACCCCATGCTTGCTTTGATGTATTTGCACTGACAGTAAATGCAGTTTCAGTATTCACAGAATCATTTTCTCCAGATACAGCACTTTTAACCCTTTGATGACTGCTTTGCTTTTTCAGCTGATTCATTCTAGCTTTACAGACTCTGCAGTCAGCTTTCAAATGTCCTGATTTCTTGCAAACAAAACATTCACGTGTTTCTTTTGTGTGCTTCCTGTTATCAGTTAGGTTTTGTGTCTGTAAAGCAGATTCTGTGTTGCATATCCTACTGTTTATACCTTCTGCCTTTCGCTTATATTCATCTATGAGCTTCCCCCTGACATACTCCAGTGTAAGCTCATCATCTGGACGCGCATCTAGTGCGGTTACAAGCGTATCATAGCTCTCTGGAAGGCCACTAAGCAGTAATGCAGCCACATGAAAGTCCTTTAGATCTTCCCCAATGCCTCTCAGGCGTTCTACAACTTCCAGAACACTTCTTATGTAATCCTGCATATCCTGACCTTTCTGTAGCTTAGACTGGTACAGCTTTCTCATGAGATAGAGCTTATTGCTTAAATTTATCCTCTCATGTACCTTTTGCAACTACTCCCACATTTCCTTTGCAGTATTACATTTACACACATGCACAATCTGGTCATCATCTACACTGAGTGATATGGTACTTTGTGCTTTCTGATCCATCTCTGTCCACTCCTGTGGCACTGGGTCAGGTTTAGGCTCCTGTGTGTATTTCCACGTACCTTCTCTTATCAGCAGCATTTTCACTTTGAATTTCCAGGATTGATAATTCTGGTTAGTGAGACTTGGCACTGTAAATTTCATGGAGCTGCTGCTGCTGGTGGCCATCTTTGCTTCTTCTCAGTTTGCTGTCTTTCTTTCTTTTCTTTCCTCTGTGTTCTGGGGATCTGTGACTCTGGGAACACTGGTACATCTGGGACATCTGGGCCCATAACCTGTTAGCAGAGGATTAAACCGCGTGACATCCAGAGTTTAGAACACAGAATGTAGGTTTATTCATATCCAGCATAGGCACAGAATGGAGTCTGGTGTTACTGCAGCATGAGGAGAAATCAAAACATATAACAACAATACAGGAAGAGAAGGAGGGGGCATCCTGTCTGTGTGAGTTTTTTTTTTTTTTTTTTTAAAACACAACTTTGTTAACAACCTCACAATATGCACAACATATGAAACAGCATAGTAGTTGTTGCAATACACATACAGATTAATATGTATTATTCCAACAAAATGACCTGAAACACACAGCCAGGACAACTAAGGAGTGAGTCCATAAGATGCATTTTAAGGTCCTTGAGTGGCCTAACCAGTTTCCAGACCTGAACCCAATGGAAAATCTTTGGAGGGAGCTGAAACTCAATGTTGCCCAGCCACAGACCCAAAGAATGAAAGATCTAGAGAAGATCTGTATGGAGGAGTGGGCCAAAATCCCTGATGCTGCAGTGTCTGCAAACTTGATCATGAACTACAGGAAACGTCAGATCTCTGTAATAGCAAAGAAAGGTTTCTGTACCAAAAATTATGTTCTGTTTTTCTGTATCAAATACTTATTTCATGCAATAAAATGCAAATTAATTAAGTAAAAATCATACAATGTGATTTTCTGGATTTTGTTTAAGATTCTGTCTCTCACAGGTGAAGTGAACCTATGATTAAAATTACAGACCTATCAATTCTTTGTACGTGGAAAAACTTACAAATTGGCAGTGCATCAAAAAATTTAGTTTTCACTTTTTTTTACCATGTTATAAGGAGTCTTATTTAATATTTTTTGCATAGTTTAGGCCTAATTCCATGGCCTAACCCACATTATAAACAATGTATTTGGTAAATTGTTTTTCCTAGTTGATAGTGAGGAGTAGAGGGGCCCAAGAGGTGAGCAGGACAGGATTTTTAAACTTTTTTTTTAACCTTTTGATGGCCCTTTACGGTTCAGGAAAATGTTGCCCAGCGGCTGTCATATTGCTGGAACTGCCTTTAAGCGAATTAGAAAAAATCCACATTTTGGCGAATGCAAATTTTTGTAAAATTTGAGCAGAATGTATAGAAAGTCTTTTATCATTATTTTACAACATTGAGCATTATTGGATAAAAGGCATTTTATAAAAGTGGAGTATAACAAGCTTCTACTACTGCAGTAAGTGCTTTCTAGGATATAATGGTACAGTATCAATAGGAAGAAATGCTTCCAGCCAAAATAAGGCAAATATACAATCCGATAGACACAGTACAGCAGATTTATATTTAGTACTAGCTGTACCCGGCCACACGTTGCTGTGGCTCATTCTGGTTAAATGGAAAAGAATGAAAAGAGAAAGCGCACGTTTCTAAAATATTTAATTTCACAATGTTTGTGGGTATACAATATTTTTTGCTGTTCCATTGCCTGTGTAGATATAGAGATTACACACGTGTGTATTCGAATGAAACGTTGTGTCAAAATTTCAAAGCAATCGGTGAAGAACTTTCGGAGATTTAAGATTTTGAACAAACGAACATTTCCATTTTCATTTATATAGATTAGAAGATCAAGTCTAAAATGGGCACACGAAAAAATCAGATAAGTGCAGTACATCTGAAAAACACCTGCCAGCTGTGCCAATTTATATAGTAACTATTGTGTACCTTATTCAAACTATAGTAAAAGTTTAAGGCCCAATTCATTAAAACTGGAGTTTTTCACACAAGTCTTAATGAAAGGTGTACTGGAGTAAGATGCACCAAATTCATTAAGTGGCACGCTCCACTTAATGAATTTGATGCATTTTACAAGTCAAATGTTCCTTGCCAGAACTGTTACCCCTGGCTGAACTACATTTCTGGTATAATTTACACCATGTTTGTGAGCCAAACTATGATTAATTTGATAGGAGAGCATCGCAACACGCAATTCTGCATAAACTCTGCCCACTTTGGCAGAGTCATTCATGGTCTAGTGTAAAAATGCTGAAAGCTTCTAAAATTTTACATGCCAAAAGTTTGTCACATTTCAAGGAGTTTTTCAATAGAAAACTCTTTAATGAATCAGGACCTAAAAGTCTTTACTTGGACCTTGATATTAATGGGCTATTCTTTTTAGAGATCATCAATATCATATCGGTACTAGTCTAAGGCTATGTTCACACAGAGTTTCAGGAATTTGTAGACCATATGTTTTTCAATGGAAATAGTTTCAGGAAACTTTCCTTTCTTGGGAAGTTTTTGGAGGAGTTTTTCTTTTTCTGAAACGGCTTTGAAGAGTTTTGGAAGAGGTTCCTTACTGCATTAGAGAAAGGGAAAATGCCTCCTGTGGACCACGAATGTCATTAGGGTTTTAAGTGCTCACTCTGCCTTGGACATCAACTAGAGTAAATTGGTTTTATTATCAATTCATGAAAACATTAGACAATTATGGGAAGATTTACAGATTTTACTAGAAAAAAATATAGTTCGGAAAATTTAGAGATAATTATCACATTGAGGATACAAGTGTGGTATCACTTAACACTATATGGTTAATTAGGAAAGTAAGACAGAAGATATTAGTGTGGTTTAAGATGCTGTTATCTAATGCAGATAGAATAGTCCTGATTAAGATGATGGTCTTTCGCTTCTAGTTCTATATATATTAAGAGTCTGCCTGATATGAGTAAATAAGAGAATCTTTAGATTCATGAAAACGCTTTTAAACAACCTGATTTTAGGTTGTCAGAGGGTAAGAATAAAAAGACAATATCTTCTGAAGTCTGAGTGAGACTGATGCTTCACCGGCCATTTTCTCCACAGATATTTCTGGCACCTAATTACTTGCGGCATAAAATTTCAGGAATTTTGATTTGGAAAGATTTCTGCTCAATAAGACCAAATGGGGCGTTATAGTCCATGTATGAATTATTAGAATCAGAGATGTTGATTTATGTGATTATAGAAGATGGACAATATTCATGGAATTGTACTTTGGGATCTTTAAAGAAGATATTAAATATTATCACGACAATTGAATTAACCTCCTTATGGGACAATATAAATATACAAGAATTTGTTAAGATACAAACACAAGGTTTTTGAAGAGAACTGGTTTTATTTGGTTAAAGATTTAATCAATGAAGGCGAGTTGATGCCATTTAATGTGTTGGAGAAAAAGTTAAGTAAAGTGGTTGATTTTGACATTGTCACATTCATCATGCGGTGAAGAGTATGAAGAATTCAAATAATTTTCACATTGCCTCTCATAGAAAAATGGATTATTTGTTGATTAGTTGGAACTGTAAAAAAGAATCTATGAAATATTTATAAATTCATATATAATGTACAATATTATATAATATAATAATTTTATTTATATACCAATAACTGTAGCCTACATGTGTAATTTCACATTTAAGCTTAGTTAGTAAAGGTATACAGTAAATATTACAGCTGCACCATGGCACAATATACTTATAAAAACATAAGTGAGATCTCCCTCAATGAAATCATAAATTGATCCATTGGTTATATTATTCTCTTTACTATAGTACAGAATGAGCAAGATAAACTGTGTAAGAAAAAGGGCAGGTTGGAAGAGATTTTGGAAAAAATGTAGCAGAGAGCATTAAAACGTAAGTAAGAGGGATAATGATACAGCCAGGTTACCAGTGGTTTTGTTGTTTGTTTTAATGTTGGTTTATGTTTGTTTTTTTCTGAACAGTTGGAGTTGGGTGGGAGCGGGGGAATTAGAAGGATTGTTGTTTTTGTCTGGTTTTCTTTTTTGTTCATATTACAGATCATCATACAGATATTTAAATAAATTTTTTTAAAAAATAAAAGAAATGCATCATTCCAATGATGTCACAAAAAACATAACGATATAGAACACCCCGTCATCCAAAGTTCTGTTGAAGGTGTCTGTAGGCGTTTGTAGAGAGAGGAGTGTTCTGAGTGATTATTTTGCAAATATGATGAAAAAGAAGCGCTTTAAGCGTATGATTGTTCTTTCTGATAGCGAGGACAGTAGTGATGATGAAGATTTCCATCAGGTAACTTTCAATTTTATATTGTTAATTACTTAAAATACATTTGGGTCAAAAATCCCAGAACAAGATGAGGGGACCAAAAACATAGCTCCAGAAAGAGGGATTATGGGGTGATAGGTTGGATTATGTTTGCAGAGGAAAGACTACCCTCAGTTGTGGTATTACAGGATATATAATAATATTGTATGAAAACACTTAATTGTCATCACCACCCCTATCCATACCCTGCCCATAAGTATTTCCTACACTCCTCATACTCTGTACATGAAGTAAGCATAGGCCAATGGTAAACAAGTAGGTGTCTAAATGGAAAACAATAGAATATGAACTAATTATAAATTGGAGATATTTAGGTTTAAAGATTGATTTTAGTTGACATGTTTGATATTTTTCCAGTCTCTTCCAAGGAAGCAGCCAATTCCCAGGTCCCCAGGCCTGAATAACACCAGTGGCTTGAATTCCTGCTCATCAGCGAGAAAACCAGGTACTGGGCTCTGATCCAGAAAAGGTTCTGGTATATTTATTGCTGTCATTAGAGTCATTGTAGTCATTGGGTGCCGCTCATGTGCACATTTTGGTAAGGGTTTGGATATATCTCTATTGTATGTCTACGGCAAAGAGCATGGACATAATTAGAGTTCTATGAGCCATGGGGCAAAACTTGGACCTATGACCTCAGAAGTCCCCCGTCCTGCCCCCATCCTGTAATTTGTTCCCCTTCTTGGCTGCCATCCTGTAATAACGTCCCACATCGTGATCTCTTTACTATAATAATGTCCATCTTCCTTGCTCCTATTCTGTAATAATGTCTCCTGTCCTGGTCCCTATCCTGTAATAATGTCCCCCGGCTTGGCCCCCTATCCATTAATAATGTATCCCATCCTGGTCCCTATTCAATGGTAATGTAACCCCTCCTCATCCCTATCTGGTAATAATGTCCCTGGGAATCCTGGCCCCTTCTTGTAATAATGTTACCTATCCTGGTCCCTTCTTGTGAAAACATACTCCATCCTGAGTGTATTATCCAACATATTAAAAAAAAAAGATTATTCTTACCTCACCGGCTCCCACAGCCAGCAGTGTCTCTTCCTGCTCTATAACTAGTGCAGGCTGGTGGCGGCTCATGGCAAGTGACCTCATGTGCTATCCACGATGGGTATATTGTGGTGTAGTTAGCAGGCAGCTCTCTGTGGCACAATATATTTGAGCTGAATGTACATCCTCAGACATACATTTAACTGAAATTATGTTGGCGTCGCCGGACTCTTTGACTCCACAGGTCTGGTTATGGTCGCACCCACTGAGGCTGCAATTTTTACTTCCGTGGTAAATGAGTTTACATTTAATATTTCTTTTTAACATTTGGTTAGGAATCTTCATGCTGCAGTTCTTAATTCAGATAGAAATTGGATTTGGGAATTTCTTCTCATGTTGAGCCACATTGACTAAAGTTGGCCACAGTGCAGTTTACTGTAGCTGAATGGGATCATTTTCCCCATGTACATATAGGGGTGCACTGAATACTTCATTAGCATTTGTTTTTTTAATATTGAGTCTCGGTCATTGCTATTATACTATTCTAAAAAGAGATTTATGTTTTTTTGTTCCCTCAGATCTGAAAGTACCAACTTCAGATAGTGATTCGGACAATACCACCAGGTAGGACATATATCTTCTCTATTACTAGAGACTTTATGGGGACTAATGATTAGTGGTGGGCTCACATATTGTTATATTTATTTCACAGCTCCGATGACGACATCACTATTAGTGCTAATGAGACTTCTAATAGTGGAGAAACTTTCACAGATAAAAGTAATAACTTCCAGATAAAATTCAGGTTTATGTTATTGTAGAAAGAACAATTCTTAGTTTTTTTTAGATGGACACTTCCATATTGGTAGAACAACTGACTACCATGTTGACTTATGGCCACCGTTGTCTTTACAGAATTTCTTACATCAGAGCAATAAATTTGCTTGGGTTTTGCTGTAAGTCCCATAGACATCAGTAGATGTAAAGAGAGGAGAGAACAAGGCGCAATGGGTGACTCAGTATTGCAATTTGTAGAGGGGTGTGGGGATGGCTACTAACCTTATGAAGTTGTGCACCTCTGCACAACCCCAGTGTAAAGCTCCACAAGCTCCGCTCTGTTGGTGGCTGTCATCTATTTCCAGCGGCGTTCACAGATCCTGATCTCTTGGTGGTATATCACGTGGTCAGGTTAGTAGCATGTAATGCCGAGATAGACGCCCAGCTTCACCAACACCCCCGGCAACGTTCCGGAGGGGTTAAGGCAGCGCAGCTTGGAAAACCAGGGTAGTAATTTTAATTAAATTGCTCCCACAGGTGAAAAAACAATAGATTAAAGGCAGCTCTACCGCACCCCAACAGGGGGAAAAGGACAATCAGTGAATATGAATAGCGGTACCAGAGCGCCAATAACAGGGCAAAAATATTAAAAGGACTGATTTATTAATACACACACAACGCGTTTCGGTGGACACAGCCACCTTCATCAGGTGTGACAAGCAGCAAACAATTGATCCTTATATACATTTGACTAGGTATACAATTACTTAAAAGGGGTGGGGCCAGATACAGAGTAATACCTCTATATTAACCCCTTGAGTTCATATATGCTCAATAGAGTAAAAAGGATTGTTATAAAATAATGCCTAATGAAGCATATAAAAAGGATTCGCTGTAAAAAAAAAAAAAACTTGTGAATCCTATAATCTTAATACTTCATAGGATATATTGTCATCTACCACCCTATATTTTAGATTATATAAAAAAATAATAATAATAATTTTTACATACAACATAAAACAATGCATAAATATAAAGTTATAAAATTACAATCAGTTTCTACCATTGTAATTAGGAAAAGTAGACGAAGAAAGGAAAGAGAAAAAAAAAGAGAAAAAAAAAAAAAAATTTCCAAAAAAAATCCCCCCAAAAAATCCCCCAAAAAAATAAATAAAAAAAATAAAAAATTTTTCTTTAAATTTTTTCTCCTTTCTCTCTCTCCTCCCTCCTCCCCTCCCTCTCTCCTTTCCCCTCTTCCCTCCTTCTCTCTCTCCTCCCCCCTCCTACTCCATATAAAAGATATATATAATAAATTTGCTAAAATATGAAAACAATTATTTAAAAAGTTGTCTTCTCTATATTAAGGTTCAAACCTTCAGGAGACAAGGTTCCCATTTTGAAAATCCAATAATTTTCACGTGTAATGAGACGATTTAGTCTATCAGGGTGTGTATCAACTATATGATCAATGATAGTTAGTTTTAGGTTATTAGGATTTTTTTGATGTTCTTTTAAGAAATGATTAGAAACACTATGTAGGGGAAAGCCGTTTCTAATGTTTTGGCGATGTTTATTTAATCTGGAGTGCATTTCCTGGATAGTGCGGCCAATGTATTGCAGGCCGCAGGTGCACTGGAGCAGATAGATCACATATGAGGACTGACATGTAAGTCTAAAGCGAATGGGATATATCTCTCCAGTGACCGCAGAGACGAATGTTTTGGCTCCGTTATCAATGGATTGACAGCATAAGCATTTAGGGACATTACATTTATAACATCCATTATTGCTAATAGGAGCTGAATGGTTCGGTCTTCTACCAATTGTTGTATTGCTAGGGGCTATATAGTTTCCTAGATTTTTACTCCTCCGATATATGACATGAGGAAATTCCGGTAAATGACCAGTTAATATTGGATCATTACTTAAAATGAACCAGTATTTTTTTAGTAAACTGGATAACACTTGCGTAGGTTTACCATAAGTAGTAATCAGATTTAAACTGAAATCGTTGTTTGGCTCTTGGCTGGTATTCTTGGATTTGTTGATACACAGGTTCTGTGATAGGGATCTAGTTTTGGAGAAAGCATCCTCTAATAATTTCCGGGGGTATCCCTTAGCTCTAAAACGTTTTTGTAAAACCTTAGATTCCAGAAAAAAATCCGAATCATGTGTACAATTTTTTCTGACACGCCAATATTGACCATATGGAATATTTCTAATCCAGCTGGGTAGATGGCCACTGTCAAATTCAAGATAGCTCTTTACATCCACTTCCTTAAAGTGGGTAGATGTGGATATTTTACCCGAATTGTCTATATTTATCTGAAGGTCAAGATATTGAATATTACTCTCAGATATGGTAGAGGTAAAGGAAAGACCCCAGTCGTTAGAGTTTAATTCATCAATAAATTTGGCAGCCTCCACAGTATTTCCCCTCCATATGATAAACAGATCATCTATAAAGCGGCGGTACATAACGATGGGTTTATCGGCGCCGAGGGATTGCGCGATGTGGATAGACTCGAACGCCCCCATATATAGATTTGCATAACTGGGGGCAAACCTCGTCCCCATCGCGCAGCCCCTCAGCTGCCGATACATCACCCCCTCAAAAGAAAATACATTGTTCTCAAGAATGAAAGTTATACCCCTCAATAAAAAGTTTTTTTGAGGATCTTGTAAGTTAGGGTCCTCATCTAGGAATATTTTAATTGCCTGTAAACCCAATACATGTGTGATATTGGAATAAAGAGAGCTTATATCGAGTGTAATAAGAAGACAGCCTGGAAGAGGGGGTAATTCACTCAATAGTCTAATTAAATGTGTGGAATCCTTTAAATGAGAATCTAGGGATAAAACGTACTTCTGTAAAAAAAGATCAATATAGTGGGATAAGTTGGATGTGATAGAATTAATACCAGAAATAATAGGACGTCCAGGGGGATTAAATTTATCTTTATGAATTTTGGGTAAAAAATAAAAATAAGGGACTTTGAATTTTTTAATGTCTAAAAAGGATTTTTCTTTTTTATTGAGGAAGCCAGCTGTAGAGGCCCCTGCTACAAGTCCTTTGTACTCCAAAAAAATGGTTACAGATGGGTCTGCTTCTAATTTCACGTAGTAGTTTGAGTCGTCTAAGATTCTGAGGCCCTCCTTGATGTACCAGCCCCTGTTCATTATCACTGTCCCCCCTCCCTTATCTGCTCTCTTTATAATTATTTCTTTATTATCCTGAAGGGTTTTTAATGCACATTTCTCCTGGTAGCTCAAGTTGTTCACTTTTTTTGAAATTGGGGGGAATGTCCTAAGGTCCCTCAAAATTAATTGTTGGAAAGTTTCAAGGTGTGAACCTTTGTGATGTAATGGATAGAAATTATTTTTCCCCTTCACATTTACATGAGTGAAAGGGTCCAGTAATGGGGGGCCTGGTATATTAGATTCTTGAATGGAGGGGGATACTGTTGAGCATGAACTAATAGGATGTGATTTTCTCTTATCTTCCAATAGAAAATGCCTTTTTAGTGTCAATTTCCTTATAAATTCATTTAAATCACAGAACAAAGTGAAATTATTAAATGGGACAGCTGGACAGAAAGATAATCCTCGACCTAACAAGGATTGTTCAGCTTCAGATAGCACATAGCTAGAAATATTAAAAATACCCCCACAACCGATAGGGGTTTCTATCTGCAGGGAATTTGTATTCTGGTTCATTGGCAAGATTTCATTTTCTTTATATTTGGATTATGTCTCAATTTCGGCATTTGGACTATTTTTGTTATTGAGGCCTCGGGTTTTTCCACTCCCTCTACATTCCCTAAATTTCTTTTTCGTTTTGGACAACGTCCGGGGACCACGTGAAAAAAATGTGTAATTTTCGTTTTATTAGTTTGAGATGCAACTGCATTCTGTGTTTGAGGATTTATCAAGATACTATTTTCATTCAAAATCGGAGATAATTCCAAGGATGTCATTCTGTTTATAGGGGGTTTTATGTGGTTTATACCACTTGTTTTATCAGAGGGTCTCCCTTGATTAAAAATATTCAGTGTATCCGCTAACGGGATCTGTCCAGATAACTCCCCAGCAATAGGAATCTGTATTGCACTAGAAAGCTCTGAGATATTAGATCCACTATGGGATATCTCCTGTGTGTTAATATGTAATGTGAAGTTCAGTTCATCAATATCTGCTACTTGTGTGGAAATAGTAGGCGGATTAGCAATAAATTCTACATCTGCTGCTTGTGTGGATAAAATAGGTGGATCAGTAATCAGTATGGAGGGAGGAGTAATTTCCATACACATTCCCTCTATTATAAGGTCATTATTTTTTTCCAAATTAGAATTAAATGCAGTATTTTTCTTGTAATTATTGTTAATGGATAACTTCTTTTTATGAGTCTCATATATTGCTTGTTGTTTTTTATTCATAAAAAACTGTTTTTGAAAACTATTCACTTGTTTTGTATGGTTATCAGTATCATTGCTTAGAATAGGGGATGATGGATTATCCCTAGTTGTTCTCTGCATAGAGATGATGGGAACAGGTGAAATTTGAAGTGGTGATTGGATTTTTTCTTTTTTAGAGTCTTTTATATCTCTTTCATATTTTTTTGCTTTTTTATTTATTAAATCATTTTCAAACTTAGCCAGTCTTAGTTTTACCTCATTATCTGTGGCAAAATATTCCGTAGATGAAGAAAAGAACTCCAAATCCCCTTTAATTTTAGCTATTGTTTCTAAAGCATGCATAGCCAGAGTATTCCTTTTATCAATCAACAATCTGATCAGTGTTGTTGAGCAATCAGAAATACACCTGTCCCATCTTTCAGTAAAAACAATATCCTGAGGAAAGGATGAATTGAGATTCATTCTCAATCCCTTGGGTATTATGTTATCCTTAATGTAATGTTCTAAAAACATCGTGTCTATGTGATTAGTTATTTCTATTTTGCTATTATTTTCTAAGTTCAAAAACAGTCCACGTAACCTTTTTTGATCTATATCATTCAGCATAGTTGGATTATTATATATGCATCTGTCGCCATCTTTAAAGTCTTTACTAAGGGCTGTATTGATCAGAGATAATCTAAATTTCTCTCTATTGGTCACATAAAAGTCCATAATGATCCAGCAATTTAGATTTTAAAGTCTTAAACACAGTTCTTATCTGTTGATGATTCTGCAAGGTTTTTCCGTCTCTCGATGTGTAGAACAATCTGGGTCGCCCAATTTGCAGCTCCTGGTCTTGAGGCTAAGCCCCCAGCAATAGCAGACTCAATATGTAAAGAGAGGAGAGAACAAGGCGCAATGGGTGACTCAGTATTGCAATTGTTAGAGGGGTGTGAGGATGGCTACTAACCTTATGAAGTTGTGCACCTCTGCACAACCCCAGTGTAAAGCTCCACAAGCTCCGCTCTGTTGGTGGCTGTCATCTATTTCCAGCGGCATTCACAGATCCTGATCTCTCGGTGGTGGATCACGTGGTCAGGTTAGTAGCATGTAACGCCGAGATGGACGCCCAGCTTCACCAACACCCCAGGCAACGTTCCGGAGGGGTTAAGGCAGCGCAGCTTGGAAAACCAGGGGAGTAATTTTAATTAAATTGCTCCCACAGGTGAAAAAACAATAGATTAAAGGCAGCTCTACCGCACCCCAACAGGGGGAAAGGGACAATCAGTGAATATGAATAGCAGTACCAGAGCGCCAATAACAGGGCAAAAATATTAAAAGGACTGATTTATTAATACACACACAACGCGTTTCGGTGGACACAGCCACCTTCATCAGGTGTGACAAGCAGCAAACAATTGATCCTTATATACATTTGACTAGGTATACAATTACTTAAAAGGGGCGGGGCCAGATACAGAGTAATACCTCTATATTAACCCCTTGAGTTCATATATGCTCAATAGAGTAAAAAGGATTGTTATAAAATAATGCCTAATGAAGCATATAGGGTTCTTATAAAAAGGATTCGCTGTAAAAAAAAAAAAAACTTGTGAATCCTATAATCTTAATACTTCATAGGATATATTGTCATCTACCACCCTATATTTTAGATTATATAAAAAAATAATAATAATAATTTTTACATACAACATAAAACAATGCATAAATATAAAGTTATAAAATTACAATCAGTTTCTACCATTGTAATTAGGAAAAGTAGGCGAAGAAAGGAAAGAGAAAAAAAAGGAAAGAGAAAAAAAAAGAGAAAAAAAAAAAATTCCAAAAAAATCCCCCAAAAAATCCCCCAAAAAAATAAATAAAAAAAATAAAAAAATTTTCTTTAAATTTTTTCTCCTTTCTCTCTCTCCTCCCTCCTCCCCTCCCTCTCTCCTTTCCCCTCTTCCCTCCTTCTCTCTCTCCTCCCCCCTCCTCCTCCATATAAAAGATATATATAATAAATTTGCTAAAATATGAAAACAATTATTTAAAAAGTTGTCTTCTCTATATTAAGGTTCAAACCTTCAGGAGACAAGGTTCCCATTTTGAAAATCCAATAATTTTCACGTGTAATGAGACGATTTAGTCTATCAGGGTGTGTATCAACTATATGATCAATGATAGTTAGTTTTAGGTTATTAGGATTTTTTTGATGTTCTTTTAAGAAATGATTAGAAACACTATGTAGGGGAAAGCCGTTTCTAATGTTTTGGCGATGTTTATTTAATCTTGAGTGCATTTCCTGGATAGTGCGGCCAATGTATTGCAGGCCGCAGGTGCACTGGAGCAGATAGATCACATATGAGGACTGACATGTAAGTCTAAAGCGAATGGGATATATCTCTCCAGTGACCGCAGAGACGAATGTTTTGGCTCCGTTATCAATGGATTGACAGCATAAGCATTTAGGGACATTACATTTATAACATTATTGCTAATAGGAGCTGAATGGTTCGGTCTTCTGGGTTTACAGGCAATTAAAATATTCCTAGATGAGGACCCTAACTTACAAGATCCTCAAAAAAACTTTTTATTGAGGGGTATAACTTTCATTCTTGAGAACAATGTATTTTCTTTTGAGGGGGTGATGTATCGGCAGCTGAGGGGCTGCGCGATGGGGACGAGGTTTGCCCCCAGTTATGCAAATCTATATATGGGGGCGTTCGAGTCTATCTATCGAGTCTATGTGTTTTCATATTTTAGCAAATTTATTATATATATCTTTTATATGGAGGAGGAGGGGGGAGGAGAGAGAGAAGGAGGGAAGAGGGGAAAGGAGAGAGGGAGGGGAGGAGGGAGGAGAGAGAGAAAGGAGAAAAAATTTAAAGAAAAAATTTTTATTTTTTTTATTTATTTTTTTGGGCGATTTTTTTGGGGATTTTTTTGGAATTTTTTTATTTTTTTATTTTTTTCTCTTTTTTTTTCTCTTTCCTTTCTTCGTCTACTTTTCCTAATTACAATGGTAGAAACTGATTGTAATTTTATAACTTTATATTTATGCATTGTTTTATGTTGTATGTAAAAATTATTATTATTTTTTTTTTATATAATCTAAAATATAGGGTGGTAGATGACAATATATCCTATGAAGTATTAAGATTATAGGATTCACAAGTTTTTTTTTTTTACAGCGAATCCTTTTTATAAGAACCCTATATGCTTCATTAGGCATTATTTTATAACAATCCTTTTTACTCTATTGAGCATATATGAACTCAAGGGGTTAATATAGAGGTATTACTCTGTATCTGGCCCCGCCCCTTTTAAGTAATTGTATACCTAGTCAAATGTATATAAGGATCAATTGTTTGCTGCTTGTCACACCTGATGAAGGTGGCTGTGTCCACCGAAACGTGTTGTGTGTGTATTAATAAATCAGTCCTTTTAATATTTTTGCCCTGTTATTGGCGCTCTGGTACCGCTATTCATATTCACTGATAGACATCAGTAGAGTCTTTTACAAGTGCCCCCACATCTCCATTGAAACCTATGAAAGTTACCATGACATAGCAAATAAGGTCATGGGACGTCTAGTTTCATGTTAGATGGAGGCCCCACTGGACAGACCTTTACTTTTGATCTGCCATAAATAACTAATATGATAGTATTACCTGTGCAGAACATATTAAGTGACTTAACTTTTCATATCTAGTTGGAAATCATCTAATCTTAGCTTCCATTTATTTCCTGAAAACCATTGTTAGAATGGTTGAGATTTTTGAGGGTCCACACTCCGGCTACATAGGACATGTTCTCTTCTAATCTTCTACTGAACATAGAAATCATATAATCAATAAGGACAGTTTAACTGAGCAGCAGGTGGGGTAGACGTCTGCTAAAACTCCTGGGTCCTGTTGGGTTTGGACCTCATTATCATGTCCGATTCTGGTCCTAATGTTGGATCCTGAGGATCTCTGGTAGTCTGGTCAGTGATGTATTCTGCTCTGGCTTAAACATATATTTGCAGTCTTATTGGCTCTCCAGACTCCATGTTTATAGACCCCTCTCTAGTATAGACCTGTATACTGACATGTCTTATCATCAGCTTTGAGCCTAAAACTTAGAAAAATATTTTCACTGTTCCATATTTCTGAACAGATAATGAACCATCTGATGCTGAGGAGAGCTCCGACACAGAGGAGAGGTGAGTTATGTTGTACATAAATATCTCTATATAAAACCATGAACTAGGTAAGAAATGTTTCTTGTGAATTTATAAATGATTCCTTATTTTTCCCAGTATGCCGATGTGCAAAATCCCTGGTTGTTTCCTGGAAGACATTATATCACCAAGTTCCATCTACGTGACAAACTTCCAGGAGAATAAAGAGGAGCTAGCACAAGAACTGTATCAGCTGTATAATGAAACAGTCTTCTTTAATCAGGTATGCTTTTATCCGTATCTGGGTTATACATGACAAATACATCATCTCCCTCCTCCAACAATTATTTCCAAGAAAAGTGGCTTTAGCTTTCTGGAGGGCACCTTAATACCTTGGTTACACTTCTGAAAATGAGTTATTGAAAATCTGTGGAAAACCTTGTTCTTATCTATGGAATGAGTGGAGACCTACATGATATCCACCATTCACAGACATAGAGATTCTCAGATTATGGTTTGAAGTTGAAAGGATTTTTACATTTATAAATAAATCCATTTAGTTGACATTTGGACATTTTATAAGTTTATTTTTGTTGTTGCTGTCACAACTTGGACTTCTCACAATACCCCATGCCCCATATAAGAAGACCTGTAAAGTAAATTACATATGAGCGTTGGGTGCTTTGATAGATTGGGACCTAAGAGTTTACAGATTTAATGAAAATTGTTTCCTCTTTTTAGCTTCCTGAAAAAATGAAAATTGTGTGGAATAAGGGACTGAAAACAACATCCGGACGAAGCGGTAACATACAGAAGAATAACCAACGTTATTCCGTTATTCAGGTTTCCGATAAAGTCTTGGATTCTGCCGGTAGGTTTCACATCACTTCCAGCAGCTTCATAAGATAACGTGTATACATGGTAAAAAGCTGCTACTTGGGATATCATACATCTCATATACTCATTGAGAAGAACTAAGTACACCCTCTTTGAATTCCATGGATTTACATCAGGACAAAATAAAAAAGCATTTGGTGCTTTGAATGTCTTAAAGTTAAGGAAATACAACCTCAGGAAACAACAACTCCTGATAAATAACTCTGTGACATTATGTATTTGACAAAAACTAGGCCAACATAGAAAAGCAGTGTGTGAAAAATTAAGTACACCTTTGTTGCTTTAATTGGAATTAATACGTTTTGCAGCAGCCATATGCTGCTAATAATATGAACTAAAAGGGAACCTGTAAGGTCCAATAATGCTATTAACCTGCAGATAAAGGGTTATTGTATAGGATAATAGTGCTATGAGAGTGCCCGGCCGCAGTACTGAAAGTGCAGCACCCGGGAGAAAATGAACTTTACTTCATCCAGGAGCTGCCGGCTTGCAGAGAACCGGCATACTCAGAGCAATTACAGTCACCGGTCACTGAGAGCGACGACTGTAAGCACATCCCGGCACTGACTGACAGCCAGCTCTACTGTGCACAGTTCAGTGTGGCTCTCAGTCAGTGTCAGGGTGTTTTTACAGACACCGCTCTCAGTGCTCTAAGTGGTGACTGTAATTGATCCAGGCATGTCTGCATGTGTAGCACCCTGAGGATTCGGCTGCTACAGGGGTATTACACCTCAAGCCAGAGGTGTGGTATTCCACTCCCGGGTAAGGATGGAGTGTGGACCAGGACTCAGTAGGCTGCATGCACTACATACATCCCATTTCCGGGGGACAGAACTACGGTACTCCCACCAGTATATGTGCAGGTACGACAGCGTCTGTCCCTGGCTGGAGTGGGAGGGGGGTGGAACATCCCAGTAGTGTAGGGGCAGATAGGGGGAGTAGTCTGGGTAAAGCTAGGAGCTCATTGGGTGCTAGTCACCTGGGCTCACACATAGAGGGAGTATATATGGTGGGCACCAGGGGCGGAACTACCGCCCGTGCAGCCGGTTCATTGAACGGGGGCCCCGAGGGAGAGGGGGCCCCTCCAGCCTCCAGCAGGGCCGCCATCAGGGCATGACTGCCCTGACTCCAGTATGGGGCCCGGCCGGTAGGGGCCCCCTCGGGGGCCCCCCTCTTGTGCGTCTCTCTCCGGGGCCCCATGCTATGCGCCGGGTCCGGGACATTTCAGCGCTGAGCTGCGCTGTTGCAGCAGCGCCTTGATGATTCCCCTGACTTCCGGTCATGTGACGGTGCCGTCACATGGCCGGAAGTCAGGAGAACCTGCTGTCAGCGATTTGGACGAGCGCCAGGATTCTGCAGGGATCGCATGGGGGTAAGTATAACAAGTTTTATTTTTTTTTAAAATACAATTAACTAGGAGTGGAGAGATGGGAGAAGCACATGTGTGTGTGTGTGTGTATGTGTGTGTGGGGGGGGAGATGGGAGATGCACATGTGTGTGTGTGTGTGGGGGGGGGAGATGGGAGATGCACATGTGTGTGTGTGTGTGGGGGGGGGGAGATGGGAGATGCACATGTGTGTGTGTGTGGGGGGGGGGAGATGGGAGATGCACATGTGTGTGTGTGTGTGTGTGTGTGGGGGGGGGGAGATGGGAGATGCACATGTGTGTGTGTGGGGGGGAGATGGGAGATGCACATGTGTGTGTGTGGGGGGGAGATGGGAGATGCACATGTGTGTGGGGGGGGAGATGGGAGATGCACGTGTGTGTGGGGGGGGGGAGATGGGAGATGCACATGTGTGTGGGGGGGGAGATGCACATGTGTGTGGGGGGGGAGATGGGAGATGCACATGTGTGTGGGGGGGAGATGGGAGATGCACATGTGTGTGGGGGGGAGATGGGAGATGCACATGTGTGTGGGGGGGAGATGGGAGATGCACATGTGTGTGGTGGGGGGGGAGATGGGAGATGCACATGTGTGTGGTGGGGGGGGAGATGGGAGATGCACATGTGTGTGGGGGGGGGAGATGGGAGATGCACATGTGTGTGGGGGGGGAGATGGGAGATGCACATGTGTGTGGGGGGGGGAGATGGGAGATGCACATGTGTGTGGGGGGGGGAGATGGGAGATGCACATGTGTGTGGGGGGGGAGATGGGAGATGCACATGTGTGTGGGGGGGGGAGATGGGAGATGCACATGTGTGTGGGGGGGGGAGATGGGAGATGCACATGTGTGTGGGGGGGGAGATGGGAGATGCACATGTGTGTGGGGGGGGGGAGATGGGAGATGCACATGTGTGTGGGGGGGGGAGATGGGAGATGCACATGTGTGTGGGGGGGGAGATGGGAGATGCACATGTGTGGGGGGGAGATGGGAGATGCACATGTGTGGGGGGAGATGGGAGATGCACATGTGGTGGAGGGGGATGAGAGAGGGGCACATGTGGGGGAGGGGGATGAGAGAGGGGCACATGTGGGGGAGGGGGATGAGAGAGGGGCACATGTGGGGGAGGGGGATGAGAGAGGGGCACATGTGGGGGGGAGGGGGATGAGAGAGGGGCACATGTGGGGGGGAGGGGGATGAGAGAGGGGCACATGTGGGGGGGAGGGGGATGAGAGAGGGGCACATGTGGGGGGGAGGGGGATGAGAGAGGGGCACATGTGGGGGGGAGGGGGATGAGAGAGGGGCACATGTGGGGGGGAGGGGGATGAGAGAGGGGCACATGTGGGGGGGAGGGGGATGAGAGAGGGGCACATGTGGGGGGGAGGGGGATGAGAGAGGGGCACATGGAGGGGGGAGGGGGATGAGAGAGGGGCACATGGAGGGGGATGAGAGCTGCACATGGGGGAATTGGGAGTAGGGGGATAATGAGCTGCACATAACGAATGTGGGGTGGGGGAGAGTAAATGATAAATGATGATGGGGTGGGGAGAGCACGGACATGATATAATGAATTGGGGCAGGGGGTGCATGTAAATATTGAATGCGGGGAGCAGGAAGTATAGAGTAGGGGGCGTTGCGGATGCAGGAGTGTGACTGGTAACAAATTGGCGGAAAGAGTAGAGGTTCTAATTAAATTATATATTAAGTGCCTATTTACAGTTAATGGGGGCACAGTGGTGGATTACAATTTATATTTGGAATGGTAGGTTGTATAATAACTAACCATATATTGATGGTGGATGCACGTCTGTATTCAGCTGCGTAATGTAGAAGTTGGGGAATGTGCTCTAGATAACTGTGTTATTTTATGCAGAGACGAGTGATGGCGGTCTGTGCTGGATGAAGGAGAAAAGCGAAGATGAAGGACTTCACCTAGAGACGTCACCGGTGAGTCAGTCTATTACATGTACACTGTGTATAATGTCACTGGTGATCACTGTATTACCTGTACACTGACACTATATACAGAGCTCCTGTGTATAATGTCACTGGTGATCACTGTATTACCTGTACACTGACACTATATACAGAGCTCCTGTGTATAATTTCACTGGTGATCACTGTATTACCTGTACACTGACACTATATACAGAGCTCCTGTGTATAATGTCACTGGTGATCCCTGTATTACCTGTACACTGACACTATATACAGAGCTCCTGTGTATAATGTCACTGATGATCACTGTATTACCTGTACACTATATACAGAGCTCCTGTGTATAATGTCACTGTATTACCTGTACACTGACACTATATACAGAGCTCCTGTGTATAATTTCACTGGTGATCACTAGATTACCTGGACACTTACGTTATACATACCATGTATAGAGCTCCCGTGTATAATGACACTTATGGTAATATTAGTAATGTGGTGGTAATATTAGTAATGTAGTGGTAATATGTGGTCTGGTCATGGTGTGGCAGTTTTTCTCCCTTCTGTGTGGTATTATTCGGTCACTATGTTGTGGTAATATGTGGTCTGGTCATGGTGTGGCGGTATTCCCTGTATGTGGTATTATTGGTCATTTAAAAAAAAAATGTATATGACACATTCCCTTAAAGAAAACTAAATAAAAATATATCTAAAAAGAGTATTGGATATTTTAAGAAAATTTTAATAGGTTAGAGTAGGGCCCGCCCAGAAGAGTCTACCTTATCGTGGTGGCGGCTTTAAAAATCTTTTGGCCAAAACAAAAGCTGATGGCTATGTATGTGGCGCCGTCACATGGCCGAACGTCAGGAGAACCTGGTGGCAGCGACGTGGACGAGCGCCAGGATTCTGCAGGGATTGCATGGGGGTAAGTATAACAAGTTTTATTTTTTTTAAATACAATTAATTAACTAGGAGTGGGGGGAATCAGAGATGCACATGGGGGGGATGAGAGATGCACATGGGGGGGGATGAGAGATGCACATGGGGGGGGGATGAGAGATGCACATGGGGGGGGGATGAGAGATGCACATGGGGGGGGGATGAGAGATGCACATGGGGGGGGATGAGAGATGCACATGGGGGGGATGAGAGATGCACATGGGGGGGATGAGAGATGCACATGGGGGGGATGAGAGATGCACATGGGGGGGATGAGAGATGCACGGAGGGGGATGAGAGATGCACATGGGGGGGATGAGAGATGCACGGGGGGTGAGAGCTGCACATGGGTGGGATGAGAGCTGCACATGGGGGGGTGAGAGATGCACATGGGGGGTTATGTTTACATAACTTTGTTGCCTTATGAAGGGCAGGGGGGGCCCCCCAAAATTTCTTGCACAGGGGCCCACTACAGTCTGTGTCCGCCCCTGGTGGGCACCATCTTAGGACAGGGTCTTTTTAGCCTGAGGAGCAGAGCAGAGGAGCTCAGCCAGGAGGGCTGACAGGGAGCTGTGGCTCCGGCTGGGCCCAGCTCCAGAGCCAAGCCTGCAGAGGGAGAGAGGAGAAAAGAAGGACCCAGAGAGAAAGACAAGAAGGGAACCCCAAGACCCCAGAATAAAGACAAAAGGGTGAAGGGTTGGCGGACAAGGGTACCGGATCCCAAGCTGGCAGAGGCCAAAACAAACCTTAGCCAGGAACCGGAGGTCGTGGGCAGGATCTGCCACGACCCTCACCAAATCCACCAGAATGGCACACCGAGCATAGGGTCAGGGAAGCCAGGGAAGGTTCAACCAACAAGAGACCCGAGGGAGCCGGACACAGGTGGATCCCTGGTGGGAACAGCCAGAGAGAGAGAGAGAGTCAGAAGGGAGCTCAGGACCACGCTCCGGAATCGCCTGGGGGTTAGCCGAGTCGAGGACCTGGTGGACGCAGCACGGCTCGGGTGGTCACTCAAGGCCAGAGTGACCAAAAGAACACCAGTAAGTAAAAACCCTGAACTGCATCTCCTGACTCTGAGTCTTCTCTCTGCATCATCACAACCCCCATCATCCACACCTGCTGCCCTGAGGCCATACCCCTCCCGTTGGGGGTTATACCATCACTGCTGCACATATACCACCGGCCTCAGCAGACTGCTGTGCAGCGGCGGCGTCAAAGCCGCACTCAACGGGTGGCGTAGTCGACAATCAAGTTAACATCTACTGCCATAGACTGCCACTTAGTTTGACACCCTGGGCACGGACCGGGTCACCGCCACAAGGACTACTACCCCTATCCAGATCCGGCTCCGGGTATCCCTTGCACATGGCCCAGGGGGTGCGTCAACTTTGGCGTAGTCGGCAGGATAACGTGCCCGCAACCACCGGGTACTGCGTGCCTGAAGAAAAGTTCATATTTACCGTAAAAAGAAGTCTCCCGCCAATTCCGGAGGGTCCCCGCCATCGGACGCCATCTCGGATCGTTTCCCGCCATTTGCCCGCCTTCTGCAGTCTTTTCCCGCCATCCACAGAGTTTCCCGCCACTGGGAAGCGGTTCCCGCCATTTCAGAAGATTTCCCGCCCTGGCAGAGCGGACGCCATTATGGGCGTGCCAGAGGGTGGCAAGAGTCCACCTCCCATCGTGGGCCAGGACCAAGAATGGCGCCAAAAACGAAGACCGCCCCCAACAGCAGAGACTGCAATGATTGAGATGTCCATCAGCGTGGGGGGTCTGCCCCTGGAACTGACAATCACCAAGTTGCCCGAGGACCGCCCTCAATGTGGGCGGAGACAGAACAAAAGAGAGAAGATGGGAGCAGCTTAGAGAAGTCTGGAGGAGCCGTACCCGGAGATGGAGGGAGAGGCAGGCAGCACCGACCCTGTGGTCAGGAGCCTGATGCAAGCTACCACTCCACAAGACCTGGTGGAGATCCTGGCACAGCTCCCCCGAGACCGGGAGCGTGCACAGACCGCGCTGGAGGGCCTCGCACGGAGGATGGCCCAGGTGCAGCGAGAAACGCTGACGGAGTGGAGCAGGGAGATGGCCCAGCAGGCTGGAACCCGCCAGCGGAGCACACCACCTGCAACGAGGAGCACGCCTGCCCCTGAAGAGGATGCAGAAGGGACGGAGGCCGGAGACGACGCCGCAGAGGGAGCTGAAGAGACGGAGGCAAGTAAAGGGGACGTCACTACCCCAAGCCCAGCCACCGTAAGCCTACCCCCACTCCCCGTCGCAGAGCCCGAAGTCCCACTGATCGTGCCCGTTGCCGCACTGCTACCGCTCCAGACTAGGCCCCAAGCAGGAGCCGCGACCACGCCCCCTGTGACGTCACGCGCCTCAACCCTGAGCGCGGCCAAGCAGGAGACGCCACCGGCCTGGTCGCAAGGCCGAGTGCCCCCGGGCGCCGCCGTCTTCACGGTGCCCTTTACCTTCAGGGTACCCCAAGCCTGGTCGCAAGGCCTAGTGATCCCGGGCGCCGCTGCCACCACCGCGCCCTCAACTTCCACTGTGCCGCACCTGGGTGAAGACTTGTTTGCCCAACACACTTGCCCGGATGGGCAGCCCTTTGAGTGGCCACCGGAGTACTACCATCCCCGACTCCGGAAGGAAAGGCCCCTGGATGAGCCCCTGATCCCGGCTCCGGCGCCCGCCAAGATCACCCCACTCTCGCTGGAGGAAGCGCAGTTTGCGTGGGACCCCACTGGAGGAGACCTCATCGGGTTCACTCAAGAGACCCGGGCGGCTGCAGCGGAGCGTGCAGAGTGCTGCCGCCAGCAGTTGGAAGTCTTTGAGCGAGAACGGAGAGAGAGACGGGTCCGCGAGGAGCGGCTGCAAGTAAAGAGTGCAGAACAAAAGAGCCGGACCCGAAGGAACCCCCGTGCAGCCCACGGTCCCCGTGCCACCGGGACTGTAATCAAATTCCAACTGCAGCACGGTTGGGGCTTCATCAGAGATCATCACACCCCCGGCGACGTCTTCGTGACCAGAAGAGATGTCGAGTCCCACCTACCGGAGGGACACAGAGGTCGTGACCTTTACCTGGGTGATGAGGTCACCTTCACCCGGCACCAATGTGCCAAAGGACCCTATGCCCTTCATGTACACCGACTGACAGAGAAAGAGCTGAGGTGTCAGGAGGAGCAAGAGGACCCGGACGGGTCTGAAGGGTACACGGAGGAAGGAGCTGGAGGACGTCGCCACTGATGTACAGTAGGAGCACTGTAAATAGTTACCCGTGAAGGTACAATAACTGTTACCATTATAGTCCCCGTTGGGACCAGTGAACTGTTCCAGTGTGTCCCATCTCCCCACAGGCTGAGGACTGTGAGCAGCCATCCCTTTTTCCCCACTGGCCGAGGACTGAGAGCGGCCATATCCCCTTGTATATAGTTGCGCTTCCTAAAGTGCCCCCTACCGGTTTTATAGGAAACTGTTTTTTCTACCAGAGACTGTGGCACTTACCTGGTCACAATTTGCACAAGTGGCCAGAGGTCAAAAATGTTTTATATGAAGAGTATTATGCTGCTGATATATATATAGTGTTTTATATGTTTATGATGTTTTTGCAAAAATTTTGTATGTTTTTGGATATTTTGCTCTTTTACAGCCCGAGGACGTGCTGTGATTTACCAGGGGGGAATGTAGCACCCTGAGGATTCGGCTGCTACAGGGGTATTACACCTCAAGCCAGAGGTGTGGTATTCCACTCCCGGGTAAGGATGGAGTGTGGACCAGGACTCAGTAGGCTGCATGCACTACATACATCCCATTTCCGGGGGACAGAACTACGGTACTCCCACCAGTATATGTGCAGGTACGACAGCGTCTGTCCCTGGCTGGAGTGGGAGGGGGGTGGAACATCCCAGTAGTGTAGGGGCAGATAGGGGGAGTAGTCTGGGTAAAGCTAGGAGCTCATTGGGTGCTAGTCACCTGGGCTCACACATAGAGGGAGTATATATGGTGGGCACCATCTTAGGACAGGGTCTTTTTAGCCTGAGGAGCAGAGCAGAGGAGCTCAGCCAGGAGGGCTGACAGGGAGCTGTGGCTCCGGCTGGGCCCAGCTCCAGAGCCAAGCCTGCAGAGGGAGAGAGGAGAAAAGAAGGACCCAGAGAGAAAGACAAGAAGGGAACCCCAAGACCCCAGAATAAAGACAAAAGGGTGAAGGGTTGGCGGACAAGGGTACCGGATCCCAAGCTGGCAGAGGCCAAAACAAACCTTAGCCAGGAACCGGAGGTCGTGGGCAGGATCTGCCACGACCCTCACCAAATCCACCAGAATGGCACACCGAGCATAGGGTCAGGGAAGCCAGGGAAGGTTCAACCAACAAGAGACCCGAGGGAGCCGGACACAGGTGGATCCCTGGTGGGAACAGCCAGAGAGAGAGTCAGAAGGGAGCTCAGGACCACGCTCCGGAATCGCCTGGGGGTTAGCCGAGTCCAGGACCTGGTGGACGCAGCACGGCTCGGGTGGTCACTCAAGGCCAGAGTGACCAAAAGAACACCAGTAAGTAAAAACCCTGAACTGCATCTCCTGACTCTGAGTCTTCTTTCTGCATCATCACAACCCCCATCATCCACACCTGCTGCCCTGAGGCCATACCCCTCCCGTTGGGGGTTATACCATCACTGCTGCACATATACCACCGGCCTCAGCGGATTGCTCTGCAGCGGCGGCGTCAAAGCCGCACTCAACGGGTGGCGTAGTCGACAATCAAGTTAACATCTACTGCCATAGACTGCCACTTAGTTTGACACCCTGGGCACGGACCGGGTCACCGCCACAAGGACTACTACCCCTATCCAGATCCGGCTCCGGGTATCCCTTGCACATGGCCCAGGGGGTGCGTCACATGACTGACAGCCGGCAGCTTCTGTGGGAAATAAAGTTCATTTTCTTCCTGGTGTCACACTTCCAGTGCTGTGGCCAGGCACCTTCATAGCACTAGTGACCTGCTGATTAACCCTATATCTGCAGGTTAACAGCACTACCGGAACTGACAGGTTCCCATTAATTAACTGTTCATCCACATGGGCTTGCTTACCAAGCTATTGATTCTTGGGATGCATCTAATTTTTCTCACAGTTTTTGATAAATAAATAATGACATGGAGTTGTTCATCTCAGATTGTATCTCCCTTCTTTGAAGATCTTCTAAGGACCACATATGTTTTATTATATCCTGATATGTAAAACCAAAGACTTCAAACAGGGTGTACTTAGTTCATCTCATGCCTGTATAAACTCTTTTATTTTCAGAGCGATTGCGATCCACACTTGCACACAAGATGTGCCATGCTGCCTGCTGGTTGATCAACGGTGAAATTAACGACAACCATGGACCGTTATGGCAGGATTATGCAAAAAGCATCAAATATATCCATCCTGAGCTGCCAGACGTGACGAAGTATCACAATTATATCATAAAGTATAACTTCTACTATCAATGTACTTTATGTAATAACAAGTAAGTAAATCTCATGATTCTATACCTCATGAAACGCAATCACTGTGGAATGACACCGGTGCGGCTCTGTTGGTATTACGCTTCTATATTTTACTACTATCAGAGTAGACTGACGTCTGGAAGCTGTAGGGTTGAGGATGCTACATATTATATTTTGTTGCCTACAGACAGTTCTTCATATTTTTTTTTACAATTTATACTTTTTGATACAATCCATGGTACTAACCAACATTCATGCCAGTCTGTTAACCAATATTCCTTCTATCTTTGTAGATGCGGGCGTTTCAATAAAATACCAAAGAATAAATGTTATTGCCGCCGCTGTGGAGCTCGAATACATCAACTGGCCACCACGTTAGGATGTCACAGCAACAAGAGCAACTCAGGGTGAAGAGACAAGGCGGACAGCTCTCCTCGCTATACAGTACAAGGCTGAAGAAGCGATGGATGGAGCTGTTGTAACGGAAACAACTTGTCTGAATTACGTTTTGGGCAGCACGGTGGCTCAGTGGTTAGCACTGAAGCCTTGCAGCACTGGGGTCCGGGGATCCAATCCCGCCAAGACAACATCTGCAAGGAGTTTGTATGTTCTCCCCGTGATTGCGTGGGTTTCCTCCGGGTACTCCGGTTTCCTCCCACACTCTAAAGACATATGGATAGGGAGTTTACATTGTAAGCCACAACAATACCAATAATTAGATTGTGAGCCATTACAATAATTAAAATATAAAATTAAGTTTAACATCTGAACTGAATAATGTATTAAATAACCTGATTCATTGCTTTCCCACCCATCTCATGATGATTAGAGCTCACCAGCTCCAGATAACAGGTGACAAGCAGAAAACGTATCACTTACAAGAGGCATTTCTCATTTAAACTCCTCCGTATCAGAACCTGGTGCTCCACAAGTTACCAATCATCAGAGGTCTTACCCCAAATATTTCAGGACCAATATTTAGGTCTGGATCAGCCTCATTTATAACTCCATTAGTAGTACAGCTCCAATATGTTAGGATGTCTACTAGACAAGATCTAACTGATAAGTGTCCGATTATCATATCACTACTAGTGATGAGCAAACGTGCTCGCCACTGCTCGATACTCGATAGAGCATTGGGGTGCTCGGGTAAGCTCCTTACTCAATCTAGTATTGCGGGCGATCGAGCGCCATGCTGAAGTCCCCGCCCTGCATGTTTCTCAGCTGTTAGACAGCCAATAAACATGTTGGGATTTTCTGCCATACACGGTAATGCCGTAGCCATGTTGGCTACTGGCTTTACTGTGATTGGCCTGCCGCATCGCGTCATTGGGTCTTATTGTCACACACAATGTAGGAAGACTAAGTGCAACAAGAAGAAAAGAGGGGAAGGAAGGCCAAACACTAGAGAAAGGGGGAGTTGAGACCCCTAGGCAGATCTAATAATGCCCTGCCTACCCTACCATTCCTATATTGGTTTCACACCAATCGCCAAGCAGGAAACCTAAGCCCTGTTTATACCCAAAGAGCTTGGCCCAAGATAGGGAGGTGGAGGGGGTGAGCACTAGTCAGGCCCCACTACAAACTAAAGACAACAAGGTAGTCAAACAAAGGGGATAATTTAGCTTGAGCAGACACCAGAGGAGCAACGCCAACAGTCCTCCAAGGGCACCAGAGAAGAATCTTAGCCGACTGCTAGTACTCCAAGTCAGAGCCAATGAAAATAAAAATATCACCGGTGAAACCCTGAAGCAGACTGAGAGTTTTTAAACACCCATACTAGGGTGTGTCAATCTGAGCAGAAGGGAGGTAGCCGCTGGGTCCTAATAGCAGATGAATTAAGACAGCGTCTGCAATGCCGGACGCAGTGACCTTCTACAAACAGATCCAGAGCGACTGTCTGTTGCATCAGACACACCCGTGACACTTATATAAGACTCGGTGACGCGATGCTCGGCCCCCACTCCTCTTGAAGCAGTTCAGGGAGAGTTCATAGAATCATAGAATCATAGAATCATAGAATGGTAGAGTTGGAAGGGACCTCCTGGGTCATCTGGTCCAACCCCCTGCTCAAAGCAGGATTCACTAGATCATCTCAGACAGATGTCTGTCCAGCCTCTGTTTGAAAACGTCCATTGAAGGGGAACTCACCACCTCTCGTGGCAGCCTGTTCCACTCATTAATCACCCTAACTGTCAAAAAGTTTTTTCTAACATCTAATCTGTGTCTCCTCCCATTTAGTTTCATCCCATTGCTTCTAGTCTTTCCTTGTGCAAATGAGAATAAAGATGATCCTTCTACAATGTGACAGCCCTTGACATATTTGTAGACAGCTATTAAGTCTCCTCTCAGTCTTCTTTTTTGCAAGCTAAACATTCCCAAATCCTGCAACCGTTCCTCATAGGACATGGTTTGCAGACCAGTCACCATTCTGGTCGCTCTTCTCTGAACTTGCTCCAGTTTGTCTATGTCTTTTTTAAAATGTGGTGCCCAAAACTGTACACAGTATTCCAGATGAGGTCTGACCAAAGAGGAGTAAAGACCGATAATGACTTCACGTGATCTAGACTGTATGCTTCTGTTAATACATCCCAGAATTGTATTTGCCTTTTTTGCTGCTGCATCACACTGTTGACTCATGTTCAGTCTATGATCTATTAGTATACCTAAGTCTTTTTCACATGTACTGTTGCTTAGCTCTATTCCTCCCATTCTGTATATGATCTAGGAGATCTAGGAGAGAGAGCTTAGATTATGGCAGGCATATAGTCAATGTTTAATTGCTGTTACAGTAATTTTAATCGCTGGGAAAAATGTTTTCTGAGGCCCTTCTATACGTGTCTTCCAAGGTGTATTGCAGTCCCTCCTTCTAATTTTTGGCGGCTCTTGCACTTAGTGCATAGACTATATGAGTCTAGCAGTATCACTACCGAACAATTTTAACAGAATGTGCATGAGGCCCGCCTTTATGTCTAATACATGGTGTATCGGAGTCCCTCTTCCTTCTAATTTTTGGCAGTTCTTGCATTTTCTGCATAGGCTTTGTGAGTTTCAGAGTCCCTTCTTCATAAATTAAACAGGATGTGTCTGACCAGGTCACACACACCACATGCCCAGATAAGGTACTAAAATATTAAAATTACATTTAGGCTGAGTTCACACGATGCGTATTTCATGCGTTTCCGCGGCGTTTTTGCAGTTGCGTAAACGCCGCGGAAACGCATGAAAAACGCATGGTAGAAGGGAAGCAATGTTCCCCAATGGAAATCCGCATGTGCTGTGCCCATGATGCGGATTTTTCCGCAGCGTCAACGCTGCGGTCAAAAATCCGCAGCATGTCAATTAATTTTGCGGAAACGCGGCGATTTCACCGCCATTGACTTGCATTAGAACGCGCCAATTCCGCAAGACAGCATTTGTACTTGCGTTATTGGCGCGTTCTAATATGCAAATGGTACCCGAGTGTGGAGGAGAGGAGAGTCTCATCCACACCCAGGTAAAAAAGCTGTAAAAAAAAGAATAAAATAAAAAATAAATGTATACTTACCATCTGTCGGCCCGCGCAGCGCTCCCGCTTGGTTCCCGGCACTTGCAGTGAGTTGTAGGACCTGCGGTGACGTCAGAGTCATGTGACGGGTCACGTGACGCTGACGTCGGCAGGTCTTTCAATTCAAAGTTGCCGGCAGCCGGGAACTTTGTAAAGCAGGACAGCGCGGGCCATCGGAGGTAAGTATATACACTCTCTCGGGTCACACTATATAAATCCATGCTGTTTGCATGGATTATATAGTGTGACCTAGTTGTCAAGCACTTTCCAGGTGATGCTAAAATCGCCTGGAAAGCGCTTGTCAATCTGCATGCGGAAACGCATGTCAATCTGCATGTGGATCCGCATGTATTCTGCAGGAAAAACGCATGCACAATCTGCATGCGTTTTTTCTGCCAGGGAGATGCAGAAATGATGCAGAAATTTTCTGCATCGTGTGCACATACCCTTACCGGTGACTTCCGGTGGGTGCAGATTTATTTCCCCCTCTACTATGTCATCTACTGTAGTCATAGGCAACGGGTAAATACGGTGAGCGTGGCGCGGCTATTAAGAGGTGGAAAAGGCAGGTTTTTTTCCTCTTTTATTTTGCCCTATACACAAATCATTATACAGGAAAGAACTCTTCGGTTTTGTACATTTTGTTGTCAGTCTGTAAAAGTGGAGTAATACTCTGACAACATCGTTCCCAGCAGCGATCTGAAAGTAAGAGATGCATCCAGGCACCTTCCCCATGCTGTTCCCATTCAATTTGAGCACTGTTTCCATCCAATTCAGTGATTTTCCTGCCTCCCCAGCCCTCCTGTTAGCGTCTTCCGGAAAAATGCTCGAGTTTCCCTTTGACTTCCATTATATTCGGTACTTGAGTTGAGCCCGTCTGAGCGTCTGACCTGCTCAATTCGAATAACGAGCACTCGAACATTTTAGCGCTCAATCATCACTAAACACTACTACTCGTAGTGCAACTGTGGTGGACACTGGTCAAACAACCCTCAGTTATTTCACAACCCTGAGAATAGTCAAGAGACTCTCCCAACCGTCACTACAGTCCCACCTCCATCTATTGGCAATTTGATAACGCAACTGTTATATACAAGACAGGCAGCAATAAATCTTTTGCTCTAACCCAAGAGATATAGTAGCATTTTCCTCCACAACTGCAGAAGATATTCGCAAAGCTGGACAACTATATCAGAGAGGTACAGATCAGAGAATTCTGTCACCTCCTAAAGACCAGCGCAAATAATTGCCGCATTCTCCTACAGATAATCCAATAAAACAAAAATAGAGAATCTAAACTCAAATGGATTCTTTGATATTGAGATGGTCAGAGGCTCTAAATGAGGAGTAGGTGGACAGCGACCTTTTTAAAACCTTCCCAGCATCGAGCAACCCCGCATCAGAGATCACCCAGCAAGGTTGGCTGCTATTAACAAATACAATAATTCTCAGCAAAAATGTGCTACTTCAAATGCTGAGCTGAGACAACTATCTGACTTGCCCCTGGGCCGTGGGATACTCAGGGCCGGGCCTCTGGATGCAGATGGGGAGTAGTAGTGGCGACCCGGTCCCGTGCTCAGGGTGTCAGGCTTAAAGGGGAACCGTCTTTTGTTATATGTATGGGAAGTTCCGACTACGCCACCCGTGGATTGCAGTCAGGGATAACCGCAGCTGCAGTGCAGACCGCTGGGGCAGATGTAAGTGTGCAGCACGGAGTAGTATAACTCCCCACGGGAGGAGTGTAGCCCCAGGGCAGTGTAAGTGGATGATGGAGGGGATGATTCCGATCGCAATAGCCAGGAAACGGAGGCCCCTTGAACAGTTCAGAGTCTTTATTGGAACAGGTGAGACGACCCAAAAACAGTCCCGGCTATGAGGGGGCCTGGATGTCTGAGAACAAGTGGGAAGCCCTCCTGGTCAAGGTGAGGGTGAAGGCCTACTGTGCTCTCTGCACTCTTTCTGGCTATTTCCCTCCTCGTGGTGTAACAGCCCACGTTCCTGAGCTCGCCGTGTCTTCTCGCCCGTATGGCTTGCAACTTGGGTCCCTTTCTACTCTTGGCCTGGTGCAACTTTGCTGGTCCCTTCTGCTGTGGCGGAACCTCCGGGCTTCTTAGGCCAAGGGACATACAATCCCCTGCGGGCTGGTTATTTGCTGTAGGACTTGGAATCCTGACAGCCTCGGACACCAAAGTCCGGTAGATCAGTTTCTCTCTCAGCCAGGACAGGCTCACCTCGCCTTCCGTCCCTGGCTCGTGGCTCCTCTACTGCCACATGACCTCCTCAGCTACAGCTCAACTGACTCTCCCTTCTCTGGGACGCCTCTCGCTTCAGAGACAGGTCGTCCAGCTCTCTCTAACCCTGCCCCCATTTCCAGCTTTTATAGGGGCAGCCTGCTCCCCCTACTGGCCTGGGACAGGATGTGCTGCATGCTAATGGTCCCTGACCAGAGAACCTCCCTCCTGCTCTCAGACAAAGCTTTATTATACATTTGTGGCATCCAGGCCAGGGTGACACATTCCCCCCTAGTAAAACTTAGTACTCCGGGACTAAGCTTAAAACAAGAGTAATATGCATGACCATAAAAACATTATTAGGCAAGTAAAAGCAAACGACGCACAGGTTGAGTTCTTAAGGTCACAGTGTGGTCTGTGACCAGGTGTCCATCTCACCAACAACAACGGGGAGCTCAAACCAGGTGGGAGTCTGCCGTAGCCCCAAGTCTTTGACAGTCCTTGTTCCTTCCGTTGGTTAAGCTCCAAACATATTTACAGGAAAGTCTCGGTTACTCACAGTTCATAACCTGTTAGTCCATGTATTAACTGAAAGAAACTGAGAAAAAGCGTAGTTACTGGTCATGCAATTACATTTTAAACAATTCAACATTTTGCAGGCTATTTACATTTGCTATCACACCCTACACTCTCCAGCGAGCTGGTATTTGCCCTTTAGTGCTCCGGGTTGACCTACGTAACCAACTGTCTGGTGGTGGTCTAACCTGGCTTTTCTCACTAGCGCTCGGGGTGCAGTCATTGGCTAGATTTACAGGCAGGGCAGGCAGCTGTCTGCGGGTCCTTTGGCTTACCGCAGGCATGGCAGGCTCATTGTCAGCAGAGGGTTGATTCTCCTGGGCTGCTGGTACAGGCTCTTCTGCCTCTGGGGCTGCTTGTTCTTCTTCCCCTTCCTGCTCTAGTGTAGGTTGTTGCTGAATTAGTTGCAGGAAATGTAGGACGGGTACCACTATGGCATTGTTTATTCGAGTCCAGGACTGAGGGAACTCCCCAAGAACTGTGCTGATCATCTCTTCCTTGTCCTCTGCGGGTTCAAGGTCACTTTGATCCTCTTCTGCACTTTGTAGTTGCTCGGGGCACCTTTTTAGGTGATCTCTGGAGACGGTACTAGTGGTTTCTCCTCCATCCTTGGTGATCACGCACACCTTCGGGTTGTCGTGATCAGACTGCAGTTCTGTGTAGGGTTCCCTTTCCCACTGGTCGTCCAGCTTGTGTAGCCTTCTCTATCGCTTCAGGACCTGCTCACCAGGTTCTAGGGGACCAGCAGGGGCGTGTTGGTTGAAGAGTCTCTCTTGCCTTTCTCTCACCTGGGCCAGGCTCTTCTTCACACTCTCCTGTACCTTCTTCTACTGCAGTCGCCTTTCCGTATCCCAGTCCGCATCTGGGGAGGTGTCCTCGGGTGTTAGGACTCCCATCTCCAGGTCTATGGGCAGCTTACCTGGTTTGGCTCGCATCAGGTAAGCCGGGGTGCAGTTTGTAGCATTCACCGGGATATGATTGTATAAGTCTATCAGGTCCAGCAGTTTTTCTGGCCACAGGCTGCGTTCCTCCAGGGGCAACGTCTTCAGGAGATCAATGACTATATTGTTCATTTTCTCACACATCCCGTTGGTTTGTGGGTGGTAAGGCGTTGTCCGAATCTTCTTACAGCCATAGAGGTTGCAGAACTCTTGGAAGATTTCAGCCTCGAACGCTGGACCCTGGTCTGTCAGGACCTGTTCCGGATACCCGTGTGGGAGGCAGAAATATTGCTGGAAGGCTCTGGCCGCCATTTGAGCTGTCAAGTCTTTTACAGGGACCACCACTAGAAATCGGGAATAGTGGTTCACGATTGTCAGGGCATAAACGTATCCTGTCCGGCTTGGAGCCAATTTGACGTGGTCCAGAGCTACCAGCTCAAGAGGCTTCTTGGTGACAATGGGCCTCAAGGGTGTCTTCTGGCTGGTGCGGTCCTTCCTCCTTAGATTACAAGGGCCACAGTCTTTGCATCACTTCTCTACAGCCCCTCTCATGCCGATCCAGAAAAACCATCCTCTTAGCAGGAACTCCAGTTTCTTCCAGCCGAAGTGCCCCACTCTGTCATGGTAAGCCTCCAGGACCATAGCTGCATCTCGCCTTGGGACCACGACTTGCCAGGTCAGCTCATGAATCCGGTGGTTGACGAGTCTCCTGCACAGCTTACCTTCATAGAGGAACAGCCTGCTCTTCTCTTTCCATAGCTGCTTGGCTTCCTCTGGAGCATCCGGATCTAGACGGGCATCTTCCCGGGTCTGCAGGTCTTTCACCATGCGGATTGCAGGGTCACTATCTTGGGTCTCGGCTTGATCATGATGGTTGTTAAGTCTTCCTCCTTCACGCGGTGGGAGTATTGAGTTGCTCCATACTGGTGAAACGCAGGGAGTTCTACCTCCTCCAGCTCTTCTGGGTCTTCGCCTCCGTCAGGTAAGTGAAGCATTCTTGATAGGGTGTCAGCATTGGCATTGGTTCTGCCTGCCCGGTACTTGATCGTGAAGTCATAATTCGAGAGTCGCGCCATCCACCGCTGCTCTAGGGCACCTAGTCTTGCATTGTCCAGGTGTGTCAACGGGTTGTTGTCCGTGTACACGGTGAACTTTGCGGAGGCCAGGTAATGCTTAAACCGTTCTGTGACGGCCCACACCACTGCCAAGAATTCTAGCTTGAAGGAGCTGTAATTCTCCAGGTTTCTTTCAGTGGGCCTCAGCTTCCGGCTGGCATATGCGATCACCCTTTCTCTGCCCTGTTGGTTTTGTGACAGTACGGCTCCCAGCCCCACATTACTGGCGTCTGTGTGGAGGATAAAAGGCTGGCCATAATCGGGGTAGGCCAGGATCTCATCCCCCGTGAGGGCCATCTTCAACTGGCGGAAGGACTCCTCTTCCGGCTTGTCCCACTTGAAGGGTGGTTTTGACTTCTGGATTTGGATTGACCTATCAGGAGGTCCTGCATTCGAGCTGCCATCTTAGTGAACCCGGGGATGAACCTTCGGTAGTAGCCCACCAACCCGAGGAACTGCCTCAATTCTTTGATGTTTGAGGGGCTTGGCCAGCTCTTGATTACTGTGACTTTGTCAGGGTCGGGGGCTACTCCTTCTGCACTCACCACGTGCCCTAGGTACTGGACCTTCGGTTTCAACAGGTGACACTTTGATGGTTTCACCTTCAGGCCATAGCCTGCCAGGGCTTCGAACACCTCTGCCAGGTGTTTTAGATGGTCCTCGTAGGTCTTCGTATAGATGATCACGTCGTCCAGGTAAAGTAGGACCGTCTCGAAGTTTCGGTGCCCTAGACAGCATTCCATCAGCCTCTGGAAGGTCCCTGGTGCGTTGCAGAGCCCGAAGGGCATACAGTTGAATTCGCTCAATCCCATCGGGGTGGTGAAGGCGGTCTTCTCCTTGTCAGCCTCTGCCACAGGAACCTGCCAGTACCCGCTAGTAAGGTCCAACGTAGAGAAGATGTTAGCTGATTTTAGGGCTGCCAAAGACTTCTCTATCCTAGGTAACGGGTACGCGTCTTTATGAGTGATACGGTTGATTTGTCTATAGTCCACGCACATTCTCATGGTACCGTCTTTCTTTTTTACCAGAACCAAGGGGGCTGCCCAGGGGCTACAGCTATCTCTAATGACCCCAGCTTCTTTCATTTCTCTCAGCATGCCCTTTGCGTTCTGATAATGTGCAGGGGGTACAGGTCTGTGTCTCTCTTTTATTGGTGGGTGGCTTCCCGTGGGGATATGGTGTTCTACTCCCTTTACTCGGCCGAAGTCTAGCGGGTGCTTACTAAAAATTCTCTCGTACTCCTGAACCACCCGGTAGACTCCTTGTTTTTGGTGCAGGGGAGTGGAGTCAGCACCCAAATGGAGTTTCTGGCACCAGTCCTCCTTAGGTTTCTGGGAGCCATTACCCTCCGCCTGTGGAGATGGGGGCAACGGTTCCACGGCCCTGATAGCTTTGTGTTCAACAGCAAACAGTTTGGCAAGTGTAGCGTACCTGGGTAAGTGTACCTCCCTCTCCTCAATGTTGAGGATGCGAACGGGCACCCTCCCATGACGGACATCAACCACCCCCCGGACTGTCAAAATGGTGGGCCTGCTGTCGGAGTACACGGGTTCTACCATGGCTTGGTAGTCTCTGCCTCTCAACCCGATTGCAGTCCGACACCAGATCATCATTTCACTTTTGGGAGGCATGGAAATGGGGAATGGGTCACTCATTCTTACGCTACCGATCTCACCACTAGACAGTTCTACCTGCTGCCACCTCATCAGAGCCTTTATCTCTTTGTTGAGGACTCTCTGTTGGCTGGAACTAGCATTCACCGCCACCTGCTGTAAAATTACAATTATCTCTGAAAGACAATTTTCAATCACGTTAGTACCCACAGTTATTTTAGGGTGACTTTCACGACGGTCAATGTCCACAATAATCACCCCCTGTGCTGACAGTTCAACTTTACCAATCTTAATGGTCATCTCTTTGAACCCCATCTGCGGCACGGGCAAGCCATTACTGGCGATGATGCTCAAGTCATTGTCTGGATACCGTGTTATATCAGCATCAGTCCAATACTGCTTAAAAAGTACATAAGGGATAGTAGTTACTTGCGACCCGGTATCCAGCAAGGCACTCATGGGGATACCGTCCAGCACCACGGGTAAAACCGGGCACCCCCCAACGTACTTATTACGCCAATTGTAAGGGCCTGGTGATCTTATGCCTGGGGTTTGGCCCTCTGCCCCAGGTTGGACCCGTTTAAATTACAGTACCTGGAAATGTGTCCGGGCTGGCTGCATCGATGGCAAATGGGCTGTCCATCCTCTGCGTAGCGGTCTGTCGGCCTCCCTCGGAACGACGGGGTTCTCCTCTGTTGACGCCACGGGACATCCTCCGGACTTGAAGCCAACTCGATGGGTCTTGACGGGTCCACTTGTAACGCCTGGACAGTCCTGGTCAACGCCGCGACGCTCCTGGTCAGCTCCTGGACTTGGTGGTGCAGATCTTTCGACGGGGCTTGGTTCAGGGCCTGTGCATCGGCCCCCACAGAGTCCATAGAAGAGGGCGCTGCCTCCTGGTGGTAGGTGAGAGCAGGGCGCCGGGGGTTTATAGCGCCACTTAGTGCAGGTTCACGGAGCACCCTTATTGCCCTGTCCTTGAATTGGGCAAAGGTTAGACCAGGGTTTTGAAAGAACATGAGGCGCAGCTGGGTTCTGTGGGCACTAGACAGCAGACCTTCTATGAACTGTTCTGTTAGTAGCTTATCTGTATCCTGCACGCTGACAGGGTCAGCTTGTTTGATGGCTCTCAAGGCTTCCTGCAAATTTAGGGCATAGTCTCTGATGCTGTCCTGTGCCCGCTGTTTACAGCCATAGAACCGCATTTTGATCTCTGCTGAGGTACGGGTGTCAAAGGTACTCCGCAGCTGGGTCAGAATGTCCCTTACAGTCCTTTTCTCCTCATCTGACCATGATTTCACTTCCCGCTGGGCTGCGCCGGTTAACTGCCCCGTCAGAATGCTCACTTTCTGTTCTTCTGTCAGGGGATAAACTTTAAATAGACTGTGTAGTCTTTCTTTAAAGTCAGTTAAGGTATGGGATTCCCCTGAGTATTGGGACAGCCAGGCTGCTCCGGGGATGTAGGGCATGGAGAACGGCATCACCGCTGCTGCAGCCACGCTGGTGGTAGAAGGTCCCTCCGCGTCCGTCATCTTCCTCCCCCCTAGTTAAGCGTGGCCTACCTTCCGTTGATCCTCTTCCGTAGGCCGCGGCTCAGCTGGTGCTGCTCCGGGCGAGGACCTTGCGTCGCGTCCTGGTGACGTCAGCGTCGCTCTCACTCTTTCCAGGACCTTGCGCAGCGTCGGTGTGTAGGGCGTGGCTTCGGGTCTCGCGCGGTTTGGACGTCCACGCCTCTCTTCTTCCTGCGCGGCGTCCTAAAGATGGCGTCCAATGGCGGGAACACGGCTGAGGATGGCGGGAAACGGATGAAGATGGCGGGAAATGGCTCCGGATGGCGGGAAACCTCTTTTTCAGGTAAGTATGAAGTCTTTTCTAGGCATGCAATACCCGTTTGTGGCGAGTTGGTCACAATCCTGCCGACTACGCCAGAAAGCTGACTCGCCCCCTGGGCCGTGGGATACTCAGGGCCGGGCCTCTGGATGCGGACGGGGAGTAGTAGTGGCGACCCGGTCTCGTGCTCAGGGTGTCAGGCTTAAAGGGGAACCGTCTTTTGTTATATGTATGGGAAGTTCCGACTACGCCACCCGTGGATTGCGGTCAGGGATAACCGCCGCTGCAGTGCAGACCGCTGGGGCAGATGTAAGTGTGCAGCACTGAGTAGTATAACTCCCCACGGGAGGAGTGTAGCCCCAGGGCAGTGTAAGTGGATGATGGAGGGGATGATTCCGATCGCAATAGCCAGAAAAAGGAGGCCTCTTGAACAGTTCAGGGTCTTTATTGGAACAGGTGAGACGACCCAAAAACAGTACCGGCTATGAGGGGGCCTGGATGTCTGAGAACAAGTGGGAAGCCCTCCTGGTCAGGGTGAGGGTGAAGGCCTACCGTGCTCTCTGCGCTCTTTCTGGCTATTTCCCTCCTCGTGGTGTAACAGCCCACGTTCCTGAGCTCGCCGTGTCTTCTCGCCCGTATGGCTTGCAACTTGGGTCCCTTTCTACTCTTGGCCTGGTGCAACTTTGCTGGTCCCTTCTGCTGTGGCGGAACCTCTGGGCTTCTTAGGCCAAGGGACATACAATCCCCTGCGGGCTGGTTATTTGCTGTAAGACTTGGAATCCTAACAGCCTCGGACACCAAAGTCCGGTAGATCAGTTTCTCTCTCAGCCAGAACAGGCTCACCTCGCCTTCCGTCCCTGGCTCGTGGCTCTTCTACTGCCACACGACCTCCTCAGCTACAGCTCAACTGACTCTCCCTTCTCTGGGACGCCTCTCGCTTCAGAGACAGGTCGTCCAGCTCTCTCTAACCCTGCCCCCATTTCCAGCATTTATAGGGGCAGCCTGCTCCCCCTATTGGCCTGGGACAGGATGTGCAGCATGCTAATGGTCCCTGACCAGAGAACCTCCCTCCTGCTCTCAGACACAGCTTTATTATACATTTGTGGCATCCAGGCCAGGGTGACACATATCCATGGCTGGCACCATCTTTCCACCCCATTTTCCTACTTCTCTCCAGTGGATATGGCAGTTGCAACATCAGAATGAGAGCTCACGTTGACCAGCTCTTCCTACAAGTGCCATAATTCCTCTGTACTAGTGAAGTGATACAAGCGTGGCCTCATCCACCTGGGATGGAGGCAAGAAAAAATCCTCTATTATTTTCAAAACTATAATGTTATTTTTAGAATATTCTTGGAAATATTTAGTTTCTCATTTAGTTTATTATTGTCTGATAAATTAATTATTTTATATATTTTTCCTTTTTTTTCTCCACAGATAAGGAGCAGTGTTGAGCGAGCATGCTCGACACTACTCGGTACTCGCCCGAGCATCAAGCTACTCGGTATGTTCGGCGAGCACCGAGCATTTCCGGGTTACTCGGGCGGGAGCTTGTGTCTCCGCCCTGCACGTTTGGCGCTCTTTACAGAGCCAATGAACATGCAGGGATTGCCAGCCAGTCACTGTAATGCCGCAGCCATGTTGGTTGTGGGCATTACATTGATTGGCTGGCCGCACAGCGTCACCTCGAGTATTTAAAACCGGGCGCCGTCATCTAGGACACAGACGGCTGGGATCAGACAGTGTAGGGACAGCGCTGCTGATTTAGGGAGAGATATATACTGCGAAATAGTTAGTGTAGGGTCTGTAAAGGCTGCCAGATCAACCAAACAGTCCTTCTCAGGACTAATATCCATCCCAGATATCAGGCAGGCAGGCTGTATAGGAGACGCAGTGGTTATACCAGCAAACGCTGCATTACAGTCCTGTGTGCTCCTGTTGCTGAAATTGCTGGACTTAGCTCCAGGTCTCGGGGGCCAGGAAAAATCCTTTTTTTTCATCTAAATCCTCTTTTTTTTTTTTTCCTCCTTCACACTGTACAAATACCCATCTTATTAACCTTTTGGTGCCCCCCCCCAAAAAAAAAGAAAAAAAAAAAAGAAGTGTGTCTGTGACAGTTCAGACACAAATATATTTTTTTAAAAGAGTCTGGTGTAGGCCAGAGAAATAGAAGTGTGGTTTTGCAGTTCCACGGTTCAAACCTCTGTATTATCCACTTTTGGGCCATTTTTACCTTAAAAAAAACAGTTTGAGTGTGTCGCTCACTGTTCAGCGGCAAATATATCTATTTTAAAAAGTCTGGTATACACCAGTAAATTATAACTGTGTTTTTTCCGTTCCACGGTAAAAAATCTCTATTATCCTGCTTTTGGCATCTTTTACCGTAAAAAAAAACAGTAATAGTGTCTCCCTGATTGTTCAGACACAAATATATTTGTTGAAAATAGTCTGGTGTAGGCCCGAGAAATAGAAGTGTGGTTTTGCCGTTCCACGGTAAAAAATCTCTATTATCCAGCTTTTGGTATTTTTTCTGTAAAGAAAAACAGTAATAGTGTCTCCTGATTGTTCAGACACCAATATATCTGTTTAAAAGAGTCTGGTATACACCAGTAAATTATAACTGTGGTTTTGCCGTTCCACGATGAAAAATCTCTATTATCCTGCTTTTGGCATTTTTTGCCGCAAAGACAAACAGTAATAGTGCCTCCTGATTGTTCAGACACAAATATATCTGTTGAAAATAGTTTGGTGCAGGCCCAAGAAATGGAACTGTGGTTTTGCAGTTCCACGGGTCAAATCTCTGTATTATCCTGCTTTTGGCATCTTTTGCCGTAAAGAAAAACAGTAATAGTGTCTCCTGATTGTTCAGACACAAATATATCTGTTTAAAAGAGTCTGGTATACACCAGTAAATTATAACTGTGGTTTTGCCGTCCCAAGGTAAAAAATCTCTATTATCCAAGCTTTTGGTATTTTTTCCGTAAAGAAAAACAGTAATAGTATCTCCTGATTGTTCAGACACCAATATATCTGTTTAAAATAGTCTGGTGTAGGCCCGAGAAATAGAACTGTGGTTTTGCAGTTCCACAGTAAAAAATCTCTATTATCCAGCTTTTGGTATTTTTTCCGTAAAGAAAAACAGTAATAGTGTCTCCTGATTGTTCAGACACCAATATATGTGTTTAAAAGAGTCTGGTATACGCCAGTAAATTATAGCTGTGGTTTTGCTGTTCCACGGTAAAAAATCTCTATTATCCTGCCTTTGGCATTTTTTGCCATAAAAAAAAAATGTAGTAGTGTCTCCCTGATTGTTCAGACACAAATATATTTGTTGAAAATATTCTGGTGTAGGCCAGAGAAATAGAACTGTGGTTTTGCAGTTCCACGATTCAAACCTCTTTGTTATCCACTTTTGGGCCATTTTTACCTAAAAAAAAAAACAGTATACCCCAGTAAACAATAACTGTGGTTTTGCCATTCCACGGTAAAAAGTCTCTATTATTCAGCTTTTGGTATTTTTTCCGTAAAGAAAAACAGTAATAGTTTCTCCCTGATTGTTCAGATTGTTTAAAAGAGTCGGGTGTAGGCCAGAGAAATAGAACTGTGGTTTTCCTCTTCCACGGTTCTAATCTACTTTTTATTACCCTTTTTCTATTGATAGTGCGAGTGTAAGCTATAGTACTTCCTTTACAATGGGCAAGGCGCATGGCAAGGGACGTGTAACTGGACGTTCTGGTGATGGTGCGTGCAGAGGACGGGGCTGTGGCCAAGGTGAAAATGTGCCACAACCAACAGCCACATCTTCTCGCTCCCAGTTCTTTACTGAATTACTAGGGAAGCACACAACACCACTATTGCGAACTGATCAGTGTGAACAGGTTATTAATTGGATAGCAGATAATACTTCCAGTTACCTGGGCACCACCACCTCCGGTCTGTCTTCCACACGGTCAAATCTTAGTAGCCGTGAGTCTCGACCGCATACTCCTCCTCACCCTGATGCTCCTTTCTCCCACCATGCCGAGTGTCGTCAGACAGCAACTGATCCCACAGTTGGACACTCTGAAGAGCTGTTCACTGGTCCATTTCCATATTTGGGCCCCTCGCCTGCTCCGCTTGAAGTGGTGGAAGAGGAGATCCCATGGCCAAATATTTGAACAGCCACGGCCACAGGAAGGCGACGCTGGTAATTTGTCACAAGAGGTGGACGATGATGAGACACAATTGCCACGAAGTGAGGAGGAGGACCGTGGTGCGGAAGTGGAAGAGGAGGAGGTGGTGGATGATCTAGTAACTGACCCAACATGGCAGGAGGACACGCAGAGCGAGGCCAGCAGCACATAAGGGGAGGGAGGCAGAGTACCCTAACACACCGCCCGGATAATACCGCCATACAGTGCTAAATAACACACCGCCCAGATAATACTGCCATATAGAGCTAAATAGCACACCGCCCAGATAATACCGCCATACAATGCTAAAGAACACACCGCCCGGATAATACCGCCATACAGTGCTAAATAACACACCGCCCGGATAATACCGCCATACAGAGCTAAATAACACACCGCCCGGATAATACCGCCATACAGAGCTAAATAACACACCGCCCAGGTAATACTGCCATACAGAGCTAAATAAGTTGAGCCGCGCGTGTACGAGATATACGGAGCGGATCCGCGCGTGTACGAGGTGTACGGAGCGGAGCCGCGCGTGTACGAGGTGTACGGAGCGGAGCCGCATGTGTACGAGTGTGCGGAGCGGAGCTGTGTGTACGATGTGTACGGAGCAGAGCCGCGCGTGTACGAGGTGTGCGGAGCAGAGCGGAGCCGCGCGTGTACGAGGTGTGCGGAGCGGAGCCGCATGTGTACGAGGTGTACAGAGCGGAGTGGATCCGTGCGTGTACGGAGCAGAGCCGCGTGTGTGCGAGGTGTACGGAGCGGAGCTACGCGTGTACGAGGTGTGCGGAGCGGAGCGGATCCGCGCATGTACGAGGTGTACGGAGCGGAGCCGCGCGTGTACGAGGTGTACAGAGAGGAGCCGCGAGTGTACGAGGTGTACGGAGCGGATTCGCGCGTGTACGAGGTGTACGGAACGGAGCCGCACGTGTACGAGGTGTACGGAGTGGAGCAGAGCGAGTACGAGGTGTACGGAGCGGAGCCGCGCGTGTACGAGGTGTACGGAGTGGAGCAGAGCGGCACGTGTACGAGGTGTACGGAGCGGATCTGCGCGTGTACGACGTGTACGGAGCGGATCAGCGCGTGTACAAGGTGTACGGAGCGGATCAGCGCGTGTACAAGGTGTACGGAGCTGAGACGCGAGTGTACCAGTTGTGCGGAGCAGAGCGGAGCCGCGCGAGTACAAGGTGTACGGGGCAGAGCGTGTACGAGGTGTACAGAGCGGAGCCGCGCGTGTACGAGGTGTACAGAGAGGAGCCGCGAGTATACGAGGTGTACAGAGAGGAGCCGCACGTGTACGAAGTGTGCGGAGCAGAATGGAGCCGCGCGTACACGAGGTGTACGGAGCGGAGCCGCGCATATACGAGGTGTACGGAGTGGAGCCGAGCGTGTACGAGATGTATGGAGCGGAGACAAGCCTGTATACGAGGCGTACGGAGCGGAGCCACGCGTATTCGTGGTGTACAGAGCGGATCCACGCGTGTACGATGTGTGCGGAGCAGAGCGTGTACGAGGTGTGTGGAGCGGAGCCGCACGTGTTCGTGGTGTACGGAGCGGATCCGCGCGTGTACGAGCGTGCGGAGCGGAGCCGCGCGTGTACGAGCGTGCGGAGCGGACCTGCGTGTACGAGGTGTACGGAGCGGAGTCACGCGTGTACGAGGTGTGCGGAGCAGAGCGGAGCCGCGCATGTACGAAGTGTACGGAGCGGAGCCACGCGTGTACGAGGTGTACGGAGCGGAGCTGCACGTGTACGAGGTGTGTGGAGCAGAGCAGAGCCGCGCGTGTACGAGGTGTGCGGAGCAGAGCGGAGCCGCGCGTGTACAAGGTGTACGGAGCAGAGCGTGTACGAGGTGTACGGAGCGGAGCCGCGCGTGTAAGAGGTGTACAGAGAGGAGCCGCGAGTGTACGAGGTGTACGGAGCGGAGCCGCGCGTGTACGAAGTGTTCGGAGCAGAATGGAGCCGCTCGTATACGAGGTGTACGGAGCGGAGCCGCGCGTATACGAGGTGTACGGAGCGGAGCCGCGCGTATAAGAGGTGTACGGAGCGGAGCCGCGCGTATACGAGGTGTACGGAGCGGAGCCGCGCGTGTACGAGGTGTACGGAGCGGAGCCGCGCGTATACGAGGTGTACGGAGCGGAGCCGAGCGTGTACAAGATGTACGGAGCGGAGACAAGCCTGTATACGAGGTGTACGGAGCGGAGCCACGCGTGTTCGTGGTGTACAGAGCGGATCCACGCGTGTACGAGGTGTGCGGAGCAGAGCGGAGACGCGCGTATATGAGGTGTGCGGAGCCGAGTGTGTACGAGGTGTGCGGAGCGGAGCCGCACGTGTTCGTGGTGTACGGAGCGGATTCGCGCGTGTACGAGGTATACGGAGCGGAGCAGCGTGTGTACGAGGTGTACGAAGCGGAGCCGCGTGTGTACGAGATGTACAGAGCGGAGCGGATCCCACGCGTGTACGAGGTGTGCGGAGTGGAGACGTGTGTACGAGGTGTACGGAGCGGAGCCGCGCGTGTACGAGCTGTACGGAGTGGAGCGGATCCCACGTGTGTACGAGGTGTACGGAGCGTATTCGCGTGTGTACGAGGTGTGCGGAGCGGAGCCGCACGTGTAAGAGGTGTACGGAGCGGATCCGTGCGTGTACGAGGTGTACGGAGCGGAGCCGCGCGTGTACGAGTGTGCGGAGCGGAGCTGCGTGTACGAGGTGTACGGAGCGGAGCCGCGCGTGTACGAGGTGTACGGAGCAGAGCGGATCCGCGCATGTACGGGGTGTACGGAGCGGAGCCGCGCGTGTACGAGGTGTACGGAGCGGAGCCGCACGTGTACGAGGTGTGTGGAGCAGAGCAGAGCCGCGCGTGTACGAGGTGTGCGGAGCAGAGCGGATCCACGCGTGTACGAGGTGTGCGGAGCAGAGCGGATCCACGCGTGTACGAGGTGTACGGAGCAGAGCCGCACGTGTACAAGGTGTACAGAGCAGAGCCGCGTGTGTGCGAGGTGTGCGGAGAGGATCCGCGCGTGTACGAGGTGTACGGTGCGGAGCCGTGCGTGTATGAGATGTATGGAGCAGAGAAGCGCGTGTACGAGGTGTATGGAGCAGAGCCGAGCGTGTACGAGAAGTACGGAGCGGAGCCGCGCGTGTTCGAGGTGTACGACGCGGAGCCGCACGTGTTCGAGGTGTACGACGCGGAGCCGCACGTGTTCGAGGTGTACGACGCGGAGCCGCACGTGTTCGAGGTGTACGACGCGGAGCCGCGCATGTACGAGGTGTACAGAGCGGAGCGGATCCGTGCGTGTACGGAGCAGAGCCGCGTGTGTACGAGGTGTACGGAGAAGAGCCACGCATGTACGAGGTGTGCGGAGCGGAGCCGCACGTGTACGAGGTGTACAGAGCGGAGCCGCACGTTTACGAGGTGTACGGAGCTGAGCCGCGCGTGTACCAGTTGTGCGGAGCAGAGCGGAGCCGCGCAAGTACAAGGTGTATGGAGCGGAGCGTGTGCGAGGTGTACGGAGCGGAGCCACGCGTGTACGAGGTGTACGGAGTGGAGCAGAGCGTGTACGAGGTGTACGGAGCGGAGACGCGCGTGTACGAGGTGTACGGAGCGGAGCCAAGCGTGTACGGAGCGGAGACACGCGTGTACGAGGTGTACGGAGCGGAGCCGCACGTGTACGAGGTGTACGGAAGGGAGCCCAGCGTGTGTACGAGGTGTACGGAGCAGATCTACGCGTGTACGAGGTGTACGGAGCGGAGCCGTGCGTGTATTAGGTGTACGAAGCGGAGACAAGCGTGTACGAGTTGTGCGGAGCAGAGTGGAGACGCGCATGTACGAGGTGCATGGAGCTGAGCCGCGCGTGTACGAGGTGTGCGGAGCAGAATGGCGCCGCGCGTACACGAGGTGTACGGAGCGAAGCCGCGCGTGTACGAGGTGTACGGAGCGGAGCCGCGCGTGTACGAGGTGTACGGAGCGGAGCCACGCATGTTCGTGGTGTACAGAGCGGATTTGCGCGTGTACGAAGTGTACGGAGCGGAGCCGAGCGTGTACGAGGTGTGTGGAACAGAGCCATGCGTGTACGAGGTGTGCGGAGCGGATCCGCGCGTGTTCGTGGTGTACAGAGCAAATTCGCGCGTGTAAGAGGTGTACGGAGCGGAGCCGCGCGTGTAAGAGGTGTACGGAGCGGAGCCGCGCGTGTAAGAGGTGTGCGGAGCAGAATGGAGCCGCGCGTATGCGAGGTGTACGGAGCGGAGACTCGCGTGTACGAGGTGTGCGGAGCGAAGCCGAGCGTGTACTAGGTGTACGGAGCGGAGACACGCGTCTACGAGGTGTGCGGAGCGGAGACACGCGTCTACGAGGTGTGCGGAGCGGAGACACGCGTCTACGAGGTGTGCGGAGCGGAGACACGCGTCTACGAGGTGTGCGGAGCGGAGCCGGGCGTGTTCGTGGTGTACGGAGCGGATCCGCACGTGTACGAGGTATACGGAGCGGAGCCGCGCGTGTATGAGGTGTGCGGAGCTGCGCGTATGCGAGGTGTACGGAGCGGAGCCGCTCGTGTACGAGGTGCACGGAACGGAGCCGCGCGTGTAAGAGGTGTACGGAGTGGAGCAGAGCGTGTACGAGGTGTACGGAGCGGAGCCGTGCGTGTACGAGGTGTACGGAGCGGATCTGCGCGTGTACGAGGTGTACGGAGCGGATCAGCACGTGTATGAGGTGTACGGAGCTGAGACGCGCATGTACCAGTTGTGCGGAGCAGAGCGGAGCCGCGCGAGTACAAGGTGTACGGAGCGGAGCGTGTACGAGGTGTACGAAGCGTAGCCGCGCGTGTACGAGCTGTATGGAGTGGAGCAGAGCGTGTACGAGGTGTACGGAGCGGAGACGCGCGTGTACGAGGTGTAAGGAGCGGAGCCAAGCGTGTACGGAGCGGAGACACGCGTGTACGAGGTGTACAGAGCGGAGCCGCGCGTGTACGAGGTGTGCGGAGCAGGGCGGAGCTGCGCGTGTATGAGGTGTGCGGAGCAGAGCGGCGCGTGTACAAGGTGTACGGAGAGGAGCCGCGTGTGTACGAGGTGTACGGAGCGGAGCCGCACGTGTTCGAGGTGTACGGAGCGGAGTTGCGCATGTACGAGGTGTACGGAGCGGAGTGGATCCGTGCGTGTACGAGGTGTACAGAGCGGAGCCGCGCGTGTACGAGGTGTACAGAGCAGAGACGGGTGTGTACAAGGTGTACAGAGCGGAGCCGCGCGTGTACGAGGTGTACGGAGCGGAGCCACGCGTGTACGAGGTGTGCGGAGCAGAGCGGAGCTGCGCGTGTACGAGGTGTACGGAGCAGAGCCGTACGTGTATGAGGTGTACGGAGCAGAAAAGCGCGTGTACGAGGTGTACGGAGCGGAGCGTAGTCGCGCATGTACGAGGTGTACGGAGCGGAGTGGATACGTGCGTGTACGAGGTGTACGGAGCGGATCCGCACGTGTACGAGGTGTACGGAGCGGAGCCGCGCGTGTATGAGGTGTACGGAGCAGAGCTGCGCGTGTACAAGTGTACAGAGCGGAGCCGCGTGTGTACGAGGTATACAGAGTGGAGCCACGCGTGTACGAGGTGTGTGGAGCAGAGCGGAGCCGCGCGTATACGAGGTGAACGGAGCGGAGCCGTGCGTGTATGAGGTGTACAGAGCAGAGAAGCGCGTGTACGAGGTGTACGGAGCAGAGCTGAGCATGTACGAGATGTACGGAGCGGAGCCGCGCGTGTTCGAGGTGTACGGAGCGGAGCCGCGCATGTACAAGGTGTACGGAGCGGAGTGGATCCGTGCGTGTACGAAGTGTATGGGGCGGATCCGCGTGTGTACGAGGTGTACGGAGCAGAGCCGCACGTGTACGAGGTGTACGGAGCGGAGCCGCACGTGTATGAGGTGTACGGAGCGGAGCCGCGCGTGTACGAGGTGTACGGAGCAGAGCCACGCGTGTACGAGGTGTACGGAGCAGAGCCACGCGTGTACGAGGTGTACGGAGCAGAGCCTCACGTGTACGAGGTGTACGGAGCGGAGCCGCATGTGTACGAGGTGTACGGAGCGGAGCAGAGTGGCGCATGCACGAGGTGTACGGAGCAGATCTACGTGTGTACGAGGTGTACGGAATGGAGCCGTGCGTGTATGAGGTGTACGAAGCGGAGACGAGCGTGTACGAGTTGTGCGGAGCAGAGCGGAGTCGCGCAAGTACAAGGTGTACGGAGCAGAGACGCGCGTGCACGAGGTGTACGGAGCAGAGCCGGGCGTGTACGAGGTGTGCGGAGCACAATGGAGCCGCGCGTACACGAGGTGTACGGAGCAGAGCCGCGCGTGTACGAGGTGTACGGAGCGGAGCCACGCGTGTACAAGGTGTACGGAGCAGAGCCGGGCGTGTACGAGGTGTACGGAGCGGAGTGGATCCGTGCGTGTACGAGGTGTACGGAGCAGAGCCGCACGTGTACGAGGTGTACGGAGCGGAGCAGAGTTGCGCGTGTACGAGGTTTACGGAGCGGATCCGCGCGTGTACAAGGTGTATGGACCGGAGCCGCACGTGTACGAGGTGTACGGAGCAGATCTACGCGTGTACGAGGTGTACGGAGCGGAGCCGCGCGTGTACGAGGTGTACAGAGCGGATTTGCACGTGTACGAGGTGTACGGAGCGGAGCCGCGCGTGTACGAGGTGTGCGGAACAGAGCTACGCGCGTACGAGGTGTGCGGAATAGAGCCGCGCGTGTTCGTGGTGTACAGAGCAGATTCGCGCGTGTACGAGGTGTACGGAGTGGAGCCGCGCGTGTACGAGGTGTGCGGAGCAGAATGGAGCCGCGCGTATGCGAGGTGTACGGAGCGGAGACGCGCGTGTACGAGGTGTGCGGAACAGAGCTACGCGTGTACGAGGTGTGCGGAATAGAGCCACGCGTGTTCGTGGTGTACAGAGCAGATTCGCGCGTGTACGAGGTGTACGGAGTGGAGCCGCGCGTGTACGAGGTGTGCGGAGCAGAATGGAGCCGCGCGTATGCGAGGTGTACGGAGCGGAGACGCGTGTGTACGAGGTGTGCGGAGCGGAGCCGAGCGTGTACAAGGTGTACGGAGCGGAGACACGCGTATGCGAGGTGTGCGGAGCGGAGACGCGCGTGTACGAGGTGTGCGGAGCGGAGACGCGCGTGTACGAGGTGTGCGGAGCGGAGACGCGCGTGTACGAGGTGTGCGGAGCGGAGACGCGCGTGTACGAGGTGTGCGGAGCGGAGACGCGCGTGTACGAGGTGTGCGGAGCGGAGACGCGCGTGTACGAGGTGTGCGGAGCGGAGACGCGCGTGTACGAGGTGTGCGGAGCGGAGACGCGCGTGTACGAGGTGTGCGGAGCGGAGACGCGCGTGTACGAGGTGTGCGGAGCGGAGACGCGCGTGTACGAGGTGTGCGGAGCGGAGACGCGCGTGTACGAGGTGTGCGGAGCAGCGCGTGTACGAGGTGTACGGAGCGGAGCCGCGCGTGTACGAGGTGTACGGAGCGGAGCCGCGCGTGTACGAGGTGTACGGAGCGGAGCCGCGCGTGTACGAGGTGTGCGGAGCGGAGACGCGCGTGTACGAGGTGTGCGGAGCGGAGACGCGCGTGTACGAGGTGTGCGGAGCGGAGACGCGCGTGTACGAGGTGTGCGGAGCGGAGACGCGCGTGTACGAGGTGTGCGGAGCGGAGACGCGCGTGTACGAGGTGTGCGGAGCGGAGACGCGCGTGTATGAGGTGTGCGGAGCGGAGCCGCGCGTTTATGGAGTAGAGCGGGTGTATGAGGTATTTTTGTTTTTGGTTATTTATTTTACCTTATACACAAGTCTTTACCCTGGAAAGGATGTGTTCAGTCACAGGAAAACCGTTTCAGTTTCGTTTTTGAACGTTTTATTGTGAGCCCGTAAAAGTGGCTTAATACCTCTGACCACGTTGTTGACAGCAGTGACCTGGGGGTCAGAAATGCTTCCTGGGGTGATGCCCATGCTGTCCCCATGTCATTTGAGCACTGTCACTATCGTTTTGGGCACCTTTTAGGCTTTCAACAGACTGCCGGGGCAAAAATGCTCGGGTCTCCCATAGACTTACATTGGGCTCGTTGCTCGGGTCGAGCACCCGAGTATCATGGCGAGCTCGGCCCGAGCTTCGAGCACCCGAGCATTTTAGTGCTCGCTCAACACTAATAAGGAGACAATGAGTGTCTGTGTTCATCACCATCAATTAACAGGAAACATTCAGAATCAACCTATTCCAAGTCTAACAATGGTTTCAACATGTATTTGTTGATACCTTTTTTCAGTCTTCTACCAGAGGCTGGCACCATCTTTCCACCTCCTGACCGTGTACGGCCAACCCGGGTTCCATTGTTCACATTCCCCCTCCCCTTTTCACCCATGCCAAATAAAACACTGCACCTGTAATTTTCTCTTTGGATAAATTTGGCCACAGCGGCCGTTTTATTAACAAACAACAATATTAACATATAAACATTATAATAACAAGGGTAAGGGTTCTTGGAGTTAAAAAAAATGATCTGGCATAAACCAAACAGTACTTGAACCACCATGTTACCCTCAGCCGTACCACACCAGCTCAAGGGCACCAAAAGCTCCCAGGGTAAAACCCCGTCCAGAGCCCCCAAAACCAAAATGCCAGATCACCCCACTTAATCAAGCCAATGCCAGTAACTTGATAATCTCCTTTTTTACCGACACTTCCGTGCCAACTCCAAGAACCCGAACCCCCCCCCCCCCCCCCGCCACAAACGAACAGCCCTGACCACCTCAGGCTCGTGAGCGCCCCAACACCACCAAAGCCCTTTCAATCCCCCCCTGTATGGCCAGTGCCCATAAATCGATGCCTATATCATTCAAATGCACGCCATCCTTTGCCCAAAATTCTCCAACTCCCACTTCCAGATCAAGATGCCGTACGCTTACTCCCCCATTCCTGTTAACAAAAGCTGATATGGCTCTGTTCAACTTTATACGTGCCCTATTAATTCCCTTCAATGATCTGGCCTCCATCCATGTTTTTCTGGGCACCACCTCAGACCAAACAGTCAACACCTCAGGAAACGATGTCCATAGCCTTAAAAGATCAATTTTAATGTCCCTCATCAATTCCCTGACCGGTCGAGCCCCCAAATCATTCCCTCCCATGTGCAGCACTAAAATATCCGGTGCCCGATCCAAACGAGCTGCTTTATGGAACTCTGGCAGTACTCTTCTCCACACCATCCCTCGGAAACCCAACCACCGAACCACGGCTTGCTCTCGGCTGAAGCCCAATTGCCTACCGTCGGGCCTCACGTCCTCCCGCAGCGCCCCCCAGTGGACAAAAGAGTGCCCCATAATCCACACTAACAACGGGACTCCACCTGCAACAAGACAACCAAAAATATTTAAATCCAAAAGATAATTACATTAGACCGAATGCCTAATTCCTTACATAAGACAGGTATCGATCGGAACTCCATCTCCCAATGCGTTTTATCACTTCCTTGCCTAACCCCAAACCATCCGCTTCCGACGACGCGCCAATTCTGAAGGAATGTGACCCATATACCTCAGGGCTAAGGCCCAACTCAGCAATACCCTTCTTAAACACTGCTATAAACTGGAAACGCGATAAAAATTCACCATTTTCATGACACAATAATGGGCCCTTCCTCCCTGAGCAAACCTGCCAGTAAGCCATTAAACATGTCCTAGGACAAACCAAAGATCCCTTAACCTCACCTAAGACCACACGTTTTCCTCTGCCCAATTGATCTGTCTTCCCCCGCCTTATCCAAAATTCAATGCCCCCATTTCAACCGCTCATATCCTCAGCAAACAAACCCCCAACCTTATTCCTGCTTGGTGCCACCAATTCACCTATCCTCAGTGCACCAAAAAATGCCAATGCAAAAGCCAATCTAAACAATGTGGCCTCAAAAAATGAACAACAAATCCTATCCATTACCAAACCCAAACGTTCCAAGATACTAAAGGTTACCGGCCTACGTTTATCCAACACTTTACCTCCTCTCCTAAAGCCCTTCAAAGTTTGCTTCACCAAAAAGGCCTTCGTAACATCCTTCGTACCCAGCAATTTAAAACCAAATGCTAATCCTGCCACAAACTTGCCAACTTTTGAAACAGACCATCCGCTCTCCGCCGCCCTTCCCAGCAGAAACAACACAGCCGTCTCTCTATCTACCTCACTCTCCACTCCACCCCACTCCCGAATCCAACTTTGCCATACTCGCCACGATGCCTCGTATGATGCCCAGGTCTGCCTTGTGATAGACTCTTGTATTAACAGTCCCGCTCCTCCATAACCATCTGCCACAACCGCGAAGGGCATTCTTGACCCACGTCCTCTGCCTCTGGTGCTAGTGCCCGAAAACGATCCCACTGAAAACGAGACAAGGCATCTGCTATGGAATTTTTTACACCTGGCACAAGGACTGCTGTAATCCAAGCGTTCAACTTAAGCAACAAAGTACAAGTTCCCTCAGCAACCTAATTACAGGCGGCGACGAGGCCGACAAACTGTTGATGACCGATACCACTCTCATGTTATCGCAGTGAAACCGAATTCTCCTGTTGGCAAAACACTCCCCCCAAATATTCACCGCCACAACAATAGGAAACAACTCCAAAAATGCCAAGTTCCTCGTAAGACCCCTCTCTTTCCACATATTCGGCCACTCACCTACACTCCGCCGTCCTTTCCAGTATGCCCCATAACCAGCACCTCCTGCAGCATCCGTAAATATCTCACAATCATAACTGTTCAAAAACTCCTCCTGTATTAACGATCTTACGTTATAATTTTGCAGAAACAACTTCCAAACTTTCAGATCCTCCTTGTGTTGTTTATTTAAGCGAATAAAATGATGCGGAGCCCGCACTCCTGCTGTCGCTCCAGCCAACCTGCGACAAAATATTCTTCCCATTGGCATAATCCTGCCCACAAAATTCAAACGCCCTAACAGTGACTGTAACTCTTTCAGTGTCACCTTGCGCAATCTCCGGATCCTATCGCCCTCCTGTTTAAGCAAAATCAATTTATCATCTGGTAACCGACACTCCATCCTTTCAGTATCAATTACAATGTCCAGGAAACTTAGGGTTGTGCAAGGGCCTTCCGTCTTTTCTACTGCCAAAGGTACGCCAAAATGCTCTGCCACCCACTCCATAGTACCTAACAAATTCCTACACAACAATGATTGCGGGGGACCTATAAACAAGAAGTCGTCCAAATAATGAATGACCGACTTCACAGAAGCCAGGTCCTTCACTACCCATTCTAAAAAACTACTGAAAGTTTCAAACAAAGAACACGAAATTGAACAACCCATTGGCAAACATCTATCAACATAATACTCCCCTTCCCAAAAACATCCCAACAACGGGATGCTATCCGGGTGAACTGGCAACAACCTAAAAGCAGACTCAATATCAGTCTTAGCTAGCAACGAGCCTGGCCCATACCTCCGTACCCATTGTGCCGCCGCATCAAAAGATGTATATTGGACCGAACACAACTCCTGCGCAATGCCATCATTCACTGAAAGCCCTTTAGGGTATGACAAATGCTGAATCAAGCGAAACTTATTCACCTCTTTCTTGGGCACAACTCCTAACGGTGAAATAATCACCTTGATGCTAGGCAATTCCTGAAACGGTCCCGCCATCCTGCCCAATTCAACCTCTTTAGCTAACTTCGTCTTAACCACCTCTGGATAACGGTGAGCCAACATTAAATTTTTAACCGAAAAAGGAACTACATGATCAGGAGCTGGTATTCTAAAACCATCCAAAAACCCATCCTCAATAACTTTAGCCTTCAACTGATCCGGATACCTATTTAGAAAGGGGGCCATCGCGTGAACCCTCAACGGAGTAACCCCCTTGACCGGTAACCACCAACGGCTTTCCTTTTCCTCTCTTAAAGCATTTTGATGCTCGATGTGAACTTCCATTACAATGGGAGCACACATGCTTGAATTTACAGGAGTTCCCGTACTTGCATTGGCCATCATTAAATTGCCAGCAAGTTCCCGCTTCCTTTTTAATGTTTTGCGCCCCCTGACTACCTCCCCCATGTCCCGCTGATTGATTCCCGCTACTGTTGTTCCCCGTGAAAGGACTGCCCATACCTCACTGGAGCCATAACCCTCAACCACAACCCAATGTCTTTCTGATCCCATCTGATCTCCGGTCGGACTGCTTTTCTCTGCCGAAATTGCTCATCATATCTTAACCACGCCTGACCCCCGTAAGTCCTCTGGGCCTCCCCGAAAGCATCAAGGTAGCAGAATAAGCCTGAGCAATTATCAGGAGCTTTCTCCCCAATAACACTAGCCAATATTGCGAAAGCCTGTAACCAATTTACAAACGTCTGAGGAATCAACCTCCACCTACGCTTCTCCTCCTCCTCTTTTCTACTCTCATCCCTTTTTCCCTTATCCAGGTTAAACTTTTCCAATGGAAGAAGGGAAAAAATCTCTACGTACTCATCCCGCCAAATTTTTTCCTTTACCTCTTTGTTTAGGTGTGCCCCCAACGGCCCCTCAAAGCACACATAAACTTCCCCTTTTGCCCTATCGTCCAGTCTTACATTATCCGCCTTGTCCTTCTCTGTCTGCACACAAACCGATACCCCAGAAGGTATAATATCTGCACTGACCCCCAACCTGCCCATCTCGCTTCCCACCTGCAAAGACACCGGTTGACTAGGCTCCCACGTCGCTGCCGCGGGTGCCAATCCACCCTGATTAACTCCCCCCACTATCTATTCTAGCTAAAAATTGCAACATATTAAACAAAATGTCTCTAAGACCCATTATATCTGACCCGCAACCTCCCCTAATATTTGGCCGCTGGGCCCCGCCGACTGCCTATCAACTCCCTCATACAGTAATGACCCAGCGGGCGACAAACAAGACATAGAAACAAACTCACCCAGCTGCGCAGGTGCTGTGTCCCTGCCAGCCGAAATTCCTGTGTCCTGCCGACACCTGGATTCACCTCTATCCTCCCCACTCTCTGATCCGTCCGACTCCTGCTGCAGCGCAAGGCCCGCGCCCCTGGCCTCCTCGTCACCAGGGGGGACCTGAGCACTCGCCGCCGTCTCCGCTGCTCATCCTCCGTCAATCCTGGCTCTGGTCCTTCCTGCCGTCTGTGACCTTCCTTGATTTCCAGACCCCGACTCTCGTGTCCGGCCTGTCGCGTTCCAATGCTTTCTTCTCTGAACTGACCGTTTCTCACCCCACCCTTTCTGCTTTATCTACCCCCCCCCCCCCTCAGATGCCCGCCCTTCAACCTATATCCAATCCCTATCCTTTTAAGTTCAAATTACACCCTCCTGTCCCCTCCCGGTCATTTGGGGCTTCCATCTAGGTTCCTTGCCTCCAGCCCCCTTCTTTCTTTTTCTTTATTCATAGCAGATATGTCAGTTACAATGTCAGAATGTTCACGCACGCTGAATAGATCCTCATAGAAGTCCCATAATTCCTCTGTGCTGCTGACGTGGTACAGGTGTAGCTTCACCTGTCACTATAGCTTTCCCGCTCCACACAGTTATGGATGACGTTGTCCCGGCTTCATTCAGAAACATCTCCCATGTCATAGTAAAAAAAAAAAAAAAAGCTTGGTTCACTTATTGGCCCATGTGAACAGGTGGCAATTAGTGATGAGCGAGTACTAAAATGCTCAAGTCGAGCAAATTGGAATACTCGGGTGCTCGATTCGAGCAACAAGCCCAATGTAAGTCTATGGGAAACTCGAGCATTTTTCCGGCGCCCCCACCCCCCCATCGGAGATCAGCAGAGGGCCTAAAAATTGCCCAAATCGATGGGAACAGTGCTCAAATGACATAGGAACATCATGGGGAAGACCGATGGAAGCATCTCTGATTCCCAGGTCACTGTTGTGAACAATATTGTCAGAGGTATTACACCACTTTTACGGACTCACAATACGTGTATGTGCCCACGATGCAGATTTGAAGTAGAAATTTCCTCAGCGTTTCTGCATCTCCTTGGCAGAAAGAACGCATGCGGATTTTACATGCGTTTATGCATGCGTTTTTTTCAAACGGTTTTCCAAGCGATTTTGAGCATCACTTGGAAAAGGGCTTGGCAAGTTGGTCACACAATATAAATCCATGCAACTGGCATGGATTTATATTGTGTGACCAACTTATGAGGAGATTTCTGCTTCAAATCGTGCATCTAGTGTAAAGAATTAAAAAGTAAAAAGAGAAAAAAAAAAAAACTTATACTCACCTCTCCGTCGGCCCCCGGTCTCCTCCTGGTGGCGATCCTCTCTTCTTGGCGGCCCGCGGTGTACTGCCAGGACCTGCAGTGACGTAATTTAGTCAGCTGATGGTCACGCGACCGCTGACGTCAGCGGTCAGCTGATGGTTACGTGACCATCAGCTGACTAAATGACATCACCGCAGGTTCTATCAATACACCGCGGGCCGCCAAGGAGAGAAGATCGCCGCCGGGGGCCGACGGAGGGGTGAGTATGAATATTTTCTTTTATTTTTCACTTTATAATTCTTTTTTAACTTGCAGGTACGTTGGTACCCAGGTCAGATGAGAGTCTCCTCTTCTCCCATCCCGGGTACCATCCGCGCATTGAACCGCATAACATCCGCATGTATACTTGTATACATGTGGATTTTATGCGGTTCAATGGAAGTCAATGGGCGCGATTTCGCCGCGAAATAGGGCCCAAATTGGTTGTGCTGCGGATTTTTCCGCAATGATAATGAAACATGGTACTGCTACTGCATTGCTATGCTTTAAAACTGTGATCAGAGCTGTGAAAGTCCCATAAGGGGACTAAGTAAAAAGAAAAAAATAAATTTTTTAAAACTTAAATAATAAAAAAAATCTATATATTTATTGTGCATATAAACAAATATTTTTATGAAAAAATACAAATCAAACAGAAAAAGTACACATATCTGGTATCGCTGCGTCCGGAATGACCCACCCTATAAAAATGTTCCATTAGTTAACCCCTTCAGTGAACACTGTAAAAAAACAAACAAAAAAAACCAAGCACAAAAAATCATCATACTGCAGAACAAAAAGTGTAATAATAAAATGAAATCATATGTAAACAAAAATGGTAGCGCTGAAAATGTCATCTTGTCCTGCAAAAAACAAGCTGCTATACAGCTCCATCAGCGGAAAAATAATAAAAAGTTATAGCTCTCAGAATAAAGCGATGCAAAAATAATTATTTTTTCTATAAAATAGTTTTTATTGTGTAAAAGCGCCAAAACATAAAAAAAATATATAAATGTGGTATCGCTGTAATCGTACTGACCCGAAGAAGCTGCCTTATTAATTTTACTACACGTGGAGCAGCAATACAGCATAAGAAAAAAAAACAATTCCTGAATTGCTGGTTTTTGTTCATTCTACCTCCCAAAAACATCAGAATAGAAACTGATAAAAAAACAATAATGGTACCAATAAAAATGTCAACTTGTCCCGCAAAAAACAAGCCCTCACATGAGTGTTGGCAGAAATATAAAAAAGTATAGCTCTCAAATATCAACCTGTTGTTGATTTGTTCATTCGGTTTCCCAAATATTGCAGATCTCCGTAAGACTCGACTCACATTTATCCTGCGCTCTGTGCTGAGCGCTTACACTGGGGTTTCCATGTAAAACTTTGAAATAGGTGATTCAGACGGAACCCCGGGTGGAAGATTCCCTATAATGAGGCAGATGCAGGCACTGTGGACGCCATCTGGTCTATCATCCCACGGTGTCCGTCTTTTTAGGCGTGCATAAAAGTGCCGTCGGCCACAGTTTTGTGCACCTCTGAAAAAAAAGACAAAGCTGAACAGATGCTAGATGGAGTCCAGAGTAACTCTGCTGCCTCATTATGGTGAAAGCATCCCTAGGGGGTTTCATCTGAATCATGTCACTTGGAAATTTAAATGGAAACGCCGATACAAGTGCTCAGCGTAGAGCGCTGGAAAAATGTAATTCAAAATGTTATGTAAAATGTTCCTAACAAAAGCTTCAAATCAATCCACAAAAAAAGCCCCCACTCAGGTCTGTCATCTGTCAATGGAAATATAGGGGCTTCCACGTTACTGGTAGCACAAAGGCTCTGGAAAAGTAAAATGGCTCCTCACCCCCCAAAAGAAATTCAACAAATTCTGCGCTCCCAAATCCAAATGCGCCTCTCCCTTCTGAGCTTTACAGTCTCCCTAAATCACATTTAGCGTCCACATGTTTGACATTTCTGTAGTGATTACAGCCCGCCTAATTTATGGGTGCATGTCTCCAGAAGCACAAGCTGGGCACTACAACGTACTGTGGACTACAACATACTGGGGACCACAACGTACTGATCACTACAACAGAAGTTTGCAATTTTCACTGAGCAACATCCAATGCTGCTTGTTTCTGGAAAACACACATGTAGTCAAAAAGGTGACTACATCTTTAAATAAATTCCCAGAGGGGTATAATTTCCAAAATGGGGTCACTTGAGGAGGTACTCTGCTCTTCTAGCACTCAGGGGCTCTGTATATGGTGTCGGCGAACTATGCTAGGAAAATCTATACTCTAGGAGGCAAATAGCGCTCCATCCCTCCTGAGTCTCGCCGTATGGCTAAGCACAGGGACGTACATAGAAGTCATGGGACCCCATAGCAGAAGTTCTAATTGGGCCCTACCCACCCAAAAAAATAAATAAATACTTGTCAGGGTCACAGAAAAGAGCATTTCTCACAACTTTGCAGCCTTTTGTTAGGATTTGAACCTGTGACCCATTGCTTGCTAGTCTGATCCTTTGCTGTGGAGTTATTCGGAACTTGTTTAACTCCTGCCTGAAACCATATGAACTTCGTCTGGGATAGAGATCATCACCTGCCCTGCTGATTGTTCCCGCCCTGATTGAGATTGATTGGACCTGCTATATATACCTGGCCCTGTGCAGCTTCCTGTTGCTGAGTATTGTGGTGCTCAGTCTAACTGAGTGAAGCATTATCTGAGCTCCTGATTTGGAAGGTGTTCTGCTGGCGCCTTCCTGCTTCTTGTGAAGACTCTGCTGTTCCTACCTCGAACTTCTATTGCCTAAACGAACCTGGTGCTCGTGTGTGATCCCGGCCGGCCCTTGCTCGGGCGGGCCCCTGCATCTGCTGACATAGTGAACTACCACCGCCATATACTGCATCTGCTGACATGGTGAACTACTACCGCCATATACTGCATCTGCTGACATAGTGAACTACTACCGCCATATACTGCATCTGCTGACATAGTGAACTACTACCGCCATATACTGCATCTGCTGACAAGGTGAACTACTACCGCCATATACTGCATCTGCTGACAAGGTGAACTACTACCGCCATATACTGCATATGCTGACAAGGTGAACTACTACCGCCATATACTGCATCCCCAGAAGTCTTCCCACGGTCAGGTCACCTGTACACATCTGCTCCGGCCACTGACCTCCAGTCCAGTATCGCCAGTAACGTGACAGAATACTCAGCCTCTCAAAAATGGAGGCCGCTGGGGCAGAAACTATGGAGACACGTGTCAGAAAACTGCAGGGTGCAATATCCAGTCTGCACACCGAACAGATGAATGGAAAATCACGGGTAGACGCATTTATTGTACAGAGCGATCATAATGTTCAGAATCGCCAACAAGCTATCCAAGATCTGCAGAATGCGGTACAAGTGTTGACTGCTCGAATTACACAGCTAGAAGGACAAGCTCCCATCTCGGCGTTTGCCAAGCCGCCCAAGCTACCACCTTTTCGTTTTGGCGGTGATCGAGACAAATTTCGTGGATTTTTGAATCAATGCTACCTGTTCGATACACATGCTAATCAGTTCCCGACCGATAGGTCAAAGGTGTTATGCATCATTATGCTGTTAACCCACAAAGCGATCGCTTGGGCTAATCCTCTGATTGAGACTTGGGACGCACGTTTAGACAATTTGAATGAGTTTATTCGAGCGATGCAGCAGATGTTTGATGACCCAAATCGTGCAGCTACAGCTGAATCAACGTTGCTGGCATTACGGCAAGGCAAACGTCCTGTCACAGAGTATGCTATGGAGTATAGGAGGTGGGCCGTCGACACCGAATGGAATAATGCAGCAAAGGTAACTTTCTTTAAAAGAGGACTTTCTAGTGCAGTAAAGGACGAACTTGCCCGTGGAGAGACCCCTTCGGATCTGGATGATTTTATCAAGCATTGCATCCGGGTTGACACCCGTCTGTCTGAACGATGACAAGAGAAGTGGACCTCCATGAATCGTTCAACTAACTCGTATAACTCCTCCCTGCCATCGGTCACTAAAGAAGGGCCTAGCCGAAATTTCCCAGATACAGAATTAGAGCCAATGCAAGTGGATGCGATCCAGAGACGAGCGAGTGCAGAACGAAGAGAACAGAGATTTAAAGAGAATCTATGTTTGTACTGCGGGGAAGCAGGACATTTTCTCATTAACTGTCCAAGTCGTCCCACAAACCGTTCAAGGAAAATGGTGGCGGCCATAATGGATCCTGATTCTTCCGACGAGGAGTCTTTCATCTCAGAAACTGATTACGCTAAAGATGAGATCCAGTCCATATCATCCATAGCTCCACATAGCAGGAAGGAGAGCCGAGAATCCCATTGTTTTGTAACTATCAAACTGAAGGTTAACTCCCAGTGGATCACCGCATCAGCCATGATCGACTCTGGGGCCAGTGGGACTTTCATGGATTCTGCATTTGCTCAAAAACATGGCATAGATGTGCAGAAAAGACGTTCACCTATTGTGATGGAGACGGTAGATGGATCTCCACTGAATTCAGGGCCAGTGGATCATGAGACAGGACTTTTGGAGATCTATATTGAGCCGCAGCATCGCGAGATGTTGACATTCCTAATTATTTCTTCTCCACATTTTCCCAGCATTTTAGGTCTGCCCTGGTTGCAGAAGCAAAACCCTATCATCGATTGGGAGATAAAAAAGATTAGTTTCCCCGAAAAGGAAGTTCAGGCGGAGGTTCCAAGTGAGTCCACATTAGAAGCAGCTCAGAATCCAGAATTGCCTCAGCTACCAGCGGTGTATGAAGATTTCCTAGATGTCTGTGACAAGAGGGGAGCGGATACACTTCCCCCACATCGACCGTACGATTGCCCAATAGAGCTATTCCCAGGGGCAGCTATACCATTTGGAACTATCTACCCTCTAGCGGGTCCTGAACTGAAGGCTCTCAAAGAATTTATTGCTGAAAATCTAAGCAAAAAATTCATCCGTCCATCATCCTCGCCCGCTGGAGCCCCTATATTCTTCTTTAAAAAGAAGGATGGAGCACTACGGCCAGTAGTGGACTACAGGGAGCTTAATAAAGTCACGGTCAAAAATCGTTATCCCCTACCGTTGATCCCGGAACTCCTAGAAAAAGTGCAAAGTGCGAAAATCTTCACTAAGTTAGATTTACGTGGGGCATATAATTTAGTATGTATAAAACCTGGGGATGAATGGAAGACGGCTTTTCGTACCCGATATGGACACTTTGAGAGTCTAGTGATGCCCTTCGGACTTTGCAATGCTCCAGCTACTTTCCAGCACCTGGCAAATGATATTTTCCGAGACCTGTTGGACCAGTTCATGGTCGTTTATCTAGATGACATCCTGAGAATTCGTTATATATTAAATTAGAAAAATGTGAATTCCATCAAGAAGAGATCCAGTTCTTGGGATACATAATTTCACCTCAAGGATTACGGATGGATGCTAAGAAAACGCAAGCTATCACCGAGTGGCCTATCCCTAAAAATGTGAAAGAAGTTCAGCGTTTTGTGAGGTTCGCCAACTTTTACAGACGTTTTGTCAAGAATTTTTCAGAAATCGTGGCACCCATCACGCAACTAACAAAAAAAGGAGCAAAATTCATCTGAACCCCCCAATTCACGACGACTCCCATACTACGCCATCCTGACCCTGAATTGGCTTTTATCGTCGAGGTGGATGCTTCAGACTGTGCGGTCGGTGCTATCCTCTCTCAGAGGACAGGGGAAAAGAAGTTGCTGCATCCCTGCGCATTTTTCTCACAACGTATGTCTTTAGCCAAAAAAAAACTATGACGTGGTAAATAAAGAATTGCTCGCCATCATATCAGCATTCAAAGAGTGGAGACATCATCTCCAGGGGGCTGCACAACAAATTCTGGTGTTGACCGATCATCGCAATCTAGAGTTTATCAGGTCTGCAAAATGCCTCTCTCCTCGGCAGACCCGTTGGAGTCTGTTTTTGAATCAATTCAATTTTGTAATTTCATACCGACCAGGCACCCGTAACAAGAAAGCAGACGCATTATCCCGAATGTTTTCAAGTGAGGCTAACCTCGTAACAACACCCAAACCCATTGTGGCAGATACTAAGATCTTGGGAGTAATACATGATGGAGATTTGCTGGAAGATTTGAAAGCAGCATACGAAACAGACTCGTTTCTATCACGTCCATCAGAGGACGTGCATCTGTTTTTTAAAAATCAAGTATGGACCGATGGTCGACGACTATATGTGCAAGAAGCAGCTCGATTAAAAGTTCTACAACTAGTGCATGATTCTAAAGTTGCAGGGCACAAAGGGGTACAGAAAACGCAGGAATTTTTGTCACGTTTCTTTTGGTGGCCGAACTTTCAAGAAGACGTGAAGAAGTACGTTAATTCCTGTGACATCTGTGCCAGATATAAGACTCCACGTGCATCTCCTATGGGACTATTGCAGCCTCTCGCCATCCCAACTCGACCATGGGGATCGATTTCAATGGACTTTATAGTAGACCTACCAGACTCGAAGGGAAAAACATCCATTCTGGTAGTAGTGGATCGACTTACGAAAGCAGCGCATTTTATCCCATGTTCAGGTCTGCCTTCAGCAAAAGATACAGCTGATCTGATAATTTGCAATGTTTTTCGCCTCCACGGAGTGCCGGATGAAGTCGTCTCAGATCGAGGTGTGCAATTTACATCTAAATTCTGGCGCAGTTTATGCTCAGCGCTAGACATCAAGGTACGATTGTCAACCGCTTATCATCCGCAATCTAACGGTCATACAGAACGTACGAATCAGACGCTGGAGCAGTATCTTCGTTGTTATATTTGCCATCTGCAAGACGACTGGGTAGATCTGTTGCCATTTGCGGAATTTTCATATAACAATTCACAGAATGCCTCTACGAAATAGACGCATTTTTTGCAAATCTTGGATATCACCCAAACATCCTTCCCAAGAATCCTGTGTCACCATTAATACCAGCAGTCGCAGAAAGAATCTCTCTTCTACAGAAAAATCTGAATGTTCTGAAAGACACATTAAGGGAAGCTCAGGAGAAATATAAAAAAACTGCCGACAAGTATCGTAGACCCACTCCCACGTTTAGGATTGGAGATCGAGTGTGGTTATCCACTAAGAATTTGAAATTGAAGATTCCTTCTCCTAAATTAGGACAAAAGTTTGTGGGACCATACAAAATCAGTAAGATTGTGAGTCCATTGGCTGTACGTCTACAGCTACCAACATCAATGAAGATTCATCCCGTGTTTCACGTGTCTTTGTTGAAAGCCGCCACAGCCAATCCATTTCCAGAACGTTCCCCTCCGCCTCCCGATGCAATTGAAGTGGACGGACAGGAGCAGTTTGTGGTGGAAAAGATCTTAGATTCCCGAATACACAGAAATTGTTTACAATACTTAACCCTCCGTCACATACAATATCGGTTCTAACGAGTTCACATACAATGTGACTGTCAGGCGCAGGCTAGAAAAATACCTATAATATCTAATGTTTGCAATTTCAGTGCTCTAAAAGTGATCCGTAACCTTCATAGGGATGTAATAAAAGAGACTACACATAATCAGGGGCAAAAAAAAAACATTTACTTAACATAAAACTAATAACTCTGAAATACAAACATTTCAAAACTCCCGCCAAATAGTCCCCAGTTCGACTGTGTCAAAAAACTCTACAAAGAAAATTTATGGAAACAAACTCAATTTTAAGGTACCTTAAGTACTATTAAACACATATTCAATCAGAATTAGATCCTGAAGTTTCCCCAGAAAAATTACACTTGCAGAGCAAAGAGCAAGAATTACACATCATTTTTGCATGTGTCAGGCAGATTGCATTATGAAATTTGTGACATTCATAATTAGAAAGCCTTCTGATTCCGCTTTCCGTGGTGCAGGTGGTGCATCTCCTTCTTTTGGGAGGTGGTGCAGGTGGTGAATTTTCACTATCATCTTCTGGGCGGAATCTTTTGAGCTGAAGTTTAAGGCGAGCGGGGATACCGATTGTTTTCATACTTCTCCTGCGTAGCTCTCCAAGCACTAGTTCATGGGCCAATTTTTTCAGATAGAATCGTCTACGGAGTGGTTCAAGCTTGTTTTCAGGGTAAATGACTTGTGAATTTATACCACCCAAATTCAACATAGCAAAAAATATGACCATTGGCCAGCGTTTGGTGTTTCTGCTGACGTTGAAAGTTGAGCACATCTGATCAGCTGTATCAACACCCCCTTTGGTTGCATTATAAAATGTAATTATCTCCGGGTTTTTTTGTGCCTCAGTCTCAGGATCGATGGCATCATCATCATGAAGTGTTGATAGAAGAAGTACAATTTTTTTTGCTTGTGGTACATAGGAAACCAAAACCTTTCCATTATGGAATGCAAACATACTGCAGTACTGTTGTCTCCCTTTCACACTTACAAACTGTGTAGGCAATTCTTTTTTATTTTTTCTTACAGTTCCGACATATGAAAGCTTCTGCATTTTCAGATAATCAATCAGATCACAATTTGAAAACCAATTGTCAGCTGTTATATTGCGACCCGATCCAAATAAGGGCTCAGCCAGTCTTTTTACAACATCACTGGGTTTGTTGCTGACACAGTAAGGACCTTCTGGTTGTTTTCCTGCATAAACTTCCAGGTTGTAAGTGTAGGTCTTACTGGCATCAACAAGGGCATACATTTTTATTCCATATTTGTTAGGCTTTGATGGAATATATTGATGAAAGGCACATTTACCACGAAAACCAGGGAGCATTTCGTCAATAGTGAGATTCTCCCCAGGGCAATAGCTTTTTTTTACAGTTTTCAACAAATTTTTGGAATATATCACGAATTGGAGCAAGTCGGTCATGTGTTTTACGTTCGGTTCGGGTAGTTCTGTCGTCAAACCGAAGGCAACTGTTAGAACCTTGCTCTTAGGTTTTTTCCTTTGCTGGTCACATGACCTTGTTGGCCTATTTAATCCTGCTCCGCCCTTCTGGCTTTGCTGGACTTCATTGTATAACTACTTTCTAGCTAGCCTGTGCTCTGTATCTAACTGTTAGTTTGCTTGGTCTACGGACCTCTATGTTCTATATATTTTGTTTGTTCGTCTGTCTGCTACTATTTCTGTTAGGAGGTGTCCATTTTCCTCCCAGTCCTTAGTACTTGTAGGGATTCCTCCCCCACATCTATAGGTCTCCGTACAGACTAGCTTAGGACTTTAGCAGGTCTGATCGCAGGATCAGGTCCCCTGTTACATCGTAGGGATTCAGCTGAGTTCTATCGTAGGGACAGATCTCCTCTCTTTCCTTAGCTCTGGTAGCAGAACATAACAGTAAGTCCAGCCTGCAAATTCTCTAAGGAAAGATTTTTCTGTTCCATCATGGTGTCGGTTCAGGATTTGGCTCATCGCCTGCAGGGACTCTCTCTGGAGGTGGCCGAGCTCCGTCAGCACGTGAGTAACTGTCCTGGAGCACATTTCTTGGAGCCTAAGGTATGTTTGCCGGATTTATTTTTTGGTGAACACCGAGAATTTTTTTCATTTAAAAATGCTTGCTTATTGTATTTTCGTTTGAGACCCAAGTCCTCTGGGGATGAATCCCAACGCATAGGGTTCATAATGTCACTTTTGCGCAAAGAGCCTCAGGAGTGGGCCTTTTCTTTGCAACCTAGTGATACATGCTTCAGATCAGTGGATAGTTTTTTTTCTGCTTTGGGGCTATTATATGATGATCCTGACCGTGTCGCATCAGCTGAGACTGAGTTAAGACGTTTGAGACAAGGATCAGGTAATGTGGAAAAATATTGTACTCATTTCCGTCGATGGTCTACTCAAACAGGGTGGAACGATTCTGCTCTGAAAAGTCTATTTCTTGCTGGGCTCAATGAAAGGGTTAAAGACCTGCTAATTGCTTATCCTACACCTGAAGATTTGCAACAGGCTATGCAATTAGCTATACGGGTGGATAGAAGACTGCGTGCAAGGGTTAATGAGAGCAAATCCTCTGCTATGTCAGTTTCTGGTTATAAGAATGTGTGTACTAACAGTGGTGAACCGATGGAGATTAGATCGGTGGCACCTCGCTCTCAAGAAAAAGACCGTAGACTTTTTGAAGGCTTGTGTTTCTATTGCGGAAAATCTGGTCATTTGATTAAAGGCTGTGAGCTTCGTATGAAGAAAGAAAAAAAAATGGTCAGTCATGCCCGTATTGCCTGTTTAAATTCCAAGGGTGTATTTTTAGCTGCTTCCACGATTGCTCAGGAAAAATTAATGGAATTTCGGGTGTTTGTCGATTGTGGGTCTACTCTGAATGTAATTGATGGGGGATTCTTGGAAAGACTCAATTTAAAACCCGAACCTTTATCATCCCCCATTGCTGTGGTTTCTGTGGATGGTTCCCCTTTGAAGAATATTACTCTCAAGGTCTGTGAATTTCCCCTCACTATTAATGGTGTTCACCATGAGAAATTGGATTTGGTAGTGTTGAATAACTTGCCTTCTCCAGTAATATTGGGATTGCCCTGGTTAAAATTTCACAATCCTGTACTGGATTGGTCTACCAATGAAATTAAATCTTGGAGCCATAAATGTTATGACAAGTGTTGTAACGGGCGTATTGCAGCTTTGGATAGGGGAGAATTGCCTGTTCCTATTCAGGATTTTTGGAGAGTTTTTTCTGAGAAGGAATCGCAGGTTTTGCCTCCCCATAGAGACTATGATTGTTCTATTGAATTTGTCCCTGGAGCGACTCTTCCTAAGAGTCGTTTATTTAACCTTACTATTCCTGAGAGGAAGGCTTTGGAGGAATACATACAGACAAGTTTGGCCGCCGGTCACATTAGGCCCTCTAAGTCTCCTGTGGCGGTTGGATTTTTTTTGTAAAAAAAAAAGGACGGCGGTTTACGTCCTTGTCTGGATTTTCGTGAGATTAACAAAATTACTGTACGCAATCCTTACCCACTGCCATTGATTCCTGATTTATTTAACCAGTTAATGGGGGCCAAGTGGTTCTCTAAAATTGACCTTAAGGGGGCATACAATCTGTTGCGCAAGAAGGAGGGTGACGAATGGAAGACTGCTTTTAACACTCCTGTGGGTCATTTTGAGAATCTGGTGATGCCTTTTGGTCTTACCAATGCTCCTGCATTTTTTCAGAATCTTATTAATGACATCCTTAGACCTTTGATCGGCAAAAATGTGGTTGTGTATTTGGATGACATTTTGATTTATTCGCCGGATCTGGAGTCTCATTGGCGGAGCGTACGTGAGGTATTACAGTTGTTAATGGACAATTCGCTTTTTGCTAAGCTGGAGAAATGTGAGTTCGCTGTACAGAGAATTAGTTTTTTGGGTTACATTATCTCCAGCGAAGGTTTTGAGATGGACCCGGTTAAAGTTCAAGCTGTACAGGAATGGCCTAGGCCTATTGGTTTGAAATCGATACAGAGGTTTTTAGGTTTCGCCAATTATTACAGAAAATTCATAAAAATTTTTTCTAGTATTGTCAAACCTCTGACCGATCTCACCAGGAAAGGTGCTGATGCGGTTCAGTGGTCTTCTGAGGCTATTGAAGCTTTTGTGTATCTCAAGGAGAGGTTCACCTCTGCTCCCATCCTTATGCAGCCTGATGTGACTAAGCCGTTTTTGGTTGAGGTTGATGCTTCCTCTGTGGGGGTTGGCGCAGTATTGTCTCAGGATAACGGGGATGGATTACATCCCTGTGCCTTTTTTTCAAAAAAATTTTCGGAGACTGAACTGAATTACGATATTGGTAATCGGGAATTATTGGCTATTAAACTCGCATTTGAACACTGGCGCCACTTCTTGGAAGGTGCGGAATTTCCCGTTCAGGTTCTTACGGATCATAAAAATCTGATATATCTTGATGCTGCCAAGCGCCTGAATGCCCGTCAGGCTAGGTGGGCACTGTTTTTCTCGCGGTTTAATTTCTCCGTTACTTACATCCCTGGTACTAAGAATGTTAAGGCGGATGCCTTGTCTCGCAGTTTTTCTCCCATAGTCGGTGCTGAGAAAGAGGAGAACATTTTACAAGAAGGTGTTGTGATAGCTGCTTTGGACTCCGTTTTGGAAGATGAGATTCTTAAAGCACAGGAGAATGCCCCATCTAACACTCCTCATGGGAGGTTGTTTGTGCCTGGGACCTTTAGGAGAGATTTGTTTGTTGAGTGTCACGAATCTCGGTTGGCAGGTCATCCCGGATTCTCTGAGACCAAGAGACTGGTGGGTCGCAGTTTTTGGTGGCCTGGATGGCAGAAGGAAGTCATTAAGTGGGTGCGTCAACGTACTATATGTGCTAGATCTAAGTCCTCTCATACTCCTGCTGCGGGGTTGCTTTGTCCTTTGGAGGTTCCTAGTGCTCCTTGGACACATTTGGCTATGGACTTTATAACTGACCTTCCCCCCTCTGAGGGTTTTACTGTCATCTGGGTGGTCGTGGACCGTTTTAGCAAGATGTGTCACTTGGTTCCCTTCGTCAAACTGCCCTGCGCTAAAACTCTCGCTAAGGCCTTTGTCAAGGAAATTGTCAGACTTCATGGCGTTCCTGCTGACATTGTTTCTGATAGGGGTCCTCAGTTCGTGGCTCGTTTTTGGCGTGCCTTTTGTGACAGGTTGGGAGTTCATTTATCGTTCTCGTCCGGATATCATCCTGAATCTAATGGCCAGACAGAAAGGAAAAACCAGGATGTTGAGCAGTTCTTGCGTTGTTTTGTGGCAGACAATCAAGAGGGGTGGTCTGAGTTTCTGCCACTTGCTGAATTTGCTCTGAACAATCATACATCTTCTTCTGCTGGTTGTTCGCCTTTTTTTTGTTGTTCTGGGAGACATCCGTCGTTTGGGTCGTTCTCCAAGTTGGGATCTGCCGTGCCTGAGGAGGAGAATTTTTCCGGTGATTTGGAGAGAGTTTGGACGGATGTGCGTGGTAATCTTCAGGAGGCCAACAGAAAATCTAAAGACTACTTTGATAGGAAACGACAGGAGGTTTTGTTCGCTGTTGGTGACATGGTTTGGTTGTCCTCTAGGAATCTGCGGTTGAGGATTCCTTCTAAGAAATTGGGTCCCAAGTTTGTAGGGCCCTTTAAGGTGCTTCAGGTTGTCAACCAATCTGCTGTTAGGTTGGAGGTTCCTACCTCCTGGAGAATTAATCCGGTATTTCATGTCTCTCTGTTAAAAAAAGCTGTTGTGTCGGATGGTGATGCCTCTGCCTCTGTTCCTCCGGTGGTGGAGGACGGGGAATATGAAATTTCTCGCATCCTTAACTCTAGACGGTATAGAGGTAGTTTGCAGTATCTTGTGGCCTGGAAAGGTTTCGGACCCGAGGATAACTCTTGGGTGAGGTCAGATGATGTTTCCGCGTCCAGACTTATCAGAGCGTTTCACAGGAGATTTCCTGATAAGCCTGGTCCTAGGGGATCCGGAGGATCCTCTTAGAAGGGGGGGTACTGTTAGAACCTTGCTCTTAGGTTTTTTCCTTTGCTGGTCACATGACCTTGTTGGCCTATTTAATCCTGCTCCGCCCTTCTGGCTTTGCTGGACTTCATTGTATAACTACTTTCTAGCTAGCCTGTGCTCTGTATCTAACTGTTAGTTTGCTTGGTCTACGGACCTCTATGTTCTATATATTTTGTTTGTTCGTCTGTCTGCTACTATTTCTGTTAGGAGGTGTCCATTTTCCTCCCAGTCCTTAGTACTTGTAGGGATTCCTCCCCCACATCTATAGGTCTCCGTACAGACTAGCTTAGGACTTTAGCAGGTCTGATCGCAGGATCAGGTCCCCTGTTACATCGTAGGGATTCAGCTGAGTTCTATCGTAGGGACAGATCTCCTCTCTTTCCTTAGCTCTGGTAGCAGAACATAACAGCAACGAATTAGAAGCTTGAATCTGTTTATGGACATAACAAGGCCAAATTTTTCAACTCCATCCCCATCTTTACTCCAAACTTTGTCTATTTGCCCTATAAGCTCCTGCAAGGTATACTAATCCAAAAAAGCACCCAGTTCTATTTCATCTGTGGCCTTGATGGTTCTGTTGCAGATGAACTTGTCCTTTATAATGTCTATATATTGGTTGGTATATGTGACAATAGAGTCCAGAATGTCATCGAATAAACTATTCCAGCATTCAACTGCAGTTTTTGCATTACTTGTAGTTCCTATAACTGCAGGAAGGTGAGTAATAATGTTTTGAGGTTCCCTACGTTTTTTCTGGAGTGGCTTCTTGTTCCATTGTTTTTTTTATCTTTTCCCATATAATAAGATTCTACATCTTCATCCTCATCACTGTCACCATCTGGCTCTGTTTCAGAATCCACTTCACATACTTCCACCTCATCATGAGAATCAATCTCACTTCCCTCTCCTAAATCCTCATTCAGTGTGGGGTCTGCATCATCTAACAGCATATTTGTTACTTTCTCAACATCAAGGTTTTTTGATAAATTGTACATTTTCCTCTCCATTTCAGCAGATAATCTGAAGCAAGAGAAGGAATATGTGTTAGGGAACTACTGTATATGCCTGAGCAGCACACTTTCTTTTTTAATCTGCCTTATTTCTATGAAATATCCTCACACTTTGTGCTATACATTCATAAAACAAGCTAAATAAACAATTGTGATGAATAAAAACATAAAATACCAACCTTATTGAGTGTGACGTGTTCACATACAATGAGCCTGAGAGATTAGTGCAGTTATATCTGTCCTCCTGAAGCTCTGCAATCCAACTGTGGTATGAGGTTTCACAGAGCTGCTAGAGACAGGAGACTACCTGGAGGGAGGGGATTTCCACACAATCTGGTGAGGAAGGAGAAATGAAAGTAAAAGAGATGTGCCTGTCAGGCCTATTGTATGTGACGGAGGGTTAATCAAATGGCAGGGCTACGACACGGAAGAAAATTCATGGGAACCAGTAAGCAACGTCAATGCTCCCCGTTTGATTAGACAATTTCATCAGCGGTATCCTGCAAAGCCTGGGCAAATTGCATCCAGAGGCCGCCGTTAAGAGGGGAGTATTGTTAGGATTTGAACCTGTGACCCATTGCTTGCTAGTCTGATCCTTTGCTGTGGAGCTATTCGGAACTTGTTTAACTCCTGCCTGAAATCATATGAACTTCGTCTGGGATAGAGATCATCACCTGCCCTGCTGATTGTTCCCGCCCTGATTGAGATTGATTGGACCTGCTATATATACCTGGCCCTGTGCAGCTTCCTGTTGCTGAGTATTGTGGTGCTCAGTCTAACTGAGTGAAGCATTATCTGAGCTCCTGATTTGGAAGGTGTTCTGCTGGCGCCTTCCTGCTTCTTGTGAAAACTCTGCCGTTCCTACCTCGAACTTCTATTGCCTAAACGAACCTGGTGCTCGTGTGTGATCCCGGCCAGCCCTTGCTCGGGCGGGCCCCTACATCTGCTGACATAGTGAACTACCACCGCCATATACTGCATCTGCTGACATAGTGAACTTCTACCGCCATATACTGCATCTGCTGACAAGGTGAACTACTACCGCCATATACTGCATCTGCTGACAAGGTGAACTACTACCACCATATACTGCATCTGCTGACAAGGTGAACTACTACCACCATATACTGCATCTGCTGACAGGGTGAACTACTACCGCCATATACTGCGCCCCCAGAAGTCTTCCCACGGTCAGGTCACCTGTACACATCTGCTCCGGCCACTGACCTCCAGTCCAGTATCGCCAGTAACATGACACCTTTACAAAATAATTCTACTACTGCTGAAGTCCTAGACTTCTCTTTCATTGCCCCCATAAAGTATAATGCCAACAAAAGTGCCCCCATATATATAGTATTCTGCACTCCCCATAGTCCTCCATATAGTATAATTCAATCCCCATAGTCCTCCATATAGTATAATGCACTCCCTATGGTCCTCCATATAATAGAATGTACTCCATCCACATGGTCCTCCATAAAATATAATGCACCCCACATGGTCCTGCATAGAATATCATGCATTCCCCAACCTCTTCCATAGAATATAATGCACCCCCCATAGTCCTCCATAGAATATAATGCTATTCCCTTGGTCCTCCATATAGTATTATGCTCTCCCCATTCTCCTCCATACAACATAATGTACTCCCCATCATCCTTCATCTAATATAATGCACTCACCATGGTCCTCCATAGAAAATAATGCACCCCCCACGGTTCTCCATAGAATATAATGTCACACGCACGCTGCTAGGTTCAGATAAGGGCTTCATGAATTCTTTGGAATCCTGGGGGAACCATTACTCAGGGCAACCATAGGCTGCAGCTTCTCTCAGGCACACGATAGATTCAATTGCTGACCAGACAGATCTGACAAGAGTCTTTTTCAACAGTTTAACAGTGGAATTTAATCTGATTCAGTGTAATTCAGGGATATTACAGCAACAATCTTCAATAAAGTACAGTCTGAATTTCTTGAGCAACCAGCTCCAGTAACAATACCGTAGTTTCTTCACAAGGCACAGTATTACAGACTCTTCAGTAGCACAATTCAGCATAGATTAGATCTCTTAGAAGCACACTTCTATGCATACCCAAACACAGGCTTTTCCTTCACAAGGACACAATAGTACACAGCATTCTTTATCCTGCATGGAGATGGAGGGGGGAGGGTTTGATGAGGGAGATGATCCCTGTGACACAATTTATTTCAGTCTTTATCTTCCTGCCCAATAAAACTCTGCACTGTTAGTTCAGGGAGTTTATCTGACCTGTGTTTAATTTCTCTCCTGATCTGAATCCTGTTCAGTTGCCTTCTGTCAGATACAGATAACATGCCACCTTTCTCTTCGGCTTCAGCCAGACTACAATAAAAAGTTCCCCACAATCCCCCTGGGACTCTGCTAAAACAATCCCTATCTCCGGTGACTGTGTTAAACTCTCTAGTTGTTGGATACTTTTGGAGCAAAACACTTCCTATCTCCGGTGCTTGTGCTATTTGTAACAGTTGCTGGATGATTTGGAAGCAACAGCACTACTTCTGCATGTTACAATAATGCCCTATAATACTCAAGGTCCTCAATAGAATATCATGCTCTCCCCATGGTCCTCTATAGAATATAATGCTCTCCCCATGGTCCTTTATAGAATATAATGCTCTCCCCTTGGTCCTCCATAGAATAGCATCCTCTCCACGTGGTCCTCCATAGAATATTATGCTCTCCCCATAGTCATCAATAGAATATCATTCACTCCCTATGATCCTACATAGAATATATTGTACTCCTCATGGTCCTTCCTAGAATATAATGCATTCCACCATGGTCCTCCATAGAATATAATGCTCTCCAATTGGTCAGCCATATAATATAATGCCCCTCTCCTCATCCTCCTCCATACAACATAAGGCACTCCCCATCATTCCACCTAATATAGTGCACTCCCCATGGTACTCCATAGAATACAATGCTGTCCCCATGGTTCTTCATAGAATATAATGCACCCCCCATGGTCCTCCATTGAATATCATGTACTCCCCATGGTCCTCCATAGAATAAAATGCGCACCCTATAGTCCTCCATAGAATATAATGCACCTCTCCCAATGGTCCTCCATAGAATATCATGCACTCCCCATGGTCCTCCATAGAATATAATGCTGTTCCCATGGTCTTCCATAGAATATAATGCTCTCTAATTGGTCAGCCATATAATATAATGCCCTCCTCATGGTCCTTCATAGAATATAATTATTTCCCCTTGGTCCTCCATAGAATATAATGCTGTCCCCATGGTCTTCCATAGAATATAATGCTCTCCAATTGGTCAGCCATATAATATAATGCCCCTCTCCCCATGCTCCTCCATACAACTCCCCATCATCCTCCATTTAATATAATGCACTCACCATGGTACTCCATAGAATATAATGCACTCCCCATGGTCCTCCATAGAATATAATGCACTCCCCATGGTCCTCCATAGAATATAATGCTCTCCCCATGGCCCTTCATAGAATATAATGCTCTACCCATGGTCCTTCATAGGATATCATCCACTCCCCATGGTCCTCCATAGAATATAATGCGCCCCCCATGATCCTCCATAGAATATCATGTACTCCCCATGGTCCCCCATAGAATAAAATGCGCTACCTACAGTCCTCCATACAATATAATGCACCTCTCCCAATGGTCCTCAATAGAATATCATGCACTCCCCATGGTCCTTCATTGAATATAATGTACTTCACATGGTCCTCCATAGAATATAAGGCACCCTTCATGGTCCTCCATAGAATATAATGTGCTCCCCATTGTCCTCCATAGAATATAATGCACTCCCCATGATTCTCCATAGAATATAATGCACTCCCCATGGTCCCCCATAGAATATAATGCACTCCCCATGGTCCCCCATAGAATATAATGCACTCCCCATGGTCCCCCATAGAATATCATGCACTCCATATGGTCCTACATAGAATATATTGTACTCCTCATGGTCCTTGGTAAAATATCATGCACTCTCCCATGGTTCTCCATAGTAAAAGGAATTCATAGGAAAAGTTGTAGTGTAATAGTATGTAACATATAGCAATAATTTTACTAATACTAGTGATCATAGAGTGCATAGTGCAGGGGTTTTAAAAGGGCGCCAAAAGATATCACGGCCCACAAAGTGACGCATACTTCATTCACCGCGATGCCAGCTGGCGTCCTTGTCATGTGATCACATTCTTGGATGGTGCCAGTAGGAGATGTGGATGTGTTCTGTGTGGTTGATGTGTAGCTTGTCCCAATGTTGATCGCAGTGATACGTTCTTTAATTCCAGTGGGTCCAAGACCTACAAGATTGAGAAGCGTATCACTTGCACTACAAAAAAGGTTATTTATTTTGCCACCTGTCCATGTGGACTTATCTATGTGGGCTTGACCACTCGACAATTTAAGATGCGTATTTGTGATCATGTATTGGGTATTGATGCAGCATCTGACTACACGGATACATCCACACTCAAGACCATACCAAGTCACTTTAATTTACATCACAAATTTGACAGTTCTCTCCTCACAATTGGAGGGATTGACTCTATTGTACCCAACAGACGTGGAGGTAAAACTAGTCCGAGATTGGCGCAGTTAGAATCTCGCTGGATTTGGAAGCTCAATACACTACATCCCAGCAGACTGAATGAAAATATTAACTTTTCATCCTTTCTGTGATTGATTACCCATCATTGTGGCTTTAGTTCTTATCTGCTTGTATTTGTCCACATGGTTGTTGCAAGTGTTCTTATCCGATTTTAATAAATTTTATTTGCTTACTTGTTTTCTTTTTATACTCTAGGGTTCCTTATTTACGTTATCCTCATTTATATATGCATATATATGTGTTATAGTGACTGTACTACTATCTATGCTATGGGTCTGCCAGTTTGTTTTTTGCTGTGCCTGACATTAGGTCTACAATATTACACCATATAAAAACATTGATACATTGTTAGTCCTATGCGGAGTTTCATTGGTGATTATGTGCTTTCAATTGTAAACACTATGTACAACCAGTTATGTAACTTTGTTATTGCTAGGTGTTTACAGATTTATAGCTTTGTTGTAGTATTGATGAGGACGTGGCTATTGCACTATACAAGTGTCATATATACAGGTGCATCTCACAAAATTAAATATCATCAAAAAGTTAATTTATTTCAGTTCTTCAATACAAAAAGTGAAACTCATATTAAATAAAGTCATTACAAACAGAGTGATCTATTTCAAGTGTTTATTTCTGTTAATGTTGATGATTATGGCTTACAGCCAATGAAAACACAAAAGTTATTATCTCAGCAAATTAGAATACTTTCTAACAGCTTGAAAAATGTTTTTAAAATCTGAAACGTTGGCCTATTGAAATGCATGTTCAGTAAATGCACTCAATACTTGGTCGGGGCTCCTTTTGCATCAATTACTGCATCAATGCGGCGTGGCATGGAGGCGATCAGCCTGTGGCACTGCTGAGGTGTTATGGAAGCCCAGGTTGCTTTGATAGCAGCCTTCAGCTCGTCTGCATTGTTGGGTCTGGTGTCTCTCATCTTCCTCTTGACAATACCTCATAGATTCTCTATGGGGTTAAGGTCAGGAGAGTTTGCTGGCCAATCAAGCACAGTGATACTCTTGTTTTTAAACCAGATATTGGTACTTTTGGCAATGTGGACAGGTGCCAAGTCCTGCTGGAGAATGAAATTTCCATCTCCATAAAGCTTGTCGGTAGAGGGAAGCATGAAGTGCTCTAAAATTTCCTGGTAGATGGCTGCGCTGACTTTGTTCTTGATAAAAGACAGTGGACCTACACCAGCAGATGACATGGCTCCCCAAACCATCACTGATTGTGGGAACTTCACACTAGACCTCAAGCAGCTTGGATTGTGGCCTCTCCACTTTTCCTCCAGACTCTGGGACCTTGATTTCCACATGAAAATTGGAACTTTGGGACCTTGTGGAGTGTGTCAGTAGTGTGTCAGTTACGTTCTGGACATCTGTCAAGTCAGCAGTCTTACCCATAATTGTGGAGGCTATTGAAACAGACTAAGGGACCTTTTTAAATGCTTAGGAAGCCTTTGCAGGTGTTTTTTGTTAATAATTCTAGTTTACTGAGATAATGACTTTTGTGTTTTCATTGGCTGTAAGCCATAATCATCATTAACAGAAATAAACACTTGAAATAAATCACTCTGTAATGACTGTATATAATATATGAGTTTCACTTTTTGTACCTGTATATATGAGTCAATGTTAACATATGGACATGGTTTTATTTTATACCTTCCTTGCAGTCTACATGCTATATCTATATGATCTAGATATTTGAATGGTTATGGTGTTGTGGCCAGACTGCCCTTTCTGTATTTTGATTATGCCCATATTGTGATTTCAATGTTCATATTTACCTGTGTCAGTCATTGTGTGCATATTCTTGGAATGGGATTCTTTGTTATCCATCGCGACCCTGTACGCATGTGCGCTATACTTCCGCGGTCCCTGCCGGCTCTCTGTGCCGTCTGACTTCGGGTCATGTGGTTCCCATGTGATCGTGGCGTCTTGCCGTCACATGACGCTGGCTATCATACCAGTTGACATGGTGACGCATGCGTCACTTCCTGGGCCGCGATGTCATTTGGTGCCCTTTTTAAACCCCTGCACTATACACTCTGTATGCCCCCTGACGAAGGGAGTTCGAAACTCGTGTTGGGACAGCCGTACTGTTGTTGGAGACTTGCTGCCTTCCGTTTACACCAGTGTGTTATGAATACTTATCCCAATGTGGAATTTACCTTCTAGATAGGCTACGAATAGTACTATTAGGCTGTGTCTGGATTGGGTAGTGCCATATGTTGGACAGTAAGGACATGCCAAATACTTAGTTTTATATATATAGACCATATGATTTGTTACTTATTGGCACAGTCCTATTACGGAAGGGTTTTAGCATGGTATACATGGTATGAATTGACATCATTATGAATAATGTCTCCACTGCTGCGTGTCCTTTTTGTATATAACCATTTGCACTGTGCACTTTGTTCCTACCATTACCTGTTAATAGATATTTATTTAATACAAAAATTCTTATATTTTATGAATATGCATTTAGGCCTATGATTGTTAGAACTCTCCTGTTAGGTTTTTTCTATCTTGCTGGTCACATGACTTTGTTTGCCTATTTAATCCTGCTCCGCCCTCCTGGCCTTGCTGGACTTCATTGTAATTTCTACTCTTAAGTTAGCCTGGTGCTTAGCTACCTTTCTCAGTCAGTTTAGCTTGGTCTTCGGACCTTTATGTTCTATGTTGTGTGTTTGTCTTTTACTGCTACAATTTCTGCTAGGAGGTGCCCAACTTTATCCCAGTCCCTAGTTCTTGTAGGGATCCCTCCCTTGCATCTATAGGTCTTCGTGCAGACTAGCCGAGGACTTTAGCGGGTCTGATCGCAGGATCAGGTTCCCCGTTACATCGTACTGGTCCCCATAAAATGCTCCATACAGGATACTGGTCCCCATATAACGCTCCATACAGAATACTGGTCCCCATATAACGCTCTATACAGGATACTGGCCTCCATAAAATGCTCCATCCAGAATACTGGCCCCCAAATAACACTCCATCCAGAATACTGACCCCCATATAACGCTCCATACAGAATACTGACCCCGATATAACGCTCCATACAGAATACTGGCCCCCATATAACGCTCTGTCGTCACTACATTCTTGGTCTTCTATCCTTTGGATTACGATATCGGAGAGAAGAAGACACAGGACAGGATGTTTGTGTCTAAACATACTCTAACCTTTATTACAAAACACAGGGCTAATATACACCCTGAAGGCAGGAAACGGATTTGCCATATATGGTTCGATTATACAGTTTAGCTGAACAAGCGAAAAAAAGCTAGTTTCTGTATGCTTTAAAATATTTAATTAGACTTATCTGGTTAGCAAGGCCATTTTATCTTCTTGCAAGAACACATTATTGCTACAAGATGAAATATCTGGCCAGGGAGTACATGTTATCTTTTTAGCAAGGACATGCTATTGATACAAGAAGGAACATTTCAGCTTGCTGTTTTTTTTTTTACCTAAAATAACTGTCAGACTTGTATAGCATAGATGGGGCCTTTAAACTTGAGGGACTCCATCTTCTGCTATAACAGCTCCATGCAAGATGTTCCCCCCCTTTTAATGCCCCTTGCAGGATGTCACCCCCCCTCCCTTATAATGTCCCATGCAGGATGTCACCCCCCCCCTCCCTTATAATGCCCCATGCAGGATGTCACACCCCCTCCCCTCCCTTATAATGCCCCATGCAGGATGTCACCACCCAACCATATAATGCCCCATGCCCCCATACATGAAAAAAAAAAATCAAATACTCACCTCACTTCTCACTTGCTGCTGCTCCAGACTCCAGCGTCGCCCATGTCTTCCTGCTCTGCGCTGTGACAGCTCAGGAGAGAGCGTGCACGGTGTAAAGACATCACCGTGCCCTCTGACCTGAGACGTCACAGTCAGAGGACGCGGAAGACGCTGCGGAGGCACGGGGAGAGGTAAGTATTGTGCCGGCTGCTGGGGCCCTGAGCAAGCGGGGGGGTGGCGGGCGCTGACACCGCTCTTCTCCGCTCACGGGTTCCATAGCGTGGTGGGTGCCCAATGGCGAGTGGGCCCCTCCTCCTGCTCAGGGCCCCGGCACTTGCCCAGGTGCGCCGGGTGCTTAAGCCGGCCCTGGTCAGAGGTATTAAGCCACTTTTGCAGGCTCACAATAAAACGTTCAAAAACTAAACTGAAACTGTTTTCCTGTGAAATATGTTAAGGAACATCCTTTCCAGGGTAAAGACTTGTGTATAAGGTAAAATAAAAAAACAAAAACAAAAATACTCCTCCACACCTTGGTCTATGTTCACAAGTAGCATTTTTTATGTGTTTTTGTATTGCTTTCAACCGTGACAAATGCATTCACCGGGAAATGTCATTTTAACATTTTACAACCTTATCTGGCCATGTGCTGTGTGACACATGCATACAGTGCTGAAAAGACATGGGAACAGCATAGGGAAGACCCCTGGAAGCATCTCTGACACCCAGGTCACTGCCTAAAAGTGTGCCCATCAGAAGTGATCCTTGCCGCATCAGAAGATGCAGACTTGCAATTATCCCCATGCAAGTCCTTGTCCCAGGGCAGTGTTCAATTATACCTCCCCCATTCCTTGTAATGCAAGCGCAAATATGCAGCCAACCACCCACCCACCCGCAGGCTGCAATACCATACTGCTAACTTGCACCTGAAATGGGGCCTTTTCGTTTGGAGGAGGCCGAAGCTGGCCACTACCTCATGGCTGCTTCGGCAGCGAGGTCTCCATACTCTGTCCCCAGCCGCCACTATTTGTCCCGGTAACCTTCCCCACACTTTTCTTAGCCTGGCCTGCTTTAGGGCAGCATTGGACGAGCCCACCAGACAACCAGACTCCTCTGGTGGGCCCTGGCTTCTCCATCAGAGTGCCATGGTGAGGAGCATGATGATGATGATAGAAGTTAGCATCTGCTTTGTTTACTTGGAATGCAAGCGTAAGTGTGCAGCCTGCCACCCACCCACCCCCAGGCTGCAATACCATACTGCTAGCTTGCTTGCACTTGAAATGAGGCCTTTTAGGCTTGTGGAGGCAGACGCCGGCCACCATGTCATGGCTGCATCGGCGGCTAGGTATCCATACTCAGTCCCCAGCCGCCGGGTGTCCATACTCGGTCCCCAGCCGCCCCTATTTGTCCCGGTGCGCCTTATACACAAGCGCGCATACCAAAACATTACCTGTGCCCTCCCCAGTGCATTTAGTGGGAAGGACAGCCTATTCTGCTGTAGTGTGTGCACGCCAACCCCCTGTTCATGGCACATGCGAAGATGCCTCCCGCCCTGTACCTGTCGTTGCAGACTTGCAACTATCCCCTTTCAAGTCCTTGTCCCAGGGCAGTGTTCAATCGTACCTCCCCTATTCCTTGCAATTCCACCCACCAACCGCCAGGCTGCAATACCATACTGCTTGCTTGCTTGCACTTGAAATTGGGCCTTTTAGGCATGTGGAGGCGGAATCTGGCCACCACGTCATGGCTGCGTCGGCGGCCTGGTATCCATATTCAGTCCCCGGCGGCCGGGTGTCCACGCTTGGTCCCCAGCCGCCAGGGGGCGGCCGGGTGTCCAGTCCCCAGCCACCCCCAGGCGGTCGGGTGCCCACACACGGTCCCCAGCCACCTGGGGGCGGCCGCGTGTCCATAAACGGTCCCCAGCCGCACCTATTTGTCCCGGTGTGCCTTATACACAAGCGCACATACCAAAACATTACCTGTGCCCTCCCCAGTGCATTTAGTGGGAAGGACAGCCTAACCACAAACACGTGGACAAGTGAATGTGGCCAGGGATGGTCCATCTCACTGACGCCTTCACACTGGGTTAATATTGTGGAAGCTGGGACACAGTTGGACACTGGGATGCAACACGTCCTCCAGACATAGAGGATTGCGGGTCCTGGGCCAATCAGGCTTCAACACAAAGTTCAGAAGGTAGACAGCTGCAGATCATGAGGCCATCCATCTCCTTAGCTTTCTGATCCTTGGAATGCAAACGCATGTATGTAGTAGTGGCTAGGCCTGAGGTGGTCAGCGTTTTGGCGCATATCCTACCTCCTCCGAGGATTGCTGGATGTTTTCCTGCTACTATCCCAGTTCTATGACTCCCGTTAAAACAAAGCTTCAGGTGATGAATGATGGATGAGGTGGGGGCAAAGGAGAAAGAGCAGGAGGAACAGGGACCATTCACATCAATATCAGGCCAGTCAACCACACGTTTTGTAGGATATGTTTCTGTACCAAAAGGAGCGGTTCGGCTACACAGTTATAGGGCATACAGTGAGTGCAATGCCTACCAAAAATTTCGAGGTACTCCAATGCCCCTTGGAAGTGACATGGAGGTCAGAAGGCCTTAACTAAACCATTTTTTCCATTTATAGCAACTGGGTCTCCTGTCCACTGTTGGCCTAAGCAGTGAATGGAAGGCTTTATGAGGAACTGCAATGCCTCTTGGAACAGACATGGATTAAAGCGAACTAAAAACCTTCTACCCATTATTGGGGAGTGGGTCTCCCTTAGTGTTCGTCTATGCATTGAAAAGCAAAAGCTGACTAAAATTAGGAGGAAATGCAATGCCCGTTGGAAGAGTCGTGGAGGTTAGAGGTACAGTAATTAAAAACAACATTTCAATGCTCTTTGGAAGAGTTGTGGAGTTCAGAGTGGTTTAACAAGACGGTTTTAATGCCCCTTGGAAGAGACGTGGAGGTCACAGTAGCTTAACAATATGGTTGTAATGCCCCTTGGAAGAGTGGTGGAGGTTACAGTGGAATAAAAAGACAATATCAATGCCCCTTGGCAGAGTGGTGGAGGTTACAGTGGAATAAAAAGGCAATATCAATGCCCCGTGGAAGAGACGTGAGGTCACAGTAGCTTAACAAGACTGTTTTAATGCCCCTTGGAGAGTGGTGGAGGTCGCAGTGGAATAAAAAGACAATATCAATGACGCTTGGAAGAGACGTAGAGGTCACAGTAGCTTAACAAGACGATTTTAATGCCCCTTACAAGAGCCATGCAGTACAGCATATTAAAAACATTATTCCCATTATTGGGGGATGGGTCTCCCATAGTCTTTGCCTTTGCCTTCCAAGCAAAAGCTGCCAAAAATTAGGACAGAGGAACTTGCAATGCCCCTTAAAAGAGCCATGCAGTACAGCATATTAAAAACATTATTCCCATTATTGGGTGTAATGCACACGATCGGACTGACTGGCGTGTGCGTGTTTAGTGGTTCCACTGTGCCATGAATCGGAGAGTGCCTGGAGGGGCGTAACTAAGTATCTGCCCGATCCGACCAAGGTTGCACGACGGCATACGACGCCAGTGCACCAGGGAGGAACCGAGCAGAGGGACCAGGGTCTACTCCAGGTCAGACTCCGGAAATGGCTGTTGACCCACACCGGGGAATACAGGAACAGGCAGACTAGAGCGCAGGCTGGGTAGGGTCCAGTACAGACTGGGAGACAAATTCAGAGCCGCAGATGCGGTAAACAGAGTAAAGCGAAACCGCAGGTGCGGTAGACAAGGCTGAGCGGAGCAGAACCGCAGACGCGGTAGACAAGGCTGAGCGGAGCAGAACCGCAGACGCGCTAGACAAGGCTGAGCAGAACCGCAGACGCGGTAGACAAGGCTGAGCAGAGCAGAACCGCAGACGCGGTAGACAAGGCTGAGCAGAGCAGAACCGCAGACGTGGTGGACAGGGCTGAGCAAAGCGAAAGCGCAGACGTGGTGGACAGGGCTGAGCAAAGCGAAAGCGCAGACGCGGTGGACAGGGCTGAGCAAAGCGAAACCGCAGACGCGGTGGACAGGGCAGAGCGGGCAAGAACCGCCGGAGCGGTAAGCAAGGCAGAGCAGAGGGGACAGGGCTCTGTTCACACGGAACAGACTGGAAGGGAAAGGCAGAACCAGGTACACACAGGATACTTGCAATGAAGTAGCGAGTGGACTCTAAACTCACAAACGGGAGTACAGAGACAACGAGTAGGAGATAGGTACGGGATCAGATTCTGCAGGAAAAGGGAAGGTACGGACATAGAGAAAAACAGGAAACAGGCTAGGAGAGTATTCAGACAAGAACAGACACAGCAGCAAGATACAGGATCGGGTCTAGGTATGCGGCCCCTAGATGGCGTAATGAACAGGCTAGGAGCGTGTACACACAGGCCTGGAAATACAGCCTCCAGGATAGGCAGGACACAGTTCAGACACGGGAACTGATACCGAAGGCAGGAAACATAAACGGGACCTGGCATATCAGTGACCAGAAGCCAACTGACAGAACGCAATGCTCAGGCAGGGTTTCTTGGGAAGAGCTGGGTTAAATACCAGGTGACAGACAGCAATAGGCTGAGGACGCACAAGGGGTGTGTCTGCAGCAGGTGCAAGAAACAGGAAGTGATCGGGCGCCGCCCTTAAGCAGCAAAAACAGAGGCACGCAAACAGCATGGAGGGAAGCCAGGCTAGCAGACTGGACTGGAGATCAAGTGCGCGCTCTTGCACAGTGGGAGATGGACCACTATGCAAGGACGCTGCCAGGTATGTTACATTGGGGAGTGGGTCTCCCATAGTCTTTGCCTATGCCTTCCAAGCAAAAGCTGCCAAGAATTAGGACAGAGGAACTTGCAATACCCCTTACAAGAGCCATGCAGAACTACATATTAAAAACATTATTCCCATTATTGGGGAGTGGGTCTCCCACAGTCTTTGACTATGCCTTCCAAGCAAAAGCTGCCAAAAAATAGGATGGAGGAACTTGCAATGCTGGCAACACGGACCATGGTCATCCTGGTGATATAGTAGTGGTGGAGGCTGAGGATAAGGAGAAGAGCAAAAAACAGCCGAAATGAGGAAGCGTATACCCATTTGCGGGTGTGAAGCGGTGCATGGGAATACACCTCCGAAATAACACAGTGGATTTGACTTTATGTTACTCTGCTGTCATTTGGTGGTGATGAGAAGTCTGGCCCAATCCAGCCCTTGTTCATTTTGATAAGGGTCAGCTTGTCAGCATTGTCAGTTGACAGGCGAGTGCGCTTATCAGTTATAATTCCCCCAGCGGCACTAAAAACACGCTCCGATAACACACTAGTGGCAGGGAAGGCCAGGACCTCCAAGGCGTACAGAGCGAGTTCATTCCAAGTGTCCAGCTTGGATACCCAATAATTAAAAGGCACAGAGGAATCACGGAGGACGCTGGTACAGTCGGCAAGGTATTCCCCCTCACCATCTTTTGAAACTTTCCACTCCTTGTGAGAGTACCCCGCGCCTCAGGGCCTGTAAGCTGGGCGGGTCTCAGAAAACTGTCCCAGAATGTTAACAGTGTTCCCCTGCCTCTGCTGGATTGGAGTTGTGTCTCTCTTGCCTGTATGCCTTGGTTGGGCAACGAACTGTGACCTATGCCGCTAGCGTGTTCAGATGGGAATTTTTTTTAACAGTTCTGCAGCAAGGGTCTTCTGGTACTGCCCCATTTTTGTAGACCTCTCCACCTCAGGAATAAGAGAGTGAAAGTTCTCCTTGTAGCAGGGGTCTAAAAGTGTCACCAACCAGTAACGACTGTCACCCAACATTTTGACAATGTGAGGGTCACGGTTAAGGCAGCGTAGCATAAAGTCAGCCATGCGTGCCAGACTGGTAACGGGCAAGACGTCCGTGTCCTCACCAAGATGACGACTGACCATGCACTCCTCCTCCTCCCCCCTGTCCTCAGGCCACCCACGCTGAACCGACGGTATGACAGTTGTACAGGTACTACTGTCTGCAGCGCATGATACCAGCTCCTGTTCTTCCTCCTCCTCCTCCTCCTCTCCCTCATTGTCCCCCAATGCACATTGGGATGAGATGAGGCTGGGCTGTGTGTAATTGCCCGCTATGGCTTCTTGATCCATCTCATCATACTCTGGCTGTAATGCCTCCTCTTTAATTCTCTGCAGACAGCGTTGCAAAAGACAGACAAGTGGGATGCTGACGCTAATGATGGCGTCATCGCCACTCACCATCTTGGTGGACTCCTTAAAGTTTTGTCAAGATGGTACATATGTCAGACATCCAAGTCCACTCCTGAGGTCTTATGTGTGGAGTCTGACCTGAATATCGACGGCCTTGTTGCAGATGGTACTCCACAACTGCTCTCTTCTGCTCACAAATCCTTTGCAACATGTGGAGGGTAGAGTTCCAACGTGTGGGGACATCACACACCAGTCGGTGTGCCGGAAGCTGCAAACGCTACTGCAACATGGCAAGGATGGCGGAAGCTGTAGCCGACTTCCGAAAATGAGCTGACAGGCGCCGTACTTTGACGAGCAGATCTGGCAACTCGGGGTACGATTTAAGAAACCACTGAACCACGATGTTAAGCACATGAGCCAGGCATGGTACGTTCGTGATCTCTCCTCGCCTCAGAGCCGCCACCAGGTTATGGCCATTGTCACACATGACCATGCCTGGATGTAGGTTCAGCGGTCTCAGCCACAGATCTGCCTGCTCTTTCACAGCTGTCCACAACTCACAAGCAGTGTGAGGTTTATCACCTAAGCTTATGAGTTTCAGCACAGCCTGTTGCCGCTTGGCGGAGGCAGTACTGCAGTGCTTCCAGCTTGTAACTGATGTGGTGATATCTGAGATGGAGGCTGAACATGAGGAGGAGGAGGATGATGCGCAGGAGCTGTACACTGTGGGGGGGAACTCTGACTGACATAGGGCCCACAATCCTCGGTGTGAGGAGGATGTGTTCCGTCCCAAGGTCCGACTGGGTCCCGGCTTCCACTATGTTTAACCAGCGTGCCGTCAGGGAGATGTACCGTCCCTGGCCACAAGCACTTGTCCACGTGTCCGTTGTCAGGTGGACTCTCCCAGTAACTGCATTGTTGAGGGGACGGCAGATGTTTTGGGGCACGTGCTTGTGTAGTGTGGGGATGGCACACCAGGTAAAATAGTGTCGGCTGGGGACCAAGTACCGAGGGACGGCCACTGCCATAAGGTTGCGGAAGGATTCCGTCTCCACCAGCCTAAAAGGCAGCATTTCCAATGCAAGCAGTCGTGAAATGTGCGAATTTAGGACTGTGGCCTGTGGGGCGTTGCCTGCGAATTTGTGCTTTCGTTCAAAGGTCTGGGATATGGACAATTGAACGCTGCGGTGGGAGGTGGATGTGGACATTGATGCTGTTTCTTGAGAAACTGCCATAACAAGTGAAGACTGAGAGAAGGGGGCATCTTTGCATGCAGTATGGACAGGGGATTGCCTTGCACGCGCAACAGCGGAAGAAGCAGTGGTGACACCCGCTGACACTGGTCGTGGAGCCTCGGGTTCGCCCAACAAAGTCGGGTGCTTTGCTGACATGTGCCTGATCATGCTGGTGGTGGTCAGGCTGGTAGTTTTGTCACCCCTGCTGATGCTGGCCTGGCAGGTGGTACAAATGGCCTTTTTGGAGTTATCAGCAGAGTCTTTAAGAAAATTCCAGACTCTGGAAGACCTATTGGTTGTACCGGCAACGTCCCTCATGTTGGTGTTACGGGGAATGCATGCCCGCCTTCTGTTTGCGGCCACCACACTGCTTCCTCCTGCCTGTTTAGGTACTCTGCCTCCCTCCCCCTGTGTGCTGCTGGCCTCGCTCTGCGTGTCCTCCTGCCACGTTGGGTCAGTTACTAGATCATCCACCACCTCCTCCACTTCCACTTCTGCACCACGATCCTCCTCCTCACTTCGTGGCAATTGTGTCTCATCATCGTCCACCTCTTGTGACAAATTGCCAGCGTCACCTTCCTGTGGCCCTGGCTGTTCAAATATTTGCCCATCGCTACATGGGATCTCCTCTTCCACCACTTCAAGCGGAGCAGGCGAGGGGCCCAAATATGGAAATGGACCAGTGAACAGCTCTTCAGAGTGTCCAACTGTGGGATCAGTTGCTGTCTGACGACACTCGGCATTGTGGGAGGAAGGAGCATCAGGGTGAGGAGGAGTATGCGGTCGAGCCTCATGGCTACTAAGACTTGACCGTGTGGAAGACAGACCGGAGGTGGTGGTGCCCAGGTGACTTGAAGTATTATCTGCTATCCAATTAATAACCTGTTCACACTGATCAGTTTGCAATAGTGTTGTTGTGTGCTTCCATAGTAGTTCGGTCAAGAACTGGGAGCGAGAAGATATGGCTGTTGGTTGTGGCACATTTTCACCTTGGCCACGGCCCTGTCCTCTGCACGCACCATCACCAACACGTCCAGTTCCACGTCCCTTGCCACGTGCCTTGCCCATTGTAAATGAAGTAAAAAATAGCTTACACTCGCACTATCAATGGCAAAAGGGTAATAAAAAGGAGATTAGAACCGTGGAAGAGGAAAACCACAGTTCTATTTCTCTGGCCTACACCAAAATCTTTTAAACAGATATATTTGTGTCTGAACAGTCAGCGAGACACTCAAACTGTTTTTTTTTTATGGAAAAAAGGCAAAAATGTGGATAAAACAGAGATTTGAACCGTGGAACTGCAAATCCACAGTTCTAGCTATCTGGCCGAAAGCAGACTCTTTTAAACAGATATATTAGTGTCTGAACATTCACAGACACACTCAATTTTTTTTTTTTTTTGGGGGGGGGATACCAAAAGCTTAATAAGACTGGTATTTGTACAGTCTGACTGAGGAAAAAAAAAAAAGAGGATTTAGATGAAAAAAAAAGGATTTTTCCTGGCCCCTGAGACCTGGGGCTAAGTTTAGCAATTTGAGCAGCATTACAGTACACAGGACTGTAATGCAGTGTTTGTTGGCATAACCACTGCGTCTCCTATACAGCCTGCCAGATATCTGGGATGGATATTAGTTGTCAGAAGGACTGTTTGGTTGATTTTGCAGGCTTTAAAGACCCTACACTAAGTATTTCGCAGTATAAATCTCTCCCTAGCTCAGCAGCACTCTCCCTACACTGTCTGATCTGGAGCGACTGTCCAAGATGGCGGCGCCCGGTTTTAAATACTCGAGGTGATGCTGTGCGGCCAGCCAATCACTGTAATGCCCACAACCAACATGGCTGCGGCATTACAGTGACTGGATGGCAATCCCTGCATGTTCATTGGCTCTGTAAAGAGCGCCAAATATGCAGGGCGGAGACCCGAGCTCCCGCCAAAGTAACCCGAAAATACTCGGTGATCGCCGAACATCCCGAGTAGTGAGATGCTCAGGCGAGTGCCGAGCAGTGTCGAGCATGCTCGCTCAACACTACTGGTTACCCATTCACCACAGAATACAATACAAACTCATCTCTCTCACCCAGTTCTGCACTGCCCTATATCTCATCCCTCATTTCTATCTATCGCCCCTCCCATGCCCTCTGTTCTGCTACTGATCTAAAACTAACATCCTCCTTAGTCCGAACCTCAAACCTCCGTCTCCAAGACTTCTCTCGTGCCGCCCCAGTTTTCCGGAATGCACTGCCCCAAACGATCCGACTGATATCTAGCCCCATGTCTTCAAACGTGCTTTAAAAAGACATTTGTTTAGATAAGCCTATCACCTCAACTCATCAACCTAACTCTCCCCTGTCCCCTCCTAAATGTTCATCTTAATCTGCCCCTGCATATTCATCTGTCTCCACATCCTCCATACACCAAATACCACACGGTAACTGCACATAGACAGACAGATACTGGCTGATGACCATGTTCTACCTATTGTGTCCCCCCTTTTTCATATAGATTGTAAGCTTGCGAGCAGGGTCCTCAACCCTCCTGTAACTGTTGAAATGTGATACATTGTATTGTTTATATTGTCTGTATATGTCATCACTCCCTACTTAATTGTAAAGTGCTGTGGAATATGTTGGCGCTATATAAATAAAAATTATTATTATAAGAAGAATGATTACCTTTCAAGTGTACCAAAATAAAAACAATTACGTATAAAAAGATAAAGAAGTTCATCCTCAGTTTCAGGTGACTGATGATCTCTTGGCTATTTTTCACTTACGGTAATAAGGGAAAGTTAAGAGGTTTTATAACATGGAAAATTCACATACAGCACTAGAATAATAATAGCAAACAGCCATTTTTGAACAAAATTTTTTACTACAGCATAAATTTTAGAGGAAAAAAAGAGATAAAACTTACAACACACAGAAGAAACATCATACATTTAATAACAAATAACGCCCCCTGAGTAATCATGCCCCCTGAGGAAGAAAGGGCGAAATGCGTATTGCGGCGTCGGGGATCTCACTCCAGTCCATATACACACGTTAGTGCAGCTAACTGGTATGTTTATGTGGATAGAGCGATGGATCTTCTGTGAGGGTTTCTACTGTTGTCTCCTCCTCGCTACGGTGTTTATTATAAACACATCCATTTGTCTCCTTTAATTTGACTTAATGGTCAGAGGATACACATATGTATAGTGAGGGACATTGCCATATTTTACTTACACAATACTCTTACTTACAGTTACTTACACAATAAGTTCTGATGTATCCTGAGGCCTTATATACTGGTCAATTTATTAACTAATATTGCAATACATTCTAATTATATGTCTGGCATTTAACATTAAAATTTATTTTTGATTTACGAGGGTCAGTGAATAAGTAATGCCTCCTATTTTTTTTCTCCTTAAATAAGGTAGTTATGTTAAATATTCGAATTTGGTACAATTCCTCAAACCTTCTTCTCCAATGCACAGCAATTGCAACTTCCTGCACCAACAGGTGGCATTACTGTATCCGTTTACAAAATGGCTGACATCGATGTTCGTATTAGACAACGTTCTGTGATTGAATTCTTGCATGCAGAAGGTGAAACGCCTATTCGAATTCATGAGAGACTGAAAAATGTGTCCGGTGATGCAACAGTGGATGTCAGTACTGTTAGACGATGGGTTCGTCGCTATAACACAGCTGAAGGGCCATCACCGTTGGCTGACAAAATGCGGAGTGGCAGGCCAGTAACCGCAGTGACTCCAAGCAACATTCAGCAAGTTGATGACATCATTCGTGGTGACCTTCCATCTGTTCGGGCTAAAACAAGCTCATCGTGGGATTCACTTTGAGGATGAGGAGGCCGTGAAAAAGTCAGTGCGTCAATGGCTTAGGAAGCAAGACCATGCTTTTTACCATGCTGGAATACATGCCCTTGTTAAACGGTGGACCAAGACTGTGGAAATGGATGGAGATTATATTGAAAAGTGACAAATTAATCGTTAAAGTTGTGGTTTTCAACCTATGTAATTGCATTTGAATTTCTTGCCAATTAAAAGGAGAAAAAAAATAGGAGGCATTACTTATTGACTGACTCTCGTATATGCACTTGGCACTTTGTAATGCATTGTGGTTGGATTAATCATGGCTGTCAGATCAATTGATGCAAATATGAATGATTTGTATATATGCTATTTATTTTGATTTATATGTATTTACTAGTGATGAGCAAACGTGCTCGCCACTACTCTGTACTCGCCCGAGCATGACTGTGCTCGACAAGCTCAGCGCTCGGCGAGTATTTCTGGGGTTGCTCGGCATGAGCTCGGGACCCCGCCCTGCATGTTTGGTGCTCTTTAGAGAGCCAATGAGCATGTAGGAATTGCCTGCCACGCACTGTAATGCCGTAGCCATGTTAGTTGTGGGCATTGCAGTGATTGGCTGGCCGCATAACGTCATCGGGTCTATATAAGACATGGCACTGCTATACTCGTCACAGTCTACCCCAGAAACAGGCAGAGTAGGGATAGCTGCTGCTGAGTCAGGGAGAGATTTGCTTGTTTTTAGTTAGTATACGTATTCCACAGCATATACATATATCCCTCTGAACTAACAGTCCTTCTGAGGAGGACTAAACCAGCTGCATATATTCAGTGGTGAATGGTAATAGCAGGAGTTAGGAGGCAGGCAGGGTTTGTGGCAAACTGAAGTGCATATAGCACATTCTGTCTGCTGCTGCTGTTGTTACAGATATTTGTAGACATAGCCCCTGATATCTTGGGCCATGTCTACAGGGCTAGTTTTTTTATCTTAATCCTGGTTATTTGCTTAAAAAGCAAGGCAGGCAGTGTATGTGGCAGACTGCAGTGCATACTGCACAAGAGGGTCCATTGCACGTTCTGACTGATCCTGCTATTATAGATATTTGTAAACATAGCCCCAGATATCAGGGACCAGGGCTAAATTTTTTTTATCTTAATCCTGATTATTATAGTACACCATTTTTCTGCTCCATTTGCTTGTTAGCACTGCAGAATACAGCAAGATCTTTTCCATATTACAGCGATAAAAATCCAGAAATTTGAACTGAACGTGGAAAATATTGGCCTCTATTTCCATTTTGTTGCAGTGTGTTGATGAAGCTATTCACACGAAGTCTCTGTGAAGAATAGTATTACTAAACTACAGGCCCACTTTTAAAAACTGTGGTTCTCCGTCAGACGTATCACATATAACTGCGTTCCAAAATCAGCCATTTCTGGCTTCCATTTCCATTTTGTTGCAGTGTGTCGGTGAAGCTATTCACATGAGGTCGCTGTGAAGAATAGTATTAGTAAACTACAGGCCCGCCACTTAAAACCGTGGTTCTCCTTCAGAAGTATCACATATAACTGCGTTCCAAAATCAGCCATTTCTGGATTTCATTTCCATTTTGTTGCAGTGTGTCAGTGAAGCTATTCACACGAGGTCGCTGTGAAGAATAGTATTAGTAAACTACAGGCCCGCTTTTTAAAACCGTGGCTCTCTGTCAGACGTATCATATAACTGCGGTTCAAATTCAGCCATTTGTAGTGAACGTGGAAAATATTGTCCTCCATTTAAAATGGGCAAGGTGCATGTTAAGGGACGGGGAAGTGGACGTGATGGTGATGGTGCATACAGAGGTCGAGGCCGAGGCCATGGGAAAGCTGAAATTGTGCCACAACAAACACCCACATCATGTCGCTCGACCTTCCTGTCCCAGGGGACCGCAGAACACCACTATTGAACACAGAGCAGTGTCAAAAGGTTGTTGGTTGGATAGCAGATAATGCTTCCAGTCACTTTGCCACCACCACTACCCTGTCTTCCACATGGTCAAGTCTCAGTAGCTGTGAGTCTGGACCGCATATTCCTCACCCTGACCCTCCTTCCTCCCACCATGCCGAGTTCCCAGAGTCAACTGATCCCACACTTGGACACCCAGAAGAGCTGTTCACTTTTCCATTTATAGATTCAGGCCACTAGCCCGGCCGGCTTCAAGCAGGTGAACAGGAGAACCCGTGTAGCGATGCCCAAATATTTGAGCAGCCATGGTCACACAAAGGCAATGGTGGGAAAGTGCAATTACTGTCACAAGAGGTGGATGATGATAAGACACATTTGCCAAAAAGTCAGGAGGAGGGCCAGGGTGCGTAAGTGGAAGACGAGGTGGTGGATGATATAGTAACTGACCCAACCTGGCATGGGGACATGCAGGGCGAGGACAGCAGCACACAGGGGGAGGGAGGCATAGCACCACATCAGGCAGGAAGAAGCAGTGTAGTGGCCGCAGACACAAGGTGGGAAAGCGCTCCCCGTAACGCCAACATGACAAAAGTTGCCAGCACAACTGTTAGGTCTTCCTGAGTCTGGTTGTTTTTTAAAGACTCTGCAGATACCCCTACTGATGCTGGCCTGGCAGATGGTGCAAATGGCCTTTTTGGGGTTAGCAGCCTGACCACCACCAGCATGATCAGGCACATGGCAGCAAAGCACCCGACTAAGATGGCTGAACCCCAGGGTCCAGCAACAGTGTCTGCGGGTGACACCACTGCTTCTTCTGCTGTTGTGCGTGCACGCCAATCACCCGTCCATGGCGCATGCGAAGATACCTCTCGCCCTGCACCTGTCGTTGCACACTCTCAACTAGCACATCAGCAAGCACGTTCACGTCCCTGTCCCAGTGCAGCGTTCAGTTGTCCCTACCCCAGTTCTTGGAGCGCAAGCGCAAATACGCAACCAATGCCCCATGGGCACAGTACTAAATTCACACATTTTGCGAATGCTTGCGCTCGAAATGTTGCCTTTTAGGCTCTTGAAGACGGAAGCTTTCCGCAACCTGATGGCGGTGGACGTCCCTCGGTACTCGGTCCCCAGCCGCCACTATTTCTCCCATTGTGCCGTCCCCACATTACACACGTACTATTCCTGGCCCATGTGCTTGTGTTTCAGCGGATTCTCAAAACCTACCCAGATCTGCCAGATCTGCTTGTCAAAGTACACCGCATGTGTGTCCATTTTAGAAAGTCAGCTAGAGCTTCCGCCACCCTTGTCGTGCTTCAGCAGTGTTTGCAGCTTGCAGCTCACCAACTGGTGTGCGATGTCCCCTCGCATTGGAACTCTGCATTGCAGATGTTGGGAAATATTTGTGAGCAGTAGAGGGCAGCTTTTGGCTACCAGCATCAACAAGGCAGTCAGTATTCAGGGCAGACTCCACACATAAGACCTCGGGAGTGGACATGGATGTCAGACATCTGTACCATCCTCCAAAATTTTGAGGACTCCACCAAGATGGTGAGCGGCGATGACACCATAATTAGCGTTACTATCCCTTTTCTCTGTCTTCTGAAACGCTGTCTGCTCACAATTAATGAGGATGCATTGCAGGCAGAGAATGATGAGATGGAGCAAGGAACCATACAGGATGATTCCACACAGCCCAGCCGCATCTCATTCCAAAGTGGATTGGGTGATACTGAGGAAGAGGAGGAGGATGAGCAAGAACAGGAGCTAGTTTCCTGCGCTATAGATGGTACTACCTGCACAACTGTCATACCGCCTGTTCAGCATGGATGGCCTGAGGACAGGGAGGAGGAAGAGGATGAGGAGGAGAGCGTGGTCAGTCGTCCTCTTGGTGAGGACACGGAAATCTTGCCACTTTGCAGTCTGGCACACATGGCTGAGTTTATGTTACGCTGTCTTTTCCGTGACCCTCACATTGTCCAAATTTTGAGTGACAGTCATTACTGGTTGGTGACACTTCTAGACACATGGTACAAGGAGACCTTTCTATCTCTTATTCCCGCGCCTGACAGGCTTAATAAAATGGGGCAGTACCAGAAGGCCCTTGTTGCGAAATTATTAAAAAAATTCCCATCTGAAAACCCTGGCAGCAGAGGTCACAGTTCATTGGACAACCAAGGAGTACAGGCGAGAGACACAAATCCAATCCAGCAGAGGAAGGGGAACACTGTCAAAGTTCTGGGACAGTTTTCTCAGACCCTCCCATTGCACAGGCCCTGAGGCGTGGGGTACTCTCACAAGGATGGAAAAGTTTCAGAAGATGCTGAGGGAGTACCTTGCCGACCGTACCAATGTCCTCTGTGATTCCTCTGTACCTTATAATTATTGGGTATCCAAGCTGGACACGTGGCATGAACTGGCTCTCTACGCCTTGGAGGTCCTGGCCTGCCCTTCCGCTAACGTTTTGTCACAGTGGGTTTAGTGCCGCTGGTGGAATTATAACAGAAAGGCGCATCCGCCTGTCAACGGAAAATGCTGACAGGCTGACTCTTCTAAAAATGAACAAGGGCTGGATTGGGCCAGACTTCTCAACACCACCGAATGATAGCAGCGTAACAAACTCAAATACAGTGTCTTTTTTTGGGGAGGTCTAACTCTATTCCCATGCACCTCTGTCTTCACACCCAGACATGGGTTATACGCTTCCTGATATTGTCTATTTGGTCTTGTCCTCTTCCTTCTCCTCATCCTCATCCTCCACCACCATATCTACCATATCAACATATCTATGTCTCTTGCAAGGGGCATTGGAGAGCCTCCAAATTTTTGGCAGCCATTGCATTCACTGCATAGGCAGACAGTATGGGAGACCCACATCCTAATAATGGGAACATTTTTTTCAGGAGGCCCTCCTCTACATCTCTTGCAAGGGGCATTGGAGTGCCTCCAAATTTTTGCCAGCCGTTGCATTTACTGCATACCCTATAACTGTATAGCAGAACCGCTCCTTTCTAATGGGAACATGTCGTTACTGTGGCCCACCTCTATGTGTCTTAAAATTGTTTTTGTAGGGGGGTATATACAGTACAGACCAAAAGTGGACACACCTTCTCATTTAAAGATTTTTCTGTATTTTCATGACTTTGAAAATTGTACATTCACCCTGAAGGCATCAAAACTATGAATTAACACATGTGGAATTATATACTTAACAAAAAAGTGTGAAACAACTGAAAATATGTCTTATATTCTAGGTTCTTCAAAGTAGCCACCTTTTTCTTTGATGACTGCTTTGCACACTCTTTGCATTCTCTTGATGAGCTTCAAGAGGTAGTCACCGGAAATGGTTTTCACTTCACAGGTGTGCCCTGTCAGGTTTAATAAGTGGGATTTCTTGCCTTATAAATGGGGTTGGGACCATCAGTTGTGTTGTGCAGAAGTCTGGTGGATACACAGCTGATAGTCCTCCTGAATAGACTGTTAGAATTTGTATTATGGCAAGAAAAAAGCAGCTAAGTAAAGAAAAACGAGTGGCTATCATTACTTTAAGAAATGAAGGTCAGTCAATGCGAAAAATTGGGAAAACTTTGAAAGTGTCCCCAAGTGCAGTTGCAAAAAACATAAATCGCTACAAAGAAACTGGCTCACTTGAGGACCACCCCAGGAAAAGAGGACCAAGAGTCACCTCTGCTTCTGAGGATAAGATTATCCGAGTCACCAGCCTCAGAAATCGCATGTTAACAGCAGCTCAGATTAGAGACCAGGTCAATGTCACACAGAGTTCTATAGCAGCAGACACATCTCTAAAACAACTGTTAAGAGGAGACTTTGTGCAGCAGGCATTCATGGTAAAATAGCTGCTAGGAAACCACTGCTAAGGACAGGCAACAAGCAGAAGAGACTTGTTTGGGCTAAAGAACACAAGGAATGGACATTAGACCAGTGTAAATCTGTGCTTTGGTCTGATGAGTCCAAATTTGAGATCTTTGGTTTCAACCACCATGTCTTTGTGCGATGCAGAAAAGGTGAACGGATGGACTCTACATGCCTGGTTTCCACCGTGAAGCATGGAGGAGCAGGTGTGATGGTGTGGGGGTGCTTTGCTGGTGACACTGTTGGGGATTTATTCAAAATTGAAGGCATACTGAACCAGCATGGCTACCACAGCATCTTGCAGCGGTATGCTATTCCATCCGGTTTGCATTTAGTTGGACCATCATTTTATTTTTCAACAGCACAATGACCCCAAACACACCTCCAGGCTGTGTAAGGGCTATTTGACCAAGAAGTAGAGTGATGGGGTGCTACGCCAAATGACCTGGCCTCCACAGTCACCAGACCTGAACCCAATTGAGATGGTTTGGGGTGAGCTGGACCTTAGAGTGAAGGCAAAAGGGCCAACAAGTGCTAAGCATCTCTGGGAACTCCTTCAAGATTGTTGGAAGATCATTTCCGGTGACTACCTCTTGAAGCTCTTCAAGAGAATGCCAAGAGTGTGCAAAGCAGTCATCAAAGCAAAAGGTGGCTACTTTGAAGAACCTAGATTATAAGACCTATTTTCAGTTGTTTCACATTTTTTGTTAACTATATAATTCCACGTGTTAATTCATAGTTTTGATGCCTTCAGTGTGAATGTACAATTTTCATAGTCATGAAAATACAGAAAAATCTTTAAATGAGAAGGTGTGTCCAAACTTTTGGTCTGTACTGTATGTCTGAATGAATGGTGCAGCCGCACATCCCTTATATGTCTCTTCTGTTGGGTATGTGACTTAGGGGTTCCTTTGGTTATCATAAAATCTATGGCACTAATAATAACAATAAGGGTCTTTTTTGGCGTTCCTAGTATATTTTTCTATCTTTCCTCATACGCCTATTTATATATGGCCATTGGCCCTATTACGCCACATTTATTATTTTTTGCCATTTTTTGCCACTTGTTGAGATCTGGACACCTCGATCCGGTGTCTAGTGTGTCAGAGTGCATGATCATGATGCTGCCTCACACACTGACCCAATGAATTGCACCACCTCATGGGTCAGTGTGTCGGACATGCCCTGCTTCCACATACATACCTGCAATAATGCAGGGACGTGGTCACGTGCACCTAGATAGGGCGCGTTCCCGCGCATGCGCATAACCCAGACGCTGGATGGATGCGTCCCGGAAATACTTACCTCTCTCCTTCCGGTTCTGCACATCTGATTCTAATGCGCTCGCGCTGGGACAACATGGCGGCTGCATCGGATGGTGATTTTCGCATCTGGGACCAGCCTGGGTAATTACTAAATTTTCTTTTAGATATAAATAAGAGACCAGCTCAGCTGCTCTAATACCACACCTCTCCCCTGTTGAAGCCACAGCGTTAGTGGCGATACACGTGGGGTTGTGGTCCTTCTGACCCCCTTGATATACACGGGTACATTTTTACCCCAGCTTACAGGTCGTATTTTAGGAGTCTCTAAATATTGGCATGGGGACGTTTAATCCCTCTCCTACGTCTTCCCTTTTCTTGGGTAAAATTGTGGCTATTTACCACTATGAATTTTGATAACACTGCTTTTATTTAAATGAATGTATATAATATAGTGGTGCTGTTATTGTTACCATAAACTGTTTGGTGCCTATGTGGAGCCCTGCTGCGCATTGATGCCACAGAACCCAGAAGGGTGCATGGATTGACTTCTCCACAAGAGGCCGTCACTACATTCATACACCTCCACCTTCCACCTCAGACCAGCAAAGGGAGCCGGTTAGGGACATATATAGGGAAGGTGGAGCTAGGCAGCTCAGTTGAGTTCTCAGTCAGTGTTCAGTTTCAGTTCAGTCAGTCAGCTCAGAGTGAGCAGAGAGCGTGCCGACGCTCAGAGAGCGGTGAAGACGCAGCACGCCAGCCGCCAAGTAGTGAGGGCCCTGAGTGTGGTCGACGGCGAGAGGAAAAGGAGAGTGGAACTAAGGGGGCAGAGGAGCATAGTAAGCTCACCCCGATATATATATACACCGGACACCGGGTCCGCGCCTACAGGGACTCCTTATACCCAGTAGGAACCACCGGAACCCCTGGAGAACTACAGGTCCCAGGTTCACCAAATGCTGATTGCAGAACCAGGGCTAGGAGTCACAGAGGTCCCAGCGTCCAGGGAGAGTGATCTCCAAAGAGAAGGCCCTACCACCAGGATAGCAGGTGCAGAGAGAGACAGTAACCAAGCTAGGCCCAGCTCCAGCCAGGCCAGAAGCTTAGAGAGTAAAGCAACGGATCAGGAGGCCCTATACCCGCTCACTGGGTAGAGTCCAGAAGTGCGCCCTTCACCTGGAGTACCCTGGACCGTGCCTGCAGCATCACCAGTAAAGGTACTGAAGCTTACCCCCGTGTGAGTGTCCGTCCTTCCTCCGGGACCGTCCTGCCGTCTCTCCCCTGCACCACCATCCAGTACATTCCCCACGCTGCCCTGAGGCCCGCTCCACCTGTGGGGAGCCATTCCATCACAAGCTGCCCTACCATCTGCCTCAGAGGACTGTTGCAGCGCTGGTGATCCTCACCAGACACCACAGGTGGAGTCACAAATAATCCCAACAACCCCATATAATAAAAGTATTCCCCCATTTAACTAACTGCCCTGGGTCACGGACCGGGCCAGCCACCGTGATATCCCCCGGCAACTAGAGGCCCGGCTGCCGAGTCACCTAAAATAGGAGAAGGATTTATTTATTTGGTCACAGGGACCTACATGGGTCTACATAAATAAGCTGGGTGCAAGTATTGATGTTACATATCTATTGGTGATGTTTGTACACATATAGGGTTTTTTTTGACCACTGTTATATTCAAATGTGGTACTATTGATGTATTTAAGCGTTATGCTTTTTAAATGTTTTTAACTTTTTGCATGTTTGTCCGGCCCTTATGAATTAATAAAATCATGTTGGTATACATTTAGTGCTCCCTGTCTTTCCATGCATACCACTTTCCTTCCTTTTTTTGCGTGCTACTTGTTCTGGCTTGGGTATGTGACGGGTTGAGCAACATCTTATCTTACTGATGGTGCCCTCCTTTTTGCTTCTTTCATTGTAAATAGTTCAGAACCCACGGTTTACTTTCAAGTGGCAGAGAGGTCAAGAATAGAGATGAGCGAAACCGAACGTAAAAGTTTGGGGTTCATACCGGACAGGTACTGTCGTTTTAATGTTCGGAGTTCCAAGGAAGTCCATTAGAGAGAGAGAGAGAAGAAATTTTTATTTCCCAGATCCAAAGTTCAGGTTTCCATTGTTTTCAATGGGGTTTGGGTTCTGGTTCAAGTTGAGGTACAGTTCTGGTACCCGATCCAAACTTTGGACTAAAGTTTGGGTTGGGTACTAGAACCCGAACTTCCATGGGTCCTCTCATCCCTATTCAAGAATCCTTCTCCGACTTTGGCTTCTCCTATGTCCTAAGGAAGTTTGATGTTCTGGAGATGAAGAAACTGGGGCTGCAGCTGTTGCTCCACATTCATCCTAGACATCACCAGTGGTTGTAGTATTAGACAGGGATGGGCCAGGCACTTCTTCCTCCTCATTTACATTTTCCTCAAGATTATCTTAAGTGCTTTTAAGAAATGTCAATATGAAAATTGGCTTATTATTAAACAAAATCTGTAAAAATATTAATTCCTGATGGAGGATGGTGCACTCCTTATGGTTGTCTTTTTGAAGCAGTGGCATGGTTGTGCCACTGGTGTGAACTGTGTGCTCTCTCCGATACTGCAAGCAGAGGCAGGGTTGTCCCTACAACATCAGAGGAGAACAGGGCATGGAACCTGCCAAGATCTAGCAATTCAGCCAGCTTCATAGCAGTGCTTGAAAGCTGTAGAGCAAGGAGCTTGTAAGCACTGCTCTCCTTGCTTAAGAGACTTCCAGCGCTGATGAACTTCAGAAGTGGCCAGTCTCCAATGATATCCAATGACCATAAACATAGGGTCTCTTATTTGTTTTGAGCCAGTGTGAATTTCATGGACCTCGTCTAAACTTCTCCCTACAGCTCCTCCACTTCTGTGATCGAGCTCGGATGCGAAGAGCTCCAACAACTACTCAACCAATGCACAGTCATGATATCCCTCACAAATGCTCTCTCACAATTCGGTCCTATTATGAACAAGAAAAATTAAGCGGTCTATATCCAGCTTTGACATGATTGATGAATGCTGACAGCACATATTCTAACTACTATCAAAACAAGAAATGCAAATATACTGCTAAAAAGGAATTTTCCAGGTATAGCCTAGAAACCAGACAGAAAAATGGACAGCACATGGATGAAACATACAGTACAGACCAAAAGTTTGGACACACCTTCTCATTTAAAGATTTTTCTGTATTTTCATGACTTTGAAAATTGTACATTCACCCTGAAGGCATCAAAACTATGAATTAACACATGTGGAATTATATACTTAACAAAAAAGTGTGAAACAACTGAAAATATGTCTTATATTCTAGGTTCTTCAAAGTAGCCACCTTTTGCTTTGATGACTGCTTTGCACACTCTTGGCATTCTCTTGATGAGCTTCAAGAGGTAGTCACCAGAAATGGTTTTCACTTCACAGATGTGCCCTGTCAGGTTTAATAAGTGGGATTTCTTGCCTTATAAATGGGGTTGGGACCATCAGTTGTGTTGATCCCCGACTCACATTAAAAATGGACATATCTCCATTTTTTTTGGACTGAATTGTCTGCCCCTCCCTTCCAAAATAAGACATGTAAACAGCACTACAGACTGTAATGGATACATGTTCTATCCATAAAAAACAAGGATAAAACACATATGTGAAAAATAGATGTCTGGATGAGGCCCAAAACTGTTGGCACCCTTGAAATTGTTCCAGAAAATGAAGTATTACTCCCAGAAAATTATTGCAATTACACAATTTGTTGTGCACATATTTGTTTCCTTTGTGTATTGGAACAACACAAAAAAAACTGAGAAAAAAATGGCAAATTGGACATTTCACACTAAACCCCAAAAATGTGCCAGACAAAATTGTTGGCACCCACAACTTAATATTTGGTTGCACACCTACCACCTTGTAATCAGCCAGTGGGCCTGTATCTAGGGTTACAGATACTCACTGTGCTGTTTAGTGACATGGTGTGTACCGCACTCAACATGGACCAGAGGAAGCAAAGGAAAGAGTTGTCTCAGGAGATTAGAAAGAAAATTATAGACAAGCATGTTAAAGGTAAAGGTTATAAGACCATCTGCAAGCAGCTTGATGTTCCTGTGACTACAGTTGTACATATTATTTAGAAATTTAAGATCCATGGGACTGTAGCCAACCTCCCTGTATGTGGCCGCAGGAGGAAAATTAATGACAAATCAAAGAAACGGATAATACGAATGGTAACAAAAGAGCCCAGGATAACTTCTAAAGAGATTAAAGGTGAACTTCAAGCTCAAGGAACATCAGTGTCAGATCGCACCATCCGTCGTTGTTTGATCCAAAGTGGACTTCATGGGAGATGACCAAGGAGAACACCATTGTTGAAAAAAATCATAAAAAAAGCCAGACTAGAATTTGCCAAACTACATCTTGGTAAGCCACAAAGCTTCTGGGAGAATGTCCTATGGACAGATGAGACAAAAATGGAAGTTTTTGGCAAGGCACATCAGCTCTATGTTCACAGATGGAAAAATGAAGCATATCAAGAAAAGAACACTGTCCCTACTGTGAAACATGGAGGAGGCTCGGTTATGTTCTGGGGCTACTTTGCTGCATCTGGAACAGCGTGTCTTGAATCTGTGCAGGGTACAATGAAATTTCAAGACTATCAAGGGATTCTAGAGAGAAATGTGCTGCCCAGTGTCAGAAAGCTTGGTCTCAGTCGCAGAGCATTGGTCTTGTAACTAGATAATGACCCAAAACACACAGCTAAAAACACCCAAGAATGGCTAAGAGGAAAACATTGGACTATTCTGAAGTGACCTTCTATGAACCCTGACCTAAATCCTATTAAGCATCTTTGGAAAGAGCTGAAACATGCCATCTGGAAAAGGCAACCTTCAGACAACTGGAGCAGTTTGCTCATGAGGAGTGGGCCAAAATACCTGTCGAGAGGTGCAGAAGTCTCATTGACAGTTACAGGAATCGTTTGATTGCAGTGATTGCCTCAAAAGGTTGTTCAACAAAATATTAAAGTTAAGGGTACCATCATTTCTGTCCAGGCCTATTTCATGAATTTAATTTTTTTAAAAAAATCTGTGGAAGCAGGGCTGAAAAGCAATGTCTGACTTTCATTTGTTCATTTTCATAGATTTTTAATTTATTACTTTTGTCAGATTCAAGTTATTTCTGTGACCATTGTGGGTTTTTATTTCATTAAACGAGGGGTACCAACAATTTTAACCACGTGTGTATGTCTCTGTGTCAGCAGTGGAGTGTTCCTGGGTCTCCTGCCATAGGGTTTCATTTAATTCAAATGTCAACGGATAGTTTGCGCTGACACTGATGAACCCTGAACCTGCAGGACTGCTTGAATTTCTTTGGAACTTGATTGGGGCTGCTTATTTACCATCCAGACTATCCTGCATTCTAACCTTTCATCAACTTTTCTTTGCCGTCCACAACCAGGGAGATTCGCTACAGTGCCATGGGTTGTAAACTTCTTGATGATATTGCACACAGTGGACAAAGGAACATCAAGATCTCTGCAGGTGGACTTGTAAACTTGAGATTGTTAATATTTTTAAATAATTTTGGTTCTCAAGTCCTCAGACAGTTCTCTTCTCTTCTTTTTGTTCCCCATGCTTAGTGTGGCACACACAGCCACGCAATACAATGATTGAATCAACTTCTCCCCTTTTTATCTGGTTTCAGTCACTACGGTTACTAGCCACAGATGAGTTTGAATGAGCATCACATGCTTGAAACCTAGTTGTTTACGCACATTTTTTTGAAAGGCGCCAACAATATTGCCCAGTCCATTTTTGGGGTTTAGTGTGAAATTATGTCCAATTTGCCTTTTCTTCTCTGGTTTTTTTTTGTGTTGTTCCAATACACACAATAAACATGTGTATAACAAAACATGTGTAATTGCAATAATTTTCTGGGAGAAATACTTCATTCTCTGGAACAATTTCAAGGGTGCCATGACTGTATCTTTGAAAGACAAAAAAAGGGGGTGGGGTGGAAAAGCGCAGTGCTTGTGTGAACCTGTATGGAAGTAGAATATACGTGCAGATACAGTGGTCTGCTCACCTGAGTGGGTTGTGCAGACCGCACAACCCAGGTTAAACAGCTACTGGCACTGATAGCGCTGCCACGATGCCTTCAGTGTCTCCTCTGGATTAGCAGATGGAGCTTCCAATCATGTGATTCCGGGTGGGGTCACATGGGTGATGACATCATCGCAGGTACTACAGGTCCTGCAGCTGAAATTGTATCCAGTTCTCTGCAGCCTCCAGCCACAACTCCCAAGGGAAAAGTGAACAGTGTGCAAATTGAAGTGGTCAGTGGGACGCTAGAAAATTGGATAAGGCGCTGGAAAAGGATAAAACAAACCTCTTTATTGAAGCTCTAATGCCCACAATGCGTTTCTGCAGCGGTCCGCTGCCTTCATCAGGTGGAGATAATAAATTGGACTTTATTGAAGGTTTGTGTACTGTAAAACGGGCCGTCATTACTGCGTCATAGAGAAATTGAGCTGCGTCACAGAGCCGGGAGAGAGTCGCGGTTGCGCGGCTAAAGAAGCGTGAGGATAGCCACGCCATTTTTGTTTTTTTGTTTGTCCTTTTTCTTCTTCGCTCTGCCGGAGATTGACGAAGGGGAGTGGCTGATTCTGAAAAGACTCTAAGTGCTCGACCTTTTCTCATAGAGTCACCGATTACCGAAGGAGTTGATTGTAGCGGCTGGCAACGATTAACTAGGGGGGCACCGTCATGAGTGAAACAGATGATGTCTGAGACCTTGATGGAGGGGACGCCCAAGACGCAGCAGCAGCCGATTCCTCAGCTGGAGAAGGAGCCGCAGCATCTGAAGCGATGGCCCTGATAATGCCAATTGCCTTGCCGTACGTACCGGGGGCCAAATGGTTACCGACGTATGAAGGTAAACCCGGTACCTTAGCAGCTTTCAAACGTAAAATGTGTGCGGTGCTGGACATGTATGCAATGACAGGAAAATGAGGCGTCCTGCTGCGCATTGGTGCCACAGATCCTAGAGGGGTGCATGGACGGATTCCTCCACAAAAGGCCCTCATAGCATTCACACACCTCCACCTTCCACCTCAGACCACCAGAGGGAGCCCGTTAGGGATATAAATAGGGAAGGTGGAGCTAGGCAGTGCAGTCTAGAGAACAGTTTCCTCAGGGGACAGAGGTAGTTCCAGTCCCTCTAGAGAGAGTTCAGACTCATAAAGCTCAGACTATTGAGCCAACGGCGTGCCGACGCCATAAGAACGGTGAAGAGTAGCGAGGCCTACTGCCAGTGTGAAGCCAAGTGAGGGCCCCGAGCGGCCAAAGGCAAGAGGAGTGAGCGAGCTACATAGGGGGCAGAGGAGCTTAACCAGCTCACCCCACAAGCATTTACCGGACACCGGGTCCGCGTCTGCAGGGATTCCTAAGGACCGGCAGAAACAACCGGAACCCCTGGCAAACTATATGTCCCAGGAACACCAGAAGCTGACCGTTATCCCAGGGTCAGGAGTCACTGAGGCCCAAGAGACCAGGGAGTGTGATCTCCAACAGAAGGCCCTACCACCAGGTCAGCCGCTGCAAGACAGAGACCAAGTTAGGCCTAGCTTCAGGCAGGTCATAAACGTATCAGGAAAAGGCAAGAAACAGGAGGCCCCACACCCGCTCACTGGGGTGAGTCCTGAAATGCACCCTTCACCCTACAGTGCCCTGGATCGTGCCTGAAACACCACCAGTAAAGGTACTGAAGTGAACTGTTGTGAGTGTGCCTATTCTTCTTCTGACCCGGCTGGGTCCCCTCTGTCCTGCATCCCCTCTCCTACGCTGCCCTGAGGCCCCGCTCCACCTGTGGGGAGCCGCGCCAACTAAGCTGCCTGACCACCGGCCTCAGAGGACTGTAGCAGCGCTGGTGGTCCACACCAGACACCACGGGTGGCGTCACGAACTTTCCCCTATCCCACTTACTTTCCCCCTTTTTCTTTTTAAGAGTGACCCCAGGGTACGGGCCCGGGAGCCGGCCACCGCGACATCCCCCAAAACTAACAGCAAGGCCCGGGCGCCGAGTCATCCCCAACACCCTGGGCGCGTCAATAGCAGCGAGTCTCCGTTGTGCAGGGACAATTAATAGGTGCAGCGGAGCTAGAAGCTGAGACTTGGAGCGATGCTGATGGAGACTCTATAGAAAATGTGTTTGATAAGCTCAAAGCTGCTTTTGAAAAATGCACACAGTCTGAACTAAGGATGCTATTCTACCAATGCAAGCAGAGACCGCAAGATACCATCAGAGACTTTGCCCTACGTTTACAAGCGGCACTCCGGTCCATAAAACAGGTAGATCCAGCAAGTGTGCAAGATGAAGATAAATTGCTTGCAGAACAGTTTATGAATGGGTTGAGATCAGACTTTCATCGTCAGCAGGTGCACATGTGGGTCCTAGATCATCCAGATGTGGATTTTAATACCTTAAAGGACCGTGCTATAACTGTGCTACGAGACCCATTACCTACAAAACCTGCAATCATATCCTGGCAGGTTAATACCTCTCACATGAACTTAGAGTCTAAACCTAAAGACTCTGTAAAATCGGTAGGACAAGCTGTCGTACCCGAATCTGCTGATGACCTACGTAATCAAGTGTTACAACTAACCAAAAACATGGACTACGTGCTAAAACTCTTGCAAGCCAGGCCGGAGGCACAACCACCAAGCAAAATCCAGTTAGCTGAATCACCTGAGGATGTTCAGTGGATGAGGAGAAAGCTCATGTTGCCCGTGCAGGGGACCAGCGCACCATTCCGACGCAGAGCCACCGACCACACGGATTCTTCAGGACAACCCGTTTGCCCTTGTTGCAACAAACTGGGCCACTTTGCAAGAAGATGTCGTTTAAACCCGAGATTCCTGGGTCCCAGGGCCAACCCCCAGGAATAAAACAGCAGGGCCCATATGACAGGCGTGTGTATGTGGGAGGCCGCCCGTACGTCAACATTACGCTAGAAGGAATCCCCACATCGGCCCTATTGGACACTGGGTCACAAGTCACCACCATCCCACATATCCTTTACAAGCAATTTTGGTCTGATGCTGATCTTAGCCCCCCAGACTCTAGTCTTGTCATTTTAGCAGCTAATGGTCAACCACTGAATCAGGTGGGGTTTAGAGAGGTGACAATAAAGCTGGGGAGGGTGAAGATGAGATGCCAGGGGTTATGTGTGGTAGAAGATGACCCCAATAACAAATGTCCTTACATGGTGCTTGGTACTAATGTGATTGAAAACTGCCTTGAAGAAGTGCTGTTTTCACTCCAACAGATTACAGAGACTGCTGGCATTGGGCAGAGGAGAGTCCTACAAAGAGAAATCCGTGCCTTAATTCACAAGCAACAGGTAAATCTGTCTTGAGGGGAGATTGGCAGTGCGCGGGTAACGGACCCGTTTCCCATTGTATTACCACCAAACAGTGAAATGATGATATGGTGTCGAGCAGCTATGGGTATCAGAAGAAAGGAATACCAGGCAATTGTAGAACAGGTATATTCAGAGCATAGACCTACACTGCTGACAGCTAGAGGGGTGGTGGATGTAGGCAGGGGAAGAGTACCAATCCGTGTGTTGAATTGTGGTGAGGAAGAAGTGAAACTACCCCGGTATGCTACTGTAGCAAAGCTGTACACTGTCAGTAATAACAACACACAGACACTAGAGCCCTTGCCCCCGTCAAGTCAGGCGGAGGACAACAACCCCAAGGGACAGCTGGAGGAGTGGTGTCAGTGTGTCACCCCAGGCCTGGATGCCACAAATACTAAAGGCTGTGTCTGAGAGCAGGAGGGAGGTTCCCTGGTCAGGGACAATTAGCATACAGCACCTCCTGTCCCAGGCCAGTAGGGGGAGCTGGCTGCCCCTATAAAAGCTGTAACTGAGGGCAGGGTTAGGGAGAACTGGACGACCTAGCTCAGGACTGAGACTAGTCCCAGAGAAGTAGGGACAGTTCAGCTGTAGCCAAGGAGTCCGTGAGGCAGAGGAGAAGCTGCGAGCCAGGGACAGAGGCGACGAGAGCCGGTCCTGGATGAGAGAACTACACTACCGGACATTGGGGTCCGAGGCTGTCAGGGTTGTAAGCCCAGCAGCAGAGTAACCAACCCGGGAGGGATTTCAGGTCCCTTGGCCTAAGAAGCCTGGAGGCTCCGCCACACAGAGGGACCAGTACAGCACGGAGAAGCAAAAGTTACCTAAGGCCCGAGTCGCAAGCCATACAGGCGAAGTACACGGCCAGCTCAGGAACGTGGGCTATTACACCACGAAAAGGGGGATAGTCAGCAAGGGCAGAGAGAGAACGGTAGGCCTTCACACTCACCCTGACCAGTGGGGCTCGCCCGAATGCTCTCAGACACCCAGGCCCATTCCTACCCAGTACTCCTGTTGGGTCAATAGTAATACCTACAATAAAGACCCTGGACTGTTTGAAGCGGACTCTGAACTCTTATTACTGCGGCCTGCACTATCACCCCCAGCATTCACCTACACTGCCCTGAGGCTACACTCTTCCCGTGGGGAGTTGTCCTACCCCTGTGCTGCACACCAACATCAGCCTCAGTGGTCTGCCTCGCAGCGGCGGTCATTCCTGACCGCAATCCACAGGTGACGTAGTCGGACATTCAAAAACACTGATAAATAGGCTGCCACAATTTGGTCTGACCACCCTGAGCCATGGGATCGGGTTGCCACTACTACCCCCAGCATCGCATAGAAGCCCGGTTCCGGGTACCCCATGGCCCAGGGGGCGAGTCAGCTTTGGCGTAGTCGGCAGGATTGTGACCAACCCGCCACAAACTGGTATTGCGTGCCTGAAAAAGACTTTATACTTACCTGAGTGAAGTTTCCCGCCATGCGTAGCCATTGCCCGCCATCTTCAGCCGTTTCCCGCCATCCTCAGTCGCTTTCCCGCCATCGGGCGCCATCTTCGTGACGCCGCGCGGGAAGAAGAGGGGCGTAGACGTCCAAACCGCGCGAGACCCGAAGCACCGCCCTCCTCACAGACGCTGCGCAAGGTCCTGGAAGGAGAGAAAGAGACGCTGACGTCACCAGGACGCGACGCAAGTCCTCGCCCGGAGCAGCACCAGCGGAGCCGCAGCCTACGAAAGAGGAACAATGGAAGGTAGGCCACGGTTAACTAGGGGGAAGGAAGATGTCGGACGCGAAGGGACCTTCTACCACCAGCGTGGCGGCAGCAGCGGTGATGCCGTTCTCCATGCCCTACATCCCCGGAGCGGCCTGGCTGCCCCAATACTCAGGGGAATCCCATACATTAACTGACTTTAAGGAAAGACTGCACAGTTTATTTAAAGTTTATCCCCTGACAAAAGAACAGAAAGTGAGCATTCTGACGGGGCAGCTAACCGGTGCAGCCCAGCGGGAAGTGAAATCATGGTCAGATGAGGAGAAAAGGACTGTAAAGGACATTCTGACCCAGCTGCGGAGTACCTTTGATACCCGTACCTCAGCTGAAATTAAAATGCAGTTCTACGGATGTAAGCAACGGGCACAAGACAGCATTAGAGACTATGCCCTAAACTTGCAAGAAGCCTTGAGAGCAATCAAACAAGCTGACCCTGACAGCGTGCAGGATACAGATAAGCTATTAACTGAACAGTTCATAGAAGGTCTGCTGTCTAGTGCCCACAGAACCCAGCTGCGCCTCATGGCCTTTCAGAACCCTGGCCTGACCTTTGCCCAGTTTAAGGATAGGGCCATCCGGGTGCTCCGAGAACCCGCGCCAGGTGGCGCTATAGCTTCCCGGCGCCCTGCCATCACTTACCACCAGGGGGCAGCGCCCTATCCCGCAGACCTTGTGGGGGCTGATGCGCAGGCCCTAAATCCATCCCCGCCTGCAAACCTGCACCATCAGGTCCAAGAACTAACAAACCGTGTCACTGTATTGACCAGGACCGTACAGTCGTTACAGATGGACCCATCAGGACCAATCAAGCTGGCTTCAAGTCCGGAGGATGTCCCGTGGCGTCGACAGAGGAGGATCCCGTCTTTCAGAGGGAGGCCCGCCGACCGTTACACTGAGGATGGACAGCCGATTTGCCGCCGTTGCAGCCAGCCGGGACACATAGCCAGGTACTGTACTTTAAATGGGTCCGACCTGGGGCAGAGGGCCAATCCCCAGGCATAAGGTCATCAGGCCCGTATAATTGGCGTGATAAGTACGTAGGGGGACGCCCGGTTTTACCCGTAGTGCTGGACGGTATCTCCATGAGAGCACTGCTGGACACCGGGTCCCAAGTGACTACCATCCCCTATGTACTTTTCAAGCAGTACTGGAGTGACACTGACATAACCCGCTATCCAGACAGTGACTTGAGCATCATCGCCAGCAATGGTCAACCCGTGCCGCAGGTGGGGTTCAGAGAGATGACCATCAAGATTGGTAAAGTTGAACTGCCGGCACAGAGAGTGATCATTGTGGACATTGACCGTCGAGAAAGTCACCCTAAAATAAACTTGTGTACTAACGTGATTGAAAATTGTCTTTCAGAAGTGATTGTAATTTTGCAGCAGGTGGCGATGAATGCGAGCTCCAGCCAACAGAGGGTCCTCCAGAAAGAGACAAGAGCCCTGATGAGACGGCAACAGGTAGAACTGTCTGGTGGTGAGATCGGTAGCGCGAGGATGAGCGACCCGTTCCCCATTGCCATGCCTCCCAAAAGTGAAATGATGATCTGGTGTCGGACTGCAATCGGGTTAAGAGGGAGAGACTACCAAGCCTTGGTAGAACCCGTGTACTCAGACAGCAGGCCCACCATTTTGACAGCCCGGGGGGTGGTTGATGTCCGCCATAGAAGGGTGCCCGTCCGGATCTTAAACATTGGGGAAAGGGAAGTACACTTGCCCCGGTACGCTACATTAGCCAAATTGTTTGCTGTCGAACACAATGCTCTCAGGGTCGTGGAACCCTTGCCTCCATCTCCACCGGTGGAGGGTAATGGCTCCCAGAAACCTAAGGAGGACTGGTGCCAGAAACTCCACGTGGGTGCTGACTCCACTCCCTTGCACCAAAAACAAGGAGTCTAGCACCCGCTAGACTTCGGCAGGGTGAAAGGGGTAGAACACCACATCCCCACGGGGAGCCACCCACCAATAAAAGAGAGATACAGACCTGTACCCCCTGCACATTATCAGAACGCAAAGGGCATGCTGAGAGAAATGAAAGAAGCCGGGGTCATTAGAGATAGCTGTAGCCCCTGGGCAGCCCCCTTGGTTCTGGTAAAAAAGAAAGATGGTACCATGAGAACGTGCGTGGACTATAGACAAGTCAATCGTATCACCCATAAAGACGCGTACCCGTTACCTAGGATAGAGAAGTCTTTAGCCGCACTAAAATCAGTTAATTTCTTCTCTACTTTGGACCTTACTTGCGGGTACTGGCAGGTTCCTGTGGCACAGGCTGACAAGAAGACCGCCTTCACCACCCCGATGGGATTGAGTGAATTCAACTGTATGCCATTCGGGCTCTGCAATGCACCCGGGACCTTCCAGAGGCTGATGGAATGCCGTCTAGGGCACCGAAACTTCGAGACGGTCCTACTTTACCTGGACGACGTGATTGTCTTTTCGAAGACTTACTAGGACCTTCTAAAGCACCTGGCCGAGGTGTTCGAAGCCCTGGCAGGCTATGGCCTGAAAGTGAAGCCCTCAAAGTGTCACCTGTTATAACCGAAGGTACAGTACCTAGGGCACGTGGTGAGTGCTGAGGGAGTAGCCCCCGACCCCGACAAGGTTACAGCCATCAAGAGCTGGCCAAGCCCCTCTAACATCAAAGAAGTGAGGCAATTCCTCGTTTTGGTAGGCTACTACCGAAGGTTCATCCCCGGGTTCACTAAGATGGCAGCTCCAATGCAGGACCTCCTGATAGGTCAGTCTAAATCCAGAAGTCACAAGCCACCCTTCAAGTGGGACAAGCCGGAAGAGGAGTCCTTCCGCCAGTTGAAGATGGCCCTCGCGGGGGATGAGATCCTGGCCTACCCCGATTATGGCCAGCCTTTATCCTCCACACAGACACCAGTAATGTGGGGCTAGGAGCCGTACTGTCCCAAAACCAACAGGGCAGAGAAAGGGTGATCGCGTACGCCAGCCGGAAGCTGAGTCCCACTGAAAAGAACCCGGAGAATTACATCTCCTTCAAGCTAGAATTCTTGGTGGAGGTGTGGGCCGTCACAGAACAGTTTAAACATTACCTGGCCTCCGCAAAGTTCACGGACAACAACCCGTTGACACACCTGGACAATGCAAGACTTGGTGCCCTAGAACAGCGGTAGATGGCCCGGCTATCAAATTATGACTTCACAATCAAATACCGGGCAGGCAGAACCAATGCCAATGCAGACGCTCTATCAAGAATGCCCCACCTAACCGAAGGAGAAGAAGACTCGGGAGAGCTGGAGGAAGTAGAGCTCCCTGCGTTCCACCGGTATGGGGCCACTCAGTATTCTCACCGGGTAAGAGACAAAGATCTAACCACCGTCATGTTCAACCCCTTACCACACCACGGCTGGGCTGAAACGCAAGATAGTGACCCTGCAGTTCGCCTGGTGAAAGACCTGTTAACCCAGGCAGACGCTAGCCCTGGCACGGACGCTCCAGAGGAAGCCAAGCAGTTATGGAAGGAGAAAAGCAGGCTATTCCTCTACGAAGGTAAGCTGTGCCGAAGGCTGGTCAACCATCGGACGCACGAGCTGACCTGGCAAGTAGTGGTCCCGAGACAGGATGCAGCAATGGTCCTGGAGGCCTACCATGACAGAGCGGGACACTTCGGGTGGAAGACACCGGAGTTCCTACCGAGAGAGCGGTTCTACTGGATCGGTATGAGAGGGGCCATAGAGAAGTGGAGCAGGGACTGCGGCCCATGTCACCTCAGAAGGAAGGACCATACCAGCCAGAAGACACCCTTGAGGCCCATCGTCACCAGGCAGCCTCTTGAGCTGGTAGCTCTGGACCACGTGAAACTGGCTCCAAGCCGGTCGGGCTACGTCTATGCCCTGACAATAGTGGACCACTATTCCCGGTTCCTGGTGGTGGTTCCTGTTAAAGACTTGACAGCCCAAACAGCGGCCAGAGTCTTCCAACAACACTTCTGCCGTCCATACGGGTATCCAGAACAGGTCTTGACAGATCAAGGTCCAGCGTTTGAGGCGGAAGACTTCCAGGAGTTTTGCAACCTCTACGGCTGTAGGAAGATTCGGACAACGCCTTACCACCCGCAAACCAACAGGCTGTGTGAGGAAATGAACAATATCGTCATCGATCTCCTCAAGACGTTGCCCCTCAAATAACGCAGCCTGTGGCCAGAGAAGCTGCCAGACCTGATAGACTTGTACAACCATATCCCGGTGAATGCTACCAACTGCACCCTGGCTTACCTGATGCAAGCAAGACCAGGTAAGCTGCCTATGGACCTGGAGATGGGAGTCCTGACACCCGAGGACACCTCCCCAGATGCGGACTGGGATACGGAACGGCGGCTACAGTACAAGAAGGTACAGGAGAGTGTGGAGTGGAGTCTGGCTCAAGCGAGAGAAAAGCAACCAACACGCCCCTGCTGGTCCCCTGGAACCTGGTGAGCAGGTCCTGAAGTGGAAGAGAAGGCTTCACAAGCTAGATGACCAGTGGGAGAGCGACCCGTACACAGTACTGCCATCCAACCACGACAACCCTAAAGTATGTGTAATTACCAAGGATGGAGGAGAAACCACTAGCACTGTCTCCAGAGACCACCTAAAACGATGCCCCGAGCAACTGCAGAATCCAAGTGAAGATCAAGATGACCTTGAGCCAGCAGTGGACAAGGAGCAAATGGTCAGCACCGTTCTCGGAGAGTTCCCCCGGTCCTGGACTCAGATAAACGATGCCATAGTGGTACCCATCCTACACTTCCTTCAACTTACCCAGCAGGAGCCTACAGGAGAGCAGGAAGAACAAGAAGAACAAGCAGCTCCGGAGGCAGAAGAACCCATGCCAGCAGCCCAGGAGAGTCAACCCTCTGACAGTGAGCCTGCCATGCCTGCGGTAAGCCAAAGGACCCGCAGACAGCTTCCTGCCCTGCCTGTAAACCCAGCTAGTAGCTGTACCCTAAATGCTAGTGGGGAAAGCCAGGTTAGACCACCACCAGACAGTGAGTTACGCAGGTCAACCCGGAGCACTAGAGGTCAAATACCAGCTCGCTGGAGGATCTAAATGCACAGTGTATATATTTAATGTTTTATGTTTGTACCCTGGTTATTAATGATGTGTTTCCAGTTTCCCTAGATACAATGGACTGACAGGTTATGGACTGTGAATAACCAGAACTACCATGTAGATAGTTGCACTTGGTGCCCTCTTGTGAAGATGGCCACAGAAGAAAAACCTGTCCCTTGGCCTAAGAAGCCTGGAGGCTCCGCCACACAGAGGGACCAGTACAGCAAAAGGTACCTAAGGCCCGAGTCGCAAGCCATACAGGCGAAGTACACGGCCAGCTCAGGGACGTGGGCTATTACACCACGAAAGGGGGGATAGTCAGCAAGGGCAGAGAGAGAACGGTAGGCCTTCACACTCACCCTGACCAGTGGGGCTCGCCCGAATGCTCTCAGACACCCAGGCCCATTCCTACCCAGTACTCCTGTTGGGTCAATAGTAATACCTACAATAAAGACCCTGGACTGTTTGAAGCGGACTCTGAACTCTTATTACTGCGGCCTGCACTATCACCCCCAGCATTCACCTACACTGCCCTGAGGCTACACTCTTCCCGTGGTGAGTTGTCCTACCCCTGTGCTGCACACCAACATTAGCCTCAGTGGTCTGCCTTGCAGCGGCGGTCATTCCTGACCGCAATCCACGGGTGGCGTAGTCGGACATTCAAACTTAGTCCTGTTTAGTTTTGCTATCTTAGGTGTTTAGCAAGCTCAAGGTTTCTCATGACATATCATCCTATCCAAGGGCCCCTTTAAGGTGGCATGCCACTCTGCCTCTTCATTGAGGTCCAGGTCGCGCTAATCTCTGTCCCCTTAGTCTCCTTTTGGTAGCTCACCCAACAGCAGCACTGCTCACAGACACTTCTTGCTGCTACTTAAAATATACATATATGTATTTGTAACTTAAACCATGTGTCTTTTAGTACCCTTTTTTAATCAATTTCTATAAATAATTGTGTAACTTTAGAAAGTCATTGCATCACTTATCGTACTTACAGTTGGGAAAAAAAGTATTTAGTCAGCCACTAATTGTGCAAGTTCTCCCACTTAAAAAGATGAGAGAGGCCTGTATTTGACATCATAGGTAGACCTCAACTATGAGAGACAAAATGAGAAAGCAAATTCTGAAAACCACATTGTCTGATTTGGAAAGAAACTGTTTTCAAATTTTGGTGGAAAATAAGTATTTGGTCAATTACAAATAAGCAAGATTTCTGTCTCTCACAGACCTGTAACTTCTTCTTTAAGAGGCTCCTCTGTCTTCCACTCATTACCTGTAGTACTGGCACCTGTTTGAACTAGTTATCAGTATAAAAGACACCTGTCCGCAACCTCAAACAGTCACACTCCAAACTCCACTATGGTGAAGACAAAAAGAGCTGTCGGAGGACACCAGAAACAAAATTGCACCAGGCTGGGAATGTTAGAACCCTCCTGTTTGCTTTTTCCCATCTTGTGTTTTGCGGTCACGAGACTTTATATTCTAGCTCCGCCCTTTTGGCTGTGCTGGACTTCTGTGTTTGACTGTTTCTCTAGCCAGGTGCTTCTATGCCTTTCTCTGTCAGTTCATTTGGTCCTTCTGGGACCTCTAGTACTTTTTTGTCTGTTTGTCTTTTTGTGTTCTGCAACAACTTCTCTGTTTAGGAGGTGTCACATTTTTGTCCCAGTCCTTAGTTCTTTTAAGGACCCCTCCCCTTATGCTATAGGTCTTCGTTCAGACTAGCCGAGGACTAAGGCGGGTCTATTCGCTAGGAACAGGCAGCTCACTACATCGTAGGGAGTCAGCTTAGTTTTACTGTAGGGACAGTTTTCCCTGGTCTTTCCTTAGTACATGTTGCAGATCATAACAAGGAAGACTGAATCTGCAATAGGCAATCAGCTTGGTGTGAAGAAATCAACTGTGGGAGCAATAATTAGAAAATGGAAGACATACAATACCACAGATAATCTCCCTCGATCTGGGGCTCCACACAAGATCTTACCCCGTGGGCTCAAAATGATCTTAAGAACGGTGAGCAAAAATCCCAGAACCACACAGGGGGACCTAGTGAATGACCTGCAGAGAGTTGGGACCAACGTTACACAGGCTGCTGTGACGCCCAGCTGCGCTTGGTATCACAGATCCTAGAAGGGTGTATTGAAGGATTCCTCCACAAGAGGCCCCTATAACCGTTCCCACATCTCCACCTTCCACCTCAGACCAGCGGAGGGAGCCCGTTCGGGATATAAAAGGGAAGGTGGAGCCAGGCAGCAGTGAGTTGTGAGTAGTGTTGAGCCACCCCCGCAGTGTTCGAGTTCGGTTCGTCGAACACCCGTATGTTCGCCGAACTGTTCATCGAACACCTTCGAACACCGTTAAAACCAATGGCAGGCAAACAAAAACACATAGAAACACATAGAAAACATGTTCAAAGGTGTCCAAAAGCTGATAAACTGCTCAGAAGACACAACAAACACATGGAGAAGTGACAAGTACATATAGTCATGCGAAAAGAAAAGCGGTGGAGGAGTAAAAGGAGGGGGAAACACAGATATAGGCATGTCATGCCCTTCTAAAACCAAAAAACTGCAAAGCCGACACGGCCAATCCGTTCCTGCCCGTACGACCTCCGTGTCGCCGGGTTTGTGCCAGAGCCGCGGTGGACCCTGACGGCCAGCCCCCCTCTCCCAATACTGGTGCCTGTCCGCTGGTGGGTCGAGCGAGCCCCCCTGCGGTGGAGGCAGGTCTAATCTTTTTAATTTAAATTGTCTCTCTAATTTGAATGAGTACACTTTAAATCCTTTTACAAGGATCTATTGGAGGGCAAGTCTCATGCCAGCAGCCGCGTAATTCCAGCTCCAGTAGCGTCCACTAAAGCAAATGCAGTTAAAAAGCTGTTATAAGGATCGAGCTTGGCGGTCCACCGCAAGGCGTCCTACTGCCAGTCCCAGCCCCTGTGCCTTGGGGTGCCTCCCCGAAGCTCTTCACTGAGTGTCCCGGGGGCCCGAACCATTTCCTTTGAAAAAATTAAGTGTCCAAACTACAGGTGGTGTAGCTTGCTTAACAGCTGGGATAATCCGCTGACTAGCAGACACTGCTACTAGGCACAAAGTATTTCCTGGGCTAGATGCAGTTAAAAATTTGTAATTAGATACTCTCGTTGGATGCTGAGAAAGCATTCCATAGAGTCTCCTGGCACGCCATATATTATTCTCTTAAAAAGCTTGGGGTAGGGGTCTAGGGGACCCTTTTATAGGCAAAATCACGGCCCTGTATCGCAATACGTCACCTAGGCTGAAGATAGATGGAACATTTTCATCACCTTTCATAATCACCAATGGGGCAAGGCAGGGATGTCCTCTGTCCCCTCTCTTATACATCCTAGTGACGGAGCACCTGCTCTCATCAATTTGCCATAACCAATATTAGGTGGATTGAGGTGGGAGGCACCGAGTACAAGTGCTCTGCATTTGCTGATGATGTCCTAGTATATATCACTCAATCACATATATCCATCCCTGCTGTTATGGCTGAAATAGATCACTTTGTTACATGGTCAAATTTTAAAATCAATGCAGCGAAGTCTGAGGCCCTCGATGTCTCCCTCCCCAAATCCATACAGGATTCCATCCAGTCCAACTTTCCCTTTGCCTGGCCCTCACAGGGTATCAAATACTTAGGAATTCGTATTCATAGAGACCTCTCCCGTCTAGGTTATCTTCATTTTGGGCCCTTTATTGAACAACTCCATACAGACCACGGTTGGCAAGTTAGAACTGTAAGATTCACTACGTGAACCACTGGTGTTTTGTGGAAAAGCACATGTACACTGTGTTCCAAATTATTATGCAAAAAAGTGTTTAGGAGTGATAAGGTAAGAATCTTTTTGTTTGTCAGTTAAACTCATTGATGGTGATGTGTGTCAGGGCTCTTTATATCACTGTAAGCAATTGCAGACACCTGTGCTAATTAGTTTGGCAGGTGTGTCCAATGAAAGGCAAGACTACTTAAGAAGGCTGTCCCACATTATTAAGCAGCCTACATTTTCTGCCAAAATGGGAAAGAAAAAGGATGTGTCAGCTGCTGAGAAGCAACAAATTGTGGAGTGTTTAGGTCAAGGCATGACTACAATCAACATTGCCAAGACACTTCATCCTGATCATCGCACAATGAAGAAGTATGTAGCTGATTCACAGTACACACGTGTGCGTGCTGATAAGGGAAAATTGAGGACTCTTTCCTACAGGCAATTACGTCAGGTTAAAAGAGCAGCGGCAAAAAAGCCTTGTCATAGCAGCAGACAAGTTTTTGAAGCTGCTGGTGCCTCCAACGTCCCCCGAACAACAAGATGCAGGGTCCTTCAGAGGTTTGCAGCTGTGCATATGCCATCCTGTCGACCTCCTCTATCCACTTCACACAAGCAGAAACGGCTCCAGTGGGCCAAACAATACATGAAGACTGACTTCAAAACTGTTTTGTTCACCGATGAGTGCCGTGCAACGCTCGATGGTCCAGATGGATGGAGTGGAGGATGGCTGGTTGATGGACACCCCATGCAAACACGGCTACGGCGCCAACAAGGGGGAGGTGGAGTAATGTTTTGGGCTGGAATCATGGGGATTGTCGGCCCCTTTAGGATCCCTGACGAGGCAAAGATGAACTCCATAATGTATGTGGTGTTTCTCAAACAGCACTTCCTGCCATGGTTCAAGAAGAAGAACCGTGTATTCCGCAGCAAGATCATTTTCATGCATGATAATGCCCGGTCTCATGCTGCACATAACACATCTGCATCTCTGGCTGATATGGGCATAAAAGGGGACAAACTTATGGTGTGACCCCCATGCTCCCCTGATCTTAACCCCATTGAGAACCTCTGGAGCATCATCAAAAGGAGTGTCTATGATGGCGGGAGGCAGTTCACATCTAATCAACAGCTCTGGGAGGGTATTCTGTCCTCATGCAAAACAATTGAAGCAGAAACCATCCAAAACCTGATAAATTCAATGGACGAGAGAGTTCAGAAGCTCCTTTCGAACAAGGGGTCCTATGTGCAAATGTAACATCACCTAGAATAAAGTTTTGAGTTGAAAACTGTTTGATTTCAGTTTCTAATAACCTGCTAATGCTTATAATTTCAAAAATGACCATTTTTTTGTTCTCTATTAAAATGAAAAGGTTGATCGAAGAGTGTGGGGGATCTAAGTGTGTGGCAACCCAGTAGTCAGGATTATTTCGAATTCTGACAATCTGAGGATCATGTTGCAGGTAGTGCAGCAAGAAGGCACTCATGTGTCTTGCGCATCTAGGAGCTCCAAAATTATTTTCCGGGCTAGATGCAGCTAAAAATTATTATTGATTTGAAATCTGGTGGAGTTTAGTATAGATGGCCTAATAGAATCAGTACTGCTAACTGCTACAAGGCCCAAATTATTTTCCAGCCTAGATACAGATAAACATGATTAGCAATTTGAAAGCTTAAAATGGTTGGTGAAGTGATTTTAACAAATCGTCAAGCTTTTACTCTCCCCAGGATGACACAGGGGTAGAAAAGTCCTTTCTGATCCATAATTTGGTCATCTTTATGAACGTGAGTCTGTCTACATTATCAGTGGAGAGCTGCGTGCGCTTATCTGTCAGCACACCACCAGCAGCGCTGAACACACGTTCAGACAGAACGCTGGCTGCGGGGCATGACAAGATCTCCAAGGCGTAAGTGGCGAGCTCCGGCCATTTATCCAGATTGGAAGCCCAAAAAGAGCAAGGGTCCAGGGACACAGTCATGGCTTCAATGTTTACTTGGAGATACTCCTGTACCATCGTCTCTAGGCGCTGACTATGTGTCAGACTTCTTGTCTCCTGTGGCCTTGCAAAGCATGGGCTAAAAAAGTGGTGAAATGATTCCGCAAAATTGATGTTACCAGCAGATACTGTGTTTCTGTTACGGTTTGAGTGCTGAACACTCGACGGTCCCACGGTTGGCAAGTTGGAACTGTGAGATTCACTACGTGCACCACTAGTGTTTTGGGGAAAAGCACATGTAAGATTCTGCAACAGTCTCTGCTGATACTCCTGCATGTGTGCATCTCTTTCTATGGCAGGAATAATTTCTGAAAATTTACTTTTGTACCGGGGATCTAACAGTGTGGCAACCCAGTAGTCAGGATTATTTCTAATTCTCACAATTCGAGGTTCATGTTGCAGGTAGCGCAGCAAGAAGGCACTCATGTGTCTTGCGCATCCAGGAGCACCAAGTCCCTGTTGTGTTGGTGGCGAGGTAACAATCATGCTTCCTTCCTCTGCCCTCTCCCCCCCCAACCTCGCACAACAGAAAAGTGATCAAGGTCTCCCTCATCTGATGAGTCTTCCATCAGTTCGTCCTCCACTTTTCCTCACTAGTTTGGCTGCTACCATGCGCCCTGGTAAAACCATCTCCCCCATCCTCACATGCCTGCCGCCTTGGTGCTGCCGATCGTCTGGACCTTGCAGATGTTAGCCCTTCCGCATACAACTCCTCCTCCTCTACTTCCTCCACCTCCTCTTGTGCCACCACCTGACTCCGAATTCTGTTTAACATGTGCTCCAGCATGTAAATCACCGGAATAGTCATGCTGACAATGGCATCGTCAGCATTAAACATCTTGGTCGCCATTTCAAAACTGTGCAGAAGGGTGCATAGGTCCCTGATCTGAGCCCACTCCTCCAGCGTGATTTGCCCCACCTCTGGATCTCGTTGGCCCAGGCTATACGTCAGAACGTATTGCTCCAGGGCTTGTCGGTGCTGCCACAGTCGCTGCAACATGTGCAGAGTTGAATTCCACCGGGTAGGCACATCGCATTTTAGCCAGTGAAGTGGCAGGCCCAATGACTTCTGTAGAGATGTAAGTCGCTGAGCTGCGGGATGCGAATGGCAGAAGTGAGCACACAGCGACCGTGCCCTCTGCAGAAGGCCATCTAGTCCGGGATAGTGGGTTAAAATTTGCTGGACAACCAGGTTCAACACGTGAGCCATACAAGGCACGTGTGTGACATTGCCCCGGCGAAGGGCCGCACCCAGGTTTGCAGCATTGTCGCACACGGCCTACCCTGGTTGCAGGTCCAGTGGAGACAACCATTCATGAAACTGGTTCTCCAGAGCTGACCACAACTCCTCAGCTGTGTGACTCACATTTCCCAGACATTTCAAAGTAAAAACCGCCTGATGACGTTGAGCCCTGCTGCCAGCATAGTAAGGAGGTGTGCAGGATCCCTTCTGCACAGTTAGAAAGCTTGTGGCATGACCAGACAGGCTTTGGGTGCAGGTGGAGGACCGAGAGGAGGTTGAGGAGGCAGAAGCAGTGGAGGAACTTCGAGATAAAGAGGATTGACGCACAACTCGTGAGGACGGCAAGACATGGACAGCAGCCCCTTGTCTTGCTGTCACCATAGTTACCCAGTGCCCAGTCAGCAACATGTAACGCCCCTGTCCATGCCTACTCGTCCAAGTGTCTGTGGTGAAATGCACCCTGTCACACACAGAGTTTCTCAAAGAAGCGGTGATGTTGTGTGCGACATGCTGGTGGAGCGCAGGCACACCTTTCTTTAAGAAGTAGTGCCGACTGGGCATCTGGTACTGGGGCACTGCGACGGGCATAAGGTCTCGAAAATCCTCTGTGTCCACCAGGCGGAAAGGCAGCATTTCTGTAGCCAAGAGCTTGCAGATGGTGAAATTCAACCTCTTAGCTTTCTCATGGCTAGGAGGAAATGGTCTTTTACTTGTCCACATCTGAGGGACCGAGGGCTTGCTGTTGTGCTTAGACAGGGTTGAGATGGGTGTACCCGGCAAACTGCCGGTCTGTGAGGAAGATGCAGGCGGACATGTTAGGTTGCCTTGATCCAAAGGTGGTGCTATCGATGTCGGACAGCGCTCAACACCAGCTGGTGTTTCCACCTCCAAAGAAAATGATGACCTGCCAATCACGCTGGCTGTTGTGGGTAAAGAGGTGGCAGGTCTGCGTCCCAAAACAGGTGTGACTGCTGTCCCTCCCAGTCACAGAGGATGAAGAGGCCGCGGATGCACAAGATGTGGCAGACAGTGGTTGGCCCGGCCGGTAAGGCCGCATTATAGCACAGTGAGCTTCCCACTGCAACTTATGCTTCATATCCATGTGCCGGTTCATGCATGTAGTACTCAAACTATGTATTTTTTGGCCTCTACTTAGCTTTTGCTGACAAATGGTACAGATAACACGAGTTGGGTCATCCTTATCCATCTGAAAAAATGCCCAGGCTATGCAAGGCATAGCACCCATGCGACCTGAAGAGCCACCACGACTTGTGGTCAGAAGCAGAGTTGTGTTTGAGGATGCAGTTGTTGACGTGCTTCCAGTACTACGTCTCTGTCCAGGAAGGCGTAACCTAACCTCGTCGTCACTAGCATCCTCCTCCACCTCCTCTGCTGACCTCATCGACTGGCTGACTGTGGGTTGACAGTAAGTGGGATCTCCAACCTCGTCATCATCACCCTGTGTGTTATCACACCCGTCGTCCTCAGAGTCAACCTCTTCCTGCCCTGACCGAAAAGTCAAGTTGTCGCTCCAATCAGGTATTTGAGTCTCAACATCGTCTTCCTCATTGTCTCCACCAACAGGAGTTACTGTTTGGGAACGAGGGTCTACACTATGGTCAGAACCTTCTGCGTCTGGTCCTGGATCCGACTCAAAGATTCTGGGCATCAGTGCAGATCATTTCTTCGTCTGGATTCACAGAAGCTCTGGAGCCGACCTCTGATTCCCAGGCTATAGTATGAGTAAACAGCTGTGCAGACTCAACCATCTGTGTTACCCCATACTCAGACGGGCAGCTGGAGACTTGGGAGCTGTGAGGAAGCAAGTGCGATTTGGGTGACACCTTTGAGGACTGGAGTATTTGTGATGTTGAAGTTGATGTGGAGGAGAGCCCACTTAAAGGAGCACTTGATATCCGTTGAAGCACCTGCTGTTTTTGTGCCTCATCTGGAATTTTTAGCGATTGGCGTGGCCGTAAGAAAGGGATCTTATCACATTGTCCGCTAAAAGAAGTAGACATTTTAGTTTGGCTGGAAGATGGTCTTTATTCTGCAGATGTTACTGTTGCTTTAACACCTACCCCACGGACACAACCTTTTTTTCCCTTCCCAACACGCCTATTCCCCTTTCCACCAGCAGCAGGCCTTTTTCCACTCATTTTGGTGGTTAACTAATTGACAACTCTGGAGTTGTTTACACAAAAAACAATGGATGGGAACCGAGCAGAGCTGAGTACCAAACTGTGGTATTAGCCCAAAAGTATTGGCTGGGTTAGATGCAGAAAAAAAATATATTGAATTTGCAACCTGGTGGAGGTTAGTATAGATGGACTAATAGAACAAGTCCCACACACTGCTACAAGCCAAAATATTTTTTCAGAGCTAGATGCAGAAAAAAATTATATTGAATTTGCAACCTGGTGGAGGTTAGTATAGATGGACTAATAGAACAAGTCCCACACACTGCTACAAGCCAAAATATTTTTTCAGAGCTAGATGCAGATAAAAATTATATTGAATTTGCAACCTGGTGGAGGTCAGTATAGATAGACTAATAGAATGATGCTATGCCCAAAAGGTTTTACTTCACTAGGTGCAGTAAAAAAATGTGTATTCTATACACAGGGGGTGTAGCTTGCAACACAGATAGGCTACTCCATTGACTAACACACACTGCAAGAGGCCAAAAAGGATTTGCTTTGCTAGATTTAGCCAAATGCTGTGAAAAAAACTTGAACAGCACTGACAGACCTGCCTGGCAAAAAGTGATAGGAACTGATGTAACCTAGTCCTGAAAAGGACTCCAATTACAATTAGTCTTTACTCCCACAATCTATCTATTTAAGAGCACAGACCTGCCTGATAAAAGTCGTAGGAAATGATGTAACCTAGTCCTCAAAAGGACTGCAATCACAACTATTCCCTACTCCCAAGCTATCTGTAGATTTGTGCGAAAATTGTCTTGAAATTAACAAAGTATAGCGCACACAGCAACAGCGGTGCCGTCTAACACGCAGCTGCAGCAGTGAGAAAATGGTGGCGACGTGGAAAATGGCTTGGTCTTATAGGGCAAGGACATGTGACATACACTGCCAATGACACATGCCCTTGCTTGTGTGAAAAAAAGCAGTTTGCTCCGTGTGTGCGCTGCTGATAGGCTGACAGATTGCACCTCCCCACTGTAAATGCAGGAAAGAGAAAAAAAAATGGAGATCTTCATTATTCCTGCAGAGATCTATCCCCTGCCCCTCCCCCCGCTGTACACTCAAACTGCGTATTAACATTAATTTTGATCATTACTGAGAAAAAATCCAGTTATGATTTTGGTGCACGAACAGTTATCGAACATAACCTCGAACAGCCGAATTTTTTTCAAATCGTGCGTGTTCGCCGAAAGGCTCGAACACCGCCCAAAACAGCTCGAATTTGAGATTGGCGAACAGTTCGAGTCGAACACCTCTCATCTCTAGTTGTGAGTCTATTCTGGTTTAGCAGTGAGTCCAGTGCAGTCTGAGAAGAGTTACCTCAGAGGACAAAAGCCTGTTCCAGCTCCTGCAATTGCTATCCTGCAGTGGAGCTTATCCAGATCAAGACTCAGTCTTACAACCCAGTAAGATATAACCGGAATCCCTGGAGAACTACAAGTCCCAGGATCGCTAAAGTGCTGATACGTAACAGAGCCAGGAGACACATAGGCCCGCAGCTAAGGTGCGTGTACTCCAAGAGAAGGCCCTACCACAAGGTCAGCCAACGCAGGACAGAGACAAAGTTAGGCCTAGCTCCAGGCAGGTCAGAAACTTACTACGCAGAGGCAAGAGACAGGAGGCCCAAAACCCGCTTATTGGGGAAGATCCTGACATGCACCCTTCACCCTACAGTGCTCAGGAACGTGCCTGAATTCCATCAGTAAAAGGTACTGAAGTGACTACCGTGTCTATTCCTGTTCTTGCTCTGACCCGGCTGGGTCTCGTCTGTCCTGCATTCCCCGTCCGCACGCTGCCCTGAGGCCTAGCTCCACCTGTGGGGAGCTATACCATCCAGCTGCCTTATCACCGGCCTCAGTGGACTGCGCAGTGCTGGTGATCCTCACCAGAAGCCACAGGTGGTGTCACAAACTTTCATAAACTTAAACTTCATAAATCGCCAACCCTTTTTAAAAGGAGGGACTCCAGGGTATGGGCCCGGGAGCCGACCACTGCGACATCCCCAAGGCAAAGTCCCGGGTACAGAGTCTTCCCGTTCCCCTGGGTGAGTCACTACCATCAGTAACAAACTACGCCGCCAGGGACTCAGATCCTGCAGTGCCAGACGTGTCCCCCTGCTTAAGACATTACACGTCCGGACCCATCTGAAGTTTGCTAGAGAGCATTTGGATGATCCAGAAGAATATTGGGAGAATGTCATATAGTCAGATGAAACCAAAGTAGAACTGTTTCGTAGAAACACAACTTGTCGTGTTTGGAGGAGAAAGAATGCATCCAAAGAACACCATACCTACTGTAAAACATGGGAGTGACAACATCATGCTTTAGGGCTGTTTCTCTGCCAAGGGACAAGAATGACTGATCCGTGTACATGAAATAATGAATGGGGCCATGTATCTTGAGATTTTGAGTTCAAACCTCCTTCCATCAGCAAGGGTATTGAAGATGAAATGTGGCTGGGTCTTTCAGCATGACAATGATCTCAAGCACACCTCCAGGGCAACGAAGGAGTGGCTTCTTAAGAGCATTTCAAGGTCCTGGAGTGGCCTAGCCAGTCTCCAGATCTAAACCCTATAGAAAACCTTTGGAGGGAGGTGAAAGTCCGTGTTGCCCAGCGACAGCCCCAAAACATCACTGCTCTAGAAGAGATCTGCATAGAGGAATGGGCCAACATACCAGCAACAGTGTGTGCCAACCTTGTGAAGACTTACAGAAAACGTTTGACCTCTGTCATCGCCAACAAAGAATATATAACAAAGTATTGAGATGAATTTTTGTAATTGAACATATACTTATTTTCCACCAAAATTTGAAAACAATTTCTTTCCAAATCAGACAATGTGATTTTCAGGATTTGTTTTCTCATTTTGTCTCTCATAGTTGAGGTCTACCTATAATGTTAATTACAGGCCTCTCTCATCTTTTTAAGTGGGAGAACTTGCACAATTGGTGGCTGACTAAATACATTTTTTCCCCACTGTATGCCCAGTTATCTTGTATTACATCCCAGATCTACATTCACAATTATTTATGCTTCAAACCCAACATTTTCCTGAATAACTACCACATACTCACCTTTTTATGTAGATTAATTCTATATATAACTTTTAAATGAAAATGTAAGGTGACTTACCCTTGAAGACAATGTAGTTATATATGCAATTAATCAGCTGGATTGCTGTGCTAAATACTTAAACCAGAGGCTGTATAAAGTAGGCTCAAGAATATCTATCAATCAAACATTGAAAGCACTCCAAAGTATGGTGGTAAATAAGTCAGCATTCGTGTATAAATCAGGAATGGTCTATGAATTAGCAATGGTGTATAAATCGGCAGTGGTGTATAAATTGTCAGCAGTGTATACACCAGCAGTGGCTTATAAATCGGAAGTGGTTTACAAATCAGCAGTTGTGTAGAAATCAGCAGTGGTCTATGAATCTGTACTGGTGTATAAATCAGCAGTGGTGTATAAATCAGCAGTAGTGTATAAATCAGCAGAGGTCTATGAATCAGCAGTGCTGTATAAATCGGCAGTGGTGTATAAATCAGCAATGGGGAATCATAGATTCATAGAAAGGTAGAGTTGGAAAGGACCTCCAGGATCATGTCCAACCCCCTGCTCAATGCAAGATTCACTAAACCATCTCGGACAAATATCTGTCCAGCCTTTGTTTGAAGACTTCCATTGAAGGAGAACTCACCACCTCTCGTGGCAGCGTGTTCCACTCATTGACCACCCTCACTGTCAAAAAGTTTTTTTCTAATATCTAATCTGTATCTTCTCCCTTTCAGTTTCATTCCATTGCTTCTCGTGTTTCTATATGCAAAGGAGAACAAGTATGATCCCTCTACACTGTGACATCCCTTCCGATATTTGTAGATAACTATTAAGTCTCCTCAAAGCCTTCTTTTTTTGCAAGCTAACATTCCTAGATCCTTTAACCGTTCCTCATAGGAACCATCGTGGTAGCTTTTCTCTGAACTTGCTCCAGTTTTTCAATGTCCTTTTAAAAATGTGGTGCCCAGAACTGGACACAGTATTCCAGATGAGGTCTGACCAAGAAGGAGTCGAGGGGGATAATTACTTCACGTGATCTAGACTGTATGCTTCTCTCAATACATCCCAGAACTAGGTTTCCCTTTTTTGCTGCTGCATCACACTGTTGACTCATGTGCAGTCTATGATCTATTAGTATACCCAAGTATTTTTTACATATGCTGTTGCTTAGTTCTTTTCCTCCCATTCTGTAGATGAAATTTTCGTTTTCTTACCCAGATGTAGAATCTTGCATTTCTCGCTGTTAAATATCATTCTATTAGTTGCTGCCCATTGTTCAAGCTTATCTAGATCCTTCTTAATCCGTTCTCTGCCTTCTCTAGTGCTAGCTAGATTTGCATCGTCTGCAAATTTGATTAGTTTACCTTTACTTCCCTTATCTATATAATTTATAAAAATGTTGAATACTAGGGCCAAGACGAAGCCTTGTGGTACCCTTGAAACATTCTTCCAATTGGATTTGCAACCATTTATTACCACTCTTTGATTATGATCACTGAGCCACCTAAAGGTAGCCTTGTCAATCCCATACTTGGTCATTTTTTTAATAGGGATATCATGAGATTCTTTATCAAATGCTTTGCAGAAGTCGAGATATACTATATCTACCACATTTCCCTGATCCACCCAGTCAGAGATTCCATCATAGAAGGAAATTAGATTAGTCTGGCTGACTTGTTTGCTACAAACCCATGCTGGCTCGGTTAATTACTGTATTCTTATCTGAGTACTTACATACACGCTGTTTCATAATTTGTTCACAGACCTTTTCTGGTATAGAAGTAAGGCTCACTGGCCTGTAATTTCCTGGCTCCATCTTTTTTGGTTTCTGAAGATTGGGACAACATTTGCCCTTCTCCAATCTTCTGGGACTTCTCCTGTTTTCCAGGAATTTTCAAAGATTCTGGCTAGTGGTTCTGCAATTTCCTCTGCTATCTCTTTCAGTACCCTAGGATGTAATTCATCTGGACCAGGAGATTTAAATTCATTTAAAATTAGCCAAGTGTTTAGTCTCCATCTCCCTGTTTATAGATTTTGTGGATTCTTTTACTCATTTCATAGCACAGTGAAGATCAGTCGATGTTACATTTGCTTTATTAGAGAACACAGATGCAAAATAGGAATTGATGGATCCAGCTATACCCAAAGATCTTAAGACTCACGGCAACTCTTCACTCTTTCCACAATACACCGGAAATAAGCAAATTACCCTCCTCGAGCTTCAATTCCTGGTTTGGAATAAATGAGTAGTGATGTATAAATCAGAAGTGGTCGAAGAATCAGCAGTGGTGTATAATCTCGACAGTGGTGCATAAATCGACAATGGTTTTACTCACCATGTGACATGTGATGTTTTAATTCACAAATATGCCTAAGGCTATGTGCCCACGATGCAGAAATGAAGCAGAAAATTTCTGCAGCATTTCTGCATCTCCCTGGCAGAAAAAACGCATGCAGATTGTGCATGCGTTTTTCCTGCAGAATACATGCGGATCTACATGCGCTAACGCATGTGTTTCCGCATGCGGACTCACAAGCACTTTCCAGGCGATAGCGTCACTTGGAAAGTGCTTGACAACTAGGTCACACTGTATAAATCCATGCAAACTGCATGGATTTATACAGTGTGACCGTAAAAATAAAAAGCTATACTTACCTCCGATGCCGCCGCGTGTGCTGTCTCGCTCCTTCCTGGCTTGCCGGCATCTCGCGAGACCAAAATTAATGAACATGCTGCGGATTTATGAGCGCTGCATAAACGCTGCGGAAAAATCCGCAGCATGTGCATTGACATTGCGGAATGCCATTGGGGACCATGGGGTGCGGATTACCATGCGTTTTTGATGCGTTTCCGCTGCGGAAATTCCGCAGCTGAAACGCATGAAAAACGCATCGTGTGCACGCAGCCTTAGTCTTTCTCCAGCAATGACAAAGACTTCGACATATTTGGGAGTTGAAGCATCGCATCACATGCAACAAGGATGAATAAACCACTGCTGATTTTTTTTACCACTATACTTTGGAGCACTGCCAATTTTTGGATGATTGATAGGGATTCTTGGTTAAAAATATTTGCTTTCAAAGGCTCAGACATATTTAGTCGAAACATCACATGTCACATGGATAAATAAACCAATGCTGAATTTCTACCACCATTCTTTGGAAAGCTGTGTTTTTTTGGATTATACGCAGGAGGATTTTGAAAGGTAAGCAGCGGTATTCAAATCTTGTCAATACTTAAAGGGAACCTGACAGCAGAATTGAGACCTATAAACTAATTGAAGGGCTGCTTTTGTCCTTTAATGGTGATTACAGACAATCCCAATTGTGTGGAACAAGTTCACAGTATATCGCGATTCTCACCTTTTCAAAGATAATTTTTCGCACATTCTTGTGAATTGGACTAGTCCAAGATGCGTCCAGATTGAAAGCAGTGCTGTGCTGAGCACTCTCCAGGGTAAGCATGTATGATAGACTGGAGTTTGTGGCTGTTACTGGGGAATAAGTGCACAAACGACAGATTTAACTTGCATGCTCTAAGTTGTAATGTTCAGGATACAGTTTTCTGGGAGGACAGTGTAAGGGCGACTCAGGGATCGGACCACAGCTCAGTGGGCATGATACGGACAGGTTGGATAGGACTGGCCCGCACATAGCAGAAATTTCAGACTAGTCCAATTCACAAGAATATGCGAAGAACAATCTTTGAAAAGGCAAGTATTGCAAAATTCTGTGAATTTGCCCACACAATAGTTTTGCCTGTAATGACCATTTAAAGACAAATGCAACTAGATAATTAGTTTATAGGTTTCAATCCCGCTGTCAGGTTCCCTGTAAGAAAGTATGAACTAGGTTTGATTACCTCTGATCACACAGCTTTCCAAAGTACAGTAGTAAAAAAATCAGCATTGGTTTTTACCCATGTGACATGCAATGTTTCGACCTCTAAGCATGTCTGAGCCTGGAAAGCAGGCAGTATGATGTACACGCATTGGGAGACAGTTTCCTTTGTATTGTGTAGTTATGAATAAGTCATTGAGAAACATCTAAAATGCTTTGAAATTACAAATAAAAGACAATAATCTAATGCCAGTAGTCGACAAAACGCAGGCTCTGGTATAAATATTACATTGCTTTACTGCTCTGGTTTAGCGATGCCAGCAGACAACAAATTGCAGACTCCGGTATAAATATTACATGGTTTTACTGCTATGGCTTAGCACAGCTACAAAAAGATCAAATATTAGAGACCGTCTTACTAACTCTTTTCTGTCTTTGAGATATGTGTCACGTTGAGTGTTTCCTATTATGACACTGCAGCTAGATGATTTTGTTTTTCTAATTAAAATAATTCACTTAAATATCGCTATTTTATTGACTGCGTGCTTACAGTAGTTAAAGATGACCCATCATTTACTCATAAAAAATGGAGTTTATTTGTCTTGTAAAAATCTTTGAGCTCCCCTGAATCTACCACTTTTTTTTTTTTATTTTGCGATGTATGACTAAATTGCAGAGATATTCACATTTCTTGCTTTTGGAGTGCAATATGTGAAATCTCTGCTTGCAGTTCTTCAGAATCAGAATCTTCTCTGGATTTGCTCTTTCACTTCTCCCTCCCAATTCTGGCTCAGTGGCGTCTAAGAGTACTAGACATCTAGGTCAGCAATGCTGTGCAATACTGAAAAAGCAGTGGAATCAGAGAAGCTCAGGGCTTTTTTTTTACAAGTTATTTAACTCATTTTTTAGCAAGTGACAAGAACTTTTTAGAGATTTGTGGATGTTTTGAGATTCAAATTCGCCTGCTTCACCAAATTTTCCCCCAAAATTTGATTTGTGGCAAATACATTCTCGTGAATCTCAATACTGGAAAGCTTTTAATTGCTCAGAAAATACAAGTGGGGAAAAGAGAGAGAGAGTGGAACCCACTGACCTTAAGAGCTTACACATACTGTAGTAGGTGCTTCAGTAGGAAAGCAATGCTGATTTTGTTGTTTTAAAGCAGATCAAGATGTTCAGCCACTTTACTACAAAATTGGACAACCACTTTAAGTTGTTCACAGGTGTATGATTTTTAAACTTTTTTTTCTTAAGAAACAGTATAGTAAAGCTGGTCATATACATGTCATAGCTGTCAACTGAATGTTCGTTTGGCTGAACAGTCTTGCAACTCCCCCATATACATACACCAAAAAAATGACACATACACACGCGGTCAAAATTGTTGGTACCCCTCGTTTAATGAAAGAAAATCCCACAATGGTCACAGAAATAACTTGAATCTGACAAAAGAAATAAATTAAAAATCTATGAAAATGAACAAATGAAAGTCAGACATTGCTTTTCAAGCCTGCTTCCACAGAATTTAAAAAAAAATTAAACTCATGAAATAGGCCTCATCAGAAATGATGGTACCCCTAAAAATAATGTGACAAAAGGGACACGTTAAATCTAGTTGTGTCCACTAATTAGCATCACAGGTGTCTACAATCTTGTAATCAGTCAGTGGGCCGGTATATAAGGCTACAGATACTCACTGTGCTGTTTGGTGACATGCTGTGTACAACACTCAACATGGACCAGAGGAAGCAAAGTAAAGAGTAGTCTCAGGAGATTAGAAAGAAAATTATAGACAAGCAAGTTAAAGGTTATAAGACCATCTCCAAGCAGCTTGATGTTCCTGTGACTACAGTTGCACATATTATTCAGAAAATTAACATCCATGGGACTGTAGCCAACCTCCCTGGACGTTGCCGCAGGAGGAAAATTGATGACAAATCAAAGAGACGGATAATATGAATATTAACAAAAGAGCTCAGGATAACTTCTAAAGAGATTAAAGGTGAACTTCAAGCTCAATGAACATCAGTGTCAGATCGCACCATCCGTCATTGTTTGATTCAAAGTAAACTTCATGGGAGACGACCAAGGAGAACACCATTGTTGAAAACAAATCATAAAAAAGCCAGACTGGAATTTGCCAAACTACATATTGACAAGCCACAAAGCCTCTGGGAGAACGTCCTATGGACAGATGAGACAAAAATGGAAGTTTATGGCAAGGCACATCAGCTCTATGTTCACAGATGGAAAAATGAAGCATATCAAGAAAAGAACACTGTCCCTACTGTGAAACATGGAGGAGGCTCGGTTATGTTCTGGGGCTTCTTTGCTGCATCTGGCACAGGGTGTCTTGAATCTGTGCAGGGTACAATGAAATCTCAAGACTATCAAGGGAAAGAGAGAAATGTGCTGTCCAGTGTCAGAAAGCTTGGTCTCAGTCGCAGGTCATGGGTCTTGCAACAGGATAATGACCCAAAACACACAGCTAAAAACACCCAAGAATGGCTAAAAGGAAAACATTGGACTATTCTGAAGTGGCCTTCTATGAGCCCTGACCTAAATCCTATTGAGCATCTTTGGAAAGAGCTGAAACATTCAACCTTCAAACACGAGACAACTGGAGTAGTTTGGTCATGAGGAGTGGGCCAAAATACCTGTCGAGAGGTGCAGAAGTCTCATTGACAGTTACAGGAATCATTTGATTGCAGTGATTGCCTCAAAAGGTTATTCAACAAAATTTTAAGTTAAGAGTACCGTCATTTCTGTCCAGGCCTATTTCATGAGTTTAATTTTTTTTTAAATTCTGTGGAAGCAGGGTTTAAAAGCAATGTCTGACTTTCATTTGTTCATTTTCATAGATTTTTAATTTATTCGGCCACGCCTCCTGCATTCACCATCTTCCACCCGACGGGCAGCTGCTTGCACTGCGCCGCGCCCTCCTTAGGTATGCACCTCCCACTCCAGGCTGGATCCTAGCTGCAGGGCACATCCTTCTTGTGGCCGACACCCTTGGGGGCTGGACACATTTTCGCGCTCTCGGGCGCCATCCACGCCCATGATAGGTGGTCTTTCTTCTTCTCTTCACCGCCGCCGTTGCCATCTGGGAGTCCATGCTTCTGACCGCCATCTTGGGCCGCATGTATTGAGGCGCCCTCTCATCTGTGCCACGGGTCTTTTCCTCGCATGAAGAGAGCGGGGTGGAGCTCGCATCCTGCCGACTACGCCATATGTAACGGGACTCAGGGTGGTAGTCATGGGAGAGGATCACTTCTTTCACACCCCGGCCCACTACAGGAAATAGTGTACTGTGTGGCTGCATGTGCAACGATGCTTTGAGATCTGAGATCTCCACAATCCCTGTTAATGCGTTGGCTGCAGAACTGTCCCGTTTAACCCTCTCAGTCAAAAAGCCAAACCAACTGTTATAAACAGTGTTCTTTTTATGCACAGTCAAACAGGTGAACATAGAGTAACAGGTTATGCATTCTTCATCACTTGCCACACAGTATTCAGGATCCATTCTCAGAGTTACAGTCTGCACTTTGTTTCTGGCAACAGGTACGGCACAGTAGTGAGGAGAGATCTTAAATGCCTGCATTTTCTTAGGGGTAGAGTCATACGGGTCCACGTGTGTCGCTATGCCCTGATCCCCTGTGTCCTTGCTTATATCAGTCCCAGGGGCCGCTCGTAGAGACGTGCTCCCTGTTTCAGTACCCACAGCAGGGCGATGCCTTGTCCCAAGGTCCCTTTCTCGCTGGACAGTACGTTTCCTGGACTTCTAAGCTTTGCTCCTTCAGGTTTCCCCACTTGCCTGCGTCGTCCTGTTGCCTCTGTAACTAGATCCTTGTCCTCATGAGCCTTGTAGTTCCACACCAGGAACAATGTCTTTCCTCTTTCTCTTACTTTTTCTAGACTGACTAAAATGGATCCCTTCTCCCAGAAGCCACAAAGCTCCCTCCCACTATGGGCTGTACTTCTAATTAACCCTCAAACTGTCTGTGTATCTGATGTCTGTATCTGGGCAGATTTCACCTACACTCTGTACCAGAGTGAAAAGAAAGAGTGACATCTTGTGGCCTCCGGTCAACACTGCAGTCCAAAGGGAAATAACCATTAAATACATAGCAGTAACATGCATGTAAAATACATTCAACCAACAGAAATATCAGAGGAGTGAGATGCCATCCTCACCACCCTTACAGTGTGTTTAGAACCAATGTAGCTGGATACGGATGGAACCACCACACTAATAGGAGAAATCAGGAAAAATGATCAATTAGCAAAAAAGGACAATGTATGAGGCAGTGACGCACACTGAGCGCACTACAACCAGACGTGGCTGAAGCACACACTACAGGGTGAGCTGCACTCACACACACAGACCTTGCAGACAGCGGTGAACAGCACAGAGAACTGTGCACTAGCGCTGCAAGGCACAGCGATTTATAAAGTAGCTTGGGTAAAGCAGAATAGAGCAAATAGGTAGATTAAACAGTCCCTCAGAACAACAGCGTCCTATCCCTAACTGAATTCACAGCAGAGTGAGCTCAAAATGGCGGCGGCGGCTTTTATAGTGCATCATGACATCATTTCAGCAGCCAATCACAGCCATGCCATTAGTCAACATGCCTACATGCCTAACAGGATGTGCCCACACTTCTTAGGATCCTCATTGGCTGAATAAAATGAAACTGGCTCATTGCATTATGGGAACTTCCGATTCCGGTATACGATATTCTAAAAGTATTGGAATTAAGTATCGGAATTCCGATACCGCGAATATCGGCCGATACCCGATATTTCAGTATCGGAATGCTCAACACTACTCAGGAGCAATTGTACAACACATTTTGTGGTCCATTTTCTCCTGTTACCCTTGTGAAAATAAAAAAATTGGGGCTAAAAGTACATTTTTGTGGAAAAAAAGTTTGATTTCTTAATTTCAAGGCTCTATGTTATAAACTGTTATGATCTGCAGCAAGTACTAAGGAAAGAAAAGGGAAAACTGTCCCTACAGTAAAACTAAGCTGAATCCCTACGATGTAGCGGGCTGCCTGTTCCTAGCGAACAGACCCGCCTTAGTCCTCGGCTAGTCTGAACGAAGACCTATAGCATAAGGGGAGGGGTCCCTAAAAGAACTAAGGACTGGAACAAAAATGTGACACCTCCTAAACAGAGAAGTTGTTGCAGAACACAAAAAGACAAACAAACAAAAAAGTACTAGAGGTCCCAGAAGGACCAAATGAACTGACAGAGAAAGGCACAGAAGCACCTAGCTAGAGAAACAGTCAAACACTGAAGTCCAAATTAAATAAAAAAGCAGTCTAAATAAAAAAGCGGTCTATAATTTGGACCACTTTCAATCCCGCTTGGGGGTTAGCGGCAGGAGCAGCTTTTAGTCAATCATTCTTAAATCCCACCACTATTAACTTCCCCTTTGGCTGCTCAACTCAGGACCTGCGGTTGGGGGCTGCACTCTCCTAGCTTTCAGGACCTGTGGTGATGCACATCTGATCTGTGGGCGGACAAGTGGCCTTCAATTTTGGAACCCGGAAACGGTGAGCACGAGCGGCGGTCTGCAGCACACGGCACGTGGTGTGCCAAGCTACCTGTACCTTGCGGTGAGACGTGCCTGCTCCTTCCATTTCCACACTAACACCGGAGTTGTGCAGGGGTGCACAACTCCAGCAGGTGAGTGGCCTTTTGTCTGTTTCCATCACATCTACCGATCAAGTCCTTCACATAGCGCGCTTTTTCTCCCTTTCTCTTCCAAACACTGAAGTCCAGCTCAGCCAAAAGGGCGGAGCTGGAATATAAAGGCAGATGGTCACGTGACCGCAAAACACAAGATGGAAAAAACAAAACAGGAGGGTTCTAACAAACTTCTATGCACAACGAATGGCATGGGACAAGTTCTCCTGTTACCCTTTTGAAAACGCAAAATTGGGTACTGAAAAACATTTTTATGGGAAAAATGAAATTTCTATCTTTATGGCTCAATGTTATAAACTTCTGTGAAGGCGTTGGGGGTTCAAGGTGTTCATCACATATCTAGATAAGTTCCCTAAGGGGTCTAGTTTCCAAAATGGTGTCACTTGTGGGGGTTTCCACTATTTAGGCACATCAGGGGCTCCCCAAACACGACATGGCGTCCGCTAATTATTCAAGCAAATTTTACATTCAAAAAGTCTAATGGTGCTCCTTCCTTTCCGAACCCTGCCATGCACCCATACTGTGGTTTTCTCCCACATATGGTGCATCAGCTTACTCAGGAGGAATTGCACAACAAATCTTGTGGTCCATTTTCTCTCGCTACCCTTGTGAAAAAAAAAATTGGGTCTGAAGTAAACATTTTATGAAAAAAAGTTAAATGTTCATTTTTTCCTTCCACGTTGCTTCAGTTCTTGTGAAGCACGTGAAGGGTTAATAAACTTCTTGAATGTGGTTTTGAGCACTTTGAGGGGTGCAGTTTTTAGAATGGTGTCACTTTTGGGTATTTTCTGTCATAAAGGCCCCTCAAAGTGACTTCAAAATGTGATGTGGTCCCTAAGAAAATGGTTTTGTAAATTTTGTTGGAAAAATTAGAAATCGCTGGTCAACTTTCAACCCTTATAACTTCTGAACAAAAAAAAAATTTTGGTTCCAAAATTGTGTTGATGTAAAGTAGACATGTGGGAAATGTTGATTATTAACTATTTTGTGTGACATATCTCTCTGATATAAGGGTATGAAAATTCAAAGTTTGAAAATTGCAAAATTTTCGACAAATTTCCGTTTTGTTTCACAAGTAAACGCAAGTCTTATGGAAAAAATTTTACCACTATCGTGAAGTAAAATACAGTACAGACCAAAAGTTTGGACACACCTTCTCATTTAAAGATTTTTCTGTATTTTCTTGACTATGAAAATTGTACATTCACACTGAAGGCATCAAAACTATGAATTAACACATGTGGAATTATATACTTAACAAAAAAGTGTGAAACAACTGAAAATATGTCTTATATTCTAGGTTCTTCAAAGTAGCCACCTTTTGCTTTGATGACTGCTTTGCACACTCTTGGCATTCTCTTGATGAGCTTCAAGAGGTAGTCACCGGAAATGGTCTTCCAACAATCTTGAAGGAGTTCCCAGAGATGCTTAGCATGGAAAATGGATCAGTTAATTAGCCATTTTCTTTCATTTTTAACAGATCACTTTTTCATACTGGATCCAGTGAGTAAAAACGGATCCGTTACGAATTGCAATCTGTTCCGGTGAGCCTTGACATAGGTCATCTTGATTAAATGCACAGGCCGCGTGCAGAGAATCGCAAGTATTGCTGGTTGCTATGGACAATAGCTGTTTTGTTTGACTGAGCTTACGGAAACTAAGGTGTGTCCTGTGATTAGCATCATAGGTGACTATAAACTTAGCGCTATATCGCTATGTCATCTACAGCCGGGTACAAACATTTTGCATCAGCTGCTATCCAGGCGTCACAGGGAATGTGATCTACAGTCCCCTCACAATCCTGATGAACTAAGTGTTTGTGTATCAAAATGGACAAGGAACATAACTCCTCATAAAGTATCGCTATGCTAATTGTAAGGTTTTGCTACTGTAGGAGTAATAGCTCTAAGGATTAACATTTTTGTGTCCTGTTTTTCTTGGCCATGACAGGGCATGTCCCTGTGCTGAGATAATCTTATATAAAATTATAAAAAAATATAAACATTTCACTGCCTGTTTTTTAAACAAAGTTTCACTTCAAAGAAAGAATCAGCTGTGATCCAGTGCTGTCCTGTCTGTATACTCTTTTGCTTCCTCCCCTGCCCAGGAGCTGTGGTATGATCAGACCATGTTCTGTACACGGTCAGACACGGCAATTACACAGTGCACAGCAGGGGCAAATTTATAAGTTTATCTCAGCACAGGGACATTTTATTTAAACACATCCAATTGTGGAAATTATTATCATTCCAAGATCTATTGATTAATATGAACTTTTGTTCATGGAAAAACCCCTTTAAGGAATTATACATAGGGCAATACATATATCTTTGTCATACTCATTTGATAAAGACACACAAGGTACAGTATGTATATCTAAGTTTTTTTTGTTTGTGGTTCAGTTAAGTGTTTTTTATTGTACAAATAATAAAATTGTGATTTTAGGGAATTTTTAAGTTAGTCCTATTTTGGTGGATTCTCTTGCAGACATATATATTTGTTACCCTTTAATGGAAGACAATTATAAGTGGAAGACATTATAAGTTTATAGGGGCGAGAATGGGGGATATTATAAGTGTATGGGGTACAGAATTGATGACATTAGGTCCATAATTGGGAGATATTATTAGTTTATGGAGTCAGAATTGGGTACTGTCAGGTTTTCCCACAGCAACGACATCAGGGAGATCACGCAATATCTCACCGTGCCGTCACTGTGTCATGGATTTCGTCCGGAATCACGAGCATACGATCCAGACTACTCTCTACTTAGGTATCGGCAAATGACCAGTGAGCGTATGGCGTCACACCTCGGGATTCCAATGCATGGAATACGTGTTTACGCCCTCTGTAGGTCACTGTCAGCTTTACAATAGCTGCCACCATCATCCAGCTTTGAAATATAATACAGGCCTGGGCGAATGCCTGCATTCTGGTAGCGTATGGCTTTGGGGGAGGGAAAGATTACAGGACAAAAGAAACAGAACTATTCAATTTTATGTTTAATCCAAAAGGGAGGCAGTGTTTAGGAAAAATATATACAAGGATTTTACAAAGGAGACATTAAAATACCTAAGCAGTTACACAAAATAATAAGGATTAAGGAAGAAATTTACTATACGATCCCCCATATCTTCCCTTTTTCTGCAGAGTCTGAACTCGTACCTAACTCCTGCTCGTTGTCACTGTACTTCCGTTTGTGAGTTTGTGGTCCACTCGCTACTTCACTGCAAGTACCCTGTGGGTATCTGGTTCTGCCTTTCCCTTCCTGTCTGTTCCGTGTGAAGAGAGCCCTGTCCCCTCTGCTCTGCCTTGCTCGCCGCTCCGGTGGTTCTTGCCTGCTCTGCCTTGCTCACCGCTCCGGCGGTTCTTGCCTGCTCTGCCTTTGCTCACTGCTCCAGGTGGTCTCGCTCTGCTCTGACTCTTTTCTCACTGCTCTGGCAGTCTCGCTCTGCTCTGACCCTTTGCTCACTGCTCCGGCAGTCTCGCTCTGCTCTGACCCTTTGCTCACTGCTCCAGCAGTCTCGCTCTGCTCTGACCCTTTGCTCACTGCTCCGGCAGTCTCGCTCTGCTCTGACCCTTTGCTCACTGCTCCGGCAGTCTCGCTCTGCTCTGACCCTTTGCTCCCTGCTCCGGCAGTCTCGTCCTGCTCTACTCTCGCTCACCGCTCCAGGTGGTCTCGTCTTGCTCTGCTCTTGCTCGCCGCTCCGGGCGGCCTCACTCTGCTGTGTTTGTCCACCGCATCTGCGGTTCTGTTCCCGAGTCCCAGTCTGTACTGGGTCCTATCCACTCTGTGCTCCAACCTGTCGTACCTGCCAGTACCTCCCTGCCTGCATACCAGTCGTGCTTACCAACATCCACCTGCCTGCATACCGGCCGTACCTGCCAGTACCTCCCTGTTTGCATACCAGTCGTGCTTGCCAGCATCCACCTGTCTGCATACCTGCCGTGTCTGCCTGTACCCACCAGTCTGTGTGCCAGCCTAACCTGCCTGTTCCTGTATTCCCCAGTGTGGGTCAACAGCCGTGTCCGGGGTCTGACCTGGAGTAGCACCTGGTCCCTCTGCTCGGTCCCTCCTTGGTGCACTGGCGTCGTATGCAGTCGTGCGACCTTGGTCGGATCGGGTGGATACTTAGTTACTCCCCTCCAGGCATTCACTCTCCGGTACGGTCCAGTGGAATCACTACATATACACGCACACGCCAGTCAGTCCGGGCGTGTGCATTACACAGAATGGATGACATTACAAGTGTCTAGGGCCAGAATGGGGGATATTACAAGTGTGTAGGGCCAGAATGGGGAACATTTCTAGTGTACGGCGATATAAATTGGGGAATATCATCAGTATAAGGGGCCACAATGGGGGAAATTATTAGTTTATGGGGTCACATTAATAATGTCTGCAATTGTTGCCTCACACACTAGTAATACCCCAAATTGTCGCCCTATAACTTAAGAATGTATGCGACCACAATTAAGGACATTACAACTGTAGCAGGGCATAAAAGGTGTATGTTACTACTGTATGAGTGCCACTGGTAGGGTCGTTACTGGTGTATTTGGGTGCAAAGATAAACATTACTACTATATGGGGGCACAAAGAAATATTAATATTGTACTTGGTACTACATAAGGGGACATAAGCATTAGTATTGTATGGAGCCACAAAGAGGGATATCACTACTTACGGTATTGTACGTTATTGACAGGTCAGTGGTCGGGTATGACAGCAAACGGCAAGTCAATCAGCCGGGGGAGGATGCAGTTTGGTAGTGAGTACAACGTGAGGCTGAAAAGCTAGAAGTATATTGTCAGGTCCCAATGCACTTCCAGACATCACTTCAAAACACAATTTCTCACTGCTGGATCAATGCTTTGGGTTCATAAAAGGATCAACTGGTGTAGCCTTTAAAGGTCTGCACAATCATATTAATGATTTTGGGGTGACTGAGGGTGGGGAGTAAAGGGTTTCTGACAGATTCCCTTTAAATGTGATTTAATCAGCATTTAGAAGCGTTGGCACACATCAACGCATTTCTTTACTATAGGGAAGAGTTGGTTGCTTCATCCATTATCATATTTGTTTCTTTCATTGTAACAAATGTTTGTTTTACTAGCTTTGACTTCTCTTTTCTCTTTCCATGGAAGTTTTTTGTGGCTTTATATCATACAGAACAGTACTATTTGGCTGCCTGTTCTTCTGCGAAAACACATGAATGTCAAGGGAATGATTGCCATCGGCCTTGTTCTTTCATCTAGAATGATCCATTGGCACATTCCTCACAATTGTGAAATTTAACTTTTTTTTTTTTAAAGAGAAAGCCTCCATGGTTACTATAAAGAGAAGCAAACAAAAATGAGAAACAAGCATGAATATTTGCACATTTAATAAAATATAACAGTTTAGCAGGAATGACCATCAATATTATCAGTGCCGCAATTTCTTTTATTTGATCACATTCCGGGATGTGGTTAAACATAGCATCCATTCAATGATTGTAGAAGCAGTTTGATTAAAACAAAACAATTGCAAATTTTTGTATGTGGTATGTGTAGGGGTTTTATTTCTTGTTTTGATTTTTTTGTTTTTTTTAGTGGCCCTGTGTTTGCATAGTATTTTTTTTGTTTTATTTTCAGTTAGTCATCAGAAGGTGCTGAGTAGAGATGAGCAGATATTTTGAAATTAGTATTTGCCAACTTCGATGAATTTTGCCCAATAAGTTGATTGGCGGTGAATAAATTTGAGAGAATCTCAATACAGGAAAGCTTGTAATTGCTCAGCAAATACACGTGGAGGAGAAGAGAGAGAGAGAGAGAGGACCTGGCTGGTATAGCTTACACTCCACAGGAGAGAGAGAAAAAGAGAGCGAGAGGACCCCACTGACCACAAGAGCTTCCATTCTAATGGAGATGGAGGACCCTGCTCACCATTAGAGCTTACACGCTACAGGAGAGAGAGAGGACCACGCTGACCAAGAGAGCTTACACTGTAGTATACAGAAGAGAGAGTGGACCCTGCTGATCATAAGAGCTAACACTCTACAGGTGAGAGAGAGAAACTTAGGCGTCACTCACATGAGTGTATAACTTGGACTAGTGCTGTCTGATGTTTATTCCAGGGACAAATAGCCACCTCCAGCCAAAGCCAGAGGCGACCCAATCTTACCCCCAGCGCCTGCCCTAGTTCTCACCCGAGCAAGGCAGTGGGAGCCAAAGACTGTGCTTCCCTCCCGGAAGAGGGAAGCCAACAATGCTCTCCTCCCGAAAGAGGAGAGCCAGGGTGGTTCAGGGGGGAGTGGAACCTGATGGCCACACACTTTCCCCCTAGACCTGCCAAGAGAGGAACCAGTTAGGGAAAAGCATACCGACAAAATCCTAGAAGGACGTGACACAAGTGAATAAGTGCACACACAGTGACAAAAAGATTAAATAAATAGCGAAGGTTTCACAGTATAATACTGCCTGGACCTTCGACCGGGAATTGAAAAATTCCAGATCCTAAGGCCAGAAGGCCCGGAATAAGGGTGTGTGCAAAGAAAGAAAATTTGAAGTGCTTGTGCAAATGTGCCAGAAACTCAAGTGGGGTTCCCAATACCAGTGAGTTAAGGCACCCCAGGGTCACCAATCCTGGGGCACTTCACACTTCGGGCTTTCGATCTTCCCCGGCCCAATGGCGTCGATCCTGGGGGGCCATGCTTTCCACTAGATGACTATATTAGCCACCTGGCGTACTAATAAGGGCCTAAACCCCAGTGTCCATCAATCTGCTAGGGTGGCCGACGGCCAAAGCCGCCTTTTCGAAAGGTACCGAGAAGCGATTACCTGAATTGGTTATAGCCTATTGCTGCACCATAGCCCCAAGAAGGCACCCATTGTAGGGATAGGGACAAAGGCTCCCCTTAGGAAGACATGTTGTTCATCAATAGGCACCTTAAAACCCACAACTATACTGCTTGTTGCAGATGCACCCCACATGTTTTTAATCTGCATAAGTCCACCTATTTTCACACATTCTCCTCTTTTCTCCCCCCTAATGTCCCACGCGCCTCAAAACCGGGAAGGGTGGGGGGTAGAGAGAATAAATAATTAATGAACAAACGAGCAGCGGTCCCCAGTGCTTCCCAGTCTGTAGGCTCCCTACAGACTGAAGTTGGCTGCTGCAGCACTGCCAGATAAAAGCCAGGAGCCCATTATGATACGTGCAATGTCTGTTCCATTCTTCCATTGTCCCATTGTTCCATTGCCCCCTAACAATGAGACAATGGAAAAATGCAAGAATGGAACGGACATTGCACGTGTCATAATGGGTATGTAGGGAGCATACTGGGGACTGCTGCTCGTTTGTTCAATAATTAGTTACCCTCTCTACCCCCCACCCTTCCCGGTCTTGAGGAGCATGGGACATTAGGGGGGAGAGGAGAATGTGTGAAAATAGGTGGACGTATCAGATATTAAACTGATAAGAAAAGATACTACACTTGATCTTAGCCAAAAGGCCGAGAAGCGATTACCTGAATTGGTTTTGGCCTAGAGCTGCACCCTGGCCCAAAGAAGGCACCCATTGTAGGGATAGGGACAAAGACTCCCCTTAGGAAGACATGTTGTTCATCAATAGACACCTTAAAACCCACAAATATACTGCTTGTTGCAGATGCACCCCAAACGTTTTTAATCTGCATAAGTCCACCTATTTTTACACATTCTCCCCCCCCTGCCCAATGTCCTACATGCCTCAAGACCGAGGGGGGGGGGGGGTAGAGAGGATAACTAATTAATGAACAAACGAGCAGCTGTCCCCTCCCCCCCCCGGCTTCCCAGTCTGTAGGCTCCCTACAGACTGAAGCTGGCTGTTGCAGCACTGGCAGATAAAAGCTAGGAGCCCATTATGACACGTGCAATGTCTGTTCCATTCTTGCATTCTTGCATTATTCCATTGCTCCATTGTCCTATTGCTCCATTGCCTCCTAACAATGGGACAATGGAATAATGCAAGAATGGAAGAATGGAACAGACATTGCACGTGTCATAATGGGCTAGTGGCTTTTATCTGGCTGTGCTGCAGCAGCCAGCTTCAGTATGTAGGAAGCCTCCAGATTGGGAAGCAGGTGGGACCGCTGCTCGTTTGTTCAATAATTAGTTACCCTCTCTACCCCCCAACCCTTCCCGGTCTTGAGGCGCATGGGACATTAGGGGGGAGAGGTGAAGAGAATGTGTGAAAATAAGTGGACATATAGGGGACATATCAGATGTTAAACTGATAAGAAAAGGTACTACAGTTGATCTTAGCCAAAAGGCAGAGAAGCGATTACCTGAATTGGTTTGGCCTATGGCTGCACCCTGGCCCCAAGAAGGCACCCATTGTAGGGATAGGGACTGAGACTCCCCTTAGGAAGACATGTTGTTCATCAATAGACACCTTAAAACCCACAACTATACTGCTTGTGTTTAACCTCGCCCACACCACTGATTGACTGCTTTCTGTGTACACTGTGCATAGGCAGAAAGCTACCAATCATTAGTGGACGCAGGATTACACAGAGCTCATGAAAATGGAGGACTCCATGGCAGCAGGTTTACTAGTCCTCTAGGGATAATCTCCTGCTGTTAAAACAGTGATTTTATCAAAACTACAGCAAGCAGCCCAGTAAGTGACAAATAGATGGAATTAGGGTCTTTGTGTCCACAATTTGGTGCTCTCATGTTAGGTAGAAAAAACGTGTTGACTGAAGTCAGTTATTTCCAAGGCTGTGTTAATCTAAACAAATAAAATACCTTCGCAACAAGCATTTATTTCAGTTTACAAGCCTCAAATACCTATGAAAAACTTCTGTAATGCAGGTACACAATTAAATCCAAGAGTATCTCTGGTGATATAATATATATATATATTTTAAGATTAAATTTTTGATACATTACTGTAACTATTTGTTACACTTCTTGAGATACATACAGAACGAGTTAACCCCATTCTCTTGATTAGTGGGAGTCTTAATAGTAGGACGCCTGGTGATCAGACCAGGAAAAATGTAAGCCTATTCTGACATCCACCATACATGTACGGCACATGTATGGTGGCGATGTATGGAGTAGACTCAGGTTTTGAACCCACTGCACAAACAAGTTTTTTTTTCGCCACTGGAATGGCGCTTTAAATGTAAGCCCCTCTGTTCCCATTCTTATACTCACCTTCCGTCAGCTTTATCTTTTACCGACGCCGCTCTGGTCCCGTGGCACCATCTTGTGCCAGTAACTTCTGACTGGCCAGAAGTCAGAAGTTATGTTACAAGAGCTCAATACAAGTCTTTATGAGAGGCAGGATGAGGCCATAATGAGGCTCTCATAAAGATGTATTAAAAAGTGACTTCTATGCTCTGTGAAGCACTGGAGCTGCCGGCAGGTCATTCTTTGGCCGAGACAGCGCTGGAAAAGGATGAAGGTGGCGGCAGGCGAGTATGAGATGGGGAAAGGGGAATCACATTTAACCCCTTTACGACGTGGTGCGTATTAGTACGCACCACGTCGGTACCCCCAGTTCAGCGCGGGCTCCGGCGCTGAGCCCTCACTGAACCGGGCACATGTCAGCTGTATAAATTAGCTGACATGTGCCAGCAACAGCTGCAGGTGGAATCTTGATCCACCCGCGGCTGTTAACCAGTTAAATGCCGCTGTCAATTTCTGACAGCGGCATTTAACTTGCACTTCCCGGAAGCGCGTCATTAGCCCAGCCCATCGATGACCCCGTCACGTGATCGCAGGTCACTGATGGGTTGGCATGATAACCCGGGGTCTGCAGAAGGCCTCTGTGGTTGCCCAGTGGTCGGCGCTCATAGCAAGTGAGCATTTCTGCTGCATATAGGCGATCTGCTCACCACCTGTATGCAGCAGAGGAGATCAAACAACTGCTGCTTCAATAGTCTACTATGGAGACTATTGAAACAAGCAGAAAGTGTAAAAAAAGAAATGTATTTAACAATATTAAAAAAGTATATAAAAGTTTATATCACCCCCCTTTCAGCCCATTCAAAATAAAACAATTGAAAAAAAAACCCACATACACATATTTGGTATTGATGCCTTCAGAATCACCCGATCAATATAAAAAAAGAATTAATCCGATCGGTAAACGGCGTAACGAGAAAAGCATTCTAAACGCCAGAATTAAAGTTTTTTTGGTCGCCACAACATTGCAATAAAATGCAATAACGGGCGATCAAAACATCTGGTAGTGGTCCTGGTCGATTGCGAACCTGAGAAATCTCTGATGGGCAGGGTGCAGGTATGCGTCTTGTATGTATATGGTGGTGAGAAATTCTCCCTTCTCCATGGACGCAATGATGGACCGAAGGGACTCCAAGCGGAAGGGACGTACCCGTACCAGTACATATTTGTTGAGCTGTTTTAGGTCCAGTATGGGCCGTACGCCGCCTCCTTTCTTGGGGACTACGAATAGATTGGAGTAGAACCCTCGGAAGAGCTCGGCCGCGGGGACCAGTAATATGACTCCTGCTTGAAAAAGAAAGGAGACCGCTTGGCGGAAGGCACAAGCCTTGGCTGGCGGCTTTGGGGGAACACAAGGAAAGAGTCTGTTTGGTAAGTTGGAAGACAGACTTTATGAAAGAGCAAAAGTCAGCCGACAGGTCTTGTCCGACTTTTGCGTCGACCGCAAGTTGTCCCTGCGTGGGGAGCGGTTGCTATTTTGTGCTGGACGCGAGACGGACCAGCCCGAAGAGTTCCGAAAGGATCGGAATAGAGTTTGGTTACGCTTCTTGTAGGTGCGTTTGGGTTTCAGTTGGGGGGAGAGAGGTACTCACCCCCGGTGGCGTTGGATATCATCGTGTCCAACTGTTCACCGAAAAGTCAACCACTGAGGTACGGGAGGTGCGTGAGGGACTTCTTTGAGGCTGCGTCTGCTTTCCATTCCCGCAGCCAGATGATACGCCGAATCGTGATGGCGTTTGATGCTATTCCCGCTGCACCCCTTGCTGAATCCAGAGCTGCATGAAGCATGTAATCTGCTACAACTGCTATTTGAACCGCTTGGTCCGACCGCTCAGGAGCAGATACTTGGAGGCCAGCTTGTAAATTTTTGGGCCCAAACCAGGATGGCCTTGGCAGCCCAAACTGAGGCGAACGCGGGAGCCAGGGAGGCCCCATGCGGCCTCGAAAATTGAACGAGCCATGCGTTCCACCTGCCGGTCTGCTGAATCCCTGAGGGTTGAGCTATCTGGCAGTGAAAGGAGTGACTGTGCTGCTAGTCTAGAGACTGGGGGATCCACTTCGGGTTGATCTGTCCATTCCTTGGTGACCTCCTGTGGGAAGGGGTACCACGCCTCCAGATATTTGCGATTGGTAGAAATGTCCAGCACCCGATGGATGGATGAGATTACGTCAACTAGCGCTGTATTGCTAGGGGGGGGGGGTTGGGATCAGGGAACCTTCAGTTTCCTTGTCCGAGTCGGAATCACAGATGCCTTCCGAATCCTGTGCATCGCTAAGGCATCTCCTGCTGGGTGAAGCGGGGCGGAGGCCTTCTCTGGTCAGGGATCGCTGCGGAGATCTGCATTGTCTGTCCCTGGTAGGGGACGGTCTAGATGACCTGGAACTACGGTGTCTTTCCCTAGAAGGGGATGACCATGTGCTATGGGATGATGCAGATGAACGTGACCTGTGGGTCCGCTTGCGTCCAGATCTAGACGTGGATGTGCCCGGGTCGTCATGTCCCTGAGTCGAGCTTTCCCTTTGCAGGGCAGTGTTCATAGCCGAGGCATGACTCTGCCGAGCCTGAAGCAATGTGGAGGCTAGGTTATCTATAGACTGCGTCATAGATTGTGACCCATCCCGGCATGTCATTAGACACCGAAGCATTGGCAGGGGCTTCCTGGGGCTCTGGCACAGTAGTCTGGGTGCAGTCCTGGCAGTGCGGGTACGTGCTGCCACTGGGGAGAGTATTACTGCAGGCTGTACAGAGTGCATAAAAGCAGTCCTGCCTGGTTCTCTTGGACCTTGAGCCCGGCATAGTGCACTGGGGTGGCTATGCAGAGGGCCCTACAGGGGTGGCTATGCAGAGGAGCCTATAAGGAATAATGGATTCACAGCCGAGGAAGAACTCCAGCTGTGATCTTATCCCACCAGTGTGTCCCTGGGTCCAGCGCCGAAGATCCACAGTCCTGTGACCCCCGGAGACTGGCTGGCCTGGTCTGGGTCGGCCGACCAGTAACTGCAGGGTTAATCCCTTATCCTGCAGCAGATAATGGCCGCCGGAGTAAGGTTAAGAAAGAAGGGGGAGCGGAGAGCTGAAAAGGGCGGCAGAGCAGTGTGAAATCGCACCCTTTCAGTCTCGATCCGCCCCCTTTATGACACTGTAGAGTGTCATATTTGTCATCCGGGGGGCAGGCGGGAGAGGAGGTGGCGGCCTCGGCTAGGCCGAAGCCGCGGCCTAAATTAGATGCCTGATGCCCAAAGGGGCTGCAGGCCGGCGTGGAAGTCCGGGAGGGGGCCAGATCTGAACCGGGCCCCCCCGGATATAAAGGCAGGATAGCGGTGGGGTATTAGCGGAAGGGGGGGCCCTGTGAAGAGTCCCCCTGAGGCACCATAGAGCTGGTGCTGCCGCAGAGACAGGGCACAGGGAGGCCTGTGCCTCTCATGTCATGCCTGCCTGCACTCCCCCCGGCCCCGACAGGAGCCCGCAGCAGGGCTGGGGTCCCTGGATTCAGGCGCAGTGTGCTGGCTGCTGGGAGCTGCAGAGTGCTGCCTGTACAGGCCCTACCTGAGGCGTTTCAACCTAATACCCCCAGAGGGGGATTAGGGAGGTGATGCTGTCACCATCAGGGGGCTATATCCTCGCCTCGACCTCAACCCAGAAACCAAAAGGAATTGGGGAAGGAGGGGGGTCTCGATTTCGAACCAGCACCCGAGGGGCTGGGGAAGGAGCGACATGGGGAATAGCCATCTCGACTTCGACCGTGCACCCTGTAATAAGGGGCCGAGGAAGGAGCCATGCCAGGAGTCTCGCAGAGACCCACTTTTCTTTATCTGTAATCCCGTCGATGAAAAAGGAGTAAAAGTTTTAGGTGTGCCTCCTATGCGACACTAAGCAAAAACTGGAGATGGCTGACGCCGTCCAGGAGTGTATACTGCAGAGGAGGAGCCACGGTAAATCTTTTTCAGATTATGCATAGTGTTGCCTCCTAGTGGACAGCAGCATAACACTCATGGTCCCGTGTCCCCCAATGAGGCGACAGAGTAAATTAAGTTTTTTTACATTTCACTTTGCATTAATACCTGTGTTGCACCCGAAGGGTTGAAAAAAAAAAATTTACAGCTGTTTTGAAGTATTTGAGTTGTGCGGTTTTTACTATGGTATCATTTTTGGGGAGTTTCCAAAATGTAAAAGCCTCAAAGTCCATTCAAATCTGAATAGGCCCCTAAAGGAACATGTTTTGTTAATTTCTTGAAAAAATGAAAATTTGCTGCTAAACTTTTAACCCTTCTAACATCCTATCAAAATAAAATGATGTTTGAAAAATGATGCAGATATAAAGTAGATATATGGGAAATGTTATCTATTAATTATTTGTACAGCATGACTAACTCGTTTAAGGATATAAGAATTAAAAGTTTGAAATTTGCAAAAAATATTGACCTAAATTTACTACTACTGTATGTACAATGTGTCATGAACAAAACAGTCTCAGAATCACTAAGCTACATTGAAGCATTTCAGAGTTATTGCCACAAAGTGACACTGGTCAGATTTCAAAAATTTGGCCTGGTCATTAGGGTCAAAATGGACTCGGTCACTAAGGGTAATGGGAACCAGGAGAAAACACACATGAGCCACTATTGTAGTATGGCTTCTTTAGAAAGAAAGGACGTATAGTTTCTGTAGTGATCTGAATACAGAGCTCATCTGACAGTTTTCCCAGTGAACTCAAGCCGAATCAGCCCAGTTTCAAAGAAGATATGAATGCAATTATTAAAATTAACTCATTTTTATTTCCAATAATTTGTTAAAAAAATTATACATAAAAACAGGTACTTTCAAAAATCACAAAGTCAAATCTCAATTACAAGCTTGTATTATTATAGTAAGTTGTCTCCTTTAATAAATCGTGTCAAGATACTCTACTCCATTTCTATTGCACTTAATCCCTAGTAATAAAGTGCTGAAAAAGTGTTTTTTAATATAAATTAAAACCCCTTACTCAAAAATTCAGAGATAAAAAGTGCAAGTGCAAAAAAGTTTTTCCTCTCTGTGTTGAAAGGTATGTAAATAAATATATTGATGGGTATACAAATATATGAATTTTTGGTTGCATTTTGTATTTTTCAGTAGTGTTGAGCGATACCTTCAGATATCAGGAAATATCGGATCGGATTAGATCGGGCCGATACCCAAAAAGTATCGGATATCGCCGATTCCGATACCGGAAACCAATGCAAGTCAATGGGACACAAATATCGGAATGAAAATAAACCCTTTCTTTCCTTGTAGGTTAATTCTATATGAAGGAAAACAACTAACAATAATGTAGAATGTATTGGGGGAGGTGGTTGCCCAAATCGATGGGAACAGTGCTCACAGTCAAACATGAAAAGCCGGCAATTCAGCAGCGGCATACACCGGTACCCGACAATTTAGAACAGAAAGAATAGAGCATCACACATAGATTAGATAGATAGAAACATGTCAGTCACATATATATGAAGTACAGTGATAGTGTTGGTTACTGTACCTGTCATTTAGTGTTAAAATAAAGGATTTATTAAAAAAAAAATTAAAATTACGGGGAACCCTACGCCAGTCTCTAGCGGAGGTTAAGCTGACAGCTGGGGCAGATGTTTGAAGCCTGGGAAGAGGGTAATACCCACGGAGCTTCCCAGGCTACTAATATCTGCCCCCAACTGAATACCTAGCCTTTACTAGCTATTAAAATGTGAGAACCCCCAAAAAAATGACGTGGGGTCCCCCCTATTTTAATAGCTAGCAAAGGCTAGGCAGACAGCTGGGGGCTGATATTAATAGCCCAGGAAGGGTGCCATGAATATTGGCCCCCTCCCAGGCTAGAAACACCAGCCGTCAGCCGCCCCAGAAATGGCGCATCCATAGGATGAGCCAATTCTGGCACTTAGCCTCGCTCTTCCCACTGCCCTGTAGCGGTGGCAGTGGGGTAATAGGGCTGGGGTTGATGTCAGCTTATAATGCCAGCTGACATCAAGCCCAGGTTAATAATGGAGAGGCGTCTATAAGACACCCCCATTACTAACTCCATAGTCAAAGTTAAAAAAAACACAAACACCCAGAATAAAGTCCTTTAATTGAAATAAACACACAATTCTTTATTGTTCTAAATTAAACCATACTTACCATCACGCCCATTCCAGCTGAAGCCAACGATCTCCTGCAATAAAAGAAAAATAATAAAGCAACATCATCCTTACCTTTCGATGGTTCCCAGGACAGCTCCAGCTCTGCTACATCGAGACGACAGGCAGGACCGCAGCAGAACGCTGCCATCCAGCCCGTCATCCTGCAGACACTGAGAAGCGCAGGCATGCTTGCGCTCCTCAGTGTCTGGCTGTGACGGCATCCAGATGAGCCGACAATGAACTCAGCTCACCTCATGCACGTCACTGACAGCGTGGGAGAATTCTCCTGCGCATGCGGTGAGCGTGAGAGACTCGGCTCATCGGGATGCCGTCACAGCCTGACACTGAGGACTTTATTCTGGGTGTTGTGTTTTTTTTTTTTTTAAATACTTTACTAGAAATTCATGGCAGTCATGTATAATATTGGCGTGACCCCATGAATTTCGGGCTTAGGGCCAGCTGATAATGCCAAGCTGGCCCTAACCCCTTTATTACCCAGTGAGCCACCGCACCAGGGCCCTGGATGAGTTTGGTACAGCGCATCTATGAACGCGCCATTTTCCGGGGTGGCTGCGGACTGCAATTTGCAGCGGGTGGGGCCCAGAAAGCTTGGGCCTCCCTGCGCTGCAGATTCCAGCCCCCAGCTGCCTAGTTGTACCTGGCTGGACACAAAAATAGGGCGAAGCCCCACGTATTTTTTTTTTAATTATTTAATGAAATTCATGAAATAATTAAGAAAAAAAGGGCTTCCCTGTATTGTTGTGTCCGGCCAGGTACAAATAGGCAGCTGGGAGTTGGGGGCAGCCTGTTCCTGCCTGCTGTACCTGGCTGGCATACAAAAATATGGCAAAGCCCACGTCAACATTTTTGGGAAAAATTAATTAAAAAATAAATAATAATTTAGGGACTGCATCTTTATTAACCCCTAAGTGCCAATTCTGGCACTTAGCCTCGCTCTTCCACGCTGCCCTGGTGCGGTGGCAGGGGGTAATAGGGTTGGGGTTCATGTCAGCGCCAGCTGCCATGCAGCCCAGGGAAGCCCAGGTTAGTAATGATGGGCGTCTATAAGACACCCCCACTACTAACCTACAAAGTGTTAAAAAGAAAAAACACACACTACACCCAGAAAAAAATAATTTATTTGAAATAAAACACACCATTTTATTTAATTCTTAGTTTACTAAAAAAAAATAGTTACCTGTCCACGTTCCTGCGCTGATCTCCCATGCACAGCTGTCACATCTGGAGATGGTGAGAGCTGTGCATGGCTGCTGTAAGCTCACACTGCCGGGAACACGTCCGCTCCCGGCAGCGTGAGCCCCTGACTGAGGTCACCGGAGTGCATTCAGTCAGCGCAGCTCCGGAGACCTCCTTTACGGCACTGCTGTACCGTGGGAATTTCTGACCGGAGCAGCGCTGCCTGAACTCCGGCGAACCCGCTTATGCTGTCATTCTAGCGGCGGCAGCGGTTCAGAGCGGTCACATTCTATGTGGCTGCTCTAAACTGGAGATCATCGTGGGACACTCGTGGACTACTACGGAGGGGTAAGGATAAGGTTGTGGTTTATTATTTTATATTTTATTACAGGAGATCGATGGCTTCGGGGAATTAGGTGTCTAGGTGAGTATAGGTGTAGTTTTTTATTTTTTACTTTATTTTAGGTGGCGATCGGCGGGGACAGGTAATGTATAAACTAATTTATTTTAGGTAACCACTGGCCACCAATGACATGTATTTAAAATTTATTGGGGGACCAAAGACAAATATATATGGGGGCATAAAAAAACACGTATAGGGGCAAAAATAACACATGGGGCAGTTTAAATAGCAGGATCAGGCTGATGGGAACTACTGCTCCCATCAAGCTGATCCTGCTGGCACGAGTGGACGCGGGGCAGACATAGGCCGATGGGAGTAGTAGTGTCACATCGGCCTATGTCTACCTGCACGCACACACCCGCAGACATCGCACAGACACCGCGCACACACCAATCATGACGGGCTGATGGTCTGGGAGGTATGGCTGACCTGCGCGGCCGTGGGAAAGTTCATGTGAGTTCATGCAGTCAAGCATGAACTCACATGAACCCTCTGAGGGCACTGCGGCTACTACAAATGAACAGCTGATCGGCATCACCTGATACCTCAGCTGTTCATTTGAAATAACCGGCGGGAAAGCGCAGCACAGAACGTGAAAGCCGGCGGTGAAGTCTTTTCACCTCCGGCTTCCCCGCCCGGGTCTTCGCTCCCCGCTCCTTGGTGCTGCGCTCCCCGCCCGGTCCTAACTTACCATGGGGATGGGAGGTGGCGAGGGGAGCGGAGGATCGGGGTGGGAGGCTGCGGGGAAGCAGTATGGGGCTGTGTGATTGTTTAAAAGCCGGCGGCTTTTTACAGCCCGCTGGCTTTTAAACAATCAGGAGAATTCTCTCATGCTGGGATGGCATTCTGATGACAGGCTGGATCGCAGCTGAGCGCTGCCATCCAGCTTGTCATCCTTCAGAGACACTGCAGAGCGCTGGCATTATGGGAACTTCCGATTCCGGTATTCGATATTGTAAAAGCATCGGAATTCCGATACCGCGAATATCGGCCGATACCCGATATTTCAGTATCGGAATGCTCAACACTATTTTTCAGACAAGGTAATGTCAAAAAAACAGGGAATAAAACCCAGCAACAAATAGTTAATTTCATGGATAAGGAGCTATGCATATGGAGGCAAATTCATTCAGAGTTCACAGGTAGCAGGCATTCTAAGGGGAGTACTTACATGGCTCAATGTCTAGCTCCTGAAGAGGAGACTGATTGGGGAGATTTATTAAAGGAGACAACTTACTATAATAATACAAGCTTGTAATTGAGATTTGACTTTGCGATTTTTGAAAGTACCGGTTTTTTTATATATAAATTTTTTTTTTTAACAAATTATTGGAAATAAAAACGATTTAATTTTAAGAATTGCATTCATATCTTCCTTGAAACTGGGCTGATTCGGCTTGAGTTTAGTTGTTGATGTTGTATCCTGAATCGGAAGTTGTAATCTACTGACCTCCTTTTTGATATATTAGTTTTCTCAGTGAACAGGACTGAGCAGCCTGCAGTGTATTAGAACTTATGGAGGCTGCAGAAGACAAAATGCAAAACAACTGCAATATTGTTATTTGTTTGCTATCAATGTTTACAATATTCACTTTGTGGTACATAGTTAGGAAATCACCAGTAAATTAAATTAAATGTCTGGAATAATCATCTATTGTAAATTTAAAAAGGGAAAAGATATAGACAAGATGGACCACGGTGTCTTTTTTCTGCCAATTATCTTCTAGGTCCTGGCAGCAGCGGGCAAACAGAATTTTAGCATTTAGGGTTGCACTATCATATAAATTGGGCGAGTGCTATCCAATTGTTTTATTAGATAGCATTCAAACCAATGTTATTCAATAGAGCAGTGGGGGGGGCGAAATGACGAATGCAGCTGTGCCGAAACGCGCATCGGGGTGTGTGCCAATGAGGAGTGTGCTATTATCCATAGTGGATGTAAGTAGTTGCTGTGCATTATATACATCAATGTTTTGGCTGTCTGCTTGGTTTCCTTTTGATGTCTTTGATATAGAGGGACATACTGATTTGCCCTTAATACATAACAGTGAGCTATGTGCTCGATATATATTCTCCTGGTATCTTATTGATTTATACTTTTTCTGTTCTATTTAAATCCACTACTACTTTATATGATTCAGCCATTGGCATTAATATGATTTTACATAGTATTTAGTGGAATTCTGTTATATTTTTCAGGCACTTGCACTTTAATAATTACCGCACTTTATGTATATACTATATAGCAGCCTACACTGATGGATTCTTGATAAGATTATTCATACCTTGTCTATACTTTGTGATATTTACCGCACCCCCTTCCCTAGTGCCCCTCTACCGCATTGTTCTTACATTTCCCTGTGTTCTGTGATTTATGTTTTCACAGATCAATTGGACCTTGTTTCGCATTGTGTTTCTCTTGTTTTTCAGTTACCATGTTTACTTCGGTGGTCCGCTCTATTTCTTTATAGGTCCATGATTGGGTTAAGATAGAATACTTTACGATATACTTTATACCCGTTTGTTTCTCTCTTTCTCCTCCTATTATTTTATTAAAAAAAAACTTATGGTGCACTGATGGTACAAACTGATGAGTGAACAACAAATAGATTGAAATCGGATCCAGAGAACTGATAAAAATATCTATTTCTTGTATGCAAAAAAAATGAATGAGGCTTTAGGCTGACTTACCAGTAGGGTGCATTAAAAATAAATGACATCTTGCTGGAATCAAGGTCTCGGCCCCTACATCATGCTGCTCTCAGATTAAATAGTAACCACATGCTGATGGATTCCATTTAACTGTGGAATGTAGTGAATGTAAAATGTTGGCAATGAAAGTACCTAGAATGAAGGGGGAAGGGAGGAATTTAGCCAAATTTGTCATGGTCACTAATGTACATCGTAATAATTAATGGAATTTGTGTATTTCAATATGAGATATATTTTTTCCATGTACAATAGGAAGAGGAACATACAGCTTCTAGAAATGAAGATTGAAGAGGAGAACATGGCCCTGAAAAACATTAGTCTGTCTCTGTAAGTGCTGAGATTTGAGCTAATAAAAGCAAACGTTATAGATAACATAACAATATACATTCTAAGACCATGTTCACACGTTGCATTTTTGCTGCGTTTTTTTCTGCAGGCAAAACCTGCTCTCTTGGCAGTAAAGAAGCTGCTTACAAAAAGCAGGTGTTGCTGTGTTTTTCAGGATCCCAAAGTTCAGCTTTGCTTCCAGCACAGGTCACCAATGCAAGACATATGTGAAACCAGACAATCATTTTTGGAAAAAAAAGGTCAATTTGATCAAATTATATAGTGAAAAAAGATTTTTAAATCTGAAAAAATAGTGACTATTCTGAAGAAAAAAGTTCATATGAGTTCATGAAAAAATACACAATTACAAATGTAACAGGGGGGAGGTGAATAGGTCAGGAATAGCTTACCTAAGATGTTGGCAAAACACTGAGTTTGTAAGACACTGTTTACTTTCACACTTTACTCAGCCTTTGAGTTGACCAGGTATTGTTCAATTTCACACCTTGGTCGGCCAATGTTTATTTTACACACATCACTAATTTAATTAAAATGTACTAATCCTAACTGCCATTCTCAGGTGATGAATCATAAAATGTTAGAGTTGGAAGAGACCTCCAGGGTCACCATGTCCAAACCCGTGATCAAGACATTATGGGTTTAAACTTGGGAAAATCATAAAAATAAATGTGTTTCACATACTGCTGTACATGCTTTTTTTACTGAAAACACAGCAAAACCTGATTCCTGCGTTTTGCTGCGTTTTTGAACTTACTCATTGCTTTCTATGGGGGAAAAACACTGAAAGAAGTGACATGCTGCAGTTTTCAAAAACGCAACAGGTTTTCAATTCAGTCAGGAAAAAAAAACAATGTGTGTGCATGAGATTTCTGAAATCTCAGCTTTTGCTGGTACTGTTACACGCAGCTTAGATTTTGCATAAATTTGCTGAAAAAAAAATGCAGAAAAAACAGAACATGTGAACATAGTCTTACGGGTTTCCTCTACGCTCGCACTATGGACTGTAACTTAGTGTAAAGTTTAACCAAGCAACGCACTAAGTTATATGGAAACTATGACAATTTGACCGAGTGAAACAATAGTTATTGTCAAGATTCAATGAAAAAACCCACCAACTATGCAGGGACTACAGCACAGCTCTATGTAGGTGATTGGGACAGTGCTGCACCTAAGGCCACGTTCATACGTTCAGTATTTTACATCAGTATTTTACATCAGTATTTGTAAGCCAGAATCAGAGAGTGGAACAATTGGAGGAAAAGTATAATAGAAACACGTCACCACTTCTGTATTTTGTCATCCACTACTAGTCTTGGCTTACAAATACTGATGTAAAATACTGACCAAATACTGAACGTGTGAATGTGGCCTAATACAGACATGGCTGAGAGCACAGTGTTACATAGAATAACTGAGGGGATGCAGCACTAAACCAGCACTGCGGACCGTTCACTCTCAGGAACTGTAGTACTGGTAGTCGGACCCCCACCAAGTTAGAAAGTGGAGTCGTCCCCAGATTTGGTCTTAGAGTAAAATTATAGATTAATGAATATCAATATTACTCACTTATACGGTGGTTATAAGACACACACAGGACTGGTGAATGCCTAGATGTAAACACATTAAAGGGAATCTGCCACCAGGCTATTGCTGCCCCATCTCAGAGCAGCATGATGTAGGGGCAGAGACCCTGATTCCTGAGATGTATCACTTACTGGGTTATTTACAGCAGTTTTGATAAAATCACTGCTTTATCTGTTGCAGATCTACCAGTTCTCTGAATGCTGAGCTCAGAGTAACTCCACCCCCACCACTGACAGCTTTCTGCCTATGCACAGTGTACACAGAAAACTGCCAATCTGTGGTGAGGGCGGGGTTATACAGATATTATCAATATGGAGGACTACATGGAGGGAGGTTTACTAGTCCTTTACTGTTAATCTACTGCTGATAAAACAGCAAGCAGCCCAGTAAGTGACATATCACTGGATTTAGAGTAAAAAATGTGGTGACAGATTCCCTTTAAATCAGAAGTATGTATTGTAATATAGTATATAATGAGTGAGTCATGATACGAGGCCTCATGTATGAAAACTGCTTTCTGTTACATTCCTGAAAAAAAAAGAAGAAAAAGAGATGGCTTTGCTGGTGCCCAGCCATCTAGTACGTACTGTATTTTTCAGATTATAAGACTCACTTTTTCCCCCCTACATTTGGGGGGAAATGGGGGTGTGCCTTATAATTCGAATGTAGTTACCGGGGGGGGGCAGCTTCTGTGGAGCAGGTTCCCAGAAGGCACAGTCGCTACTGCAGGAAGCTGGCGGCGGTGTCAGAAGTGAATTTGGGGAAAAATGGCCGCCAGAGGCGGCACATGCACAGAGTGAGGTCTCGCCTCCTGAGATCTCAATCTGCACATGTGTCGCCTTTGGCGGCCATTTTCCCAAAGTTCACCAGAGTGAAAAGGATGGGAAGTGCGGGGACTCCTCTGACATTTTGTCATTTTGTGAAAACCCGAGGCCCACCGCACCCTCGCATCACTGAATACCCCCTCCTCCCGGCCGGGGGCCCACAGCATCGCCCCACTTCTGACACCGCCGCCAGCCTCCTGCAGCAGTGACCCCGCTCCTCCACAGCCGCCCTCCCCTGGTAAGCAACAGTAAAAGTGGACTATAAGACGCACCACCATTTTATTAAAAAAGATAATATTTATTTTCCTCCCCAAAATTTGGGATGCGTCTTATAATATACCGTATTTTGCTGACTATATCAGAGAACATAGTATTATAAAGTAATATATGTAAAGGAGGATACAAGGGCCCCGAGGGCGGGACGGTTTTGGTCTAGTGCATATATTCTCTGCACTATTCCCTGCCTAGTGCCGCCTAGTGCGCCAATATTATCAAGATCAATTTATTCAGCAGCGCTGCCTGATTTAACGGGATTTATTCTTGGGATACAATATCATCAGGTCGGTGACGGTCTGAAAAAAATCCGACTACAGCATGCTGCGTATGTAAAAAAAAAAAAAGCCTCTGACTCCCCCCCCCCCCAAAAAAAAGGTAAAGTGAAGAATAACACCACAGGAAAGATGCACCGTTTGGAGGATTTTAAAGGAAACCTGTCATGTCCTCAAATGCTATTAGCCTGTAGATATAGGGTAAATGTGCAGGTTAAGGGCTCGGACACATGAGCGTATATAACACGGCCGAGTGCTGTGTGATACAACATTGCATAGCACTCGGACCGGTGTTATTCCCTGGTACAGCTCAGATCTGCGATTATCTTCTCATGAAGATTCAGCGTGAGAAAACAATAGCATCATTCTGCAACTGCATCCGAGAATCGGATCTCAATCACCCATACAAGTCTATGGGTGCAAAATATCGGACTGCACTCAGATGTCATCCAAATGCAGTGCGATTACCACGGATGCTGGCAATGGAGGAGCCACCAGCTTTCAGTCATAGAGGAGTGTCTGGCACAGCTTCAGTCACCACTCAGTACACAGAGAGCGGCAGATGTAACCACACCCCGACACTGACTGACAGCCGGCTACGCACTGATGCACTTCTGAGCGACCGGTCAGTCAGTGCTGGGGTGCGGTTACAGCCGCCACTTTCAGTGCTGTGAGCCGTGACTGTAACTCCCCCAGGCACGCTTCAATGACTGAAGAAATAAAGATGATTTTCTCCAGGTGACGCACTTTCAGAATAGCGGCCGGGCACCTTCATAACGCAATTAACAAGTGTTGAGCCACCCCCGTAGTGTTCGAGATCGGTTCGTCGAACACCCGTGTGTTCGCCGAACACCTTCGAACACCGTTAAAACCAATGGCAGGCAAACAAAAACACATAGAAACACATAGAAAACACCTTCAAAGGTGTCCAAAAGCTGACAAACTGCTCAGAAGACACAACTAACACATGGAAAAGTGACAAGTACATATAGTCATGCGAAAAGAAAAGAGGTGGAGGAGTAAAAGGAGGGGGAGACACAGATATAGGCATGTCATGCCCTTCTAAAATCCAAAAAGTGAGAAGCCGACACGGCCAGTCCGTTCCTGCCTGTGCCACCTCTGTGTCGCCGGGTTTGTGCCAGAGCCGCGGTGGACCCTGACGGTCAGCCCCCCTATCCCAATACTGGTGCCTGTCCGCTGGTGGGTCGAGGCCCCCCACGGTGGGGGGGGGGGGGGGGGGGGGGAGTAACATCTGCAGAAGAAAGACCATCTTCCAGCCAAACTAAGATGTCGACTTCTTTTTGACGCGCCCCCTGGGCCATGTTGTTAGGGATACCCGGAGCCGGATCAGATGGGGGTTGTAGTCTCCGAGTGGCTGTGACCCGGTCCGTGCCCAGGGTGTCAAACTCAGTGTGCGGCAGTCCTTGCAGATGTTCTTAGTGTCGACTACGCCACCCGTTGATTTGCGGTCAAAAGGCCGCCGCTGCAGGATGGTCCGCTGAGGCTGGTGGTGTGTGTGCAGCTGTGGTAGTATAACCCCCAACGGGAGGGGTATAGCCTCAGGGGGTCAGACGTGGAGGATGGTGGTTATGAAGGTGCAGCAAGGAGACTCAGAGGCATGAAATGCAGTTTCAGGGTTTTTACTCACTGGTGTTGCTCGGGTCACTCTGTACAGCAGTGACCACCCAAGCCGTGCTGCGTCCACCAGGTGCGGGACTCGGTCAACTCCCGGGCAATTCTGGAGCGTGGTCCTGAGCTTCTTTCTGACTCTCCCCTCCTCTGGCCGTTCCCACCAGGGATCCACTTATGTCCGGCTCCCTCGGTTCTCTTGTTGGTCAAGCCTCCTCTGGGCTCCCTGACCCTATGCTTGGTGTGCCTTTCTAGTGGATTTGGTGAGGGTCGTGGCAGATCCTGCCCACAACCTCCGGTTCCTGGCTAAGGTTTGCTTTGGCCTCCGCCAGCTTGGGATCCGGTACCCTTTTGCCGACCCTTCACCCTTTTGTCCTTATTCTGGGATCTTGGGGTCCCCTCTCGTCCTGCGCCTCTGGGTCCCTCTTCCTTCTCCTCTCCTGGAGTTACTGCTGACTCACTGACTGACTGACCCTGTCCTAAGATGGTGCCCACCTTATATACTCCCTCTATGTGTGAGCTCAGGTGACCAGCACCCAATGAGCTCCTACATTTACCCAGACTACTCCCCCTATCTGCCCCTACACTACTGGGATGTTCCACCCCCCTCCCACTCCAGCCAGGGACAGACGCTGTCGTACCTGCACATAAACTGGTGGGAGTACCGTTGATCTGTCCCCCGGAAATGGGATGTATGTAGTGCATGCAGCCTACTAGCTCAGTTCCACACTCCATCCTTACCCGGGAGTGGAATACCACACCTCTGGCTTGAGGTGTAATACCCCTGTAGCAGCCGAGTCCTCAGGGTGCTACATTTTCGTGGACAATGTGATACGATCCCATTCTTACGGACACGCCCATCGCTACAAATTCTAGATGAGGCACAAAAACAGCAGGTGCTTCAACGGATATCAAGTGCTCCTTCAAGTGGGCTCTCCACCTCAATTTCAACATCACAAATACTCCAGTCCTCAGAGGTGTCACCCCAATCGCACTTGCTTCCTCACAGCTCCCAAGTCTCCAGCTGCCCATCTGAGTATGGGGTAACACAGATGGCTGAGTCTGCCCAGCTGTTTACTCATACTATAGCCTGGGAAACGGAGGTCTGCTCCAGAGCTTCTGTTAATCCAGATGAGGAAATGATCTGATCCGATGCCCAGAATCTTTATAAGTTGGATCCAGGACCAGATGAAGAAGGTTCTGAGCATAATGTAGACCCTTGTTCCCAAACTGTAACTCCTGTTGGTGGAGACCATGATGAAGATGATGATGAGACTCAAATACCTGATTGGAGCGACAACTTGACTTTTCGGTCAGGGCAGGAAGAGGTTGGCTCTGAGGGCGACGGGTGTGATAACACACAGGGTGATGATGACGAGGTTGGAGATCCCACTTACTGTCAACCCACAGTCAGACAGTCGATGAGGTCAGCAGAGGAGGTGGAGGAGGATGTGACTAGCCCTGGGGATGGGGATGACTCGGTACCCGGGCATTTGCCTGGCCTTGGGGATGCTTTGAGCAGGGGGTTGGACCAGATGACCCAGGAGGTCCCTTCCAACTCTACCATTCTATGATTCTATGATTCTATGTCGCGGTGGTCGGCTCCCTGGCCCGTACCCTGGGGTCGCTCTTTAAAAGGGTGGATAATTGTTAATTTTATAAGAGTTCATGACGCCACCTGTGGTATCTGGTGACAAGCACCAGCGCTGCAGCAGTCCACTGAGGCCGGTGATAAGGCAGCTCGATGGTATAGCTCCCCACAGGTGGAGCTAGGTCTCAGGGCAGCGTATGCAGGGGGAATGCAGGACAGGCGAGACCCAGCTGGGTCAGAGCAAGAACGGGAACGGACACGGTAGTCACTTCAGTACCTTTTACTGGTGGAAATTCAGGCACATCCCGGAGCACTGTAGGGTGAAGGGTGCATATCAGGATCCTCCCCAATGAGCGGGTGTAGGGCCTTCTGTTTCTTGCCTCTGCGTAGTAAGTTTCTGACCTGCCTGGAGCTAGGCCTAACTTTGTCTCTGTCCTGCGCTGGCTGACCTTGTGGTAGGGCCTTCTCTTGGAGTTCACGCTCCCAGTATGCGGGGCCTAAGCGTCTCCTGGCTCTGTTACATATCAGCACCTTAGCGATCCTGGGACTTGTAGTTCTCCAGGGATTCTGGTTATGCCTTACTGGGTCATAGAGATCCCGGTAAGCTCGGATCCTGTGTCCGGTAAATGCTTCGGGGTGAGCTGGTTAAGCTCCTCTGCCCCTTATGTACTAACTCGCCACTCGCCTTCGGCCTACTCGGGCCCTCACTAGGCTATACACACTAACGGCAGCTTGCCGCGCTTCACTGATCTTACGGCACCGGCACACCTTAAGCTCTATCTGGGCTCCCTGAATCTAGCAAGCAGGAGCCTCGTGCTCCACTGCTGAACTATTAACTGCGTTCTCTAGACTAGACTGAGCTCCACTGCAGACTGACCTCTCTTAGGCTTCTCTACTGCAGGAACTCTTCAGAGGAACTGAACTGCCTAGCTCCACCTTCCCTATTTATATCCCTAACGGGCTCCCTCTGCTGGTCTGAGGTGGAAGGTGGAGATGTGTGAATGTTTATGGGGGCCTCTTGTGGAGGATTCCATCAATGCACTCTTGTAGGATCTGTGATACCAAGCGCAGCGGGGCATCACAGATGCTATTGACGACGAGGTTAGGTTGTGCCTTCCTGGACAGAGACGGAGTACTGGAAGCACGTCAACAACTGCATCCTCAACCACAACTCTGCCTCTGACCACAAGTCGTAGTGGCTCTTCAGGTCACATGGGCTCTAAGCCTTGCATAGCCTGGGCATTTATTCAGATCGATAAGGATGACCCAACTCGTGTTATCTGTAATATTTGTCAGCAAAAGTTAAGTAGAGGCCAAAAAATACATAGTTTGAGTACTTCATGCATGTACCGTCACATGGATATGAAGCATAAGTTGCAGTGGGAAGCTCACTGTGCTACAATGCAGCCTAGCCGGCTGGGCCAACCACCGTCTGCCCCATCTTGTGCATCTGCAGCCTCTTCATCCTCAGCAGTCACACATGTTTTTGGACGCAGACCTGCCACCTCTTTACCCGCAACAGCCAGTGTGATTGGCAGGTCGTCAGTTCATTGGGAAGTGGAAACACCTGCTAGTGTTGAGCGCTCTCCGACATCGAGAGCACCACCTTTGGATCAAGGCAACCTAACATGTCCGCCTGCATCTTCCTCACAGACCGGCAGTTGCCGAGGACACCCTACTCAACACCGTCTAAGCACAACAGCCAGCCCTCGGTCCCTCAGATGTGGAAAAGTAAAAGACCATTTCCTCCTAGCCATGAGAAAGCTAAGAGGTTGAATTTCACCATCTGCAAGCTGTTGGCTACAGAAATGCTGCCTTTCCACCTGGAGGACACAGAGGATTTTCAAGACCTTATGTCCGTCACAGTGCCCCAGTACCAGATGCCCAGTCGGCACTACTTCTCAAAGAAAGGTGTGCCTGCGCTCCACTAGCATGTCGCACACAACATCACCGCTTCTTTGAGAAACTCTGTGTGTGACAGGGTGCACTTCACCACAGACACTTGGACGAGAAGGCATGGACAGGGGCGTTACATGTCGCTGACTGGGCACTGGGTAACTATGGTGACAGCAGGACAAGGGGCTGCTGTCCAAGTCTTACCGTCCCCACGAGTTGTGTGTTAATCCTCTTTATCTCGAACTTCCTCCACTGCTTCTGTCTCCTCAACCTCCTCTCGGTCCTCCACCTGCACCCAAAGCCTGTCTGGTAATGCCACCTGCTTTCTAACTGCGCAGAAGGAATCCTGCACACCTCCTTACTATGCTGGCAGCAGGGCTCAACGCATCAGTGTTTACTTTGAAATGTCTGGGAAATGTGAGTCACACAGCTGAGGAGTTTTGGTCAGCTCTGGAGACCCAGTTTCATGAAAGGTTGTCTCCACTGGACCTGCAACCAGGGAAGGCCATGTGCGACAATGCTGCAAACCTGGGTGCGGCACTTCGCCGGGGCAATGTCACACATGTGCCTTGTATGGCTCACGTGTTGAACCTGGTTGTCCAGCAATTTTTAGCCCACTATCCCGGACTAGATGGCCTTCTGCAGAGTGCACGGTCGCTGTGTGCTCACTTCTGCCATTCGCATCCCGCAGTTCAACGACTTACATCTCTACAGAAGTCGTTGGGCCTGCCAGTTCATCGGCTGAAATGCGATGTGCCGACACGGTGGAATTCAACTCTGCACATGTTGCAGCGACTGTGGCAGCACCGACAAGCCCTGGTGCAATACGTTCTGACGTATAGCCTGGGCCAACGAGATCCAGAGGTGGGGCAAATCACGCTGGAGGAGTGGTCTCAGATCAGGGACCTATGCACCCTTCTGCACAGTCTTGAAATGGCGACGAAGATGTTTAGTGCTGACGATGCCATTATCAGCATGACTATTCCGGTGATTTACATGCTGGAGCACATGTTAAACAGAATTCGGAGTCAGGTGGTGGGACAAGAGGAGGTGGAGGAAGTAGAGGAGGAGTCGTATGCGGAAGGGATAACATCTCCAAGGTCCAGATGGTTGGCAGCACCAAGGCGGCAGGCATGGGAGGGTGGGGGAGAGGGATTAACCAGGGCGCATGGTAGCAGCCAAACTGTTGAGGAAGGTGCAGGAGCCGAGGAAGAAGTGGAGGACGAACTGGCAATGGGCATGGAAGACTCATCAGATGAGGGAGACCTTGATCACATTTCTGTTGTGCGAGGTTGGAGGGAGAGGGCAGAGGAAGGAAGCATGATTCTTACCTCGCTACCAACACAACAAGGACTTGGTCCTTCTGGATGCGCAAGACACATGAGTGCCTTCTTACTGCACTACCTGCAACATGACCCCCGGATTGTCAGAATTCGAAGTAATCCCGACTACTGGGTTGCCACACTCTTAGATCCCCGGTACAAAAGTATATTTGCCGAAATAATTCCTGCCATAAAAAGGTATTGACGAATGCAGGAGTATCTGTTGCAGAATCTTACATGTGCTTTTCCACAAAACACCAGTGGTGCACGTAGTGAATCTCACAGGTCTAACTTGCCAACGGTGGGACTGTCGAGTCTTCATCACTCAAACAGTAACAGTAACACAGTATCTGCTTGTAACAGCAATTTTGTGGAATAGTTTCACCACTTTTTTTAGACCATCCTTTGCAAGGCCACAGGAGACAAGAAGTCTGACACATAGTCAATGCCTAGAGAGGATGGTACAGGAGAATCTCCAAGTGAACATCGAAGCCATGACTGTGTCACTGGACCCTTGCTCATTTTGGTATTCCAATCTTGAAAAATCGCCGGAGCTCGCCACTCACGCCTTGGAGATCTTGTCATGCCCTGCAGCCAGCGTTCTCTCTGAACGTGTGTTCAGCGCTGCTGGTGGTGTGCTGACAGATAAGCGCACGCGGCTGTCCACTGAGAATGTAGACAGACTCACGTTCATAAAGATGAACAAATCATGGATCCGCAAGGACATTTCTACCCCTGTGTCATCCTTGGGAGACTAAAAGCTTGGGGATTTGGTAAAATTACCTCACCAACCGTTTTAAGCAACAGTGGGGCAATTGATGCCACTTAACCCTAGAACGCATGACCATAAAAATCTACACCTTCATATACCTGGGGCCTTTTAGGCCCGTGTGCAAATAACATGGAATAACTCAAACTCAAATGACAAACAACTATATACATGAAGAATACCTAGAGTTTCAAAATTCTAACTAAAGCAATCTTGCAGAAAATAGAAAACAATTAACTGGGCGGGCCTGCAAGGCCACAGGTATGCGTTCTAGGGTTAAGTGGTGTCTGTGCCACAATTTTGGGAGTCCCCTTGCTGTGTCTTACGTGACGTTGGCATCATCAATTCCAGGTGGGTTGGGTCGCACCCCCCCCTTTTAACTGTAAGAAACTACATACACTATGGCTTGGGGTAACACAGATGGTTGAGTCTGAAGAGCTGTTTACTCAGAGGTCTGTTCCAAATCTTCAGTGTCTGCTAGTCAGCGTAGAATTTTTAACTGCATCTAGCCTAGGCAATACTTTGGGCGTAGTAGCCCAGCTGCGAAGCAAGCTGCACCGCCTGTGTATCTAATAAGAATTTTTAAATGCATCTAGCCTAGGCAGACTGTGGGGACCCCCAACCAAACCCAGATGCTCAGCCCCCCTACCGCCCCCCTTTCATGGACAACCCAATAATGTAACTCTTACAACTGGATGGGTGAGGATCGGTCACAGCTTTATTAACTCTTTATACTCATTCCATTAGAAAGGCATTTTATTTCTAAAATAATTCAGCTTGTTGCAGCATGCCCTGGGTCCCGACTCTGGCAAGTTGGCCAACAAGTGTAACTCTCCAACATGTCCTTTCTATTTCCAGGCCACGGAGGATCCAGCGTACTCGTATGCAGGACTCTGACCCCCACCCATCACTCTTAACGCTTGTTCCACTCCGTCCTGGAGTCCTGACAGGAATATGTCCAGTCTAATATCTATTAAGTGAACACCGTCGGGCCGTATGAGGCCTGCTTTATCTCCTTCCAGTTGTCGGTGTCGTATCACTACACCGCCTCTGTCTCTTCTAAATTTTGCCATCCGAATATTTATTACCCGCCTTGTCCATTCGATGACCGTGATGTCTCGCGCACCTTGCCATACCGCTATCGGCACAATCTCTGACCATACTATAGCTAATTTTGTGAAAAATTCTCTGAAGCGCTCAGTGTCTAGTTTCATTATTGCCATTAGTTATGCGCTCTTGTGATGACCTAGGTTGTTTCCCCCGGCCTGTATAACTAAGATGACCGGACCTCTTGCCTCTCTCCCTACCTTGATTACCTCCATTAGTACCTGTGGCCATAGCAGGCCTCTAATACCTCTCCAGTTGAAATATGTGTTATGAAACTCTAATTTCCTCCCGCCTGGGCGGACTTTCGCCCTTTTTTGTGCCCAATATATATATACGAGTGGCCTATCACTCACACTGTTGGCTTAGCGTCACCTGTAAAAGAAACAAACCACGTTAGGATAACAAGTCCGGTCTTATGTATCTCGCCAAACACGTGGATCGCCATCTCCCTATCCTCTGAACTTCCGTTTCTGACAGTCCTGCTCTTGCTGCTTCCGTGGCCGCACCTATGCGGAATGAGTGTGTCCCGTAATCTTTGGGGTGGTTCCCTGCCGATGTTATGCATTTATTAAATATAGCTTGGAACAGGTATCTTGATAATGGCGTTCCATCAATGTGTGATACGAAGAAATTACTTTGTGATCTGATGGTTAGATATGTTTTTACTATTGTTACCCGACTCAGTTTTACCGTTTGTGGGTTGTAGAAGTACCCAAGTACCCCTGCCCGCTGGAACCGTTTTCGATTGGTGTATGCGTACACGTATTGCATTATTGGCTATGACTACTTCCTGGTGTAATAAGCGTCCACTGGTGGTAATTTTGGATTGAGGGACTAATTCGCTTATACATAGCGCCCCGAAGAAGGCGATCACAAATGCAGTAGACATTAGTGTTGCTTCAAATTGTGAGTGTCATGTTAATGGTGTTAGGGATAAGATGTGAGAAATCAGTTTTAGTGACACGGGTCGGGACGTCTACATTCCTGACTTGGCTGACCCCTTTTCCACCCTTTTATGGATTGTCTGATGATGAATCTTTGTCACATCTCCCCAATTCAGTAGTTGGAAGTGAAATGCTACTCCGGTCAGACACCGCTGCGCTGACGCCCCTGATATGCCCCTCATCATTAGCTGGTGGAGAAATTCTATGGTGACTTGTGATCTGGCTTGTTCACATTGGTCAACCCGTCTGCCTGCTACTAGTCGTGTCCACTCTTCCCATGCCTTACCGTATGCATGCCACGTTGACGGGGCAACTGACGCTCTGATTAATGGCATCAACTATTCGCCACTAGATCCCATAGGGAGGGTGGGCAACTGTTGTCCGATGGGTGGGCGTTGTGGAAGAGCTCTGTGAAAATCTGCCAATTGAATTGTTATAAAGCGTTAGCAGCAGCTTTATACCCCTCAGCATAGTGGCTAGCGCGGACCCATACATTGTGTTTTAGGCACAGGAATACTAGCCTGCGTAGCAGACCTAGCACTGGGAGAGACGATGATGCCATCTTATTAATACAGTGCGCTAGGCTGGTGTTTTGTGTTATGAAGCGTATATTTTTGTTAGCCAGGCACGCGCCCCATATTTCTATTGCTACCACTATTGGGAAAAATTATTTTCAGGGCTAGATGCAGCTAAAAATTATTATTAATTTCAAAGCTGGTGGAGCTTGGTATAGATGGTCTAATACAATGAGTCCCACACACTGCTAGAAGCCCAAATATTTTTTCAGAGGTAGATGCAGAAAAAAATATATTCAGTTTGCAACCTGATGGAGGTCAGTATAGATGGACTAATACAACAAGTCCCACACACAGCTAGAAGTCCAATATTTTTTCAGAGCTAGATGCAGATAAAAATTATATTCAATTTGCAACCTGATGGAGGTCAGTATAGATGGACTAATAGAATGATGCTATGCCCAAAAGATTTTACTTCACTAGGTGCAGTAAAAAAATTGGTATTCTATACACAGGTGGTATATCTTGCAACACAGATTGTGTTAGTCAGTGGAGTAGCCTCTCTGCAATAGGCCAAAAAGGATTAGCTTTGCTAGATTCAGCCAAATGCTGTGAAAAAAACTTGCACAGCACTGGCACAGACCTGCCTGGCAAAAACTGATAGGAACTGATGTAACCTAGTCCTGAAAAGGACTCCAATTACAATTAGTCTTTACTCCCACAATCTATCTATTTAAGAGCACAGACCTGCCTGATAAAAGTCGTAGGAAATGCTGTAACCTAGTCCTTAAAAGGACTGCAATCACAACTATTCCCTACTCCCAAGCTATCTGTATATTTGTGCGAAAATTGGCTTGAAATTAACAAGGTATAGCGCACACAGCAACAGCGGTGCCGTCTAACACGCAGCTGCAGCAGTGAGAAAATGGTGGCGACGGGGAAAGTGGCTTGGTCTTATAGGGCAAGGACATGTGACATACACTGCCAATGACACATGCCCTTGCTTGTGTGAAAAACAGCAGTTCGCTCCGTGTGTGCGCTGCTGATAGGCTGACAGATTGCACCTCCCCACTGCAAATGCGGGAAAGAGAAAAAAAAAATGGAGATCTTCATTGTTCCTGCAGAGATCCATCCCCTGCCCCTCCCCCCACCCCACTGTACACTCAAACTGCGTATTAACATTAATTTTCATCATTACTGAGAAAAAATCCAGTTATGATTTTGGTGCACGAACAGTTATCGAACATAACCTCGAACAGCCGAATTTTTCTCAAATTGTTCGTGTTCGCCGAACGGCTCGAACACCGCCCAAAACAGCTCGAATTTGAGATTGGCGAACAGTTCGAGTAGAACAACGCTCATCTCTACAATTAACCTGCAGATTAATCCGATATCTGCAGGTAATAGAGTTATAAGACCTTACAGTATAGTCCGAAAAATACTGTCTGCACATGATACACCGTATATCTACTACACAGATACAGTAGTTGCCATTTACTGGGTGTCGCTCATGTATCATATTTTATTGTAAAAAGAAGGCAAAGAGTTTTTATGGGATATAATAAACATTATAGGAATTGTTATTTGAAGAAGAAAAGAAAAATGAGCCAATATCTTAATATCATATACAAATAATGGACAAACCAAAAACAATAATGTTAAAACACCATTAAAAATAGTGGAAAGGTCCACTACATGAGGAGCCCACTACTTAAGAAACCTTCCTATGTTATAATGAATGGTATAAAGTGCACAAGTATGCAGACAAATAGATAAGCCCTCACAGGCTATGGGAAATGTCTGTGGTGGTCACTATTGCACAAACCCAGAGTATTCTGTATAAAGAATACAAAAGAAAATATATATGACGCGCCCCTGGGCCTTCTGTGTCGTGCGGCATCGCGCGCACGGGGGCTTACCCGGAGCCGGATCAGATGGGGGTAGTAGTCTCGTGGCGGTGACCCGGTCCGTGCCCAGGGAGTCAAACTAAGTGGCGAGTCTATTAGCAGTAGGTGTTGGATGACTACGCCACCCGTTGAATGCAGCTTTGGAGCTGCCGCTGCAGAGCAGACCGCTGAGGCCGGTGGAAGGATGGTGCAGCGGGGATGGTATAACCCCCAACGGGAGGGGTATGGCCTCAGGGCAGCAGGTGTAGATGATGGGGGTTGTGATGGTGCGGTAAGGAGGCACAGAGACGTGGGATGCAGTTTCAGGGTTTTTACTCACTTGTGTTGCTTCAGTCACTTCGGCCGGGAGTGACCACCCGAGCCGTGCTGCGTCCACCAGGTACGGGACTCGGCCAACCCCCAGGCAATTCCGGAACGTGGTCCTGAGCTCCCCTCTCTCTCTCTCTCTCTCCGGCCATCCCCACCAGGGATCCACCTTTGTCCGGTTCCCTTGGGCCTCTATATGGTAAAACCTTTTAAGGCTTTCCTGACCCTACTCGTGGTGTACCTTCCTGGTGAATGTGGTGAGGGTCGTGGCAAAACTTGACCACGACCTCCGGTTCCTGATTAAGGATGTTTTGCCTCCGTCAGTTTGGGATCCGGTGCCCTCTTCTGCCAACCCTTCACCCTTTTTAGCTCACTCGTGGGATCTCCGGGTTCCCTCTTGGTCTTATGCCTCTGGGCCTTTCTTCCTCTTCCTCTTCCTCTCTGCTTCAGGCCTGGCCCTGGAGCTGGGCCCAGCCGGAGACACAGCTCCCTGTCAGCCCTCCTGGCTGAACTCCTCCTCAGAACTCTCCTGACAGACCCTATCTCTAGATGGTGCCCACCATATATACTCCCTCTATGTGTGAGCCCAGGTGACTAGCACCCAATGGGCTCCTACCTCTATGCCCAGAGCCCCTCCCCTATCTGCCCCTACACTACTGGGATGTTCCTCCCCCCCTCCCACTCCAGCCAGGGACAGACGCTGTCGTACCTGCACATCTAACTGGTGGGAGTACCGTAGTTCTGTCCCCCGGAAATGGGATGAGTGTAGTGCATGCAGCCTTCTGAGCTCAGTCCCACATTCCATCCTTACCCGGGAGTGGAATACCACACCTCTGGTTTGAGGTGCAATACCGCTGTGGCAGCCGAGTCCTCAGGGTGCTACATATATATATATATACATAAAGTGCAGCAACAGGTACCTACGTGCGAATTACTATGGTATCCCTGTGTACAGGGTGATGGGTCAATAAAGTAGAATAGCTGTTGGAAATACACCCTTTCACCTCACACTGAAGAGATAGCCACTCCATAATCACTCATACATTCAATTACGGCGACCAATGCTGCCCCTCACAAAAATAAAGAGCCAATTATGCAACATGACCATAGATAGAGGATACCCAATCAAATCAGCCTGTTAATAGGAAGGTGTAGATAGGACCTCAGTGCCCAACGCGTGTCGCCACTCACGGTGGCTTCATCAGGGGAGTTTAAGGTACTTGTGTAGCGCCCCGAGGGTTCGGCCGCTACAGGGGTATTGCACCTCAACCAGAGGTGTGATATTCCACTCCCGGGTAAGGATGGAGTATGGACCAGGGCTCAGTTAGCTGCATACACCACACACACCCCATTTCCGGGGGGACAGCTCGACGGTGCTCCCATTTATATGTTATGTGGGCACAACTGACTATGTCCCTGGCTGGAGTGGGGAGGGGGGAGGAAAACCCAGTGGTGTAGGAGCAGATAGGGGTTGGGTTCTGAGCATAGGTAGGAGCTCATTGGGTGCTGGCCACCTGAGCTCACACACAGAGGAGGAGGTATATAAGGCGGGCACCATCTTAGTTCAGGGTGGAGAACAAGAAAGAGAAGTTGAGAGGAGAGCTGACAGGGAGCTGTGGCTCAGCCTGAGCTCAGCTCCACGAGGCAGGCCTAGGGTGAAGGCCGGAGCCAGAAGGGAGAAGAGGAGAAGGAACGGAACAGAAAGAGAAGGAACCAAGGAGTAGAAAGGCTCAGAGACACGAAGGCAGAAGGGACCCTAAGGACCAGCGTGATATTGGGTGACGGGTCAGGCAAGAGAAGGGTACCGGATCCCAAATTGGTGGCGGTAAATCATCCCTCAGCCAAGAACCTTAGGTCGTGATCATCTATTGGTGCGACCCCCCCGCTAAACCTACTAGGAAGGCACCACATAGGGTCAGGGAGGCAGGTGCCAAGTTCTCCCAGAGAAGGCCCGAGGCAGCTGGACAGAAGTTTGGTTACTGGTGGGGCACGGCCAGAGAAAGGATAGAAGGGAGCTCTGGGCTATACTCCTGAATTGCCTGGGGGTTGACAGAGCCCCGCACCTGGTGGACGCAGCATGGCTTGGGCAGTCATTGCCAGCAGAAGTGACTCAGATAACAACTGTGAGTAAAAGACACTGGACTGCAACACGTTGACTCTGTGTTTCTTACCGTGCCAGCACTAACGGTACTGGGACGCCCTGCACCACAACGCCCACCATTTACACTCACTGCCCTGAGGCTACACTCCTCCCGTGGGGAGTTATACTATTCTCTGCTGCACCCACAACACCAGCCTCAGCGGGCTGCCCCGCAGCGGCGGTTCACCCTGACCGCAATCCACGGGTGGCGCAGTCGGACATTCATAACTATACAAATAGACTGCCACAGCATTTAGTCTGACCATCCTGAGCCACGGGATCGGGTTGCCACCACTACCCCCAACATTGCACTGAAGCCCAGTTCCGGGTGCCCCACGGCTCAGGGGGCGAGTCACTTGTCCACGTGTCATTATACATAAAGCCCAAGAACATATCATTACCGAGAGATCAGCTGTATTCCGGAAGACGCCGGAGCTCCGGGCATCGCAATGCAGGACACGGAGCCGGAGGACCTCCCCTCAGCGCAGGCGCACCATGTGCCTCCAGCGTCATATCTGTATCGTACATTGCTGTCCCTGTGCAGTTTTTTTTTTTTTTGGCACCCATCCCATTTATCCTGTGGGCCTATACACTTTGTGGAGGATTGGTCAATTCAATGTATCCCTATAAACTTCATATGCTGGTGATATGGGCATGTGATTGATGCCCTGCATTTCCGCTTTGCGATGCCCGGAGCTCCGCGTCTTCCGGAATACAGCTGATCTCTCGGTAATAATATGTTCTTGGGCTTTATGTATAATGACACGTGGACAAGTACCTTAAATTCCCCTGATGAAGACACCGTGAGTGGCGACACGCGTTGGGCACTGAGGTCCTATCTACACCTTCCTATTAACAGGCTGATTTGATTGGGTATCCTCTATCTATGGTCATGTTGCATAATTGGCTCTTTATTTTTGTGAGGGGCAGCATTGGTCGCCGTAATTGAATGTATGAGTGATTATGGAGTGGCTATCTCTTCAGTGTGAGGTGAAAGGGTGTATTTCCAACAGCTATTCTACTTTATTGACCCATCACCCTGTACACAGGGATACCATAGTAATTCGCACGTAGGTACCTGTTGCTGCACTTTATGTATATATATATATTTTCTTTTGTATTCTTTATTTATACAGAATACTTTGGGTTTGTGCAATAGTGACCACCACAGACATTTCCCATAGCCTGTGAGGGCTTATCCATTTGTCTGCATACTTGTGCACTTTATACCATTCATTATAACATAGGAAGGTTTCTTAAGTAGTGGGCTCCTCATGTAGTGGACCTTTCCACTATTTTTAATGGTGTTTTAACATTATTGTTTTTGGTTTGTCCATTATTTGTATATGTGTCAGGAGATATTGAAAATAAACTGATGTAATTTGTATCTAAATAGTTTTTTGATTATTTTTTCTGGTGATCACTGCTTAGGTGCATGTCCTCTTTCTCTTTCTGAAATTTGCATTGTTAATTTATGACATATTGCAGGTAGATCCCAGTTATTGGATGGTGTCCTCCTAAAGTGGTAGTTGTAGTCCATTATCTTAATATGACGCCCGTACAAATATATCAGATATTATATATATTAAACAAGAAAGAGGAAGGCCGATCATAAAGTCCCAAATATCAGAGTACGGTGAATAATCTCATTTTTATTATTAATGAACAGGTGATGACAAAGAGAAATAATTAAAAATTTAAAAGCAGGGGCGAATGTCTGAGTAAAAAGTAATAAACGCGCGTCGGGGTGGACGCATGTCTGGCATGCGGGAGGTATTCATTTCAGTGTAAGTTACTTTCTTTTTATTATTTCAAACTTTATTATATAGTTTATCTATACTGGAGGATTTTCATCATTTTGTTTTCCACTCACAGCTGTTTCCATTGCCTTTTTCCTTTACTATCATTGCACAATGTACTAATGTAATATTATTTGTTGGTATTATGTAAGTTCACTCTTTATATTAATTTTTATCAATTATACACCTACATGTCTGTATGATATAATTCTCTATATTAATTGCATTGATTATTTGCATCTTCTACTATTTATTTTATTTATTACTCACTTTGTCAACACGTTTTTTAGTAATTTGTTTCTTGTCTTTATATTTTTTATCCTCCATTTTTGTATTTACACCAATATCCTTCCTCCTTTGTCTTCTCCCGCATGAACTATTAGTTATTACTTTTTACTCAGACATTCGCCCCCGCTTTTAAATTTTTAATTATTTCTCTTTGTCATCACCTGTTCATTAATAATAAAAATGAGATTATTCACCGTACTCTGATATTTGGGACTTTATGATCGGCCTTCCTCTTTCTTGTTTGCTATATGTTTTTTCCGATTGCCCATATTTGTCCTTCACTCCGGATGGTCTAATATTGCATATTATTATATATATATACTTATATTATTTACCACCGGAGGTATATCTATGGTTTTCTTGTATTATATTATTATTATATATTAAACATATAGATAAAGTCATCTCACTGCTGGTGGTGAGGATTCCCAGATCGCAGGAACATCTGTCAGGAGACACAGACTTTTACAAATCCAAAATTTCAGTCGAGCAAAGCAAAGATAATGCCATAAAACTTGACATTTATTCCATCATTGATAAAATATGGTTTAAAATTAAGGAGATAATTGATTACTGCAGTAGATTGGTGATGAACCATTTTTGCATTTTGGTTTCATTATAAATTTTGCCCCATTTGGCTTTTACAGGCGCTTTGTTTCCCTGCACATTCAACTTTGATGTGATCTGTGATCATCAATTAGCTGAGAGGAGCTAAAAAAGACAGATTGAGGATATGTGCCTACGTAGCGTTTTTCAAGCGTATATGCTGCGGAATTTCCGCAGCGTAAATGCTTGTAATCCGCCCCCCATGGTCCCCAAGTGGATTCCGCAAGTTTAATGCCCATGCTGCGGATTTTTCCGCAGCGCTTATGATGCGGGGAAAAATCCACAGCATGTCAATTAATTTTGCGTTTCCGCAAGCGGAATTGCCTTTGCAATGCAAGAAAAAACACAAGGCAATTCCGCGTGTGGAAATCGCACGATAAACAAGTGCGGAATTCCGCATGCGTTTATCCGGGAGAGGACATGCAGAAATGAAGCAGAAATTTTCTGCTTCATTTCTGCAGCGTGGGCACATAGCCAAAGTTACAAACTCTCCCATTGCATTGGACCATTAGAACAAGTTCACTGACAGATTTTCAGTTAACTCATTATGCAGCCAGCAATAGATATTGCAACACAGAAGCTATAGAAGGCAAACTGTGCAAATGCTTTAATGACACCCAATTAGAAACATGATTTTTAGCCACAAATAGATACATTCAAATAAGATAAAAAAATTGTCCCCAAAGGTGGACAACCCCTTTAACCTCTTACCGAGGCACATCACATTAGATGCTCCAATTCTGGCGCTTTGCCCGGCTCTTTCTTATTGCCCTGGTACGGTGGCAATCGTGGTAATGGTTTTTCGGAGTTGTTGTCAGCTGTCTAATGTCCGCTGGCATCAACCCCTGAGGTTAATAATGGAGAGGCGCTTATCAGAGACCCCATTATTAACTCAGTATGTTAACAAAAAAAACACACCATTTTATTGTAAAACACCCCCCGACCAACTCTAGCCCACAGGTTCACTTTAAACTGTTTTTTTTAATTGTTTTTTTTGGCTGATGAGTACAAGACGCAGGTGGGAGTAGATGTGGTTCATAAGGGGAGAATGAGGCTTATCTCTCTGATAAGATATATTACAAAGCTTCTTACATTTGCTCGTACTATTGAGTTTGTGACCATTTAACAAATTGATGTATCTTCCTTGTACAATAGTAAGAAAGAGGGAAAGAAGAAAATAAAATTGCAGAGAATTACTGATCTAATATAAGCAAACCTTATAGATCACAATGATATACCGTGTTTTTCGGACCATAACACGCACCCCAAATTTTGGGTTGAAAAAAGGGAAAAATATTTTTTATAAGATGGGGGTCCATCTTATAGTCTTAATAGGTACCTTACCTGGGGGGCGGTGGAGCAGGGGGTCACAGGAGGCTGGATCCCTCAGGAAGCTGGCAGAAGTGGAGGAATGCTGCGGACCCTGGGTACGAGAAGGCGGTGCTCCAGCAGCGGGGAGTTGCGGTGGTGGTGGAGCAGGATCGTTGTAGCAGGGCCCTCCGTTCCCTCCCTTAGGAACCTGGTGGTGGTAGCAGAAGAGGCGAGATGCTGCGGGGCCGGTGTCTGTGAGGCAGAACAGTGTGTGCTGCGGCCATCTTCCTGAAGCCGTGATCTACAGGAAAATGGCCGCCCGAGCAGGCGCATGCGCAGACTGGGAGCTTGACGGCCATTTTCCTGTAGATCACAGCTTCAGGAAGGTGGCCGCGGCCACCAGAAAAGCAGCGCACTCCGTTCTGCCTCACCGCCCGACACCAGCCCCGCAGCATCTCACCTCTTCTGCCGCCGCCGGGTTCCTGAGGGAGGGAACGGAGGGCCCTGCTTCCTATGATCCCACTCAACCATCACCACAACTCCCCGGTAAGCTATTTTCGGACCATAAGACGCACCCCTCATTTTCCTTCCAAATTTTCGGGAAAAAAAGAGCGTGTTATGGTCCGAAAAATACGGTAGATGTTTCCTTATCTCAGATGTGTCATTCATTGTATTCAGGAACAGATGATATAAAACCTGTCTGCACATGATACACAGTATACCTATTAAACCAAGGCCCCACTATCAGTATTTGGTCAGTATTTTTTCTCAGGAGTGGGAGCCAAAACCAGGAGTGGGTGATAAATGCAGAATTGGTGACTTGTTTCTATTACACCTTTTCTCTGATTGTTCCTCACCTGGTTTTGGCTCCCACTCCTGAGAAAAAATACTGACAGAATACTGACTAAATACTGATAGTGGGGCCTTGGCTTTACACATATAGTTGCCATTTACTGGGTGTCGCTCATGTATCATATTTTATTGGAAAAAGAAGGCAAAGTGTTTTTATGGGATATAATAAACATTATAGGAATTGTTATTTGACTTGTAAGAAGAAAAGAAAAATGAGCCAATATCTTAATATGACGCCCGTACAAATATATCAGATATTATTATATATTAAACATATAGATAAAGTCATCTCACCGCTGGTGGTGAGGATTCCCAGATCGCAGGAACATCTGTCAGGAGACACAGACTTTTCAATCCAAAATTTCAGCCGAGCAAAGCAAAGATAATGCCATAAAACTTGATATTTATTCCATCATGGATAAAATATGGTATTAAATACAGGAGATAAGCATCCAGTCCAGGGATTCCGATATAGTCCACCGAATCCGAAGTAGTCCACAAATGGTAACCTGAAAGACATAAAAATAATAAAGAAATAAAAATAATAAACAGTCCCTCATTCACCAATTAATTATTAAAAAAATAATCCCCGCAGGTCGGATGTAATTCATGCCGCTCCCACGACGTCCACCGATTCTATACTGCAATCTATGAAGCGTCATAGGTCACTCCCGGTCATGTCTCATGAGCAATGACGTCTTGTGAGTGATGACCGGGAGGGACCAGATCTGCATTATATATGTTGTAAGGCAGCGCTACTTATTATCCTGGGGGATACTCGCTTTGCTGCGTCAATCACTGCACACCAGCAACTACTTTGCCGTTTTTCACAATCCACAGTTTATTACACGTCATAAACCGTATTTCCCATACAACATGTCCACGAGCCCAAGTGGCAGACTGGCCCACTTGGCTCTAATTACAGCCTCCCGCAAGGTAATAAAACAATGTCCATGAAAATGTCCATAACATAAAGAGTATTACCTTTATCGGCTTTCAGCTGCTTTTAGTCCACCGCCACTGTGACTCTAAGGCTTGACCACACGTGGTCTCCAGCCCTCCACCCTTTAAGGCTTACTGGCATACTACATATATCCAGGCTTAACCTTTCAGGACGCTTGTGTGGCACTCCGAGGCTTACTGGCATCCCCCACACTCTCACAGGGATCCAGGCTTCACCTCCACCGGAGTCCACCAGGCCTCACACGAGCGGTGTTCCCCACACACACAGGGAACAGCCTCGTGCCTCTCACACAGTGCCCACACAGGAGCTCCCAACACATAGGAACTCCTACACACCAGAACACACCCACACAGGAACACACAGGGTTTATATATCTTGCAGCACACATGCACACATCCACAAATAGGACCTTAACTGATGTCAGAGTCATGTGTCCACACCCTCTGAGTGCATAAGGACCTGTGTGATGTCACAGTCATGTGACCAGTCCGTTAAAGGGGGAGGTACATGGTCATTCAAACACACTGAACCATTAAAGGGATGTCTGCTACATCACAATGTATTGTGATTCTTTTATTGTGAGTTGGAAAGTTGCTTTAACCCGATGATGACGGCATGTGGTGGCATCAGGAGCATAGAGCGGCTCAGAAACTGGACCAGGTAGATACTTGCTGCGTTTCACAGCCGTCATCGGCCTATAACAGCTGCAGCGGAGTCAGCTCCACCTGCGGCTGTTTACCTATTTAACCCCTTACCAACATGGTCATTTTCCGTTTTTGTGTTTTGTTTTTTCCCTCTACTTCAAAGTCATAACTTTTTTTACTTTTGCATCGACAGCCATATCAGGGCTTGTTTTTTGCGGGACGACTTGTATATTTGAATAACACTATTCAATTTATCATGTGATGTGTGGGCAGCACGGTGGCTCAGTGGTTAGCACTGCAGTCTTGCAGCACTGGGGTCCTGTGTTCAAATCCTCCCAAGGACAACATCTGCAAGGAGTTTGTATGTGTAACATACCTGGCGGCGTCCTTGCATGGTGGTCCATCTTCCTTGTGTGCTGTTCCTGGTACTCCACCCGTTTCGTCTGTTGCTAGGGATGGCTGGATAGGAGGTAGCATCCTAGCTAACCAGATGAGATCAATTTTTCCTGTGGACAGTGGAAGTGATCTCCTTGAAGTGAACGACTGGTCCTCGAATTCCCTGCGGAAGATTCTGGCAGGCCTGAAGAAGAGGGGGCGTAAGGGGTGGGGTACTGTAACATACCTGGCGGCGTCCTTGCATGGTGGTCCATCTCCCACTGTGCAAGAGCGCGCACTTGATCTCCAGTCCAGAATGTCTCTCTGGCTTCCCTCCTTGCTGTCTGTTTGTCTGTTTTGGCTGCATAGGGCGACGCCCGCTGAACTTCCTGTTTCTTGTACCTGCTGCGGACACGCCCCTGTTGCACCTTCAGCCTATTGCTGTCCATCTTTGGGTATTTATACCACCTTCTTCCTCAAGATGGCGCCTGAGCATTGTGTCCTGTCAGTCGGCTTTTTTTTTTGTCTCTGACATGCCAGGTCCTATCCTGTTTTCCTGCCTGTTTTCCAGTTCTGTGTCTGAACTGTGGTCTGTTCTTGTGAACACGCTTCTTGCCTGTTCTTTCGCCTTCTAGGGGCCGTATTCCTAGATCTGCCTGTCTGTGCCTTGCGGTATCTGTTCCCGTCTGAACAGAGTCCTGTTTGTGTCCCTGCCTTGCGGTATCTGTTCCTGTCTGAACTGAGTCCTGTCTATTTCTCCTGTCTTGCAGTATCTGTTCCCGTGTCTGAACTGAGTCCTGTCTATGTCTCCTGCCTTGTGGTATCAGTTCCCGTGTCTGAACTGAGTCCTGTCTGTGTACTCTTGCCTGCTGCCTTTCCTGGAGGCTGTATTTCCAGGCCTGTCTGTACACGCTCCTAGCCTGTTCCTCCCGCCTTCTAGGGGCCGATTACCTAGATCCGTTCCTGTATCTTGTCTGTCCTGTCTGAACACGCTCCTTGCCTGTTCGTCCCGCCTCTCTGGGGGCCGTATTCCCAGACCCGCTCCTGTATCCCGCTGCAGTGTCGGTCTCTTCCGTACACTCAGTTCCAGTCTGAACTCTCTCCTATCCTTTACCTGTTTTGCCTCTATGTCCATTCCTTTCCTTTTTCTGCAGAGTCTGAACTCGTACCTAACTCCTGCTTGTTGTCTCTGTACTCCCGTTTGTGAGTTTGTGGTCCCCTCGCTACTTCACTGCAAGTACCCTGTGGGTATCTGGCTCTGCCTTTCCCTTCCTGTCTGTTCCGTGTGAACAGAGCCCTGTCCGTCCTGCTCTGACTCCTTGCTCACTGCTCCGGCAGCCTTGCTCCGCTCTTGCCCTTTTGCCCGCTGCTCCGGCAGTCCTGTCCTGCCCTGCTTCTGCCCGCTGCTCCGGCAGTCCTGTCCTGCCCTGCTTCTGCCCGCTGCTCCGGCAGTCCTGTCCTGTCCTGCCCTGCTTCTGCCCGCTGCTCCGGCAGTCCTGTCCTGCCCTGCTTGTGCTCGCTGCTCCTGCAGCCCCGTCCTGCTCTGTTCTTGCCCACCGCTTTGGGCGTTCCCTCTCTGCTGTGGTTGTCTACCGCATCTGCGGTTCTGTGACCCAGTCTGTACTGGGTCTTAACCTTTCTGTGCTCCAGCCCGTCCTTTCGGCCAGTACCTCCCTGCCTGCATACTCGCCTGTATCCACCCCTCTGCATACCTGCCGTGTTTGCTTACATCCACCAGTCTGTGCCAGCCTAACCTGCCTGTTCCAGTAATTCCAGTGTGGGTCAACCCCCGTGTCCGGAGTTTGACCTGGAGTAGCACCTGGTCCCTCTGCCCGGTTTCTCCCTGGTGCACTGGCGTCGTATGCCGTCGTGCCACCTTGGTCGGATCGGCCAGATACTTAGTCACGCCCCTCCAGGCACTCTCCGGTCCATGGTCCAGTGGAACCACAACACCCGCACACGCCAGTCAGTCCGGGCGTGTGCATAACAGCATGCTCAGGCCATGGTTCCCGTTGAGCCCCACGGCCTTCGCTCTCTGAGAAGTTTTCCAGCGAATACATGCATTAAAAATAAATAAATAAAATTTTTTTTTTTTTTTCTCAGCTGAGTTCCAGGCGAATTACGCACCCGTCCAGATGGATCTATCTGCTCTCGTTCCTGCGGATCCGCCACGTTACTATGGGGATCCAAGACAAAGTCGTGCATTTGTGGAGCAATGCATGCTACACTTCAAGTTCTACCCTCTATGTTTTCCCACCGATCGGGTTAAGGTGGCATTCATTATGTCTTACCTGGCGGGTGATGCCTTGGAATGGATCAACCCCCTATATGAAACACGGGATCCGATCCTCCTGGACCTAATGGCCTTCCTGGTGGCCTTTCTAATGGTCTTCGATGATCCTAACCCGGAGGCTCCTGCTGAAGCTTCACCTCCCAATATCCCGGAGCAGCCCCGATGGGTAATGTGTGTGGGTAGCGCAATAGTCCTCCAGCCCAATGAGACTACTGCCCACCCAGAATCCTCACAGGGTGACTACGCTTTCCGGAATACTTCTCCCAACCTCAAGAGGCAGTCCAGACGTGCTAGACTTAGAGGCAAGCCGTCACGCCAGGGTCTGTCCTCCCTGAGACCTCCTGACCCCAACCTTGAAGTCCTTACTGAAGCTTCATCTCCCTGTATCCCGGAGAAGCCCCAACGGGTAATGTGCGTGGGTAGTGCTCCGGTTCTCCTGCCCGAAGAGACTTCTGCCCATCCAGACTCCACACAGGAGAACTTCCTGCACCCAGCATCAGATGCTTCACCCACTTTAACCGGTGTGCATGTCCAAGGATGCTCCAAAGCTGTGGTTACCTCTGAGTCTGTGCACCTCTACTACCTGGCGGAGGACCCCCTGTTGCCTCCTGAATCCTCCGGGATACCACTCGATGACAAATGGAGAGAGACTTCTCTACACTCGGTACTCGATACTTTGTCCGCTTCGTCCTGTGAGCCTGACAATGGGTACCCCAAAGTGGTAGTTACCCCCGAGTCTCTACACCCCTCCGACCAGTCGGAGGACCTCCAGTTGTCTCCAGAACCCTTCGGGGTGCTACCTGGTAGCGAAAGGACAGAGACTCTCCTATACTCTGTACCTGATACCTCGCTCGCTTCGTCCAGTGAGTCCAACCTAGTGTACTCCGAAGCAGAGGTTACTCCCGAGTCTCTACACCCCTCCGACCAGGCGCAGGACCTCCAGTTGTCTCCAGAACCCTTCGGGGTGCTACCTGGTAGCGAAAGGACAGAGACTCTCCTTTACTCTGTACCTGATACCTCGCTCGCTTCGTCCAGTGAGTCCAACCTAGTGTACTCCGAAGCAGAGGTTAATCCCGAGTCTCTACACCCCTCCGACCAGGCGGAGGACCTCCAGTTGTCTCCAGAACCCTTCGGGGTGCCACCTGGTGGTGAATGGACAGAGACTTTCCTATATCCTGGATCTGATACCTCGCCTGCTTCCTCCAGTGAGTCCGACCTAGTGTACTCTGAAGCAGATGTTTTCTCTGAGCCTCTGCACTCTTCTGACCCGGCGGAGGACCTCCAGTTGTTTCCTGAATTCTCCGGGGTACCACCAGATAACAAAGAGACAGTGACTTTTCCTCATTATGTACCTGATAACCCGTCTATTTCTTCCTGTGAGCTTGACAAGATGTACCTCGAAGCAGAGATTACCCCCAAGTCTCTGTCCCCCTCCAACCCGGTGAAGGACTTCCAGTCGTCTCCTGTACCCTCTGGGGTGCCACCTGAAAATATGTGGAGAGAGACTTCCTTGTGTGCTGTTCCTGGTACTCCACCCGTTTCGTCTGTTGCTAGGGATGGCTGGATAGGAGGTAGCATCCTAGCTAACCAGATGAGATCAATTTTTCCTGTGGACAGTGGAAGTGATCTCCTTGAAGTGAACGACTGGTCCTCGAATTCCCTGCGGAAGATTCTGGCAGGCCTGAAGAAGAGGGGGCGTAAGGGGGGGGGTACTGTAACATACCTGGCGGCGTCCTTGCATGGTGGTCCATCTCCCACTGTGCAAGAGCGCGCACTTGATCTCCAGTCCAGAATGTCTCTCTGGCTTCCCTCCTTGCTGTCTGTTTGTCTGTTTTGGCTGCATAGGGCGACGCCCGCTGAACTTCCTGTTTCTTGTACCTGCTGCGGACACGCCCCTGTTGCACCTTCAGCCTATTGCTGTCCATCTTTGGGTATTTATACCACCTTCTTCCTCAAGATGGCGCCTGAGCATTGTGTCCTGTCAGTCGGCTTTTTTTGTCTCTGACATGCCAGGTCCTATCCTGTTTTCCTGCCTGTTTTCCAGTTCTGTGTCTGAACTGTGGTCTGTTCTTGTGAACACGCTTCTTGCCTGTTCTTTCGCCTTCTAGGGGCCGTATTCCTAGATCTGCCTGTCTGTGCCTTGCGGTATCTGTTCCCGTCTGAACAGAGTCCTGTTTGTGTCCCTGCCTTGCGGTATCTGTTCCTGTCTGAACTGAGTCCTGTCTATTTCTCCTGTCTTGCAGTATCTGTTCCCGTGTCTGAACTGAGTCCTGTCTATGTCTCCTGCCTTGTGGTATCAGTTCCCGTGTCTGAACTGAGTCCTGTCTGTGTACTCTTGCCTGCTGCCTTTCCTGGAGGCTGTATTTCCAGGCCTGTCTGTACACGCTCCTAGCCTGTTCCTCCCGCCTTCTAGGGGCCGATTACCTAGATCCGTTCCTGTATCTTGTCTGTCCTGTCTGAACACGCTCCTTGCCTGTTCGTCCCGCCTCTCTGGGGGCCGTATTCCCAGACCCGCTCCTGTATCCCGCTGCAGTGTCGGTCTCTTCCGTACACTCAGTTCCAGTCTGAACTCTCTCCTATCCTTTACCTGTTTTGCCTCTATGTCCATTCCTTTCCTTTTTCTGCAGAGTCTGAACTCGTACCTAACTCCTGCTTGTTGTCTCTGTACTCCCGTTTGTGAGTTTGTGGTCCCCTCGCTACTTCACTGCAAGTACCCTGTGGGTATCTGGCTCTGCCTTTCCCTTCCTGTCTGTTCCGTGTGAACAGAGCCCTGTCCGTCCTGCTCTGACTCCTTGCTCACTGCTCCGGCAGCCTTGCTCCGCTCTTGCCCTTTTGCTCACTGCTCCGGCAGTCCTGTCCTGCCCTGCTTCTGCCCGCTGCTCCGGCAGTCCTGTCCTGCCCTGCTTCTGCCCGCTGCTCCGGCAGTCCTGTCCTGTCCTGCCCTGCTTCTGCCCGCTGCTCCGGCAGTCCTGTCCTGCCCTGCTTCTGCCCGCTGCTCCGGCAGTCCTGTCCTGCCCTGCTTGTGCTCGCTGCTCCTGCAGCCCCGTCCTGCTCTGTTCTTGCCCACCGCTTTGGGCGTTCCCTCTCTGCTGTGGTTGTCTACCGCATCTGCGGTTCTGTGACCCAGTCTGTACTGGGTCTTAACCTTTCTGTGCTCCAGCCCGTCCTTTCGGCCAGTACCTCCCTGCCTGCATACTCGCCTGTATCCACCCCTCTGCATACCTGCCGTGTTTGCTTACATCCACCAGTCTGTGCCAGCCTAACCTGCCTGTTCCAGTAATTCCAGTGTGGGTCAACCCCCGTGTCCGGAGTTTGACCTGGAGTAGCACCTGGTCCCTCTGCCCGGTTTCTCCCTGGTGCACTGGCGTCGTATGCCGTCGTGCCACCTTGGTCGGATCGGCCAGATACTTAGTCACGCCCCTCCAGGCACTCTCCGGTCCATGGTCCAGTGGAACCACAACACCCGCACACGCCAGTCAGTCCGGGCGTGTGCATAACAGTATGTTCTCCCGATGTTTCCTCGAGGTTCTCCGTTTTCCTCCCACACTACAAAGACATACTGATAGGGAATGTAGATTGTGAGCCCCAATGGGGACAGAGATAATAATTTTGTATGTAAAGCGCTGCGGAATATGATAGCGCTATATAAGGGACTACGCTGGAGTGCGAAGCCGACACGGCCAGTCCGTTCCTGCCCGTGCGACCTCCGTGTCGCCGGGTTTGTGCCAGAGCCGCGGTGGACCCTGACAGCCAGCCCCCCTCTCCCAATACTGGTGCCTGTCCGCCGGTGGGTCGAACCCCCACGCGGTGGGGGGGGAGTAACATCTGCAGAAGAAAGACCATCTTCCAGCTAAACTAAGATGTCTACATCTTTTCGTGGACAATGTGATACGATCCCTTTCTTACGGACACGCCCATCGCTACAGATTCCAGATGAGGCACAAAAACAGCAGGTGCTTCAACGGATATCAAGTGCTCCTTCAAGTGGGCTCTCCTCCACCTCAACTTCAACATCACAAATACTCCAGTCCTCAGAGGTGTCACCCCAATCGCACTTGCTTCCTCACAGCTCCCAAGTCTCCAGCTGCCCGTCTGAGTATGGGGTAACACAGATGGTTGAGTCTGCACAGCTGTTTACTCATACTATAGCCTGGGAAACTGAGGTCTGCTCCAGAGCTTCTGTTAATCCAGACGAGGAAATGATCTGCACTGATGCCCAGAATCTTTGAGTCGGATCCAGGACCAGATGAAGAAGGTTCTGAGCATAATGTAGACCCTCGTTCCCAAACTGTAACTCCTGTTGGTGGAGACAATGATGAAGACGATGATGAGACTCAAATACCTGATTGGAGCGACAACTTGACTTTTCGGTCAGGGCAGGAAGAGGTTGGCTCTGAGGACGACGGGTGTGAGAACACACAGGGTGATGATGACGAGGTTGGAGATCCCACTTACTGTCAACCCACAGTCAGCCAGTCGATGAGGTCAGCAGAGGAGGTGGAGGAGGATGTGACTAGCCCAGGGGATGAGGATGACTCGGTACCCGGGCCTTTGCCTGGCCTTGGGGATGTCGCGGTGGTCGGCTCCCGGGCCCGTACCCTGGGGTCACTCTTTAAAAGGGTGGATAATTGTTAATTTTATAACAGTACGTGACGCCACCTGTGGCATCTGGTGAGAAGCACCAGCGCTGCAGCAGTCCACTGAGGCCGGTGATAAGGCAGCTCGATGGTATAGCTCCCCACAGGTGGATCTAGGCCTCAGAAAAGCGTATGCAGGGGGAATGCAGGACAGACGAGACCCAGCTGGGTCAGAGCAAGAACGGGAACGGACACGGTAGTCACTTCAGTACCTTTTACTGGTGGAAATTCAGGCACATCCCGAAGCACTGTAGGGTGAAGGGTGCATATCAGGATCCTCCCCAATGAGCGGGTGTAGGGCCTCCTGTTTCTTGCCTCTGCGTAGTAAGTTTCTGACCTGCCTGGAGCTAGGCCTAACTTTGTCTCTGTCCTGCGCTGTCTGACCTTGTGGTAGGGCCTTGTCTTGGAGTTCATGCTCCCAGCATGCGGGGCCTAAGCGTCTCCTGGCTCTGTTACGTATCAGCACCATAGCAATCCTGGGACTTGTAGTTCTCCAGGGATTACGGTTATGCCTTACTGGGTCATAGAGATCCCGGTAAGCTCGGATCCGGTGTCCGGTAAATGCTTTGGGGTGAGCTGGTTAAGCTCCTCTGTCCCTTATGTACTAACTCTCCACTCGCCTTCGACCTACTCGGGCCCTCACTAGGCTATACACACTAACGGCAGCTTGCCGCATTTCACCGATCTTATGGCGCCGGCACACCTTAAGCTCTAAATGGGCTCCCTGAATCTAGCTAGCAGGAGCCTCGTGCTCCACTGCTGAACTATTAACTGAGTTCTCTAGACTAGACTGAGCTCCATTGCAGACTGACCTCTCTTAGGCTTCTCTACTGCAGGAACTCTTCAGAGGAACTGAATTGCCTAGCTTCACCTTCCCTATTTATATCCCTAACGGGCTCCCTCTGCTGGTCTGAGGTGGAAGGTGGAGATGTGTGAATGTTTATGGGGGCCTCTTGTGGAGGATTCCATCAATGCACTTTTCTAGGATCTGTGATACCAAGCTCAGCTGGGCGTCACAGATGCTATTGACGACGAGGTTAGGTTGTGCCTTCCTGGACAGAGACGGAGTACTGGAAGCACGTCAACAGCTGCATCCTCAACCACAACTCTGCCTCTGACCACAAGTCGTAGTAGCTCTTCAGGTCACATGGGCTCTAGGCCTTGCATAGCCTGGGCATTTTTTCAGATCGATAAGGATGACCCAACTCATGTTATCTGTAATATTTGTCACCAAAAGCTAAGTAGAGGCCAAAAAATCCATAGTTTGAGTACTTCATGCATGTACCGTCACATGGATAAGTTGCAGTGGGAAGCTCACTGTGCTACAATGTGGCCTAGCGGGCCGGGCCAACCACCGTCTGCCCCATCTTGTGCATCCGCGGCCTCTTCATCCTCAGCAGTCACACATGTTTTTGGACGCAGACCTGCCACCTCTTTACCCGCAGCAGCTAGTGTGATTGGCAGGTCATCATTTCATTTGGAAGTGGAAACACCAGCTGGTGTTGAGCGCTCTCCGACATCGAGAGCACCACCTTTGGATCAAGGCAACCTAACTCTTCCGCCTGCATCTTCCTCACAGACCGGCAGTTTGCCGGGGACACCCTACTCAACCCTATCTAAGCACAACAGCCAGCCCTCGGTCCCTCAGATGTGGACAAGTAAAAGACCATTTCCTCCTAGCCATGACAAAGCTAAGTGGTTGAATTTCACCATCTGCAAGCTGTTGGCTACAGAAATGCTGCCTTTCCGCCTGGTGGACACAGAGGATTTTTGAGACCTTATGTCCGTCGCAGTGCCCCAGTACCAGATGCCCAGTCGGCACTACTTCTCAAAGAAAGGTGTGCCTGCGCTACACCAGCATGTCGCACACAACATCACCGCTTCTTTGAGAAACTCTGTGTGTGACAGGGTGCATTTCACCACAGACAATTGGACGAGTAGGCATGGACAGGGGCGTTACATGTCGCTGACTGGGCACTGGGTAACTATGGTGACAGCAGGACAAGGGGCTGCTGTCCAAGTCTTGCTGTCCCCACGAGTTGTACGTCAATCCTCTTTATCTAGAAGTTCCTCCACTGCTTCTGCCTCCTCAACCTCCTCTCGGTCCTCCACCTGCACCCAAAGCCTGTCTGGTAATGCCACCCGCTTTCTAACTGCGCAGAAGGAATCCTGCACACCTCCTTATTATGCTGGCAGCAGGGCTCAACGGCATCAGGCAGTGTTTACTTTGAAATGTCTGGGAAATGTGAGTCACACAGCTGAGGAGTTGTGGTCAGCTCTGGAGAACCAGTTTCATGAATGGTTGAATGGTTGTCTCCACTGGACCTGCAACCAGGGAAGGCCATGTGCGACAATGCTGCAAACCTGGGTGTGGCCCTTCGCCGGGGCAATGTCACACACGTGCCTTGTATGGCTCATGTGTTGAACCTGGCTGTCCAGCAATTTTTAGCCCACTATCCCGGACTAGATGGCCTTCTGCAGAGGGCACGGTCGCTGTGTGCTCACTTCCGCCGTTCGCATCCCGCAGCTCAACGACTTACATCTCTACAGAAGTCGTTGGGCCTGCCAGTTCACCGGCTGAAGTGCGATGTGCCGACACGGTGGAATTCAACTCTGCACATGTTGCAGTGACTGTGGCAGCACCGACAAGCCCTGGTGCAATGCGTTCTGACGTATAGCCTGGGCAAACGAGATCCAGAGGTGGGGCAAATCACGCTGCAGGAGTGGTCTCAGATCAGGGACCTATGAAGTTGACGCGCCCCCTGGGCCGTGGGCTACCCGGAGCCGGGCCGGTAGACGCTGGGGGTTGTAGTCACTGTGGCGGTGACCCGGTCCGTGACCCAGGGCGGTCAATCCAAGGGTAATTTGCATATATGGGTTTTATAATGTCCGACTACGCCACCTGTGGAGTGCGGCCAAAGGGGCCGCCGCTGCGGAACAGTCCTCTGAAGCTGGTGGTTTTGCAGCAATGGTATTATTACTCCCCACAGGAAGAGTGTAGCTTCAGGGCAGTGGGGGTGGATGATGGTGGTTGTAGTGCAGGGAGTCAGTAATGAACACAGAGTCCGTGTGATGCAGTCCCAAGATCTTTACTCACAGTTGTTGCAGTCCAGATTACAGGTACCAGAGCAATCTCCCCCGTCGTGCTGTGCGTACTCAGTGAGGGGCTCAGTCCACCCCCAGATAGCTCCGGAGTACTTTGCAGGACCCCTTCTGTGTGTCCTTTCTCTGGCCTTCTCCCTGCACCTCACACCCAGTGACACTTCTATCCGGTATCCTCGGGCCTTGGCGGGCGACGTGTGTTCCGTCCCCTGGGTCCTATGTGGCTACCTTCTTAGTGAGACTGGTGTGGACTTTGGCCTGCAGTACATGAAATGCTGCAGCCTTCGGTTTCTAGTTGAGCCTTGCTGTTTCTCCGCTAGTTGAGGGACCTGTTCCCCTTATCTGGCCTGACCCCTCTACCTCCTAGTAGAAGCAGGCGTATGGGTGGCCTTCTGCACGGCCCATACCCCTAGGGTCCCTTCGGTTCCTGGAGCCTTCCTGCTCCCACTCCTCTCTTCTCTCCTTCAGTCCTGGGCCTCCAAGGCTAGGCCCGTCTCCGGAGCAGAGCTCATGCAGAGCCTCTGCTCCTGTCACTTCTCCTCCTCTGACTGGCTTGCTCTTTCTAAGATAGCTTCCTATTTATACTCTCCCTGTCATGTGCTCCCCTAAGCTGCTTTCTCCACCCACACCCACTACATATGACCCTCCCGCCAGCTAGGGACCTGGGACTGTGCTCTCCCTTAGGAGCAATCTCACCCTACCCTCACTGCGGGTATGTGTTGGATGCAGGTGTTAGGGTCCCGAGCCATACTCCTTCCTTACCTGAGGGTGAGATACCACACCTCTGGGTGAGATGCAGTACCTCTGTGGCGACTGAACCCTCATGGGCGCCACACACCCTTCTGCACAGTTTTGAAATGGCGACGAAGATGTGTAGTGCTGACGATGCCATTATCAACATGACTATTCCGGTGATTTACATGCTGGAGCACACGTTAAACAGAATTCAGAGTCAGGTGGTGGGACAAGAGGAGGTGGAGGAAGTAGAGGAGGAGTCGTATGCGGAAGGGATAACATCTCCAAGGTCCAGACGGTCGGCAGCACCAAGGCGGCAGGCATGGGAGGGTGGGGGAGAGGGATTAACCAGGGCGCATGGTAGCAGCCAAACTGTTGAGGAAGGTGCAGCAGCCGAGGAAGAAGTGGAGGACGAACTGGCGATGGGCATGTAAGACTCATCAGATGAGGGAGACCTTGATCACACTTCTGTTGTGTGAGGTTGCGGGGAAAGGGCAGAGGAAGGAAGCATGATTCTTACCTCGCTACCAACACAACAAGGACTTGGTCCTCCTGGATGCGCAAGACACATGAGTGCCTTCTTGCTGCACTACCTGCAACATGACCCTTGGATTGTCAGAATTCGAAGTAATCCCGGCTACTGGGTTGCCACACTCATAGATCCCTGGTACAAAAGTAAATTTACCGAAATAATTCCTGCCATAGAAAGGGATTCACGCTTGCAGGAGTATCAGCAGAGGCTGTTGCAGAATCTTACATGTGCTTTTCCACAAAACATCAGTGGTGCACGTAGTGAATCTCACAGTTCTAACTTGCAAACCGTGGGACTGTCGAGTTTTCATCACTCAAACCGTAACAGTAACACAGTATCTGCTGGTAACAGCAATTTTGTGGAATCGTTTCACCACTTTTTTAGACCATCCTTTGCAAGGCTACAGGAGACAAGAAGTCGGACACATAGTCAACGCCTAGAGAGGAGTGAACATCGAAGCCATGACTGTGTCACTGGACCCTTGCTCATTTTGGGATTCCAATCTGGAAAAATGGCCGGAGCTCGCCACTCACGCCTTGGAGATCTTGTCATGCCCTGCAGCCAGCGTTCTCTCTGAACGTGTGTTCAGCGCTGCTGGTGGTGTGCTGACAGATAAGCGCACGCGGCTGTCCACTGAGAATGTAGACAGACTCACGTTCATAAAGATGAACAAATCATGGATCCGCAAGGACTTTTCTACCCCTGTGTCATCCTGGGGAGACTAAAAGCTTGAGGTTTTGGTAAAATCACCTCACCAACCGTTTTAAGCAACTCTGGGGCAATTGATGCCACTTAAGTGGTGTCTGTGCCACAATTTTTGGAAAAAATTGAGACTCTTTTTGGAGTCCACTTGCTGTGTTTTACGTGACGTTGGCATCGTCAATTCCAGGTGGGTTGGGTCGCCCCCCCTTTTAACTGTAAGAAACTACATACACTATGGCTTGGGGTAACACAGATGGTTGAGTCTGAAGAGCTGTTTACTCAGAGGTCTGCTCCAAAGCTTCAGTGACTGCTAGTCAGCGTAGAATTTTTAACTGCATCTAGCCTAGGCAATACTTTGGGCGTAGTAGCCCAGCTGCGAAGCAAGCTGCACCGCCTGTGTATCTAATAAGAATTTTTAAATGCATCTAGCCTAGGCAGACTGTGGGGACCCCCAACCAAACCCAGACGCTCAGCCGCCCTACCGCCCCCCTTTCCTTGACAATACAATAATGTAACTCTTACAACTGGATGGGTGAGGATCGGTCACAGCTTTATTAACTCTTTATACTCATTCCATTAGAAAGGCATTTTATTTCTAAAATAATTCAGCTTGTTACAGCATGCCCTGGGTCTCCACACCGGCAAGTTGGCCAACAAGTGTAACTCTCCAATACCTCTCCAGTTGAAATATGTGTTATGAAACTCTAATTTCCTCCCCCCTGGGCGGACTTTCGCCCTTTTTTCTGCCCAATATATATACGAGTGGCCTATCACCCACACTGTTGGCTTAGTGTCACCTGTAAAAGAAACAAACCACGTTAGGATAACAAGTCCGGTCTTATGTATCTCGCCAAACACGTGGATCGCCATCTCCCTATCCTCTGAACTTCCGTTTCTGACAGTCCTGCTCTTGCTGCTTCCGTGGCTGCACCTATGCGGAATGAGTGTGTCCCATAATCTTTGGGGTGGTTCCCTGCCAATGTTATGCATTTATTAAATATAGCTTGGAACTGGTATCTTGTTAATGGCATTCCATCAATGTGTGATAGGAAGAAATTACTTTGTGATCTGATGGTTATATATGTTTTTACTATTGTTACCCGACTCAGTGTACCGTTTGTGGGTTGCAGAAGTACCCAAGTGCCCCTGCCCGCTGGAACCATTTTCGATTGGCGTATGCGTAGACGTATTGCATTATTGGCTATGACTACGTCCTGGTGTAATAAGCCTCCACTGGTGGTAAGTTTGGATTGAGGGACTAATTCGCTTATGCATAGCGCCCCAAAGAAGGTGATCGCAAATGCAGTAGACAGTAGTGTTGCTTCAAATTGTGAGTGTCATGTTAATGGTGTTAGGGATATGATGTGAGAAATCAGTTTTAGTGACACGGGACGGGACGTCTACACTCCTGACTTGGCTGACCCCTTTTCCACCCTTTTATGGATTGTCTGATGATGAATCTCTTTGTCACATCTCCCCAATTCAGTAGTTGGAAGTGAAATGCTACTCCTGTCAGACACCACTGCGCTGACGCCCCTGATATGCCCATCATCATTAGCTGGTGGAGAAATTCTATGGTGACTTGTAATCTGGCTTGTTCACATTGGTCAACCCGCCTGCCTGCTACTAGTCGTGTCCACTCTTCCCATGCCTTACCGTATGCATGCCACGTAGACGGGGCAACTGACGCTCTGATTAATGGCATCAACTATTCGCCACTAGATCCCATAGGGAGGGTGGGCAACTGTTGCCCGATGGGTGGGCGTTGGGGAGGAGCTCTGTGAAAATCTGCCAATTGAATTGTGATAAAGCGTTAGCAGCAGCTTTAGACCACTCAGCATCGTGGCTAGCTCGGACCCATACATTGTGTTTTAGGCACAGGAATGCTAGCTGGCGTAGTAGGCCTAGCACTGGGGGAGACGATGATGCCATCTTATTAATGCAGTGCGTTAGGCTGGTGTTTTTAGTTATGAAGCGTATATTTTTGTTAGCCAGGCACGCGCCCCATATTTCTATTGCTACCACTATTGGGAAGAAAAATTATTTTCCGGGCTAGAAGCAGCTAAAAATTATTATTAATTTCAAAGCTGGTGGAGCTTAGTATAGATGGCCTAATAGAATGAGTACCACACACTACTACTATGCCCAAAATTATTTTCCAGGCAAGATGCAGCTAAAAATTATTAATTTGAAAACTGGTGGAGCTTGGTATAGATGGCCTAATACAATGAGTACCACACACTGCTACTATGCCCAAAATTATTTTCCAGGCAAGATGCAGCTAAAAATTATTAGTAATTTGAAAGCTGGTGGAGCTTAGTATAGATGGCATAATAGAATGAGTACCACACACTGCTAATATGTTCAAAATTATTTTACAGGCAAGATGCAGCTAAAAATTATTACTAATTTCAAAGCTGGTGGAGCTTGGTATAGATGGCCTAATACAATGAGTACCACGCACTGCTACTATGCCCAAAATTATTTTCGAGGCAAGATGCAGCTAAAAATTATTAGTAATTTGAAAGCTGGTGGAGCTTAGTATAGATGGCCTAATAGAATGAGTACCACACACTGCTAATATGCCCAAAATTATTTTCCAGGCAAGATGCAGCTAAAAATTATTATTAATTTCAAAACTGGTGGAGCTTGGTATAGATGGCCTAATACAATGAGTACCACACACTGCCACTATGCCCAAAATTATTTTCCGAGCTAGATGCAGATAAAAATTATTTGCAATTTGCAAGCTGGTGGAGCTTAGTATAGATGGACTAATAGAATAAGTCCCACACACTGCTACAAGCCCAAAATTATTTTCCGAGCTAGATGCAGATAAAAATTATTAGTAATTTGCAAGCTGGTGGAGCTTAGTATAGATGGCCTAATAGAATGATGCTATGCCCAAAAGGTTTTACTTGGCTAGGTGCAGTAAAAAAAATTGTATTCTATACACAGGTGGTGTAGCTTGCAACACAGATACGCTACTCCACTGACTAACACACACTGCAAGAGGCCAAAAAGGATTTGCTTAGCTAGATTTAGCCAAATGCTGTGAAAAACACTTGCACAGCACTGGCACAGACCTGTCTGGCAAAAAGTCGTAGGAAATGCTGTAACCTAGTCCTCAAAAGGACTGCAATCACGACTATTCCCTACTCCAAAGCTATCTGTATATTTCTGAGAAAATTGGCTTGAAATTAATACTGAAAGTATAGTGCACACAGCAACAGCGGTGCCGTCTAACACGCAGCTGCAGCAGTGAGAAAATGGTGGCGACGGGGAAAATGGCTGGGTCTTATAGGGCAAGGACATGTGACATACACAGCCAATGACACATGCCCATGCTTATGTGAAAAAAAGCACTTCGCTGCGTGTGTGCGCTGCTGATAGACTGACAGATTGCACCTCCCCACTGTAAATGCGGGAAAGAGAAAAAAAAATGGAGATCTTCATTATTTATGCAGATATCCATCCCCTGCCCCTCCCCCCGCCCTGCTGTACACTCAAACTGCGTATTAACATTGATTATCAGCATTACTGTGAAAAAATCCAGTTATGATTTTTGTGCACGAACAGTTATCGAACATAACCTCGAACAGCCGGATTTTTTTCAAATCGTTCATGTTCGCTGAACGGCTCGAACACCGCCCAAAACAGCTCGAATTTGAGATTCGCGAACAGTTCGAGTCGAACACCGCTCATCTCTAATTTTAACCACACATAAAACACCAAAAAGTCGTCAAAACTAAAGAATATAACTTTGGATGTTGTACCACCCACAAAAAATGCACCAAAAATAAATTGAAATGTCGTATGAGCACTAAAATGGTCTCCATAAAAATGGAAGCTCAGGTCTACAGTTACAAGGCTCAGAAAATGGTGTCACAAACCAATTATTTTTGTTTACAAAGTTTTAAATGATTTCTAAAAAAAATCTTTATAAGTTTGGTATCACCATACTCTGACCTAAAGAATAATACTGCTGGCCATTTTTACCAAATAATACATGTCATAATGAATTGTCTTTTTTTCACCATTTTACCACTTTTGGACTTTTTTTTTCTGTTTTTCAGTACATTATATGGTAAAGTGATTGTTGTCCATCAAAACTAGAATTCGATCTGCTAATTCAAGTCCTGAAATGACAGTAAGCTAAAAAATAAAAGGATATGGATCTTGGAAGAAGGGGAGTAAAAACTGAAGGTTCCAAAATGGAAAATTTCCCAGTCATTAAAGCATTAAATAAGTCTGAGATAGACGTATATCAGAAGTATATAATAACCATGAGGTCTATTTATGCCTCCTGCCTTCTAGGTTTCTTCTGTCCATATACAGTGAGCGCCCTCTAGTGGTAGCTCCACATAGACAAAATTGTATAATTTGTGTGATGTGGACGGAAAATGTTGGCAAAGTATTTTGGATGAAGGTCAAGGGGCAGAATTTGTTCACTAATGCTCTTCAAGTTGCTGATATTTCTATACTTACATATGAGATGATAATTATGTTCCATGTACAACAGGAAAGAAATCAAACAAGTGTTACTCGAGAGATTAGAAAGGGAAAAGAAAGAGCTGGATGAGATAGAGAAATCTCTGTAAGTGCTTTTATTCAGGTAGAAATCATATAACCCTGTCTGTACATACTATATAGTCATTTCTCAGTTTAGGAGATGTATAGGACACAAATTAGATACATTTTATTTATTTGACTGTTTAAAATGGTAACAGGAGAAATAGACCATGGCTCAGCATTTGTATATGGCTCCATTAGAAAGACATGAGTTACATATATAAGTATGTATGCTTTCTATAGCATACCTCCTGTCTAGGATGCCGGATTTGGGAAGATGTCCCAGGAAGTCGGCACATTTCTTATCTGTATCCTCATAGATATGGTTGAATAGAATAGTGGAGCAGAAAGCTGTCAGCTCCCTGCACCACCACACGGCCTATGTTCTCCACGCCTTCTAAGGTCTGGTGCAGAAGACATAGTGATGTCACTAGATCATGCGTGTAGCGTCCAGCCTCATGTAATATATATAATTGTCTTATCCCGTCTGTCTGTCTGTCTGTCTGTCTGTCCAGGAAATCCCACGTGGCTGATTGGTCAGGCCGCGGCCAATCAGCGACGCGGGATTTCAGAACAAGATGGCGGCCGTTAGCGGCTCACCCTCACACGCTCACCCTCAGACGCTCACCCTCAGACGCTCACGATCAGACGCTCACGCTCAGACTCTCACGCTCAGACTCTCACGCTCAGACGCTCATGCTCACGCTCTGACGCTCACGCTCAGACGCTCACGCTCACACACTCACGCTCTGACGCTCACGCTTGGACGCTCACGCTCTGACGCTCACGCTCTGACGCTCACATGCTCACGCTCACGCTCTGATGCTCACGCTCAGACGCTCACGCTCACACACTCACGCTCACGCTCATGCTCACGCTCTGACGCTCACGCTCTGACGCTCACGCTCTGACGCTCACGCTCGGACGCTCACGCTCGGACGTTCACGCCCACGCTCTGACGCCCACGCTCTGACGCCCACGCTCTGACGCCCACGCTCTGACGCTCACGCTCTGACGCTCACGCTCGGACGCTCACGCTCTGAAGCTCACGCTCAGGCTCTGACGCTCACGCTCTGACGCTCACTCTCTGACGCTCACGCTCACGCTCTGACGCTCACGCTCGGACGCTCACGCTCTGACGCTCACGCTCAGGCTATGACGTTCACGCTCTGATGCTCACGCTCACACTCTGACGCTCACGCTCGGACGCTCACGCTCATGCTTTGACACTCACGCTAGGACGCTCACGCTCACGCTCGGACGCTCACGCTCATGCTCTGACGCTCACGCTCTGACGCTCACGCTCTGAAGCTCACGCTCGGACGCTCACGTTCTGAAGCTCACGCTCAGGCTCTGACGCTCACGCTCTGACGCTCACGCTCACGCTCTGACACTCACTCTGACGCTCTGACGCTCACGCTCGGACGCTCACGCTCGGAGGCTCACGCTCGGAGGTTCACGCTCGGACGCTCACGCTCGGACGCTGACACTCACTCTCTGACGCTCACGCTCACGCTCTGACGCTCACGCTCTGACGCTCACGCTCACGCTCTGACGCTCACGCTCATGCTCTGACGCTCATGCTCTGACGCTCACGCTCGGACGCTCATGATCGGACGCTCATGCTCATGCTCTGACGCTCACGCTCGGACGCTCACGCTCTGACTCTCACGCTCACGCTCTGATTCTCACACTCACGCTCTGACGCTCACGCTCGGACGCTCATGCTCTGACGCTGACACTATGACGCTCACGCTCAGGCTCTGATGCTCACGCTCTGACGCTCACCCTCAGATGCTCACCCTCAGATGCTCACCCTCAGATGCTCACCCTCAGACGCTCACGCTCAGACGCTCACGCTCAGATGCTAACGCTCTGACGCTCTGACACTCACGCTCTGACGCTCACGCTCTGACGCTCACGCTCAAGCTCTGACGCTCACGCTCAGACGTTCACGCTCTGACGCTCACCCTCAAGCTCTGACGCTCACGCTCACGCTCTGAAGCTCACGCTCTGACGCTCACGCTCTGACGCTCAGGCTCTGACGCTCAGATGCTCACGCTCTGACGCTCAAGCTCTGATGCTCACACTCACGCTCTGAAGCTCACGCTCTGAAGCTCACGCTGAGACGCTCACGCTCGGACGCTCACGCTCGGACGCTCAGGCTCTGACGCTCAGGCTCTGACGCTCACGCTCTGACGATCACGCTCGGACGCTCACGCTTTGATGCTCATCCTCGGACGCTCACGCTCGGACGCTTACGCTCGGACGCTCAGGCTCTGACGCTCAGGCTCTGACGCTCACGCTCTGACGCTCAAGCTCTGACGCTCAAGCTCTGACGCTCACGCTCAGACGCTTACGCTCTGACGCTGACACTATAACGCTAACGCTCTGACGCTCACGCTCGGACGCTCACCCTCAGACGCTCACCCTCAGACGCTCACGCTCAGACGCTCACACTCAGATGCTCACGCTCTGACGCTCATGCTCACTCTCTGACGCTCACGCTCAGACGCTCACGCTCTGATGCTCACGCTCTGACGCTCATGCTCACTTTCTGACGCTCACGCTCGGACGCTCACGCTCTGATGCTCACACTCAGGCTGTGACGCTCAGGCTCTGACGCTCACGCTCAGGCTCTGACGCTCACGCTCTGACGCTCACGCTCGGACGCTCACCCTCAGATGCTCACCCTCAGACGCTCACGCTCAGACGCTCACACTCAGATGCTCACGCGCACGCTCTGACGCTCATGCTCTGACGCTCATGCTCACTCTCTGACGCTCAGGCTCTGACGCTCACGCTCGGACGCTCACGCTCACGCTCTGACGCTCACGCTCGAACGCTCACGCTCTGACGCTGCCACTATGACGCTCACGCTCAGGCTCTGACGCTCACGCTCTGACGCTCACGCTCGGACGCTCACGCTTGGACGCTCACCCTCAGATGCTCACCCTCACCCTCAGACGCTCACGCTTAGATGCTCACGCGCACTCTCTGACGCTCACGCTCTGACGCTCATGCTCACTCTCTGACGCTCACTCTCTGACGCTCACGCTTGGACGCTCACGCTTGGACGCTCACCCTCAGACGCTCACGCTCAGACGCTCACACTCAGATGCTCACTCGCACGCTCTGACGCTCACGCTCTGACGCTCATGCTCACTCTCTGACGCTCACGCTCAGACGCTCACGCTCTGATGCTCACGCTCTGACGCTCATGCTCACTCTCTGACGCTCACGCTCGGACGCTCACGCTCTGACGCTCACACTCAGGCTCTGACGCTCACGCTCTGACGCTCACGCTCGGACGCTCACGCTCGGACGCTCACGCTCGGACGCTCACCCTCAGACGCTCACGCTCAGACGCTCACACTCAGATGCTCACGCGCACGCTCTGACGCTCATGCTCTGACGCTCATGCTCACTCTCTGACGCTCACGCTCAGACGCTCACGCTCTGACGCTCACGCTCTGACGCTCAGGCTCTGACGCTCAGGCTCTGACGCTCAGGCTCAGACGCTCACGCTCACGCTCTGACGCTCACGCTCGAACGCTCACGCTCTGACGCTGCCACTATGACGCTCACGCTCAGGCTCTGACGCTCACGCTCTGACGCTCACGCTCGGACGCTCACGCTTGGACGCTCACCCTCAGATGCTCACCCTCACCCTCAGACGCTCACGCTCAGACGCTCACGCGCACGCTCTGACGCTCACGCTCTGACGCTCATGCTCACTTTCTGACGCTCACGCTCAGACGCTCACGCTCTGATGCTCATGCTCTGACGCTCATGCTCACTCTCTGACGCTCACTCTCTGACGCTCACGCTCGGACGCTCACGCTCTGACGCTCACACTCAGGCTGTGACGGTCAGGCTCTGACTCTCACGCTCACGCTCGGACGCTCACGCTCAGACGCTCACGCTCACGCTCAGACGCTCTGACGCTCACGCTCTGACGCTCACGCTCAGACGCTCACGCTCTGACGCTCAAGCTCTGACGCTCAAGCTCACGCTCGGATGCTCAGGCTCTGACGCTCAGGCTCTGACGCTCTGACGCTCACGCTCTGACGCTCACGCTCGGACGCTCACGCTCTGAAGCTCACGCTCTGACGCTCACGCTCGGACGCTCACGCTTAGATGCTCACCCTCGGACGCTCACGCTCACACTCGGAGGCTCACGCTCGGATGCTCACGTTCGGACGCTCACGCTCGGACGCTCACGCTCAGGCTCTGACGCTCACACTCTGACGCTCATGCTCGGACGCTCAGGCTCACGCTCTGACGCTCACGCTCTGACGCTCACGTTCTGACGCTCACGCTCATGCTCTGATGCTCACACTCAGACGCTCACGCTCTGACGCTCACGCTCGGACGCTCACGCTCTGACTCTCTCACGCTCTGACTCTCTCACGCTCTGACGCTCACGCTCTGATTCTCACGCTCACGCTCTGACTCTCTCACGCTCTGACTCTCTCACGCTCTGACGCTCACGCTCTGATGCTCACGCTCTGATGCTCACGCTCTGACGCTCGCGTTCTGACGCTCACGCTCACGCTCTGACGCTCACGCTCTGATGCTCACGCTCTGATGCTCACGCTCTGACGCTCGCGTTCTGACGCTCACGCTCTGACGCTCACGCTCTGACGCTCACGCTCGGACGCTCACGCTCGGATGCTCACGCTCACGCTCTGACGCTCACGCTCTGACGCTCACGCTCTGACGCTCACGCTCTGATGCTCACGCTCGGATGCTCACGCTCGGATGCTCTGACACTCACGCTCAGACGCTCACGCTCGGACGCTCACACTCGGACGCTCACACTCTGACGCTCACACTCTGACGCTCACACTCTGACGCTCACACTCTGACGCTCACCCTCACACACTCACCCTCACACGCTCACCCTCACACGCTCACATTCTCATGCTCCCACGCTCACGCTCATGCTCTGACGCTCACGCTCGGACGCTCACGCTCGGACGCTCACGCTCACCTTCTGACGCTCACGCTCGGACGCTCACGCTCAGACGCTCTGACGCTCAGGCTCAGGCTCTGACGCTCACGCTCTGATTCTCACACTCACGTTCTGACGCTCACGTTCTGACGCTCACGTTCTGACGCTCACGCTCTGACGCTCACACTCAGATGCTCACTCGCACGCTCTGACGCTCACGCTCTGACGCTCATGCTCACTCTCTGACGCTCACGCTCAGACGCTCACGCTCTGATGCTCACGCTCTGACGCTCATGCTCACTCTCTGACGCTCACGCTCGGACGCTCACGCTCTGACGCTCACACTCAGGCTCTGACGCTCACGCTCTGATGCTCACGCTCTGATGCTCACGCTCTGACGCTCGCGTTCTGACGCTCACGCTCTGACGCTCACGCTCTGACGCTCACGCTCTGACGCTCACGCTCGGATGCTCACGCTCATGCTCTGACGCTCACGCTCTGACGCTCACGCTCTGACGCTCACGCTCTGACGCTCACGCTCTGATGCTCACGCTCGGATGCTCACGCTCGGATGCTCTGACGCTCACGCTCAGACGCTCACGCTCGGACGCTCTTGCTCAGACGCTCACGCTCAGACGCTCACGCTCGGACGCTCACGCTTTGACGCTCACCCTCGGACGCTCACCCTCGGACGCTCACCCTCAGACGCTCACCCTCGGACGCTCACCCTCACATGCTCACCCTCACATGCTCACCCTCACACGCTCACCCTCACACGCTCACATTCTCATGCTCCCACACTCACGCTCTGACGCTCACGCTCACGTTCTGACACTCACACTCGGATGCTCACGCTCACCTTCTGACGCTCACGCTGGGACGCTCACACTCAGACGCTCTGACGCTCAGACGCTCACGCTCAGGCTCAGGCTCTGATGCTCACGCTCAGACGCTCACGCTCTGACGCTCACGCTCTGATTCTCACGCTCACGCTCTGACGCTCACGTTCTGACGCTCACGCTCTGACACTCACGCTCATGCTCTGACGCTCATGCTCTGACGCTCACGTTCTGACGCTCACGTTCTGACGCTCACGCTCTGAAGCTCACGCTCATGCTCTGACGCTCTGACACTCACGCTCTGACGCTCACGCTCTGATTCTCACGCTCACGTTCTGACGCTCACGTTCTGACGCTCACGCTCTGACGCTCACGCTTTGATGCTCACGCTCTCACGCTCACGCTCTCACGCTCACGCTCTGACGCTCACGCTCTGACGCTCACGTTCTGATGCTCACGCTCTGACGCTCACGCTCATGCTCTGACGCTCATGCTCTGATTCTCACGCTCACGCTCTGACGCTCACGCTCTGACGCTCACGTTCTGATGCTCACGCTCACGCTCATGCTCAGACGCTCACGCTCTGACGCTCACGCTCTGACGCTCTTGCTCAGACGCTCACGCTCAGACGCTCACGCTCGGACGCTCACGCTTTGACGCTCACCCTCGGACGCTCACCCTCGGACGCTCACCCTCGGACGCTCACCCTCGGACGCTCACCCTCGGACGCTCACCCTCACATGCTCACCCTCACATGCTCACCCTCACACGCTCACCCTCACACGCTCACATTCTCATGCTCCCACACTCACGCTCTGACGCTCACGCTCACGTTCTGACACTCACGCTCGGATGCTCACGCTCACCTTCTGACGCTCACGCTCTGACGCTCACGTTCTGATGCTCACGCTCTGACGCTCACGCTCATGCTCTGACGCTCTGACGCTCAAACGCTTACGCTCTGACGCTCACGCTCTGATTCTCACGCTCACGCTCTGGCGCTCACGCTCAGGCTCAGACGCTCACGCTCAGACGCTCACGCTCACGCTCTCATGCTCTGATTCTCACGCTCACGCTCTGATGCTCACGTTCTGACGCTCACGCTCTGATGCTCACGCTCATGCTCTGACGCTCAGACGCTCACGCTCTGACGCTCACACTCTGATTCTCACGCTCACGCTCTGACGCTCACGCTCTGATGCTCACGCTCTGATTCTCACGCTCACGTTCTCACGCTCACGTTCTGACGCTCACGCTCTGACGCTCACGCTCTGATTCTCACGCTCACACTCTGACGCTCACGTTCTGACGCTCACGCTCGCGCTCTGACACTCACGCTCATGCTCTGACGCTCACGCTCGGACGCTCACGCTCATGCTCTGACGCTCACGCTCGGACGCTGACGCTCTGACGCTCACGCTCGGATGCTCACGCTCTGATGCTCACACTCGAACGCTCACGCTCTGACGCTCACACTCTGAAGCTCATGCTCGGATGCTCAGGCTCACGCTCGGACGCTCACGCTCTGACGCTCACGGTCACGCTCTGACATGCACGCTCAGACGCTCTTGCTCAGACACTCTTGCTCAGACACTCTTGCTCAGACGCTCACGCTCAGACGCTCACGCTCTGGCTCTGACGCTCACGCTCAGACGCTCACGCTCAGACACTCACGCTCAGACACTCACGCTCAGACACTCACGCTCAGACACGCACGCTCACGCTCGGACGCTCACGCTCGGCGCTCACGCTTTGATGCTCACCCTCAGACGCTCACCCTCACCCGCTCACCCTCAGACGCTCACCCTCAGACGCTCACCCTCAGACGCTCACCCTCAGACGCTCACCCTCAGACGCTCACCCTCAGACGCTCACATTCTCACGCTCCCACGCTCACCCTCACACGCTCCCACGCTCACCCTCACACGCTCCCACGCTCACCCTCACACGCTCCCACGCTCACCCTCACACCCTTACATTCTCACCCTCCTACGCTCACCCGCTCCCACACTCCCACGCTCACCCTCACACGCTCACCCTGTGCTAGCCGGTCATCTCCCTCACACGCTCACCCTGTGCTAGCCGGTCATCTCCCGGCTGCTCGCAGCAGTAGTACCCCGACCGGTGGCCTCGCTCCCCGGTCCTCCAAAATTCATTAGGGGCCCCAGGGGGATACATTGGGGGGTTAATTTAAAGTAGTGCACAACCCATTTAAACACTGCTTCGCTCATTAGTCGCGCCCGGTCGGACACATACATATTCTAGAATACCCGATGCGTTAGAATCGGGCCACCATCTAGTACATCATAGAACAGAGCAAGCGTGTGGATTCACACTTATCATGGGGACAAGGCATTGTGAGTTTTTTTAGCCATTGCACTATTCTGAGTGTCGTGGGGAGGACACTGGGGAGGGCATTTTGAGGCATTGTTCTGAGTGTGAAGGAGCCCCTTGGGGCATTATACTGTGGAGGCATCATAGTGCGAGGGGCAACATACTGTGTGGGGCTGCAACTTTTTGGAGCATCATGTGTAAGTGCATTGTAGTGTGTGTGTGTAGGGGGTATTATCCTATGGGTGGGAATGCATCACAGGGCTATCATACTGTATGGAGGGACATCGTGGGGGTGTCATACTGTAGAAGTTTTATACTGTGGGAGTGGGGCATATACAGGGGTATTCTACTATGATAGACGACTAAGTACCCTCACTACACATGACCTTCTTTTCGGTCTTTCAAAGTTGGGAGGTATGATGTAGGAATGTGATCTTATAAGAGCAATGGACCTGCTAAATGATCTGGATAAGATGACTGAATGGGCAAACACTTGGCAGATGAGGTTTAATGTAGATAAATGTAGAGTAATGCACCTAGGACGGAGTAATCCTATTGCTGCATATACATTAAATGGGAGTATTCTCGGGACTACAGAGCAGGAGAAGGACTTGGGTATTCTGGTTACAAGTAAGCTGAGCAGCAGAACTCAATGTCAAGCAGCAGCCGCAAAAGCAAGCAAGATTTTAGGGTGTATAAAAAGTATACAAAATCCTGTGATCGTTACGTACTGTTACCCCTCTATAAATCACTTGTGAGGCCACATCTGGAATAAAGGATCCAGTTTTGGGCTCCATGTTTTAAAAAGGATATTCAGAAGTAAGAGTCCGATCAAAGGCGGGCAACTAAATTATTACAAGGGATGGAAGGCCTTTCAAATGAGGAGAGGTTGAAAAAGTTGGGTTTGTTTAGATTAGAAAAAAAGACACATCAGAGGGGATCTCATTTATAAATATAAGTGTGCTCGATGCAAAGGAATGGAACATGACTTATTCCTTCCAAAGACCATACTAAGGACCAGGGGCACTCATTACAGGTGGAAGAAAGGCGATTCCGGCACTTAAACAGGAAAGGGTTCTTTACAGTCAGAGCAGTAAGACTGTGGAATGCCGACCACAAGAGGTAGTAATGGCTGACACTATAACAGCTTTCAAGAAAGGGCTGTATGATTTCCTCAGAACACATAACATTGTGGGTTGTAGATAATTTAGTGAAAAAACGTATAATTGGCGGAGAAAGGTTGAACTTGATGGACCTAGATCTCATTTCAACCTATAAATGGACCTCACATGTAAACACGAGTGCAGATGAAATAGAAAGTAATTCCCTAAAATCATTCTCATCCCTTCTTTACTTCGTAACATTAAAGTTGAAAAGAAAACCCAAAATGTCACTTTTTTATTGTAGATTTTGAACTTACGCACCAAGTACACCCAGTGGGCGCATTACTCAGCTCCGTGACTAATTCTAACTTTAAGAAACAGTAACTGGATCGGAGTTATATTAAGAAAGCGGATACATAAAGACCGGTGATTTTCGTTGTGGTCTTGATGAGGGACGTGGTGGCGTCAGACGCTCCTGACCCATGATGAGGTGTCTGCCTCTTCATCAATCGGGCATCTGACGAGTGGCATGCAACATTTTGGGAGAAAATTATATCAAAACGCCAAAAGCTGCTAAATATTTGCGCAACTCCAAGTTGTACTAAAATTTTACAATTTATCCCAGAATTCTGGTTAAATTGCTTTGATAAATTCAGGTCTTAGACTGTATCAAAAACTAAAGGGTCCAGTAATAAAACACATTACTTAACCGTCCATCATCCTGAGCTGATGAAAGAAGCTGTAGGGAGAGGAAGCTGTCATTAGATGGGGTGTAGTGTGACTGCAGGGGGCGCCACTGAGTGGTGCGATCTCTCCGATATGTCACCTATGTCACATTATTGTGGCTCTGAGGTCGCTGTCATACATTCGCTGCTGGGAAATATTTATCACTACTTTTCTTTTACAACAGAAGGATCCACAAAATCACAGAAAGACTTTTCGGGCCATCTATTCCCGAAAATAGTATTGAGAGTTCATCCATTGAAACCATCCAGTATGTTTGTTATTTTTGGAAATATAATACTATATGACCAGCGTGATATATAAGGTAGTGTTTCCGCTTGACCCAGTGGTGGAGTACAGTACTTGTAGTGACCCAGCTATTTATTGCTCATACTCGGGGGTCCAGGGCTTTCTATCACTCACTAGTAGTTGTTTTACACCACAGGCGATCCACCTGGCTGACTAGTGGCTCAGCTTAATAATAGCATACCTGGTTTCTCAGGAATTGCTAATAAAGGGCCTGCTTTGTAAAAAACACTTCTAAAGTGAGTAATAATGACTAGAATATATCATTCATATGGAATATAAACTCTTCTATATCGATCATTTTGGTTCCATTCCCCGAGGGTCTACATGAGAGACCATTCACTGTTGTGGAGGGTTAAACCAATAGGCTGAAGTTAATTCTGCTTATTACTATTACTTAGGGTCAGCGTTATGGGGGTCAAATATCTGTAGCCACTCCATGGCGTGATTGCCAACATCGTTTATTCTCATCCCTTCCATAACCCATACCAGTCACATTTATGTGGTTTTCCAATATATAAAAAATTGGCTGAACAAGAGAAATCCCACAAGGACAGTGATTAGCTGCAGCGGTCACATGGGTAGTCGCTAACTTCAGTGCGGTAGTGCAGGATTTATCATGTGAGAAATGGCTCTATTATTATTTTATACCATTTTCTCCATTTTGGTCCAATTATACAAATTCTAAGCGGTCTTCTGTTTGCTTATGGGGCTGTCCAGTTGGGAAACGCGTTGAGTGATTTGGTTACAATATGTTTAGCGCTGATTGGGGCTTTGTCTTTTAGGCTACAATCACTTTTAATGCCATATATGAGAACTTGCTCTCTACTGTTTGGATTTCTACCTGTGTCCTGATATGCCCCTTCTGTAATTTGACTTAACAACTGTGACCTGTTCCCCTATGCAAAAGATTGTTTGGGTCCATTGGGATAATTCGGGCCAGTCTTTGAGCAGTGACGCCATCTGGGTTTTCTAGGGTGCCAACCTCTACGGTTAGGTAGGATATGTATTAGGGTCAGTTTGGGACCCCACATCGTTAGATGTTACACTTGTAGTTTTCCATAAGGGATCACTACCCGGCCCTGCACTGTGTTGGTTTTAAGTATTGCTCTTTTTAATGAATATCTAATAAAGTATGATTTTATTGGTATATTTTCACTGTGAATATTGATCCTAATCCGCACTGTTACCTGCACATTTACATGAGATTATATATGTTTTATGTATTGTAGAAGCAAAACCACCGAAAATGATGAAAAGGGGAAGACCACCACCCTGATCATGTAAGAGCAGAGATTACTGAGCAAACCTTCTAGATGACATAAGGATAGAGATGATTCCTTTCTACTGTATATATCTGCACAGATAGCGGCCATTTATTGATCACGCATCTTATATGCCGGATTTTTAAGAGGTTTTGGAGGAGTTTTTTCCCTGATGCGTTCTTTGCTGCCTTCTGATTGGACACTGCCATGTTTGGAGAAGTTTCCTTTTGGATCATCTTCAAAGAAATGACATGCAATTTGTTTTTCTAAACCTCTTCAGAGAAAAAAAAAACTAAAAAAATCCTCCTGATATAAAAAGAGTGGATTTCCCATAGAAATGAACTGGAATTGCTTTCCAAGAGTTTCTGAAATAATTTTTGAGGTGAATTTTGGAGAGGATTTTCTTAAAAAGAAACCTTCAAAAAAATGTTATGTGCACATAGTCTTCGTGATGCAACCAATTTTTAGTTTAGGCTATGTGCACACGTTGCGTTTTTGTTGCTTTTTTTCCACAGGCAATACCTGCTCTCTTGGCAGTAAAGAAGATACTTACAAAAAGCAGGTTTTCCTGATTTTTTTTCTGCATTTTTATTGCTGCGTTTTTCTTGTCTCTTCTGCATGTTGATAGAGCTTAGTGGCCCAAAAAAACCATGATGTAACTTCCTTAGGTGTTTGCACAATAAATGCAGCACTTACCCATTGTTTCCTATGGCTGAAAAAACGCTGAAAGAAGTGACATGCTGCAGTTTGCAAAAGCGCAGCAGTTTCCAAATCAGTCAGTAGTTTTTATAAAATACATAAAAAGTTTTGAAAAACTTGTAAGTTTTTTAGGGAATGAAATTAAATCAACAGTAATTTCACCATTGCTTATTGGGATTTATAGTCACAGCATTCACTGTTCAGTATATATTACATGATAACATTATTCTACAAGTCAAGTACAATTATACTGACAAGACTTATTGTTTTGTTTTACAAACTAATATGCACTTCTGAAGTCACATTCTATGTGATTTGTTTTATAATTCATATAGCATATATACTGTATTTTCTGGACTAGATGTATTTTTTTAGCAAGAACAAAATTATGCTTAACCCTTTCACGGCATGCGCCCTATATGTAGAGTGCATGGCGTGTCTCCCGCTTTGGTACGGGCTATGGCGATGAGCCCGCACCTTTCCAGACACATGACAGCTGATCTGATCATCACTTAAATATCCTACCCTTGTGCATTAAAGTTAGTGATATTGACCCCTCCACTTCTTTACACCAAAAAGGAAGTTTTAATTATTAGTAAATATTTTCTGTTCTCTAAACCTGGGGTGTGTTTTATAATACAGTAATTTGCGTTCTATAGTCTAAAAAATATGTTATACCTCCTGCCCGAGCACAGGTCAGGGATGTAATTACTAGAGTTAAAAGGCTTCTCGCGGACTATAACGTTCATGTCCTATCCCTACAATATATAGTTTTGTTTAACCCCTTGCAGACATGGACAATTTCCATTTTTCTATTTCCCTCCCTCTTCTTTAAAGAGTCATAACTTTCTTTTTTCCTGTCCACATATTCTTGTGAGGACTTGTTTTTTGCGGGATGAGTTGTAATTTTGAATGAGACCATTTATTTTACCACAAAGTGTACTGGAAAATGGGAAAAAAAAACAAGTACAGAGAAATTGCAAAAAAACTAATTCTAACATTGTTTTTTGGAATTGTTTTTACGGCAAACATTGTGTGGTAAAAAAATGACCTGCCAATATGATTCTCCTCATCAGTATGATTATGGCGATTCCAAACTTGTAGTTTTTTCATTATTTTAGTGGTGAAAACAAAATCAGATATTTGAAAAATAATTGGGGGGGATTGTGTCGCCATTTCCCAAAACAAATAATGTTTTCATTTTTCGGACTATAGAGCTGTGTGAGGACTTATTGTTTTGGGGGGTGAGACAACGTTTTTATTGATACCATTTTTTGATAGATATGACATTTTCATCACTTCTTACAACTTTCTTACAGTGTTGCGGCAAACAAAAACCACAATTTTGTCATTTTGAGTATTTTTCTGTTTAAGGTGTTTACCAAACAGGTTAATTATTTTTATGCTTTGATAGATTGGACACTTATGGATATAGCGATACCATAGATGTTTATTTTTTATTATCTTTATTTTTAAATGGGGGATAAAGGCATGGATTCAAACTTTTATGCTTTTTTATTTTTATTTCATATTTTTAAAAACTTTTTACTGTATTTGTTAGTCCACTTACGGGACTTGAACATGCGATAGTCTGATCACTTGCACTATACACAGTAATACCACAGTATTACTGCATATAGTAAAAACCACACTCTCTTTTGAAGCCACACCTCAGAGCATGGAGGTCTTCATTGGCATCCTGCGATCACGTTACAGAGGCGCTGATTGGCGCATATAATGACGCACCACCATGCCAACACGCTATTAATGCCGTTGTCAGAGTGTAACAGCGGCATTTAATAGGGTGACAGTCTCGGCTGTTAGAGGTAGGTTTTGACTGTGTGTCACAGCCATTATCTGTCGGGTATGGGGCGGCCTCACCCCTACACCCGCTACCGACTTGCACGATACATTTATAGTGGATGTCGGTAAAGAGTTAATTGATGGCAGTTTTATTCACTTGAATGGTGCTACTGTCCCAGAACATCAGGAGATCCCCTCATATTTCATGAGTCTTCAGGACATATTTGTAGAGTAAGCGAGTGAACTCAATATCATGGGATCTGGAAATGGAGGATATTTTTCTTAACACTCGTGTTTCTGTAATATGCTGCCTCTAGCTTTAAGATTTAAATTTTCAGTATTCTAAATTTTTACTAACTTATTACAAGCTGGTATAATTCACGGTAGTCAATATGGACTCGGAATCCGATTTCTATGTCTTCTGTTCTTTGTTTGTGTTTGGGAATTTAAAACCTTATTCCCCAATGACAGTGCTTTACACAAAGCTCCAAATCTGTATAATTACAGTAAATATACAGACTAACCTTACAATTTCCTTATTTTTTTCTGCAAAATCGTGCAACATTAAGCCATTGCGTATAGGAATGGTCTCGGCATTAAATTACATCCTGTAGTTAAAGCAAATTATGCAGTAACTTTATTCATTATTAACCAGGATGGTAAGATGTTAAGAATTGCTAATCTGTTACGTAAAGGGGTTGTTTTGTCATGTCACAAGATATTGATTACCTATGCTTAGTATAGATCATCAATATCAGATTAGTGGGTGGTCCAACATCCAGCACCCCCACTGATCAGCTATTATAAGCTCCGGCTTAAGATAAACATACTGAATAGAGTTCCAACGTGATAGTCCCAGTCAAAGTATAGCGATTATCACCAGACAATGCATATCCGGTCTTAGAATAGCTGATCTTTGGGGATAGGTCCTGCGAATAGCTCATCAATATCTTGTGAATGAAATGTGCTTTAACATTATTTGTTATATTTCCACTATATATAGCAAAGAAACCTCCATCTAGCAACAACAACTACCAGCCAATAACATCTGGCAACCACCACCATCACTAGCCAATACCATCCGGCGGCAAGCAACACCACCAGCCAATACCATCCGGCAACAAGCACCACCACCAGCCAATAACATGCGGCAACAAGTACCACCACCATCCAATACCATCCGGCAGCAAGCACCACCACCAGCCAATACCATCCGGCAACAAACACCACCACCAGCCAATACCATCCGGCAGCAAGCACCATCACCAGCCAATACCATCCGGCAACAAGTACCACCACCAGCTAATAACATCCTCCAACAAGCACCACCACCAGCCAATACCATCTGGCAACAACAACAATCAGTTAATTCCAACTGGCAACAACAACCAACTAATACCATCTGGCAACAAGAACAACATCCAGCTAATACCATCTGGCAACAACAACCAGCTAATACCATCTGGCAACAACAACTAGCTAATACCATCTGGCAACAAAAACAACATCCAGCTAATACCATCTGGCAACAACAACAACCAGCTAATACTATCTGGCAACAACAACAACCAGCTAATACCATCTGGCAACAACAACAACCAGCTAATACCATCTGGCAACAACAACAAAAAGCTAATACCATCTGGCAACAACAACAACCAGCTAATACCATCTGGCAACAGCAACAACCAGCTAATACCATCTGGCAACAGCAACAACCAGCTAATACCATCTGGCAACAAAAAACAGCAAAATTCCATCTGGCATCAATTTAAAGAGGTTGCCCGACCCTAAAATCCAATTTTTAAGATTATCTGTGCTCTATTGTAATTTATAATATCCCTATAAAAATTTTTGGTTTCTAACTTTTGTTTGTCCTGAATTTTAATTCATTGCCTGCACCCAGTTTGTTTACATGCTGCTCTCCAGACTAGGCAACTCCCTTTGCTTTTCTAAACTCACAGGCAGAGCTAGAACTGCCTGGCCCAAGTATCCAGCACTACCCTCTGCTTATATGAGGCTGGATGATACTAGTGAGTAGGATCACATTGTCAGGGCCGGTTCCAGGTTTTTGTGGGCCCTGGGCGAAAGAGTCTCAGTGGGCCCCTTTAATACATACCACGATTCATGATTCACAGAAAACGCAGAGAAATATATATATATATAGTACAATGCCAAAGATTTCACTTCTTACATAACATGAGCGATGTCTATTGTAAATTCTAAAATAGCACAGAAATCGGCGAATCCTTGCAGCGCACAGTGCAGACTGGATAGTGTAGTCCTCCATACAGTATTATGGGCACCACATAGTCCTCTATACAGTATTATGGACCCCATATATTGCTCCATACAGAATAATAGACCCCATATAATGCTCCATAGAGAATAATGGACCCCATAAAATGCTCCGTGCAGAATAATGGACCTCATAAAATGCTCCATGCGGAATATTGGTCCCCATATAACGCTCCAAGCAGAATACTGGCCCCCATAAAATGCTCCATACAGGATACTGGCCCCCATATAACGCACCATACAGGATACTGGCCCCCATATAACGCTCCATACAGTATACTGGCCCTCATATAACGCTCCATACAGGATACTGGCCCCCATATAACGCTCCATACAGGATACTGGCTCCCATATAATGCTCCATACAGGATACTGGCCCCCATATAATGCTCAATGCAGGCTATGCCCCCACATTATACCCCATGCAGGCTGTACCCCCACATAATGCCCCATGCAGGCTGTGTCCCCCACATAATGCCCCATGCAGGCTGTGTCCCCCACATAATGCCCCATGCAAGTTGTTCCCCATATAATGCCCCATGCAGGATGTCACCCCCCCATATAATGCCCCATGCAGGATGTCACCCCCCCAAAATAATGCCTCATGCAGGATGACACCCCCCCATATAGTGACCCATGCAGGATGACACCCCCCCATATAGAGCCCCATGCAGGATGTCACATCCCCCCCATATAATGCCCCATGCCTCCATACATTAAAAAAAAATCAAATACTCACCTCACTTCTCCTCACCTGCTGCCGCTGCTCTGGACTCTTCAGCCATGTTGCCGTCTTCCCGCTCTGTGCTGTGACTGCTCAAGAGAGGGTGCGGTGGAAATACGTCATCGCGCCCTCTGACCTGAGACGTCACAGTGCAGCAGCCGCGAAAGATGCAGGACCTGCTGCTGAGGCATGGGCAGAGGTAATTATTGTGCCGGGGCCCTGAGCAAGCAGGGGAGTGGGTCCCATAGCGAGCCGGCATGCCCGACAGCGAGTGGGCCCCCCCACCTGCTCAGGGCCCCGGTACTTGCCCGGGTGCTGAGTTCTGACACCAGGCCTGAACATTGTGACCCCTGCGGTAATGTGCAAAGTTACGTTTTTTTTCAATTGCTTGTCACGGTACCTAGGGAACGTAATGTATTGGACCCTATTCACTTTTTTCTACTCCTATGTAATGTAGCAGCAGTTACAATGATTTTGTGCTACACAACCTGTGCCATGGCCAAAGTCACTGTGTATCCAGCATCAGTATATAATACAGTGTAATGTAGAGCCAAATAAAAAGATCCATACGACTCCATGGTTATCAGATCAGGGTCATTCAAAGTTATTGGGTCTGTCAAGAAATAGTGTGTCCTTGTAAATGCCACATACATCCAGGATGCTTGTGTCCCAATACCAGCTGAAGAAGTTTGCAGGACCTTGGTCCGACTACAATAGATCCTGTGATCGGTTGGCTCGAGTCTGTAGATATACATTTCATATATGAGGACAGGTGTGCAGTTATTGCTTTACATATAAAAAAAATAGTAACCATATGATTAGAGATTGATTTAGATACATATTTATAGTGATATACAGCAAAAAATGTCAGCACCCCAGACATGATGGTAAAAAAAATGTTTTTTTCTCAACCATGTATGTGCGACGTTTAATCTCTTTCAGCTGTGAGCCATCAGCATTCACAGTGCAGAAACAAGGTATATATAGGTTACACGCCATAATCAGTGATTAATATACATCAGGAAAGCATAGTGCACATGTGTGTAATCTCCTCATATGTCATAATGAAATAACAAAAATGTATTTTTATTCTGTGCCAGATCACAAGTAGTGTGCATATAATACAAAAAAATACCTTAATTGCACCAACGATAATGTGAGAACACTTGTGTTGTAAGTAAACATTGCTCACCCAGTTGCTGATGTACGGTAAGTAATATACATAGTATGGCGTACCAGGGACGGCATTGCATGTGCTCTAGGCTCAGCTGTGATGTTAGGGATCCCAGATACTCACTGCACCAGGGGTGGAAATATCGCCGGTGCAGCCGGGGGCCCAGAGGTGGAGGGGGCCTGGATGCACATGCAGCTGAAATGTAATGTAATGTGCCGCAGGGGACCCACCAGAGCTCTTCACTGCAATACACGCGGGCAGCCAATCAGGAGTCGGCAGCTGACATCTGCGTGCCGGTAACTGGGGGCACATGGCAATGACGTCATGCACCATGGTGGGGACGTAGTATGTCTTGTTACATACCGCCCCTTACATAGCGTATTCTCGTTATTTTTGTTAATCACAGTGATTTCTCTTTTACATAGAGTCCTCTCTTGTTAGATATACAGTTGTGCTCAAAAGTTTACATATCCCGGCAGAATTTTTCCTTTCTTGGCCTTGTTTCAGAGAATATGAATGATAACAAAAAACCTTTTTCTCCACTCATGGTTATTGGTTGGGTGAAGCCATTTATTGTCAAACTACTGTGTTTTCTCTTTTTAAATCTTAATGACAACCAAAAACATCCAAATGACCCCGATCAAAAGTTTACATACCCTGGTGATTTTGGCCTGATAACATGCACAGAATTTGACACAAATAGGTTTGAATAGCTACTAAAGGTAACATCCTCACCTGTGACCTGTTTGCTTGTAATCAGTGTTTGTGCATAAAAGCTAAGTGAGTTTCTGGGATCCAGACAGACTCTTGCATTTTTCATCCAGCTACTGACATTTCTGAATTGTGAGTCATGGGGAAAGCAAAAGAATTGTCAACGGATCTATGGGAAAAGGTAGTTGAACTGTATAACACAGGAAAAGTATACAAAAAATTATCCATGGAATTGATAATGTCAGTCTGATAATGTCAGTCAGCAGCGTTCAGACTGTGATTAACAAATGGAAAATAAGGGGCTCTGTGAAAACCAAACCACGGTCAGGTAGACCAACAAAGATTTCGGCCAGGAAAATTGTTCGGGATGCAAAGAAAAACCCACAAATAACATCAGCTGAAATTCAGGACTGTCTAAAAACTAGCGGTGTTCCAACATGACAAAGATCCAAAACACAAGGCCAAGTCGATCTGTCATTGGCTACAGCAGAACAAAGTGAAGGTTCTGGTGTGGCCATCCCAGTCTCCTGACGTAAATATCATTGAGCCACTCTGGGGAGATCTCAAGCGTGCAGTTCATGCTAGACAGCCCAGGAATTTACAGGAACTGGAGGCTTTTTACCATCTGAGAAAATAAAGAACCTCATCAACAACTACCACAAAAGACTTCAAGCTGTCATTGATGTTAGAGGGGCAATACACGTTATTAAGAAGTGGGGTATGTGAACTATTGATCAGGGTCATTTGGATGTTTTTGGTTGTCATTAAAATTTAAAAAGAAAAATCATAGTAGTTTGACAATAAATGGCTTCCCCCAACCAATAACTATGAGTAGAGAAAAAGATTTTTTGTTATCATTCATATTCTCTGAAACAAGGCCAAGAAAGTAAAAATTCTGAAGGGCTATGTAAACTTTTAAACACAACTGTATAATGACTGCGGATGGAGCAGCATCTGACTAGAAGACCGGTCCATCATCCGATTCCAGGGCCGCCATCAGGGCATTACTGCCCTTACTAGTGTATGGAGCCCCAGTGAGGAGGGGGGCCCAGGGGAGGGGATATGGTCATTCGCTCAGTAACTGAACGTGCGTCCTCGGAAATGCTCAAATCTTCCCGTTAACCGCTGCTCTGGTCTATTCTTTTCAGAGTCTTCTGACGCTGACGTCTCAGGGCAGAGGGTGCAATGACGTCACTACAGCGCACCCTCTGTGCTGAGCAGTACAGAGAGCCAGAAGACACTGAGGAGACTGGAGCAGCGGCCAGCGGGCAACGAGGAGTGGTAAATATTTTATTTTTTTTATGTATGGAGCACGACATGGGGCCCATTATACTGTATGGGCAATTGTATACTGTATGGGGCAATATATGGGGTCATTGTATACTGTATGGAGCAATATATGGGGTCATTGTATACTGTCTGGAGCAATATATGGGGTCATTTTATACTGTATAGAGCAACATATAGCGCATTATACTGTATGGAGCATTATATGGGGACATTATACTGTATGGAACAATATATGTGGCCATTATATACTGTATGGAGCAATACATGGGGCCAGCAATATATAGGGCCATTATTCTGTATGGAGCAATATATGGGGCCCATTATATACTGTATGGAGCTGTAGCACCCTGAGGATTCGGCTGCTACAGGGGTATTACACCTCAAGCCAGAGGTGTGGTATTCCACTCCCGGGTAAGGATGGAGTGTGGAACTGAGCTCAGTAGGCTGCATGCACTACACACATCCCATTTCCGGGGGACAGACCAATGGTACTCCCACTAGAGAAATGTGCAGGTACGACAGTGTCTGTCCCTGGCTGGAGTGGGAGGGGGGTGGAACATCCCAGTAGTGTAGGGGCAGATAGGGGGAGCAGTCTGGGTAGTGCTAGGAGCTCATTGGGTGCTGGTCACCTGAGCTCACACATAGAGGGAGTATATAAGGGGGGAACCATCTTAGATCAGGGTCTTTGTAGAGGTTTGGTCAGTCAGTCAGAGGAAGAGAGCAGAGGAGAAGAGCAGCTCCAAGGCCCAGAGAGAGAGAGGAGAAAGAAGGACCCAGAGGGGGAGAAGAGAGAACTCCAAGAACCCAGGATTAGATCAGCGGGTGAAGAGTTGGCACAAGGGTACCGGATCCCAAGCTGGTGGAGGGCACTAATCCTCAGCCAGAGACCGGAGGTCGTGGGCAGGATCTGCCACGACCACCCACTAAATCCACCCGGAAGGCAGACCAGGAATAGGGTCAGGGAACCCAGAGACAAGGGTTTACCAACAAGAGGCCCGAGGGAGCCGGACTTAGGTGGATCCCTGGTGGGGAAGGCCAGAGAGAGAAGGAACGTCAGAAAGGGAGCTCAGGATCACGCTCCAGAATTACTTGGGAGTTGGCCGAGTCCAGGACCTGGTGGACGCAGCACGGCTCGGGCGGTCACTCAAGGCCGGAGTGACCAGAACAACAGCAGTAAGTAAAGACCCTGAACTGCACAGCCCGACTCCGAGTCTCATTACCATCCTCCCTGCACCTCCACAACCACCATCCTCTACACCTGACCCCCTGAGGCTATACCCCTCCCGTTGGGGGTTATACTACCTAAGCTGCACACACATCACCAGCCTTAGTGGACCCTGCTGCAGCGGCGGCCGTATTGACCGCAATTCAACGGGTGGCGTAGTCGACACTAAAGAACATTCAGTAACATCTGTAGGACTGCCACACACTGAGCTTGACACCCTGGGCACGGACCGGGTCACCGCCACTCGGAGACTACAACCCCCATCTGATCCGGATCCGGGTATCCCCCAAACAACACTGGTCCAGGGGGCGCGTCAGAGCAATATATGGGGCAATTATACTGTATGCAGAAATATATGGGGCCATTATATACTGTATGGAGCACTATATGGAGCCCGTAATACTGTATGGAACCGTAATACTGTATGGCACAATATATGGGGCCCGTAATATTGTACGGAGGACTATGTGGTGCCCACAATTCTGTCCAGAGGACTATGTAGAGCCCACAATTCTGTCCAGAGGACTATGTGGTGCCCACAATTCTGTCCGGTGGACAATGTGGTGCCCACAATTCTGTCCGGAGGACAATGTGGTGCCCACAATTCTGTCCGGAGGACAATGTGGTGCCCACAATTCTGTCCGGAGGACAATGTGTTGCCCACAATTCTGTACGGAGGACTATGTGGTGCCCACAATTCAGAACGGAGGACTATGTGGTGCCCACAATTCTGTCCGGAGGACTGTGTGGTGCCCACAATTCTGTCCGGAGGACTATGTGGTGCCCACAATTCTGTCCGGAGGACTATGTGGTGCCCACAATTCTGTCCGGAGGACTATGTGGTGCCCACAATTCTGTTCGGGAGACTATGTGGTGCGCACAATTCAGTACAGGGGACTATGTGGTGCACACAATTCTGTATGGGGGACTATGTGGTGCCCGCAATTCTGTACGGGGGACTATGTGGTGCCCGCAATTCTGTACGGGGGACTATGTGGTGCCCGCAATTCTGTACGGGGGACTATGTGGTGCCCACAATTCTGTACGGAGGTTCTATATGGAGGACTATGTGGTGGCCACAATTCGATGCAGGGGACTATGTGGTGGCCACAATTTGGTGAGGGGGACTATGTGGTGGCCACAATTGGGTGCGGGGGACTATGTGGTGGCCATAATTCGGTGCGGGGGACTATGTGGTGGCCACAATTCTGTGCGAAAGACTATGTGGTGCCCACAATTCTGTACAGAAGATTATGTGGTGCCCACAATTCTGTACAGAAGACTATGTAGTGCCCACAATTCTGCACAGAAGACTATACTGTTCGGTCTAAAATGTAGTGCACATAGTGTGCGCTGCAAGGATTCGCCAGTTTCTGAGTCATTGTAGAATTTACAATAGATATCACTCCTGATGTAAGTAGTAAGTTAAATCTTTGGCATTGTACTATACCTTTATTTCTTATCTGTGCATCATTAATCGTGGTATGTGTTAAAGGGGCCCATTGAGACTTTCACCTGGGGCCCACGAAAACCTATAGCTGACCCTGACAGCAACAGTTACCAGCTGCCAACCACCTGGAGGCTAGCAGCTGACATCGGTGCGCACATTGCCGGCGAATTAAGTCACAGCCATGCGGCAGCGTGGCAACGCCTCAAATGGATAAGGAAGAGGACGCAACGGGTCCGTGGTATGGAAAAGCATTTTTCTATTTTTTGATGGGACCAGGATGGTACATCATATGGGGCATATTGGCCAGTTTGGGACATCATATGGGGCCTGGGGGCCAGGATGGGACATCACATGGGGCCAGGATGGGACTTCATATGGGAACTGGGGACCAGGATGGGACATCATATAGGGCCTGGGGGCCAGGATGGGATATCATATGGGGCCCGAGGGCCAGGATGGGACATCATATGGGGCCCGAGGGCCAGGATGGGACATCATATGGGCCCTGGGAACCAGGATGGGATATCATATGGGGCCTGGGGACCAGGATGGGACATCATATCGGGCCTGGGGACCAGGATGGATACACAATGGGTGGAAGAATGAGACACAATGGGGGCCAAGAATGAGACACAATGGGGGCCAGGAATCTGTGGGAGGAAAAAACATAACAAATAAACGACCACTATTTTCCTGCATTTCTACAAAGTACTGTATTTTGGAAGTATGTACACAGTTGCAATCAAAATGATTTAATCACCACTGCATATTAGGTTTATTAGTAAAAATGTACAAACTTTCTGCTGTTTGTGGGAAACAAACAAATGAAACAAACACTATTTACATAGCTCAACACAACTAATATAACAAGTGGTCTCTCCAAATTCATCAAAAAAGATGATTTTTAATGACTATTGCAGTCTCAGAATTATTCATCTCCTTTTTGACAAACATCCTTATTACTTATTTATTTTACTTTCTTTTATAGCTCCATCATATTCCACAGCACTTTACAGATATTATCATGACTGTCCCCATTGGAGCTCACAATCTAGATTCCCTATCAGTATGTCTTTAGAGTGTGGGAAGAAACCGGACCCGAAGGAAACCCACACAAACATGGGGAGAAGATACAAACTCCTTGGACAGGCTGTCCGCGTTTCCTCTTTGAAGAAACAAATTCATTTTGTATTATGTCATGTGAATTGTGTCCTGGATCTTGAAAATATTGTGTAATGTGATAAGTGTTAATAGTATTGTGATGTAATATGAATAGTGTAAAGCGATAAATATGTTAATGATGTTGGTAGTGTATATAATTGACCATAGCGTAAGTTAGAGTTAAAAGTTGGGACTAGGCCACAGTAGAAGGGGCTAGTATAAGGGAAAGTGACTACTGCTAGGAAGTCAGATAGGATCGAGATTACAAAGTGAGCGGACTAAAAGGTCCATAGTGAGCAGTGCTGCATTGGAGAGGGACCCTGAATGAGAGGAGACTGAAGGGAAAGGAGAGTGAGATCCTGAGGAAAAGTGACTGATGAGACAGAGTGGCCTCCCGGAGACGGGTCCTTGGAGTGGACGCCTAGCCATGAGACCTTGGGCTTGTAACGCAGAAAGAAATGTCCTTAACGGGACTTTGAGACTGGGACTAATGAAGGGTCCCGAGCAGGAGCTCCAGGGCCACAGCAGTGGAAGAAATAGGATACGGAACTGCTGAACAAGTAGTGGAGGCTTGTTAACCAGGACCGCTGCGTTAAAGCTGGGTTGTGGCGAAGTAGGGAGAAACAGCAGATATAGAAAGCCCTGGAGTATACTACAGAGGAATGATACTGTGTGGAAATTGCTTCATACAGTAAAGGAAACGTCTTTAAGACTTTGTACCCGCTATCCCTTGTTTATAACCCTGATTAAGTTGCCGTTCAGTAGAGTTTACTTTCTAATGATGGCCTCTCTCATTGAACTGTGAAACATCTAGTCCTGGAAAACCAGCAACATTAGCTACATTTGGCCTGCATGGGTGTAAGGATCTCACAGCATAAATCCACACACCCAGCCAGGACCTTCACTTTCATGTAATGTGCCGGGGCGCTGGAGACGAGTGCCTCGCCCACGGCTACTGCTCCACGCTGTGTTACACCACCACGCTGCTAACTCTACTTAGTAGAATTGCAATGGTGATACCCAGCCAGACATAGCTTCTGGTAGCATTCTTGGTGAATCATAACCCATTCATCATGGTCTACAGGTCACTAATTTTCTTGGCTTTCCATGTTGCAACCGCCTTCTTCAAATCCCATCAAAAATTTCTATGGGTTTCAAGTCAGGCGACTGTGACAGCTACCTTAGAATCTTCCAAGACTTCTTCTGAAACCATGCCTTGGTGGACTTTTGGGATCATTGTCCTGTTGGATAGAATAGTGTAATAATAGAATTGGTGCGAATTGATTTGCAGGACCCAATCAATTGGCCAGGTCAGTAATCTGTGTCTGCTCTAAGGGCGCCCTGAGAACCGCCTCTTGCCTAACGGCATCTTCGGCTCCTCCGGCCTGGCACCACATCATTGTTGGAGTGTGATGTACATGTGATGTCGCACCAGGCCGACTAATCAAAAATAGATCCACCGATGCCAGTGACTCGCCCCCTGGGCCGTGGGGCACGCGGAACCGGGCGATAGGGAGACGTTGGGGGTAGTAGTGGTGGCGGCCCGGTCCCGCGGCTCAGGGTGGTCAGGCCAATGGTAGTCTGCTACGTGCTTAGATAATGTCCGACTACGCCACCCGTGGATTTGCGGTTATTAGGAACCGCCGCTGCTTGAAGACCGCTGGGGCTGATGATGGGTGCAGCTGAGGTGATGTGACTCCCCACGGGAAGAGTGCAGCCCCAGGGCAGTGTAGTGGATGGTGGGAGTGATGGTAGTGAGAGTCCCAGTACCGGTAGTGCCGGAGGAGCGAAAAAGCACACAGACAACGTACTGCAGTCCAGCGTCTTTACTCACGGTTAATATCCAAGTCACTTCAGCTGTCAATGACTGCCCGAGCCGTGCTGCGTCCACCAGGTGTGGGGCTCGGTCAACTCCCAGGCAGTTCAGGAGCATGGCACAGGACCCCCTTTTATCCTTTCTCTGGCCTGCCTCACCAGTGACCCACTTTTGTCCAGCTGCCGCGGACCTGTGCGGTTAAACGTGGGCACCGTCCTCCGCTGTCCTATATGGTGCCTTCCTAGCAGGTTTGATGAGGTGTCGCACCAATATATGATCACGACGACCGGTCTTTGGCTGAGGGTTGTTTCTCCTCCACCAACTTGGGATCCGGTACCCTTAATCTGCCTGACCCTGCACCCTGGATTCTCGTGGGTTCTTAGGGTCCCTTCCACCTTCTTGTTCCTGAGCCCTTCTGTTTCTCTGTCTCTCCTTCTTTGCTGTTCCTTTCTGCTTCTGTTCCTTTCTCTTGGAGCTGAGATGAGCTAGAATCTCAGCTCCCCTTCACCTCCTCCTCGGCCTCTTCTCCAGGCCCACTTCTCCTTCTCCTCTCAGGCCCCGGCCTCTTCCCTAGGCCTGCCTCTGGAGCAGCACTCAGCCTGAGCTGCTGCTCCCTGTCTTCTCCTCTCTACAGAACGAACTGAACGAACCTAGATCTAAGATGGTGCCCACCTTTTATACCTCCTTCTAGCCATGAGCCCAGGTGACCAGCAACCAATGGGCTCCTTCCTACGCTCAGAAACCGCCCCCTATCTGCTCCTACAGCACTGGGTGTTCCACCCCTCCCTCCCCACTCCAGCAGGGACATGGTCGGTCGTGCCTGCACTTCTGTCTAGTGGGAGCACCGTTGAGCTGTCCCTGGGAAATGGGGTGTGTGTGCTGCATGCAGCTAACTGAGCCCTGGTCCATTCTCCATCCTTACCCGGGAGTGGAATACCACACCTTTGGACTGAGGTGCAATACCCCTGTAGCGGCCGAACCCTCGGGGCGCTACACCAGGAGGTAAGAAGTGATATTCAGGCCTCCCATCCAGCAAGCACAGATTACGGACGTGGCCGATGAATTAGACCCTGTGACTTGGTTCGCACCAATTCTAAGACCACGTTCACACGTTCAGTATATGGTCAGTATTTTACCTCAGTATTTATATGCCCAAGCCAGGAGTGGAACAATCAGAGGAAAAGTATAATACAAACACGTCACCACTTCTGTATTTTTCACCCACTACTGGTTTTGGCTTACAAATACTGATGTAAAATACTGACCAAATACTGAACGTATAAATGTGGCCTAAGGTCGTAGACAGACAGCCGTATAACTCAGGTGAGGATCGCATCGCAATATTCGGACTGGCCGTCGGCTCCTGACCTGAGCGTGGCAGCATGTATTTCTCTGCAGCTGTCACGCTCAGGTCAGGAGCCGACAGCCAGTCCGAGGATTGCGATGCGATCTTCACCCGAGTTATATGGCTGCCTGTCTGCACCCTAACGCTCAAGCTTCATCTTCCTCAGGAAGACCCTCCACACGCTGCAGGTTTCCAGTGGCAGAGGAATTGTAACAATCGTGTGGTCATTAAGTGATTTACTACAAATTGAATTCTGTTGTGTTTTTTACCAGTTTTATTTCTGTTGATTTGCATATGTATTACTAGGCTGTTAGTTCTTTTGTTAAAATAATATAGTCAGTGATCGCCAAATGTGAAATTTCACTTCAGATATGTGCACACAGGAGTTTTTGAGGTTGTATTGGAGCAGAGACTGAAAACAGTTGATCGGTGAGGTACTGCGTTCTGGGACACCATGCATCTGATATTGATGACCTATCCTAAGAATAACTTACCAGTATCTTAAGCCTGGAAAACCCCTTCAGATTACTATATATACGTTGTAGGTAGGCAGAGCAAAAACATTGTCTGCTGAGAGCACAGAATTAAAGGTGTTGTCCAGGCATACTGTAGTTACAGTGTTTACAGTCCGCTGGAGCAAAAAAACAGCTGATCGGTGGGGGGCGCTGAGTGTCGAAATCCCACCAATCAGCTGTTCATGACCTATCCTGTAGATAAATCATCAACACCATAAGCCCAGACTCCTTTACACCTGAGATGAGTGAATGTGCAGTGCCTTAATACTTGTGCCAACTTCATGTCAGCTCACTAGGGACATCTAGTGGTCGCTATCTGAAAGTACATTTACAACTGAAAAATAATCTGTTCGCTATTTTGACTCTCCAAGACCACTATCACTATTAAATGGGTACAAACTCAGGTGTAGTAGTAATAATAAATGTACCTTAGAAACAGAAGTTTTAATATCTCCTGCTTTGTTGCAAATTACTCTAATATCGTAGACTGGATGTTTCTTTAGCAGACGTGTATCGAGCACTGGTGGACACAGGCAGAAAAGGGCCCCTGTGCAAGAACAATATATGGGCCCTTTGCAGTCCAAGAGCTGCTAAAAATGCAAAATTGTACCTGCTTTGGAGGTAGAAATGGGCCCTTTTACCTCTTGGGCCTCTGTGGGGCCGCACAGGTTGCACCAATGATATGTCCGCCCCTGGTATCCAGTGATCTCCTCATAACCCCTCTCCTTTAGGTTTCATTGATGCCTCTGACCTCTCCTGCATCATCCACCTTTATATGCATAAACATCAATCAAATCTAAACAAAAAGGGGTCGCTGCTGAGACCACAGGACATTTGGCTACTAGAGAAACTGTGAAGGCTTTTAAAGGGAATCTGTCATCCCCGGGGACTTATCAGACCTCTAATATAGGCATACAGGTGATAGAAATGTAAGTCTATACATACCTGTATGCCTAATATTAGAGGTCTGCTTGCTTTGAAATGTCTTTTTATTCAGTTAGTTTTCTCATTCTTGAGAGCCGGGGGACGGGAAGAAATCCCAAACTACTTTGCTAATTACAATGTTCCCCCCCTCCCCTGCCCTGTGACGTACAGTCTCGTCTTCCAGATCCCGCGCATGCACAAATCACCTATAACGCAAGGTGCAGTTTTTTTTATTCCGGCTATATTTTTCCGGCAGTGATCCTTCCAGACATTTAGGCCTCATTCAGAAGTCTGTTTTCCACATACTTGTTTTTAATGGATTACAAAAAATAATAAGAGGAATAATAAAAAGAATCAAAGTGCTGGATAACGATGCAGAGTAGACAGAGTACATAATTTCTCCATCTTCTCCCTTGTCTGAGTCCGTGGTAATTGGACTGCATTCAGATGACGTCCGAGTGCAGTTCAATGTTTCACACTGATGTCATACAAGTCCATAGACTAGTTGGCACTGCCCCACAGTATAACATTGGGCAGAGAGCTATCTGATAAAACATCGGACAGCACTCGGCCATGTTAAGCGGTCGTGTGGACGAGCCCTCAGTCTGAGCCTGCCATTGATAATTATGACTTGACACTATAGGTCCCATTATTTTCTTTGTGTTGTCAACCAGACATTTAACAGAACGAGTATTTTTTAAACACATTTATACACAGATCGTTTATCCTTGTAATGATTTAATCCTATTTGTATCTCTATTTATACCCAGCTTTACGCATACAAGGACTCTATCTGTCCCACCCTTTTTTTACTGCATAGATTCATTTATCATCAGGTTTTTAATCTTATGTATTTTTATTTTTAATGATTTATTAATCTTATGTATTTTTAATAATGTTTGTGCTTTTTCACAATATCCCTCCACCCCTCACGACATTTATCAAGGGATGCGGTGATCTTTTTTTTTTACTTAAAAGTAAGTTCAAGAGATAAATACGCGGCATATGGCAAATGGTGAAAATATACATTTTTCCTCAGTTAAGGTTTATTTTTTACAGCATCGACCATTTCATATAAATTACATATAAACTTTATTCTGTGGGTCAGTACAATTAACATAAAATCACCATTTACTTATGTTTTATGATGTCTGCATGAAAATAACACATTTTCAAAAACAAAACAATTTTACATTGCCATATATGGAGAGCCATAACTCTTATTTTTTCTGTTAACAGATTTGTATGAGAACCTATTTTTTTGCGGGACGAGTTGTATTTTTTTATTATTGTTGTTATTTTGGAGTATAGGTGCTGTGAGGACCCGTGGTCTTCCGTGGGGGTAACGCTACTCAGACAACGCAGGGTTAGGGTAAAACAGCGTGGCAATATTTTATTGAACCACAAAGCGGACAATAAACACAAAGAACAGTCCCAGCGAATGCCCAAGATGGTGCAACATTACACAGTCTCACCCTTCCTTCTCCGCCCGCCTGGGATGGAACAGCTGCAACTTTGGAGACTTCCTGGGCCGACTACCTCAACCAGTGGCCCCCCGCTTCTGGTGGGCCCTCACAAAGAGAAGGTAGCGGCAAGCTTAGGAAGCTAGCAGTCCATCGAGGTACAAGGCCACGAGACCCGAGGGTTCCAACCTGGCCTATCCGAGAGTTTCCATGGGGCCAGATGACCAGTGGGTCCCTCCTAGCAACTCCCAATGTCTTCATGGGTACTAAGCAACCGGTGAGTCACTCCTAGCATCCCCAAAACAACATATCCATGGCGCCAGGTGACTTCTTCGTCCTCTCCTGGTCTCCCTAAAAGTATCCATGGTCTCTCTGATGGTTAATTGAGGAGATCCAAATCTTTCCAGTCAGGGCCATATCTTTAGACTAGAATCATGTAGAATACAAATCTGTGTCTCTTTGGATGCCATGCAATCCATCTACTTTCCTGAATGATGTCTCTCATTTTCCTTCTAAGGTCTATCAGAAAGACCTTAGAAGGGAAATGAGAGACATCATTCAGGAAAGTAGATTCTTAAATACACATCCACAGGTTAAGAATTAATGAGTTCACTAGGAGGAATATTTCTGTGTAGGCACATATAAGCGACTGACCAAGGTTAGGGGAGTGGCTTAGTGTAAAATAAAACTGTGGATTGCTACATAGTTTGCGTCACTCTTTCCTAACTTTCAAAGTTGGGAAGTATGCCTCTGTGCCTCCATACCTAATAATGCCCCTTTTGTGCCTCTTTATTATAAGAATGCCCCATTTAATTTGGCAGTACCACAGAGCTCAGTGATTGGCTGCAGCGCAGTTGACATGAAGATGCAGCTGATTAAAAATGTCTGGAGCAGCAAAAAGCAGTGCTGGACCCCGGGTGAGTAAAAGCTCAGTTTGATTGTTTGTTTCCTCATGACCATCGTTGGAGTTCGGCCGTTTAACCCACTGGATGTAATAGAGTCAATAGTGACTGTGTCATTTAGAGGAAATCAAATTATATTTCCTAAAAAAATGTTCATAGTGTGCAAAAGTAGCAAAGCATAAAAAAACTAAACACATCTGGTATCACTGTGAGGTCGGGGCTACACGAGTGTGAAAAAAATAGTGAAAAAATTTGGATGATTTTTATCGATTTTGCCATCCGTATGGCATCATTCCTTATTTATAAAAAGATCAGAAATTTGATATAAATTTACAAAAAATTGCAATTTTCAAACTTTTAATGATTATCCCTTTAATCCAGATAGTCATACCACACAAAGCAATAATAAATTACATTTCAATAATGTCTGCTTTCTATCAGCACCATTTGTAAAATGTTTTATTTTGTTAGCATTTTAGAAGGTTTAAAAATGGAGGAGTAATTTTTCATATTTTCAAAGAAATTTACAAAACTTATTTTTATAGGGACCTGTTCAGTTTTGAAATTACTTTGAGGGTCCTATATATTGGAAATCCCCCCAAGAGTGATACCATTTTAAAAACCGCATCCCTGTATTAAAAATTGAATTGCTTTCAGGTGGTTCATTAACCCTTCAGGTGCTTTTCAGGAATTAATGCAAAGTGGCATAACAGGAATGTAAAAGTTTATTTTCACCACCTACATTTTAATAACTTCTGAACAGGCCACTATACGCGGCAGGCTCTAAGGCCGTTATTTGACTGCCATGGCGAACATCAGGACCGCACGATCAAGATCTCAGGGTGCCAATGTAGTTAAAGAGGGAGCCCCCACACTCTGTTAACCATCTAGATGCCGTAGTCACTATTGGCAGCAGAATTTAAGGGGTTAAATGGCCATAATCAGTGCCGACCCTGATCGTGGCTGATGCAGCAAGTTGTTAGCTATAGTGTACAGCTGATAGCTGCAGGATTGTCACCTCTCGGGGGGATGCTAATCTCTTATATCGCAGGTCCGTAAAAAGACGTATTGGTGGTCACTATGGGGTTAAAACAACAGAATTGTTTCTTAATCTGATGTTTTTTTGTCACAATATACACATACACATTATACATACACGTGACCTACACATTATATATATGCATATATACATGACCTTTAGATATACACATGACCTGTACATATATACACTGTATATACCCAGGAAAAAATAGAAAAATGCTCCAAAGAACCAAAGGATGAATTAAAACAAGCAAAGTTTATTGCTACATATTAAGAATATGCGGGATACGGGATGAGGTGCCACACACCCCAAAGTAGACAGTCTTAAGTCAAGATACAGGAGGATTAGATGGTATTATGCCGTTTCTCCATTTAGTGGTAAGTTGTGCTCCATTCTGGAGCCACAAATGGGAAACTCGTAAAAATCCTCTGTTCTTCAGCCGGAATTGTCTCGTTCAGGTCTTCACTGCGCGGTGCTGGGATCTGCTGTCTCATGCTGACATTCATGTTCCTTCTTATGATAACTGGAGAAGGCGCTTTCCCTGTTTCTATGTCTGTCCAGTTTAGATTTGAAAATAAGGGGTGTTTTCTGATTTTTCCATTAACCCCTAGCCGGACATAATGGTCTTTGCAGAGTAGTTTGGACATAATGTCCACAGCATCGTGGTCAGTGAGGTTTTCATATGATGGTTCAGAGTAGATGACATTTCTCTCAATCTCTTCAGTGGTGTCTCCTGGAAATGGTGAGTCTTGGAAAATCATGTTGTACAATATGACTCCAAAGGCGAACCAATCTACACCTTCATCATAAGCGTCTCCCATGATCATTTCTGGGGCGCCATACCCAGGTGTTCCACTGAAATCTCTGGCATTAAATCTCTTATCAAACTCATAAAGAGATAGTCCAAAATCAGTAATTTTTATGTGGCCGTCACCAGTCAGCAGGATGTTATCCGGTTTTAAGTCCCGGTGAATGATGTCATTGCTGTGCAGGAATTGTAGGCCACAGACGATTTCTGCTGCTATAAAGGTTACAGGTTCCTTCAGGGGAATGGTACTATATATATAGTCATGCAGGTCCCCTCCACTGGCCAGCTCGGTGACAAAATAGGCATGGTTTTCAGTATGAAACGCGGCATGGCAATGAGTTAAGAATCTGCTGTTGTGGCTAAGCTTCAGGACATGGTGCTCAACAAGGCATTCAGGGAAGGAGATTAGGCTTTCCTTCTTTATGATTTTAAGGGCCACACTTTGTTTCCGTATCTTATCCGTGGCCAGTACAACCTTCCCATAACTCCCTTCTCCAAGTATGCCATGGCAGATAAACTTATCCCTGGTGAGAGGGACAGTGGTCTTTATTTTTTTGCTACTGGGGCCACTAAATTCACCTGAGATGTCATCTTGACTGGTGGCTGGATCTTCATGATGTTTCCTTTTTCTCCCAGTTCTCTTCTCTTCTGCTGCACTTTCATTACCTCTCGTGTTAATGATCCTGGTTGGACCCACAGTCTCTCTTTTCCTCTCTCTTGTACTCAGCTTTTGTAGATTGGTATCAGCTTGATTTGTGATGTATCCCACAAACTTGTCACATCTGTTTTGTACAGTGTCTAGGAAGGAAATATTCTGGGTTCCCTCATTGTCAGGTAATATTTGACCATCCTGCCCAGATTTCTTGGAGTCCATCTTCCTTATCTTTGGTGGAGGTTCCTGGTTATTTCCAGTGTCTTCTCCATCTGGTGTTTCTTTCCTTTTTCTCTTTCTTTTCCCTTTAAAGTCCATGTTGCATCAGGCAACAACAGGGCAATTATCCAAAAAACGTATGGAAAATTACTAAATGCAATCCACACGTATATTGTAGTCAAAGCCAACTACAACTAAAGCTCAATGGCTGCAGTCAGTTGTATATGGAACTTTGTGGAATGTGATGTCACTGTGCCGGTGATGTCACACTCACTGTGATGTCAGCAGATGTATGTGAGTGTTCCATCACTGCTGAACGTGAAAGTCTAGGAAGGGGCGGGGCTTAGTCACCAATAGCAACCTGACTAGTCACACTATTATAAAAGAAGAGTTAATGACTTATAAATGACTACCTGGGCAGATCTGGCATTATGCAGACTGGAAAAGCTGGGTAATAACCTCTGTCTAAAATGTGACACATTGTTTCTGTAGGCTAAATATATACAAAAGGAAAATATTAGGAGTGTTATAGAACAACTCTTCATTTTTACATAACACTGGTTCAATTAAATTGATATTAAATAGGTTGCTGTTACAGTAATAAAAAAATAAGGCACGAATGTGCTTAAAATAAAAAATGGTGGCATACTCTCCCTACACTGCCCTCGCAAATCAAGCGCAGTCCACTTCAGAGATCGGTGACGACTCCTGAAGTGATGGCTACTTTTTTACAACGTCAGAGAACCAGCGCAGCTAGTGATTGGCTGCAGCTGTCAGTTACCTAGAAAAGTGAGTCCTGCGTTTTTTTCTCTAATGATGTGCTCTTCTAGTGATGATGGGAAGCAGTACGGTATACCACTATTTGTGAATTACTGGTGGACTTGTTACCACTACTGGAATCTAGGAAAATCCTTCCAGCAAAGAGCCAGCTCACGGTGTAGACAAAACGCATGAAGCTTATACCCAGACCCTCCATATGGCCTCCTTGGCTCTTGTGCACTGGCCTTAAAGGTTTTCTTCACCTCAGGAGCTCACCGTTTCCCTGCTGCCCAGCTTCCTTTTGTGCGGAGGTTGTGGCGTTGTTGTCGGACTGTGTGCTCTTCGTTTCTGCAAGCAAAGCCATCCTTGTCTTACAGCATTGGAGGAGCTGGGTGGTCCTGAACCGGTCCTGATCCAGCAATCCAGAGAGCTTCAGAATTGCTCCTTGCCTAGTAGATTAGTTACTCCTCAGCTATAAGCAATAATACCTAAAAATGACTCCATTCTTGGAGAGGATTTTTAATAACAAGCAAATTGCAAAATTGCTTTTGCTTTTTTCAAGTGCTTTAAAATTGCACCCATTTATGATGAGACACCCCCTTCATAACATAGCTGCTCCTGTGGTAAGAATACGCTGCTCTTCTGTTTTATGTTTTTAAATAGAAAAATCAAACAAAATGAGAACAAGAAATATATCAGAGCAGGGAAATCTAAATACAGTGAAGGGAAGAATTATTCCATCCCTTGCTGTTTTTGTAAGTTTGTCCACTGACAAAGACATGAACAGTCTATAATATTAAGGGTAGGTTAATTTTAACATTGAGAGATAGAATATCCCCCCCAAAAAATCAAGAAAATCCCATTGTATAAATTAGATAAATTTATTTGCATTTTGCAGTGAGAAATAAGTATTTAATCCCCTACAAACCATTATGAGTTCTGGCTCCTACAGACCAGTTAGATGCTCCTAATCAACTGGTTACCTGCATTAAAGACAGCTGTCTTACATAGTCGCCTGTAGAAAAGACTCCTGTCCACAGACTCCATTAATCAGTCAGACTCTAACCTCTACAACATGGGCAAGACCAAAGAGCTTTCTAATGATGTCAGGGACAAGATCATAGACCTGCACGAAGCTGGAATGGGCTACAAAACCATAAGTAAGACGCTGGGAGAGAAGGAGACAACTGTTGGTGCAATGAGTAAAGAAAATGGAAGAAATAGAAAATGACTGTCAATCGACATTGATCTGGAGCATCATGCAAAATCTCACCTCGTGAGGTATCCTTGATGATGAGGAAGGTGAGAGTTAAATTATGCAGATTTAGATCAAAACTGTTCATTTTTACAAGAGGAAAATTAATGAAATACACTGTATTTTAATATGCAATTTCTCCCAAGAACGGCAACATCTTATATGTGGTCATATACCACTTTTTGGACGCAGAAAGATAGGAGCGCCAATCTTGCTGGAATGGTTTTAAAAAGTGGCCAAGAGATATGAGTATAATGTAAAAATTGAAAACTTCGTTAAAAATATATTAGATTTAAAAAGTCATAAATCCAGATTTAGAATGAATCCATAAACTTAGCTCCTGATGCAGCTTCTTGTGCGAAACACAGTAAGTGAGTTGGGCATCCTGTGTCCATGTTGTTGGTGGTTTTATGCTAATCTATATATATAATCGTCTTATCCCGTCTGTCTGTCTGTCTGTCTGTCTTTCTGTCTGTCCTGGAAATCCCGCGTTGCTCATTGGTCCGGCAGCGGCCAATCAGCGCCGCGGGATTTCTGAAAAAAGATGGCGGCCATTAGCGGCTCATCTGGCGAACGGAGGTCAGCGGCGTTGCAGCGGGGAGATGAGCGGCGCTAGCAGCACAACTACCCCGACCGGCGCCGCTGACCTCCATGCGGCTAACTTCGGAAGATCAGCGGCATGGCCAGCTGATCTCCTGACAGCAAGTGTGAACGGAGGACTGGGGAGCGGCGCCGACTGTCGGGATGCTTTTGCTGCGAGCAGTCGCTCATCTTCCGGCTTCTCGCAGCAGAAGGAGCCGCACAGGCAGCGCCGTTCCCCGGTCCTCGCTAATACGGAGCCGCACAAGCAGCGCCGCTCCCGGGCCCACACTAATACGACGCTGATTGGTCGCGGTGGCCGGCCGCGACCAATCAGCGAGATGGGCGGCAAATTTAAACACCGCTCTGCTGATTGGTAGCGGCCGGCTACCGCGACCAATCAGCGAGATGGGCGGCAAATTTAAACGCCGCTCTGCTGATTGGACGCGGTGGCCGGCCGCGACCAATGAGCGAGATGGGCGGCAAATTTAAACACCGCTCTGCTGATTAATCGCGGCCGGCTACCGCGACCAATCAGCGAGATGGGCGGCAAATTTAAACGCCGCTCTGCTGATTGGTCGCGGTGGCCGGCCGCGACCACTCAGCGAGATGGGCGGCAAATTTAAACACCGCTCTGCTGATTAATCGCGGCCGGCCACCGCGACCAATGAGCGAGATGGCCGGCAAATTTAAACGCCGCTGTGCTGATTGGTCGCGGTGGCCGACCGCGACCAATCAGCGAGATGGGCGGCAAATTTAAACGCCGCTTTGCTGATTGGTCGCGGTGGCCGACCGCGACCAATCAGCGAGATGGGCGGCAAATTTAAACGCCGCTTTGCTGATTGGTCGCAGTGGCCGGCCGTGGCCAATCAGCGAGATGGGCGGCAAATTTAAATGCCGCTCTGCTGATTGGTCGCGGTGGCCGGCTGCGACCAATCAGCAGAGCGGCGTTTAAATTTGCCGCCCATCTCGCACTGCACTCAGATGACATCCGAGTGCAGTTCAATGTTTCACACTGATGTCATACAAGTCCATGGACTTGTATGCAAAATCGGCATGAGAAAAAAAACACTAGTTGGCACTGCCCCACAGTATAACATTGGGCAGAGAGCTATCTGATAAAACATCGGACAGCACTCGGCCATGTTAAGCGGTCGTGTGGACGAGCCCTCAGTCTGAGCCTGCCATTGATAATTATGACTTGACACTATAGGTCCCATTATTTTCTTTGTGTTGTCAACCAGACATTTAACAGAACGAGTATTTTTTAAACACATTTATACACAGATCGTTTATCCTTGTAATGATTTAATCCTATTTGTATCTCTATTTATACCCAGCTTTACGCATACAAGGACTCTATCTGTCCCACCCTTTTTTACTGCATAGATTCATTTATCATCAGGTTTTTAATCTTATGTATTTTTATTTTTAATGATTTTAATGATCTTTTAATCTTATGTATTTTTAATAATGATTGTGCTTTTTCACAATATCCCTCCACCCCTCACGACATTTATCAAGGGATGCGGTGATCTTTTTTTTTATCTTAAAAGTAAGTTCAAGAGATAAATATGCGGCACATGGCAAATGGTGAAAATATACATTTTTCCCCAGTTAAGGTTTATTTTTTTACAGCATTGACCATCTAATATATATAATTGTCTTATCCCATCTGTCTGTCTGTCTATCTGTCTGTCTGTCTGTCTGTCTGTCCAGGAAATCCCACGTCACTGATTGGTCAGGCCGCGGCCAATCAGAGTCGCGGGATTTCAGAAAAATATGGCGGCCGTTAGCGGCTCACCCGCACACGCTCACCCTCACCTGCTCACCCTCACACGCTCACCCTCAGACGCTTACCCTCAGACGCTCACCCTCACGCTCTGACGCTCACGCTCGGACGCTCATGTTCTGACGCTTGGACGCTCAAGCTCGGACGCTCACGCTCGGACGCTCAAGTTTGGACGCTCACGCTCGGACGCTCACGCTCTGACGCTCACGCTCTGACGCTCACGCTCGGACGCTCATGCTCGGACGCTCACGCTCACACGCTCACGCTCTGACGCTCACGCTCGGACGCTCAAGTTTGGACGCTCACGCTCGGACGCTCACGCTCTGACGCTCACGCTCGGACGCTCACGCTCGGACGCTCACGCTCACACGCTCAAGTTCGGACGCTCACGCTCGGACGCTCACGCTCTGACGCTCACGCTCAAGTTCGGACGCTCACGCTCTGACGCTCACGCTCGGATGCTCACGCTCGGATGCTCACGCTCACGCTCTGACACTCACGCTCTGACACTCACGCTCTCACGCTCACGCTCACACGCTCACACTCTGACGCTCACACTCTGACGCTCACACTCTGACGCTCACACTCTGACGCTCACACTCTGACGCTCATGCTCACGCTCTGATGCTCACGCTCTGACGCTCACGCTCTGACGCTCACGCTCGGACGCTCACGCTCGGACGCTCACGCTCGGATGCTCACGCTCTGACGCTCACGCTCGGATGCTCACGCTCAGGCTCTGACGCTCAGGCTCTGACGCTCACGCTCACGCTCTGACGCTCACGCTCTGACGCTCACGCTCTCGCTCTGACACTCACGCTCGGACACTCACGCTCGGACGCTCAAGCTCACGCTCTGACGCTCATGCTCACGCTCGGACGCTCACGCTCGGACGCTCACGCGGATTTCAGAGAAATATGGAGGCCGTTAGCGGCTCACCCTCACACGCTCACCCTCACCTGCTCACCCTCACACGCTCACGCTCTGACGCTCACACTCTGACGCTCACGCTCGGACACTGACGCTCACGCTCGGACGCTCAAGCTCGGACGCTCTGACGCTCACGCTCTGACGCTCACGCTCTGACGCTCACGCTCGGACACTGACGCTCACGCTCGGACGCTCACGCTCGGACGCTCACGCTCGGACGCTCTGACGCTCACGCTCGGACGCTCAAGCTCACGCTCGGATGCTCACGCTCGGGCGCTCACGCTCTGACGCTCACGCTCACGCTCTGACGCTCACACTCGGACGCTCACACTCGGACGCTCGCGCTCACGCTCTGACGCTCACACTCGGACGCTCACGCTCTGACGCTCACGCTCGGACGCTCACGCTCGGACGCTCACGCTCAGACGCTCACGCTCATGCTCACGCTCTGACGCTCATGCTCAGGCTCTGACGCTCATGCTCAGGCTCTGACGCTCATGCTCAGGCTCTGACACTCACGCTTTGACGCTCACGCTCACGCTCTGACACTCAGGCTCTGACGCTCACGCTCTGACGCTCACGCTCAAGCTCAGACGCTCTGAAGTTCACGCTCGGACGCTCTGACGCTCACACTCTGACTCTCACGCTCTGACGCTCACGCTCTGACGCTCACGCTCAGGCTCTGACACTCACGCTCTGACGCTCACGCTCTGACGCTCAAGCTCACGCTCAGACGCTCACGCTCTGACGCTCACGCTCTGACGCTTATGCTCAGGCTCTGACGCTCACGCTCTGATTCTCACGCTCACGCTCGGATGCTCACGCTCGGATGCTCACTCTCTAACACTCACGCTCACACGCTCACGCTCGGACGCTCACGTTCAGACGCTCACGTTCAGACGCTCACGCTCTGACGCTCACGCTCTGACGCTCACGCTCGGACGCTCACGCTCGGACGCTCAGCCTCTGACGCTCAGCCTCTGACGTTCACGCACTGACGCTCACGCTCGGACGCTCACGCTCGGATGCTCAGGCTCTGACGCTCACGCTCACTCTCTGATGCTCACGCTCTGACGCTCACGCTCTGATGCTCATGCTCTGACGCTCACGCTCTGGCTCACGCTCTGACGCTCACGCTCTGACGCTCACGGTCGGACGCTCACGCTCTGACGCTCACCATCGGACACCCACCCTCACACGCTCACATTCTCACGCTCACATTCACACGCTCCCATGCTCACCCTCACACGCTCCCACGCTCACCCTCACACACTCCCACGCTCACCCTCACACGCTCCCACGCTCACCCTCACACGCTCCCACGCTCACCCTCACACTCTCACCCTCACTCGCTCCCACGCTCACCCTGTGCTAGCCGGTCATCTCCCGGCTGCTCGCAGCAGAAGTTCCCCGACCGGCGGCCTCGCTCCCCGGTCCTCCAAAATTCATTAGGGGCCCCGGGAGATACATTGGGGGGTTAATTTAAAGTAGTGCACAACCCATTTAAACACAGCTTCGCTGATTAGTCGCGCCCGGTTGGCCGCATACATATTCTAGGATACCCGATGCGTTAGAATCGGGCCACCATCTAGTTTCATATAAATTACATATTAACTTTACTCTGTGGGTCAGTACAATTAACATAAAATCACCATTTACTTATGTTTTATGATGTCTGCATGAAAATAACACATTTTCAAAAACAAAACAATTTTACATTGCCATATATGGAGAGCCATAACTCTTATTTTTTCTGTTAACAGATTTGTATGAGAACCTATTTTTTTGCGGGACGAGTTGTATTTTTTGTTATTGTTGTTATTTTGGAGTATAGGTGCTGTGAGGACCTGTGGTCTTCCGTGGGGGTAACAACGCAGGGTGAGGGTAAAACAACGTGACAATATTTTATTGAACCACAAAGCGGACAATAAACACATAGAACAGTCCCGGCAAATCCCCCAGATGGTGCGCAATTACACAGTCTCACCCTTCCTTCTCCACTCGCCTGGGATAGAACAGCTGCAACTTTGGAGACTTCCAGGGCCGACTACCTCAACCAGTGGCCCCCCCCGCTTCTGGTGGGCCCTCACAGAGAGAAGGTAGCGGCAAGCTTAGGAAGCTAGCTGTCCATCGAGGTACAAGGCCAGGAGACCCGAGGGTCCCAACCTGGCCTCTCCGAGAGTTTCCATGGGGTCAGATGACCAGTGGGTCCCTCCTGGCAACTCCCAATGTCTCCATGGGTTCTAAGCAACCGGTGAGCCCCTCCTAGCAACCCCAAAACAACATATCCATGGCGCCAGGTGGCTTCTTCGTCCTCTCCTGGTCTCCCTAAAAGTATCCATGGTCTCTCTGATGGTTAACTGAGGAGATCTAAATCTTTCCAGTCAGGGCCATATCTTTAGACTAGAATCATGTAGAATACAAATCTGTGTCTCTTTGGATGCCATGCAATCCATCTACTTTCCTGAATGATGTCTCTCATTTTCCTTCTAAGGTCTTTCTGATGTTCCTTGATTCTCTGCCCCAAGTCTTATTCTGTCTCCGAAACACATGCCCCTTGTTAAATACACATCCACAGGTTAAGAATTAGGGATGATATTATTTCACAAGGCTTGAGTATCCACAGCTCATCCCCCCAAGATTGACTGGAAAACACCTTACAATGGTATTTAACATATCTAGAAAACATTCCTTGTTCTAGCTAATCTATTTACATAGTTTGTATCACAGAGGCTCTTGTAAATACATATCGTTGTTTCAGAATCAAAGAACATTCAGGCTTATACAAATAATAGTCTGTGTTAATCAACTAAAGAAGAGCACAGATTAGAGTCAACATAAAAATAAAGGTATGCTTCTCTTGCCATCAGAAAATATGTCTGGCATAATTAAGAATTTATGCTTCATCGTCACAGGTGCCTTTTTGATCGCATTTTTATTCCACTTTTATGTGAGAGAAGGTAACAAAAAAACAGCAATTCTGGCTTTGTTTTTTTCATGTTCTCATTGTACAGAATAAACAACCTATTTATTTTATATTTTGGGTTCTTATGGACACAGTGAGACAAAACATGTATAGTTCATTTATATTTTAGTACTTTTTTGCAATAAAATCACTTATAAAAAATTATGTCCTGTGTATTTGCCAGAAAAGTACAAGATAGGAATACAACTTTAACCCCTTTACGACATAGGGCGTATTAATACGTATCTGTGCCCTGAGCCTTATGGACCAGATACGTATTAATACGCCCTATCTTTAATGCGGCACCGCGACCGAAGTCGCGGTGATAGCATTAAAATTCCGGTGCCATCTTACCTTAGGGTAGATGGTGCCGGCATCTCAGGGGGTGTCGCCGCCCCTTCACACCCACGATCGCTGTGATTGGCTGTTCATTTCTGAACAGCCAATCACAGCATTTCTCACTGTTTCCGGCAATCAGATTGCCGGAAACAGTGATGTGCAGCCTAGGATCGGTGCTCATAAGAGCACCGATCCTAGGCTGTTGCCTAGTAACCCTAGCCCTCTCCCCAAACTGCTAGGATCGGTGCAATCGCCAATCTAATCGATCGCACCGATCACAGCGGGACCGCGCGGTAACAGGGCAGTCGCGGGGCGGTGACCGGCTTGTGACCTGCCTGTCACCTCCCCATGACCCCCTGTGAGGTAATAGAAGCCCCAGCCAGCTCTGATTGGAGCGATCGATGATGACATTGATCGCTCCAATCAGAGCACCTGAACACAGGTGACAGGGCGGTCACAGGGCGGTGACCGGCTTGTGACCTACCTGTCACCTCCCTGTGACCCCCTGTGGTGCGTGCCCAGGCCCCAGCCATCTCTGATTGGTGCGATCGATGTCATCATCGATCGCACCAATCAGAGTACCTGACCGGGAGGTGACCAGGTGGTGACCGGCCTGTGACCTGCCTGTCACCACCCTGTCAACCCCCTGTGACACTTGGTGAGGATTTCTACAGAGCAGTCACACTACTGATCTCTCTGTGCTGGGCATTGTAGTGCCACAGAATCTCCTGTTACACTACAAGACCTTTCTCCTACCTACTCCAGTCGCTGCTGCTGCTCCGGCATCCTGCTGCGGTCTCCAGGGTCCTGGATCTCCTGCTCCGGCATCCTGCTGCTGTCTCCAGGTTGCTGGGACTCCAGCTTCGGCATCCTGCTGCTGTCTCCAGGGTCCTGGGTTTCCAGCTCCTTATCCTGCTGCTGCGGATCCTGCTCCAGAGCCGCTTCCAGAACCTGCTGCTGATCCTGCTGAAAGAAGAACAGAGAAGAATTTGGTAAAGTCCATCTCTGTTCTCCCCTCATCCACCCCTCTCCCCCCTCCTTCTCTCCCCCCTCCTTTTAACCCCAATCCTCCTCCCCCCCCCAGTTTTTTTTTTTTTTCTGCGTCCTGCAGCGGCCGAGCGCTGAGCAGTGTCTACGTCACTGATCAACGTCCGTGCTCGCTGCTTTTCAGGACTTTTTCTTGTCCCTGTCAATCCCCCCCCCCCTACCTTTGCACCACATCCACGCACACACCCAGCAGCTGCCGAGAGTTGATTGGTGACATAGTTCACCGATCCGCACTCGTGCTTGCTATTTGCACCACCTACGGTAGTTCCTTTTCTTCTCTTTTTTTTTCCAGAAAAAAAAAGTTCACACCAAGCACACTGACACACACACACACACACACACACTCTAAATGAAGTACTGACACACACGCACCACATACACAAGAAAAAAAAATGTCCAGCTCATCCCAAACTCGCTATTCAGCGGAGGAGGCATACGCTATTGTTGCCTCCGACACAGACTGACAGCGAGGGCGAGGATCCCACATTTCTTTACTTTTCCGACGCCTCATCGTCCTCCTCTTCCTCCTCCTCCTCAGGTGCTGCTGGACCGCCCCGCAGTTGTCGCAGGAGAGAAGATGTTCCAGCGCCCGCCACTACTGACCCCATATGGACCTCGCCCCCCGAAAATTTTGAGCCACTGATTCCTGATTTCGTGGCGGAATCAGTAATCAAGTTTGACACCACCCGCCTCACAGAAATAGACTTTTTCAAAGTCTTTTTCTCTGAGGATTTTATAAACCTCATGTGGGGCCAAACTAATTTGTATGCTCATCAATTTTTGGACCAAAACCCCTCTTCATCATTTTCTAACTGGTCTACTGTAGACGCAGAAGAAATTATGAAGTTTTGGGGCCTGGTACTTCATATGGGGATCCTGAAAAAAACAGAGGTTCGGCAATACTGGAGTGTTGACGTTTTGTATAACACTCCAGTGTTCCGAATGGTCATGATCCGGACACGTTATGAGGCAATCCACAAGTTCTTGCATTACCAAGATAATGCAAGGTGTCCTGCACGCGATGACCCGAACTTTGATCGTCTTTTCAAAGTTCGGCCGGTCATCGAGCACTTCAACAACAAGTTTGGTGAAGTGTACGTGCCCAAAGGGACATCTGCGTGGATGAGTCCTTAATTTCTTTTAAGGGGCGGCTTGGATTCCAGCAGTACCTGCCCAGTAAAAGGTCCAGGTACGGGATCAAGCTGTATAAACTTTGTGAGAGTACCTCAGGGTACATTCACAAGTTTAGAGTTTATGAAGGGAAGGACTCCCGGATTGAACCCCCTGAATGCCCCCCTGTTCTGGGAGTGAGTGGGAAAATTGTGTGGGACTTGATGCACCCACTGCTGGATAAAGGTTATCACCTGTACTTGGATAACTTTTATACAAGTATCCCGCTCTTCAAGTCCCTCTCTGTGCGAGGTACCGAAGCCTGCGCTACGGACCGCAAAAGTCAGAGAGGTCTCCCAAAGACGCTAATTGGGCAGCTGCTCAGAAGGGGTGAGAGCAGAACCCAATGTACCGACCACATGTTGGTGGTCAAGTACAAGGACAAGAGGGATGTCCTTCTCTTGACCACCATACATGGTGATGGCAGCACCCTCAGCACTGTAAGAGGTTCCACTACACAGGTCTCCAAACCAGACTGTGTAGTGGGGTACAACAAGTACATGGGGGGAGTTGATCTCTCCGATCAAGTCCTCCAGCCGTACAGTGCTTTGAGAAAGGCCAAGGTATGGTATAAGAAGCTGGCCGTGCACATTATTCAGATGGCAATGCACAACGCTTTCCTTCTGTCAAAATGTGCAGGCCAGACTTCTGCGTCGTACCTTCACTTCCAGGAGACAGTTATCAAGGCCCTGATATTTGGCAGTGGTGGCGGAGCGGGCCCCACTACTTCTGGAACTGAAGAACCTCGAATTGTACTGGGCCAGCATTTCCCGGGCCAGATCCCTCACAGCGGAAAAAAAGGTAAGTCACAAAAGGAGTGCCGAGTGTGTTACCGAAGGGGAATACGCAAGGACACCATTTACCAATGTGACACCTGACCCGACAAACCTGGCCTCTGCATGAAAGACTGCTTCAAAAGGTACCATACTTCCATGGACTACTGAATTAATTTCTGACGTATGACAACCTGACGAACACTTCACAGCTGACGTAGTGTTCGTCAGGTTGTCATACTTCAGTTGTGTAGTGTTTGTCAGGTTGTCCTACACAACTGGCGTATAACACTACATTATAAAATTGACAAATCAGGTATCTGTTCCAAAAAGGGGGCGCTTGTTGGGCATTTCCACTGTTTAGGCACATCAGGGGCTCTGAGAACGTGACATGACGCCCGCAGACCATTCCATCAAAGTCTGCATTCCAAAGCGTCACTCCTTCCCTTCCGAGCCCTGACATGCGCCCAAACAGTAGTTTTCTCCAACACATGGGGTATCAGCGTACTCAGTAGAAATTGCACAAAAACTTTTGGGGTCCAATTTCTTCTAGTACCCTCGTGAAAATAAAAACATTGCGGCTAAAAGAGCGTTTTTGTGGAAAAAAAATGATTTTTTTTTCACGGCTCTACGTCATAAACCTTTGAAAAACACTTGGGGGTTCAAAGTGATCACCACACATCTAGATAAGTTCCCTGAGGGGTCAAGTATCCAAAATGGGGTCACTTGTGGGGGAGCTCCAATGTTTAGGCACACAGGGGCTCTCCAAAGGCGACATGGTGTCCGCTAACAAATTGAATGGAAAATCGGCAAAATTGTTAGCGGACACCATGTTGCGTTTGGAGAGCCCCTGTGTGCCTAAACATTGGAGCTCCCCCACAAGTGACCCCATTTTGGAAACTAGACCCCCCAAGGCACCTATCTAGATGCATAGTGAGCACTTGGAACCCCCAGGTGCTTCACAAATTAATCCGTAAAAATAAAGTGGTTTTTTATTCCACTTTTTCATTTTAACGGATTAATTTGTAAAGCACCTGAAGGTTCCAAGTGCTCACTATGCATCTAGATAGATGCCTTGGGGGGTCTAGTTTCCAAAATGGGGTCACTAGTGGGGGAGCTCCAATGTTTAGGCACACAGGGGCTCTCCAAACACAACATGGCGTCCGCTAATTATTCAAGCAAATTTTACAATCAAAAAGTCAAATGGCGCTCCTTCCCTTCCGAGCCGTGCCGTGCACCCAAACAGTGTTTTTTCCCCACAAATGGGGTACCTGCATGCTCAGGGGAAATTGCACAACAAATTTTGGGGTCCATTTTTCTTGTTACCCCTGCAAAAATAAAAAAAAATTGGGTCTAAAGTAACATTTTTGTGAAAAAAAGTTAGATGTTCATTTTATTCTTCCACATTCCAAAAATTCCTGTGAAGCACCTGAAGGGTTAATAAAGTTCTTGAATGTGGTTTTGAGCACCTTGAGAGGTTCAGTTTTTAGAATGGTGTCACTTTTGCGTATTTTCTGTCATAAAGACCTCTCAAAGTGACTTCAAATGTGATGTGGTCCCTAAAAAAATGGTTTTGTAAATTTTGTTGGAAAAATTAGAAATCGCTGGTCAACTTTTAACCCTTATAGCTCCCTAACAAAAAAAAATTTTGGTTCCAAAATTGTGCTGATGTAAAGTAAACATGTGGCAAATGTTATTTATTAACATATGTGTGACATATCTCTCTGATTTAAGGGCATAAAAATTAAAATTTTGAAAATTGCAAAATTTTCTACATTTTTGCCAAATTTCCATTTTTTTCACAAATAAACGCAAGTGATATCGAAGAAATTTTACCACAATCATGAAGTACAATATGTCACGAAAAAACAGTCTCAGAATCAGGGGGATCCATTGAAGCGTTCCAGAGTAATTACCTCATAAAGTGACAGTGGTCAGAATTGTAAAAATTGGCCTGGTCATTAAAATGCAAACCACCCTCGGGGGTAAAGGGGTTAAAGTGTCAATATAGGTGCTAGTGACGCACCCCCTGGCCATGGGGTACTTGGTAGCCGGGCCAGTCGTTGCTAGGGGAGATGTCACAGTTGCGGTGACCCGGTCCGTGACCCAGGGCGGTCAATAAAAGGGGATATTTGCAGGGGATTTATAGTTTTTATATAATGTTCGTGATGCCACCTGTGGTATGTGGCTAAAGGGAGCCACCGCTGCAGAGCAGATCCTCTGGAGCTATTGATAATGCAGCAGAGTTGGTTTGGCTCTCCACAGGTAGAGCTTAGCTCCAGGGCAGGAAGTGGTGATTTTATTAGATGTTGCTGTGCAGTGTAGTGCAGGGGATGATGGTGCAATAATAATTTGCAGAGACAGTGGGATGCAGTCTTCAGAGTTTTTACTCATGGTTTTAGACTCCAAGTTACCAGGCCAGGGTAACTTCCCACGCCATCCTGTGCTTACTCAGGGAGGGGTTCAGCAAACCCTCAGGTACCTCCAGAGTACATAACAGGACCCCTTCTGTGTGTTCCTTCTGACCGTCTCCCTGCACCTCACACCCAGTGTCCCAAGCCAGTGACCACGGACCTTGTCGGGTGACGTCTTCTCTGTCCCCTGGCTCCTCTATGGCCACCTTTTTGGTGAGTTAGATGTGGCTGTTGGCTGCAGCACCTGAAATGCTGCACCCTCCGGTTATCTAGTTGAGGCTTAAAGAACTCTGCTAGTTTAGGGTCCGGTCCCCTCTCTGCGACCTGATCCTTCTGCTCCTCTGCAGACTCGGGCGCACGGGTGGCATCCGCACTGCCCGTGCCCCTAGGATCCTTTCTACTTTCCTGGAGCCTTTCTCCTGCTTCTCTCTCTCTTCCGTCTGTCCTGGGCCTTTCTCACTGGACCCTCCTCCTGAGCAGAGCTCCTGCAGAGCTCCTGCTCCCCACCCTCTCTCCTCTCTGACTGGACTGGACTCTTTGAAGATGGCTCCCCCTTTTATATCTTCCTAACAAGTGCTCCTCGGTACTTCGTCCTCCACCCACATCCACTACATGGTTCCCCCTTATTTGGTTCCCCGCACTCCAGCCAGGGACAGGGCTCAGCAGGAGAGCGACGCATCTTGCCCCTGCTGGCGGTCTGGAGTAGTGAAGTGTTGGATGCAGGTGTTAGGGTCCCGGGCAGCACGCTATCCTTACCTGAGAGTGAGATACCACACCTCTGGGTGAGATGCAATACCTCTGTGGTGACTGAACCCGCAGGGGCGCCGCACTAGCACGGACCCCGGTATTTACTTTGGGGTCTCAGCTGTATATACCAGCTAACACTCCTTCAAGCACAAGTTCAGCTCCTGAGCCCGCACAATGCGACTGTTTGACTAGTATTATTAAGTTCCACCTGCCTGTGACATAAGACATCAAAGAATGGGAAGGGATTAAAGTAAAAAAAAAAAGGATTAAATGTATTTCACACTATTGCCGATAAAAGCTACAAACCTTGGTGTCTACAGTTATCTGAGCTCCCCCTACCTGGTGACATAATGTCTGACAGTCCTAATTAAAGAAGATTTTAATGACCAGGTTGTGCCTCCTCTTCATACAGTATTCAAACAAAATGGTGGTGCCACTTCCTTATCAACCAGTTGTTTCAGCTGAGACCCCACCTGATGTATACATTTATTTCCATATTCATCACACTCTTATTTAGCATCTTAAACAGAGACCTGTGGTAACAAAGACCTCTTAATGTAAGAAAGGGTGCAAACAATGGGAACTTTGCATACCAATAAAGTGCATTCCATTCACACCTGCAACCAAACCTTAACTCAATAATTCACCTAATGAAACACCTGGAACTATACTAGATTCACCATTTTTTAAGTGCAACACATGCACAGGGAACTGTCAGAGCAGCTACTACTGTAGCTTACAGACACTAAGAAGAGCTTTGCAGCTGCTGTTAAACAGGGACCTACAGACATTAACAGTTTTTCCCCTGAGCTGCAGTGGACTACAATTGCCAGGGACCCTTGTTTCAGTCAGATGACACAGCCTGGAAGGATAGAAGGAGAGAGCATGATTTGGATGAGGAGGGACTTGGGGGCGGGAGCTGGGCAGAAAGTGAAAGCAAAAGTTGAGAGGGAGAAGAGTGTGGTGAGGGACGGAGCGCTGCGGATCTGTATACCTCTACGCTGCAGAGTGTTGCCGTCCCCTCTGATATACCTAAACTGCTGGAGAGAGCGAGGTTTTGTCACCCTCTGAAGCAAGTTACATCAAGGACTCGGAGAGTTCTGCCAGCACTCCCACCGTATAAAGGCCTGAATCCTGCCGCCCCCAGCTGGTGTCCAGAGAACCATCCGACCGTTTGAGATGCACCGTGAGTGCCCTTCTGAGACTTGTGGTTCTACCAGTGCTATTTACAGTAAAGTACACTACAACCCAGGCTATGGACATTAATATTCTTCTAAGTGCACCAACGGTTCTAATTTGCGTGCCAACATCCGCGGCAACTGGGCCCCAACATTTTGGACTGAGTTAAAACAAAAGGGAAACCTGCTACTAGTGTTGAGCCACCCCCGTAGTGTTCGAGTTCGGTTCGGTTCGTCGAACACCCGTGTGTTCGCCGAACTGTTCGTCGAACTGTTCGTCGAACACCTTCGAACACCGTTAAAACCAATGGCAGGCAAACAAAAACACATAGAAACACATAGAAAACACCTTCAAAGGTGTCCAAAAGCTGACAAACTGCTCAGAAGACACAACTAACACATGGAAAAGTGACAAGTACATATAGTCATGCGAAAATAAAAGAGGTGGAGGAGTAAAAGGAGGGGGAGACACAGATATAGGCATGTCATGCCCTTCTAAAATCCAAAAAGTGAGAAGCCAACACGGCCAGTCCGCTCCTGCCCGTGCCACCTCCGTGTCGCCGGGTTTGTGCCAGAGCCGCGGTGAACCCTGATGGCCAGCCCCCCTCTCCCAATACTGGTGCCTGTCCGCTGGTGGGTCGAGCGAGCCCCCCTGTGGTGGAGGCAGCTCTAAGCTTTTTAATTTAAATTGTCTCTCTAATTTGAATGAATACACTTTAAATCCATTTACAAGGATCTATTGGAGGGCAAGTCTCATGCCAGCAGCCGCGTAATTCCAGCTCCAGTAGCGTCCACTAAAGCTGCTGCAGTTAAAAAGCTTTTATAAGGATCGAGCTCGGCTGTCCACCGCAAGGCATCCTACTGCCAGTCCCAGCCCCTATGCCTTGGGGTGCCTCCTGATGCTCTTCACTGAGTATCCCATGGTCCCGAAGCATTTCCTTTGAAAAAATTAAGTGTCTAAACTACAGGTGGTGTAGCTTGCTTAACAGCCGGGATAATCCGCTGACTAGCAGACACTGCTACTAGGCACAAAGTATTTCCTGGGCTAGATGCAGTTAAAAATTTGTAATTAGATACTCTCGTTGGATGCTGAGAAAGCATTCCATAGAGTCTCCTGGCACGCCATATATGATTCTCTTAAAAAGCTTGGGGTAGGGGTCTAGGGGACCCTTTTATAGCCAAAATCACGGCCCTGTATCGCAATACGTCACCTAGGCTGAAGATAAATGGAACTGTAGCACCCTGAGGGCTCGGTTGCTACAGACGTATTGCACCTCACCCAGAGGTGTGATATCTCACTCTCAGGTAAGGATGGAGTGTGGATCAGGACCCGACACCTGCATGCATTACACCACATTGCCGTGGGGCAGGGCGACCAATATGCCCCTGAGATGGGCACGACAGTCCCTGTCCCTGGCTGGAGTGGGGGGAGGGAACACTGAGGAAGGGGAACCCTGTAGTGCAGGAGCAGGGAGGAAGCAGTTCCTGGGTGCATTGAGAAGGGAGTATAAAAGGTGGGCACCATCTTAGTTCAGTGCAGAGAAGTCTGAGCAGAAGTGGCAGGGAGCAGGGGCTCTGCATGAGCTCTGCTCCGGAGGCGGGCCTAGTAACAGAGGCCCAGGCCTGGAAGAGGGAGAAGGAAGGAAGAGGAGCGGAGAAGGCTCCAGGAACGAGGAATGAAGGGATCCCAGGGGTGCGGACGGGCGAGTCGCCACCGCACGCCCGAATCCACCTGCGTGGAGGGGTCAGGCCAAAGGGGGAGACCGGTCCCCGAACTAGTGGAGGCAGGAAACGACCCTCAGCTAGAAACCGGAGGCTCTGACATTTTATGTGGCGCAGCCCCTCGCTACACCCGCTAGGAAGGCACCACATAGGGTCAGGGAAACTGGCGCCAAGTTTACCAAGAGGAGGCCCGAGGCAGCCGGACAGAAGTGTTGGTAAGAAAGGCCAGACAAAGGACACACAAAGGGGGTCCTGTGAAGTGCTCCAAAGTTATCTGGGAGTTGTCTGAGCCCCTCACCTGGTGAGCACAGTACGACGTGGGCAGCCGTTACCTGCAGACGTGGTCTGGATAATAAGAACTGTGAGTAAAGGCCCTGGACTGCATCACTGACTCCGTGTCGTTACTGCTGCTGCCCTGCACCATCACCCCCATCCTCCGCATACACTGCCCTGAGGCTATACTCCTCCCGTGGGGAGTTATGCTACGCTCTGCTTCACCCACAACACCAGCCTCAGCGGTCTGCCCTGTAGCGGCGGTTCACTCTGACCGCAATCCACGGGTGGCGTAGTCGGACATTTAAACATCAAAACCACATAAATAGTTCCGCCACTGGTTTGACCGCCCTGAGCCACGGAACCGGGTCGCCGCCACGAAGACTACAACCACCAGCATCCACCAAAAAGGGTCCGGCTCCGGGTGTCCCAAGGCCCAGGGGGCGCGTCAGAACATTTTCATCACCTTTCACAATCACCAATGGGACAAGGCAGGGATGTCCTCTGTCCCCTCTCTTATACATCCTAGTGACGGAGCACCTGCTCTCATCAATTCGCCATAACCCCAATATTAGGTGGATTGAGGTGGGAGGCACCGAGTACAAGTGCTCTCTATTTGCTGATGATGTCCTAGTATATATCACTCAATCACATATATCCATCCATGCTGTTATGGCTGAAATAGATCACTTTGTTACATGGTAAAATTTTAAAATCAATGCAGCGAAGTCTGAGGCCCTCGATGTCTCCCTCCCCAAATCCATATAGGATTCCATCCAGTCCAACTTTCCCTTTGCCTGGCCCTCACAGGGTATCAAATACTTAGGAATTCCTATTCATAGAGACCTCTCCCATCTATGTTGTTATCTTAATTTTGGGCCCGTTATTGAACAATTCCATACAGACCATGGTTGGCAAGTTAGAACTGTAAGATTCACTACGTGAACCGCTGGTGTTTTGTGGAAAAGCACATGTACACCGCGTTCCAAATTATTATGCAAAAAGTGTTTAGGAGTGATAAGGGAAGAATTTGTTTGTTTGTCAGTTAAACTCATTGATGGTGATGTGTGTCAGGGCTCTTTATATCACTGTAAGCAATTGCAGACACCTGTGCTAATTAGTTTGGCAGGTGTGTCCAATGAAAGGCAAGACTACTTAAGAAGGCTCTCTCACATTATTAAGCAGCCTACATTTTCTGCCAAAATGGGAAAGAAAAAGGATGTGTCGGCTGCTGAGAAGCAACAAATTGTGGAGTGTTTAGGTCAAGGCATGACTACAATCAACATTGTGCGATGATCAGGATGAAGTGTCTTGGCAATCAAGAAGTATGTAGCTGATTCACAGTACACACGTGTGCGTGCTGATAAGGGCAAATTGAGGACTCTTTCCTACAGGCAATTACGTCAGGTTGAAAGAGCAGCGGCAAAAAAGCCTTGTCATAGCAGCAGACAAGTTTTTGAAGCTGCTTGTGCCTCCAACGTCCCCCCAACAACAAGATGCAGGGTCCTTCAGAGGTTTGCAGCTGTGCATACGCCATCCTGTCGACCTCCTCTATCCACTTCACACAAGCAGAAACGGCTCCAGTGGGCCAAACATTACATGAAGACTGATTTCAAAACTGTTTTGTTCACGGATGAGTGCCGTGCAGCGCTCGATGGTCCAGATGGATGGAGTGGAGGATGGCTGGTTGATGGACACCCCACGCAAACACGGCTACAGCGCCAACAAGGAGGAGGTGGAGTAATGTTTTGGGCTGGAATCATGGGGAGAGAGATTGTCGGCCCCTTTAGGATCCCTGAAGGCGCTAAAGATGAACTCCATAATGTATGTGGATTTTCTCAAACAGCACTTCCTGCCATGGTTCAAGAAGAAGAACCGTGTATTTCACAGCAAGATCATTTTTCTGCATGATAATGCACCATCTCATGCTGCACATAAAACATCTGCATCTCTGGCTGATATGGGCATAAAAGGGGACAAACTTATGGTGTGACCCCCATGCTCCCCTGACCTCTACCCCATTCAGAACCTTTGGAGCATCATTAAAAGGAGTGTCTATGATGGCGGGAGGCAGTTCACATCTAAGCAACAGCTCTGGGAGGGTATTCTGTCCTCATGCAAAACAATTGAAGCAGAAACCATCCAAAACCTGACAAATTCAATGGACGAGAGAGTTCAGAAGCTCCTTTCGAACAAGGGGTCCTATGTGAAAATGTAACATCACCTAGAATAAAGTTTTGAGTTGAAAACTGTTTGATTTCAGTTTCTAACAACCTGCTAATGCTTATAATTTCAAAAATGACCATTTTTTTGGTCTTTATTAAAATGAAAAGGTTGATCGAAAAGTTTGGGGGATCTAAGAGTGTGGCAACCCAGTAGTCATGATTACTTCGAATTCTGACAATATGAGGGTCATGCTGCAGGTAGTGCAGCAAGAAGGCACTTATGTGTCTTGCGCATCTCGGAGCCCCAAAATTATTTTCCGGGCTAGATGCAGCTAAAAATTATTTTTAATTTTAAATCTGGTGGAGCTTATTATAGATGGCCTAATAGGATCAGTGCTGCACACTGCTACAAAGCCCAAATTATTTTCCAGTCAAGATACAGATAAACATGATTAGTAATTTGAAAGCTTAAAACGTTTGGTAGGGTGATTTTAACCAATCATCAAGCTTTTACTCTCCCCAGGATGACACAGGGGTAGAAAAGTCGTTTCGGATCCATGATTTGTTCATCTTTATGAACGTGAGTCTGTCTACATTATCAGTGGAGAGCCGCGTGCGCTTATCTGTCAGCACACCACCAGCAGCGCTGAACACACGTTCAGACAGAACGCTGGCTGCGGGGCATGACAAGATCTCCAAGGCGTAAGTGGCTAGCTCCGGCCATTTATCCAGATTGGAAGCCCAAAAAGAGCAAGGGTCCAGTGACACAGTCGTGGCTTCAATGTTTACTTGGAGATACTCCTGTACCATCGTCTCTAGGCGTTGACTATGTGTCAGACTTCTTGTCTCCTGTGGCCTTGCAAAGGATGGGCTAAAAAAGTGGTGAAATGATTCCGCAAAATTGATGTTACCAGCAGATACTGTGGTTCTGTTACGGTTTGAGTGCTGAACACTTGACGGTCCCACGGTTGGCAAGTTGGAACTGTGAGATTCACTACGTGCACCACTGGTATTTTGTGGAAAAGCACATGTAAGATTCTGCAACAGTCTCTGCTGATACTCCTGCATGCGTGCATCCCTTTCTATGGCAGGAATAATTTCGGCAAATTTACTTTTGTACCGGGGATCTAACAGTGTGGCAACCCAGTAGTCAGGATTATTTCTAATTCTCACAATTCGAGGGTCATGTTGCAGGTAGTGCAGCAAGAAGGCACTCATGTGTGTTGCGCATCCAGGAGCACCAAGTCCCTGTTGTGTTGGTGGCGAGGTAACAATCATGCTTCCTTCCTCTGTCCTCTCCCCCCAACCTCGCACAACAGAAATGTGATCAAGGTCTCCCTCATCTGATGAGTCTTCCATCAGTTCGTCCTCCACTTCTTCCTGGGCTCCTGCACCTTCCTCACTAGTTTGGCTGCTACCATGCGCCCTGATAAAACCATCTCCCCCACCCTCACATGCCTGCCGCCTTGGTGCTGCCGACCTTCTGGACCTTGCAGATGTTAGCCCTTCCGCATACAACTCCTCCTCCTCTACTTCCTCCACCTCCTCTTGTGCCACCACCTGACTCCGAATTCTGTTTAACATGTGCTCCAGCATGTAAATCACCGGAATAGTCATGCTGATAATGGCATCGTCAGCACTAAACATCTTCGTCGCCATTTCAAAACTGTGCAGAAGGGTGCATAGGTCCCTGATCTGAGACCACTCCTCCAGCGTGATTTGCCCCACCTCTGAATCTCGTTGGCCCAGGCTATACGTCAGAACGTATTGCACCAGGGCTTGTCGGTGCTGCCACAGTCGCTGCAACATGTGCAGAGTTGAATTCCACCGGGTAGGCACATCGCATTTTAGCCGGTGAAGTGGCAGGCTCAACGACTTCTGTAGAGATGTAAGTCGCTGAGCTGCGGGATGCGAACGGCAGAAGTGAGCACACAGTGACCGTGCCCTCTGCAGAAGGCCATCTAGTCTGGGATAGTGGGCTAAAAATTGCTGGACAACCAGGTTCAACACGTGAGCCATACAAGGCACGTGTGTGACATTGCCCCGGCGAAGGGCCGCACCCAGGTTTGCAGCATTGTCGCACACGGCCTTCCCTGGTTTCAGGTCCAGTGGAGACAACCATTCATGAAATTGGTTCTCCAGAGCTGACCACAACTCCTCAGCTGTGTGACTCACATTTCCCAGACATTTCAATGTAAAAACCGCCTGATGACGTTGAGCCCTACTGCCAGCATAGTAAGGAGGTGTGCAGGATCCCTTCTGCGCAGTTAGAAAGCTTGTGGCATGACCAGACAGGCTTTGGGTGCAGGTGGAAGACCGAGAGGAGGTTGAGGAGGCAGAAGCAGTGGAGGAACTTTGACATAAAGAGGATTGACGCACAACTCGTGGGGACGGCAAGACTTGGACAGCAGCCCCTTGTCCTGCTGTCACCATAGTTACCCAGTGCCCAGTCAGCGACATGTAACGCCCCTGTCCATGCCTACTCGTCCAAGTGTCTGTGGTGAAATGCACCCTGTCACACACAGAGTTTCTCAAAGAAGCGGTGATGTTGTGTGCGACATGCTGGTGGAGCGCAGGCACACCTTTCTTTGAGAAGTAGTGCCGACTGGGCCTCTGGTACTGGGGCACTGCGACGGACATAAGGTCTCGAAAATCCTCTGTGTCCACCAGGCGGAAAGGCAGCATTTCTGTAGCCAAGAGCTTGCAGATGGTGAAATTCAACCTCTTAGCTTTCTCATGGCTAGGAGGAAATGGTCTTTTACTTGTCCACATCTGAGGGACCGAGGGCTGGCTATTGTGCTTAGACGGGGTTGATAAGGGTGTCCCCGGCAAACTGCCGGTCTGTGAGGAAGATGCAGGCGGACATGTTAGGTTGCCTTGATCCAAAGGTGGTGCTATCGATGTCGGACAGCGCTCAACACCAGCTGGTGTTACCACCTCCAAAGAAAATGATGACCTGCCAATCACGCTGGCTGTTGCGGGTAAAGAGGTGGCAGGTCTGCGCCCCAAAACAGGTGTGACTGCTGTCCCCCCAGTCACAGAGGATGAAGAGGCCGCGGATGCACAAGATATGGCAGACGGTGGTTGGCCCGGCCGACTAGGCCGCATTGTAGCACACTGAGCTTCCCACTGCAACTTATGCTTCATGTCCATGTGCCGGTTCATGCATGAAGTACTCAAACTATGTATTTTTTGGCCTCTACTTAGCTTTTGCTGACAAATGTTACAGATAACACGAGTTGGGTCATCTTTATCGATCTGAAAAAATGCCCAGGCTATGCAAGGCTTAGCACCCATGCGACCTGAAGAGCCACCACGACTTGTGGTGAGAGGCAGAGTTGTGTTTGAGGATGCAGTTGTTGACGTGCTTCCAGTACTACGTCTCTGTCCAGGAAGGCGCAACCTGACCTCGTCGTCACTAGCATCTTCCTCCACCTCCTCTGCTGACCTCATCTCTTGGCTGACTGTGGGTTGACAGTAAGTGGGATCTCCAACCTCATCATCATCACCCTGTGCGTTATCACACCCGTCGTCCTCAGAGCCAACCTGTTCCTGCCCTGACAAAAAACTAAAGTTGTCGCTCCAATCAGGTATTTGAGTCTTATCATCGTCTTCCTCATTGTCTTCACCAACAGGAGTTACAGTTTGGGAATGAGGGTCTACATTATGGTCAGAACCTTCTGCGTCTGGTCCTGGATCCGACTCTTAAAGATTCTGGGCATCAGTGCAGATCATTTCCTCGTCTGGATTCACAGAAGCGCTGGAGTCGACCTCTGATTCCCAGGCTATAGTATGAGTAAACAGCTCTGCAGACTCAAGCATCTGTTCTACCTCATACTCAGACGGGCAGCTGGAGATTTGGGAGCTGTGAGGAAGCAAGTGCGATTGGGGTGACACCTTTGAGGACTGGAGTATTTGTGATGTTGAAGTTGATGTGGAGGAGAGCCCACTTAAAGGAGCACTTGATATCCGTTGAAGCACCTGCTGTTTTTGTGCCTCATCTGGAATTTGTAGCGATTGGCGTGGCCGTAAGAAAGAGATCTTATCACATTGTCCGCTAAAAGAAGTAGACATTTTAGTTTGGCTGGAAGATGGTCTTTCTTCTGCACCTACCCCACGGACACAACCTTTTTTCCCCTTCCCAACACGCCTATTCCCCTTTCCACCAGCAGCAGGCCTTTTTCCACTCATTTTGGTGGTTAACTAATTCACAACTCTGGAGTTGTTTGCACAAAAAAACAATGGATGGTAACCGAGCAGAGCTGAGTGGCCAAACTGTGGTATTAGGCCAAAACTATTGGCTGGGTTAGATGCAGAAAAAAATTATTTTTAATTTGGAACCTGATGGAGGTCAGTATAGATGGACTAATAGACCAAGTCCCACACACCGCTAGAAGCCCAAATATTTTTTCAGAGCTAGATGCAGAAAATTTTTTTATTCAATTTGCAACCTGATGGAGGTCAGTATAGATGGACTAATAGACCAAGTCCCACACACTGCTAGAAGCCCAAATATTTTTTCAGATCTAGATGCAGAAAAAAATTATTTTTAATTTGCAACCTGATGGAGGTCAGTATAGATGGACTAATAGACCAAGTCCCACACACTGCTAGAAGCCCAAATATTTTTTCAGAGCTAGATGCAGAAAAAAATTATTTTTAATTTGCAACCTGATGGAGGTCAGTATAGATGGACTAATAGAACAAGTCCCACACGCTGCTAGAAGCCCAAATATTTTTTCAGAGATAAATGAAGAAAAAAATTATTTTTAATTTGCAACCTGATGGAGGTCAGTATAGATGGACTAATAGACCAAGTCCCACACACTGCTAGAAGCCCAAATATTTTTTCAGAGCTAGATGCAGAAAAAAATTATTTTTAATTTGCAACCTGATGGAGGTCAGTATAGATGGACTAATAGAACAAGTCCCACACGCTGCTAGAAGCCCAAATATTTTTTCAGAGATAAATGAAGAAAAAAATTATTTTTAATTTGCAACCTGATGGAGGTCAGTATAGATGGACTAATAGACCAAGTCCCACACACTGCTAGAAGCCCAAATATTTTTTCAGAGCTAGATGCAGAAAAAAATTATTTTTAATTTGCAACCTGATGGAGGTCAGTATAGATGGACTAATAGAACAAGTCCCACACGCTGCTAGAAGCCCAAATATTTTTTCAGAGATAAATGAAGAAAAAAATTATTTTTAATTTGCAACCTGATGGAGGTCAGTATAGATGGACTAATAGACCAAGTCCCACACACCGCTAGAAGCCCAAATATTTTTTCAGAGCTAGATGCAGAAAAAAATTATATTCAATTTGCAACCTGCTGGAGGTCAGTATAGAAGGACTAATAGAACAAGTCCCACACACTGCTAGAAGCCCAAATATTTTTTCAGAGCTAAATGAAGAAAAAAATTATTTTTAATTTGCAACCTGATGGAGGTCAGTATAGATGGACTAATAGACCAAGTCCCACACACTGCTAGAAGCCCAAATATTTTTTCAGAGCTAGATGCAGAAAAAAATTATATTCAGTTTGCAACCTGATGGAGGTCAGTATAGATGGACTAATAGAATGATGCTATGCCCAAAAGATTTTACTTCACTAGGTGCAGTAAAAAAATTGGTATTCTATACACAGGTGGTATATCTTGCAACACAGATAGGCTACTCCACTGACTAACACACTCTGCAATAGGCCAAAAAGGATTAGCTTTGCTAGATTCAGCCAAATGCTGTGAAAAAAACTTGCACAGCACTGGCACAGACCTGCCTGGCAAAAACTGATAGGAACTGATGTAACCTAGTCCTGAAAAGGACTCCAATTACAATTAGTCTTTACTCCCACAATCTATCTATTTAAGAGCACAGACCTGCCTGATAAAAGTCGTAGGAAATGCTGTAACCTAGTCCTTAAAAGGACTGCAATCACAACTATTCCCTACTCCCAAGCTATCTGTATATTTGTGCGAAAATTGGCTTGAAATTAACAAGGTATAGCGCACACAGCAACAGCGGTGCCGTCTAACACGCAGCTGCAGCAGTGAGAAAATGGTGGCGACGGGGAAAATGGCTTGGTCTTATAGGGCAAGGACATGTGACATACACTGCCAATCACACATGCCCTTGCTTGTGTGAAAAAAAGCACTTCGCTCCGTGTGTGCGCTGCTGATAGGCTGACAGATTGCACCTCCCCACTGCAAATGCGGGAAAGAGAAAAAAAAATGGAGATCTTCATTGTTCCTGCAGAGATCCATCCCCTGCCCCTCCCCCCGCCCCACTGTACACTCAAACTGCGTATTAACATTAATTTTCATCATTACTGAGAAAAAATCCAGTTATGATTTTGGTGCACGAACAGTTATCGAACATAACCTCGAACAGCCGAATTTTTCTCAAATTGTTCGTGTTCGCCGACCGGCTCGAACACCGCCCAAAACAGCTCGAATTTGAGATTGGCGAACAGTTCGAGTAGAACAACGCTCATCTCTACCTGCTACGTTATAGGGTCGGAGTAGAATTAGATTGTGATGTGTATATGACTTTTACAGAGCACAGTTACTTGTATTGTATGTTATTCCTTTAAATCCACCTAATTTCTGCTGCATAGCAATAAACCTGTTAAATGGTTTTACTCCTGTTCCCTGTGAGCGTGTACTGAGCTGTGGCAGTCCCAGAGAGAGCTCCAATCAAGATTCGGGAGGAGGCACTGCGCCCTAGAGAGGTGAGACCCCCCATAAAACCCCCCATAAAACCCAGTGTACCGTGGTAGCCCTAAAGGGGTGTTACAGTGGAGGCACTGCTAAGATCCATAACTAACACAGGCGTATTTACTATGGAGACTTTAACAGAACAAGAAGTGTATTTGTGGTGTGAAGAGATGGATGTTACAGTCAAACAAAGCTTTGCTTTGAGAGGTGAGCTCTGTGATGCGTCTGATGAAGAGATACTAAAAATAGTTAACCGACTCACTGAACTTACCCACCCTAAAGTGATCGACCGCAGGAAGGAAAGGGGGGGACAGTTACCCACAGCCCTGATCTCAACCGGGCAGATCTTGAGGAAAGAATACTTCCCATCCATGGTAGCCGTGTCCCCAGAGTATGGTCGACAATGGAAGATCATTTGGCCTACTGAGTCCGAAGTTGAGACCCGGCAACAGGAATCAACCACTCAGCCTAGAAAGACTAGTATATGTCCGCCCTCTACTCCACTTAGAGTCAGTCCTGAAGAGACAGCGGCCCCTGGTGATGTGCTTATGACAGCTATGGAAAAGTTAGTCAGTTTGCAAAGATGCAGCCAGAAGGGAACTACCGTCGTCTAAGAACTTTCTCGGGTGCCCTCCCCACCCCTGCTGGAGAAGAAGGATATGATACTTGGAGGGATGTCACTTTACTGTGCTTAGAAGAGTGGCAGTGCACTGATGGCGTAAAGAAGCAGAGAATAGTAGAAAGCTTGAAGGGTACTGCTATGAAAGTGGTGCAGGCTGCTTGGCGGAGCAAGCCACTAGCAACTTATCAAGATTATATGAGTGCTTTAGAAGATGCTTTTGGATCCCCTGAAGATGCTACTGATCTACTCTATAAACTCCGTACCACCTACCAACAGCCAGATGAGAAGATGTCCGACTATCTATACTGACTAGATAAGCTGGGTCATAGAATAGTATCTAAAGGTGGAGTCAGCCTTAAAGAAGTTGATCAGTGTCGTCTGGAACAAGTACTCAGAGGAGCTCTCACTCATGATCCAATTGCCCAACGGATGAGGTCTTGTGATAGAAAGAAGATTCCTGGTTATTTTCATGAGTTGCTTAAGGAAGTTCGTAAGGAGGAGGTTATTTTGGCCGCAAGATAGAAGACATCCCCTCGGGTGACTACTGTTGCTCTGAAGCCAGCAGCCGACTGCCGAGAGATAGAACTGTTGAAAGTCATCGAGAAACAGGGGGAGCAGATTACACAATTGTTAAGTGTCCAGGCCAAGACAATACAGAGGCTACAAAGTGCTGCGGAGGTAGCTGAGAAGCAGACCCTGGCTTCAGGAAGAGAGAATGATGACCTCTGTAGAGTAGAGAGTAGGAAAACAGAAGGGTGCTTTGTCTGTGGGAGCCCAGGCCATATAGCTCGTCAGTGTCCGAAGAGGTGGAGCTCAAAGAACTCTTCACATTTTCCCCATCACACTCAGAGGCAGTCGGGAAAAGGGAAAGGGGGCCAGTAGAACCCCATACTGAGCCCCCATCAGCAACTAAGACCTACTCTACCGCCTCATCCAATAGTGCCTCATCGAAAACACTGCCTGAAGGTTTAGTGGGACCTGCCCCACATGTCCCCGCATATATCAATGGTCAACCTTGTACAGTATTGCTGGATAGCGGGTCTCAAGTGTCCATCTTCGGAGGATGGTATAAGAGATATTTATCCAACGTGCCTCTGAAACCGTTGTCTGGACTCGTGGTGTGGGGACTGAGTGAGCACAGCTACCCCTACAGAGGATACGTGTCCGTGACACTACGATTCCCAAAGACTGTTGCTGGAGTGGATAAAGAGATACCCATCATAGCGCTAATCTGCCTGGAGGCAGAAGCAGATGATAGACCAACACCTGTCATAGTGGGAACAAATGCCAACATCTTCTGCAAGTTAGTTCAGCGGTGTCGGGAAGTTGGGGGAGAAAATTACTCGCAGACCCTATCCATCCACCCAGTCTGTCTGGAAGCCTATGTGAGAACGGAGGAGGAGAAGAGGGAACTACAGCCTGAAAGTTTTGACCCTTGTTTTGAAGGAAGTGAGCTGAAAGGAGAAGAGAGGGGGTTGGTCATCAACGGCATGATGATGCGGGGGGCAGCTTTCTCTTTAGGCGAATGGGACATGGGCCTCGCCCAAGGAGTAGAGCATCGCATTTGGTTGAAGGATCAAAAGCCTTTCCGAGAGAGATCCCGAAGATTGGCCCCGGCGGATATTGAAGATGTCAGGCAGCATCTACGCGGTATGTTAGACACAGGAGTCATCATAGAGTCTAGTAGCCCCTAAAAAAAAAAAAAAAAAAAAAACTCTTTAAATCTCTTAGTTTGCGAGTGTGAACGAGCTGCGTGTGTCCGGAGCGTAAGTGCGAACGAAAGTAAGTGTGTGACTTGTTTTTCAGTGAAGAGGTATTTGGGAATCCTGCAGAAAATACCTGTGTGAATTGCGGTGAGTGCTGCATTGTGACCTGCTGAGTGCTTTTCTACCTGTTTAGATTTATTGGGCTTTTTAAAACCTATTTTCTCACTACAGTTTTAGTTTCTTAGTTTACTACCTGTGTATTTAAGGGTTAACTACATTGCACTAAAATCCTGAGGTGTAGATTTACTCACAAGGGGTTAATTAAGGGGAAGGGGTCATAATTAAGGGTTATAAGGGGCAGCTGGTTGGGCATCAAGTCCTTTGGAAGTGCATTGAGGTGAAGGGTACATTGCTGGAAAAGGAAGAAGAAAAAAAAAAAAAACTCTTTAAATCTCTTAGTTTGCGAGTGTGAATGAGCTGCATGTGTCCGGAGCGTAAGTGCGAACGAAAGTAAGTGTGTGACTTGTTTTTCAGTGACTTTGGATTCAGGGAGTTTGGAAGGGAGGACTTAGGACTGAATTGCTGACTGTATTTCATTCTTTCTTTACTTTACTTTTTACTTAATTAATCCACCTGACCTACTTATCTGATTCCCCCGTCCATACTTGATACTTAATTGATCCCCCGTCCATACTTAACTGATCCCCGGCCGATATCTAATTGATACACTTGCACATCCCTAATTGATCCCCGTCCATACACCTATATATAAATAATTGTGTTTTGTACTTGTATATATATACTGACTGTATCCCCATATTTAGAATGACGTCCATTTTGGCCGGAGCGGTGCAGTGTACATCTTGCGCAATGTATGCATTCCGTGAGCAACCGCTCGAGGATCCATACTGCTGCGAGAGATGTGAGCATATCGTGCACTTGGAAGCCCAAATTCTGGATCTAAGTGCTCAGATAGCGGTACTGAGGAGCATCGACAACATGGAACGGAGTTTGCTGCTCACCGAGCAGACACTCAATGGGTCAATACTGGGGGTGGAGCATAGAGGGGAAGTGCAGGCTGAACAGGCAGGGAGCTGGATAACAGTTAGGAGGGATAGAGGGAAGAAGTATAGGAAGGCTGGTTCAGAACCGGCATTATTGGAGCACGACAGATCCTCTGACCGCCGGGGGAGTGTATGCTCCAGTAATGAGGGGGAGGGGGGAAGTGTAGGGCAGGCAAGACAGGTTCTGGTAGTGGGTGACTCTATTATTAGGGGGACAGACAGGGCAATCTGTCACAAAGACCGGGATCGCCGAACGGTGTGCTGCCTCCCTGGCGCTCGAGTCCGGCACATCGCGGATCGGGTTGACAGGTTACTGGGTGGGGCTGGCGAAGACCCAGCGGTCATGGTCCACATCGGCACCAATGACAAAGTGAGTGGTAGATGGAGGGTCCTTAAAAATGATTTCAGGGACCTAGGTAGGAAGCTTAGGGCAAGGACCTCCAAGGTAGTTTTCTCAGAAATACTACCAATCCCGCGAGCCACACAGGAGCGCCAACGGGAAGCTAGGGAGGTGAATAAGTAGCTAAAGAGTTGGTGCAAGGCAGAAGGGTTTGGGTTCATGGAGAACTGGGCCGACTTCGCGGTCGGCTACAGGCTCTACCGTAGGGACGGGCTGCACCTCAATGGGAAGGGTGCATCGGTGCTGGGGAAGAAGATGGCTAATAGGTTGGAGGAGTTTTTAAACTAGAGACGGGGGGGGGGGGAACCAAGGAAATAGGTGGGATGTGAGGCAAGCAAGGGGGAAGGGGAGAAGTGAATATAATGAGGGTGGAGAGGGGGATGGGGATAGTACAGTTAGATCGTTAGAGAATAGGATGCTAAATAACCCCAAAGTTTTATCTTGCATGCTGACCAACGCAAGAAGCCTGACCAATAAGGCGGATGAGCTGCAGGCGCTTATATCGGAGGAGAGGTATGACATCGTAGGTATAACAGAGACTTGGCTAGACGATAGCTACGACTGGGCGGTAAATTTATTAGATTATAGTTTATTTAGAAGGGACCGGAAACAGGGGAAAGGCGGAGGAGTCTGCTTATATGTAAAGTCATGTCTAAAACCCAGACTAAGGGAAGATATAGGAGAGGGAGAAGAGGGGGTCGAGTCCATGTGGGTAGAGATAGAGGGAACTAAAAATAATAATAAAATATTACTGGGGGTCTGCTATAAGCCACCCAATATAACAGAGGAGAATGAGAATCTGCTATTAGGACAAATAGACAAAGTAGCAAAACATAATGAAGTGATTGTAATGGGGGATTTCAACTACCCGGATATTGACTGGGAAACAGAAACCTGTAGATCTCAGAAAGGAAAAAGGTTCTTGACAAATATTAAGGATAATTATCTCTCCCAACTAGTGCAGGAACCAACGAGAGGGAAGGCCGTGTTGGACTGAATATTGACTAATAGGCCTGATAGAATAACTGAGGTACAGATAGGGGGGCACCTAGGTAATAGCGACCATAATATTATCGACTTCAAAATGCCCTTCAGTAGGGTTATCAATAAGGGAACAACAAAAACATTAAACTTTAGGAGGGCGAAGTTTGATCAGCTGAAAGAAAGCCTTCAACTTATTGACTGGGACAAAGTTCTTAATCAAAGGAATACGAATAGTAAATGGGAAACCTTCAAAAGAATTCTGAATACTCAGTGCGAGAGATATATACCGTATGGGAATAAAAGGGCCAGAAATAAGAGGAAACCAATATGGTTGAACAAGAACGTAAAAGGGGCGTTAAATGGCAAAAAAGAGGCATTCAAGAGATTAAAACAGGAAAACAGTAAGGAGGCACTAATGTGTTACAAGGAAAAAACGAGAACCTGTAAAAAACAAATAAAAATAGCGAAGGAGGAAACAGAGAAACGTATTGCTAGGGAAAGTAGATCAAATCCCAAACTGTTCTTTACGTATATAAATAGTAAAAGGATTAAACCGGATAATATTGGACCGATAAAAAGTGAGGAAGGCAAAATCATAGAGAAAGATGAGGATAAAGCTAATCTATTAAATATTTTTTTTTCGACAACTTTCACAAAGGAAATCGAAATAACAGGAGAAATGAGAAGTGACAAACTTAATCCTCCACTAAGTATGACAAATCTAACCCAAGCTGGGGTACAGAAACGCCTCAGTAACATTAAAATAAACAAATCACCAGGACCTGATTGCATACACCCACGGGTACTAAGGGAACTAAGTAATGTGATAGACAGACCGTTATATCTTATATTTAAGGACTCTGTTGAGACTGGGTCTGTGCCACTTGATTGGCGACAGGCGAATGTAGTGCCAATATTCAAAAAGGGAGCGAAAAGTGACGCCGGAAACTATCGGCCGGTGAGTCTGACGTCCGTTGTGGGCAAAATTTTTGAAAGCTTCATTAAAGAGGCAATTACGGAGCATCTTGATGCTAATAATCTTTTAATCCCGAACCAACATGGATTCATGAGGAATCGCTCCTGCCAAACAAACCTGATTGACTTCTACGAGGAGGTTAGCTCTCGAGTAGATCAGGGGGAACCAGTGGATGTCGTGTATCTCGACTTCTCAAAAGCGTTCGATAGCGTGCCACATAATAGGTTGGTATACAAAATGAGAATGATGGGGCTGGGGGAAAATGTCTGCAAGTGGGTAGCTAACTGGCTAAAGGATAGAAGGCAGAGGGTGGTTATAAATGGAATATACTCAGATTGGGTAAGCGTCACTAGTGGGGTACCACAGGGGTCTGTACTAGGCCCAATGTTATTTAATATCTTTATTAACGACATAGTCAACGGGATAAATAGTAAAATATCAATATTTGCAGATGACACAAAGTTATGTAAAACAATTAATACAAAAGAGGATAGTGCAGACCTACAGAGGGACTTGGATAAGCTGGGTAGGTGGAGCATTAAATGGCAAATGAGGTTTAACGAGGAGAAATGTAAGGTCATACATATGGGAAGGAAAAATGGAAGTCACCAGTACTCACTGAATGGGAAATCATTGGGGAATTCAGAGATGGAGAAGGACTTGGGCATCTTGATTGATAGCAAACTAAATTGGAGTGCCCAAAATCAGGCCGCTGCTGTAAGGGCAAACAGGGTAATGGGATGTATCAGAAGAGGTATAGCTGCAAAGGATGAGAACATTGTTCTTCCACTGTACAAAGCACTGGTCAGACCACACTTGGAATACTGTGCTCAGTTATGGGCCCCAATATATAGAAAGGATATAAATGAGCTTGAAAAGGTACAAAGGAGGGCAAGAAAATTAATAAAGGGAATGGAGGGACTGCAATACCCAGAGAGGTTGGCAAAACTAGAACTATTCAGCCTGGAAAAGAGAAGGTTGAGGGGGGACATAATAAATGTGTACAAATATGTTAGGGGACAGTATAGAGATCTTGCCCGGGATTTGTTCAAAAGGAGGGATATTACGGTAACAAGAGGGCACTCACTAAGACTGGAAGAGAAAAGGTTTCAGCACCAGCATAGGAACGGGTTCTTTACGGTAAGAGCAGTGAGAATATGGAATTCACTGAGTGAGGAGACGGTAATGTCGGATTCACTATACCAGTTCAAGCGGGGACTGAATGCATTTCTAGATACCAGGCAGATTTCAGCATATACTTAAAAATAAAATAGTAGGTTGATACAGGGATTTATTCTGACTGCTGGTTTCAGAGTCGGGAGGGAATTTTTCCTCAGGTGAAGATTGGCCAAATCATTTGGGGTTTTTGCCCTCCTCTGGATCAACTTTAGCAATTACAGAACTAACAGGTCAAACTTGATGGACGCAAGTCTTTATTCGGCTTTACAAACGATGTTACTATGCTTACCCCATCGTGATAGCTCGAAAGAAGAATGGAGCTATTCGGATGTGTGTGGACTATCGTACCTTGAACAAACATACAGTCCCTGACCAGTACACTGTGCCCCGAATCGATGAAGCTTTGGATTGCCTGCAAGGGAGCCAATGGTTTTCTGTGTTAGATCTCCGGAGTGGCTACTATCAGATACCCATGTCAAAATAAGACCAAGAGAAGACCGCTTTTATCTGCCCCATTGGGTTCTTCGAGTTTCAGAGACTGCCTCAATGACTGACAGGTGCTCCAGCCACTTTTCAGAGATGTATGGACAAAGTAGTGGGGGACATGCACTTACGTGAGGTCCTGCTTTATCTAGATGATCTTATTGTTTTTGGGAAGACCCTGGAAGAACACAACCAGCGGTTGTTCAAGGTGCTGGATCAGTTGAAGGAGGCTGGGTTGAAGTTGTCCCTTGACAAGTGCCGGATTTGCCAGACGACGGTGAAATATGTGGGGCACATAGTCAGCAGAGAAGGAATTTCCACCGACCCCGCCAAAGTGGAGGCGGTTGTAAACTGGCCTAAACCCACCAAACGGAGGGAGCTTAGGTCCTTTTTAGGATTTTGTGGATACTACCGAAGATTTGTACCCCAGTAGTCTCGGATTGCGAACCCGTTAACTGCCCTTACCCGGGGTATTCCCCTTCCGGCAGGACAGCCAACTCCTCAAGGTCAGGAAAGAGGGTCTACTTCCGAGTTAATGAACTTTTTGGGAAAAGATGGACACCTTTATGCGACGAGGCATTCGAGAAATTGAAGTCATGTTTGACCCAAACTCCAGTGTTGGCCTATGCAGACCCCAGTAAACCATATGTGTTACATGTAGATGCTTCCCTCGACGGACTAGGAGGGATTCTCTATCAGGACCATGATGGCTGTCTACGTCCCATTTACTACATTAGTCGAGGATTGACTCCCAGTGAACGCAACTATCCAGTTCACAAACTGGAATTTCTGGCTCTGAATTGGGCTGTAGTGGACACGCTGCATGACTACCTCTATGGGGTACACTTCGTGGTTCATACCGACAACAATCCATTATCCTACGTGAGAACCACAGCAAAACCGGATGCCACGGGGTACCGGTGGCTTGCCGCACTCTCTTTGTACGATTTCAGCTTAAAGTATCGACCGGGGATCAGTAACATTGATGCAGACACACTCTCTCACCTGCGTAGGGAACCCTTAAATGAGGAAGAAGAAGGAGGAGGGATAGAGGTCCCTGCCCCTGAGGTGAAGACTCTGTGCCATAGACATAAAACTAATGCCCTCCCTATGCAGTGCTGTGCTAAATTCTTAGGAGTATCCAGTGAAGAGCTCCCATTGTTGTACTGCCGAGTGACAAATGTGACCTCAGACTCTCTCCCTCAACTGACTCTTACTCAAGTCAGAAAGGCGCAGCAGGAGGATTGATCAGTGGGGGTAGTCCGATGGTGGGTTAAGAGGGGTTGGAGGCCTGAAAAGAATGCATTAAGAACAGAGGAGTCTGTCCTGCTGACTCGGCAGCTAGAGTCTCTAGTAGTAAGAAATGGACTACTATACCGGGAGGCAAAGCGCCAGAAGGGAGGAGTCCGCAGACAGCTGGTGTTACCCACCCGATTTTGGAGGATGGTCATGAAGTCCCTGCATGATGACCATGGTCATCTTGGCGTCGAAAAGACCATGAGTCTTGTGGCCGACCGATTTTACTGGCCTCGGATGGAAGCGGATATTGAAGAATACTGCAAATCATGCTCCCGGTGAGTGTTGAGAAAAACCTTGCCTTTGAGAACAGCCCCCCCCTTGTGAACTTTACCAGTGATGGCCGACTTGAGCTAGTGTGCATTGATTTCCTCTCCATCGAGCCAGATTAAAGCAATGTCAGTAATGTGTTAGTGGTCACTGACCATTTCACCCTATATGCCCAAGCCTACCCCACTAAAGATCAAAGGGCAATTACTGTGGCAAAAACACTATGGGAGAAATTCTTCGTACATTACGGGCTGCCTGCCCGCATCCATACCGATCAAGGAAGAGATTTCGAAAGTAAACTAATCAAGGAGCTATGTACCCTCTGTGCGATCAAGAAATCCAGAACCACACCATATCACCCCCAAGGGGACCCTCAGCCTGAGAGGTTCAACCGTACCCTTTTGAACATGTTAGGCACTTTGGATCCCAGGAAGAAGGGACACTGGAGCAGGCATGTGAGTCAGTTGGTTTATGCCTACAATTGCACCACAAATGAGTCAACTGGATACTCGCCTTATTTCCTCATGTTTGGAAGAAAAGCCCGGCAACCAGTGGATATTAGTTTTGGGACATCCATTGACTGTTCTAATGGGAAGACCTACTTAAAATATGTGTCCCAGCTAAAAGAAGATTTGAAAAAAGCTTACAGATTGGCAGAGCAGGCCTCTGGTCGGTCAGGGAAGCACAATAAGACTCGCTATGACTGTAGAGTTCGAGAACAAGTTTTACTGCCTGGAGATAGAGTCCTTATCCAACTTCTGGGCCTTCCTGGGAAGCACAAGCTTGCTGATCGGTGGTGTCCTGACCCTTATGTGGTGATGGAGAAGCTGCCCGGTGTCCCGGCCTACAGAGTGAAGCCTGAGAAAGGGGGTGGAGCTGTCAAAACCTATCATCGACACCATCTGTTGCCTGAGAATGTAACACATGCACAGGGAACTGTCAGAGCATCTGCGGCAACTGGGCCCCAATGTTTTAGACTGAGTTAAAACAAAAGGGAAACCTGCTACATTATATTTGCAGGGTCGGAGTAGAATTAGATTGTGATGTGTATATGACTTTTACAGAGCACAGTTACTTGTATTGTATGTTATTCCCTTAAATCCACCTCATTTCTGCTACATAGCAATAAACCTGTTAAACGGTTTTACTCCTGTTCCCTGTGAGTGTGTACTGAGCTGTGGCAAGGGCTTCCCGAATCAGTCCCTGGCAGAAGATAACAGTCCTTCTGCAGTCCCAGAGAGAGCTCCAATCAAGATTCAGGTGGAGGCACTGCGCCCTAGAGAGGTGAGACCCCCCCATAACACCCAGTGTACCGTGGTAGCCCTAAAGGGGTGTTACATAAGGCTTTTAATAGTCAAAAAAATGAATTTTACACCTGGGCCTATGTAAATGGCAGAATATGTTAAAACGTGGGGTGATACGTATCACACCTCATTTTATTTATTTGCTCACTTATATATGGCCATCATATGCCACAGCATTTTACAGACATTATCATTACTGACTCCATGTCACGCTAGGTAAGGGGAGGACCAAGTGTACGATGATGGGAAAAGGGGGAAAGCCCAACAACTAGGAAAAGGGAGAGTGGAGACCCCTAGGCAGATCTTACAACACCCTGACTCCCCTACCGTCCCTAAATAGCCTAGCACTGAGCAGGATACCTAATCCTTAACTGTCCCTAGAGCTAGGCACTAGTCAGTCCCCACTGCAACTAAAGACAAACAAGGAAAATAGACAAGGGGATACACTTAGCTTGAGAAGACACCACAGAGAAGACAACAATCCACCAAGAAACTCCAATAATAAGGTATATTGTTTGGGTATTATATAGCTGTATTATTTAATTGTACAGTATGGCAACAATATTGTGGCAGCATTATTTAGAAACACTGTATAGTGTCATTTATAATGAAGGTTCGCTGATCATATCGATCAAGTGCGTGTGCTTCTACTTGTATGTGTTTAGGTGTCACATATACATAACCATCTTTATGAACCTCTTCCCTTGACAACATCCTCGCACGTAGCTCTACAACTACTTTTTTTTGTAAAAAAACAGAACTAGAAAAGAGCTGATCTGTTTTTGTTTTTTCCCCCAAAATATTTGCAGAAGCAAAATGGGCTTAGTAAATAACCTTTATACATATTTTCTAAATCATTCATGCAGTGGTGGCCAAAAGTATTGGCACCCCGGCAATTCTGTCAGATAATACTCAGTTTCTTCCTGAAAATGATTGCAATCACAAATTCTTTGGTATTATTATCTTCATTTAATTTGTCTTCAATGAAAAAACACAAAAAGAATTGTCCTAAAGCCAAATTGGATATAATTCCACACCAAACCTAAAAAAGGGGGTGGACAAAAGTATTGGCACTGTTTGAAAAATCATGTGATGCTTCTGTAATTCGTGTAATTAACAGCACCTGTAACTTACCTGTGGCACCTAACAGGTGTTGGCAATAACTAAATCACACTTGCAGCCAGTTAACATGGATTAAAGTTGACTCAACCTCTGTCCTGTGTCCTTGTGTGTACCACATTGAGCATGGAGAAAAGAAAGAAGGCTACAAGTCCATCTCCAAAGACCTGAATGTTCCTGTGTATTCTGTGCGCAGTGTCATCAAGAAGTTTAACCCCTTAACAACATTTGACGTACTAATATGCGTCTGTGCCCTGAGACTTAAGAGCCAGACCCGTATTAGTACGTCATGGCGATCGCGCGCGCACACAGGCTGTGCGGGCGCGATCGCCGCCGGGTGTCAGCTGATTGTCACAGCTGACACCCGGTACTATGTGCAGGGAGCGGTCACGTACCGCTCCCAGCACATTAACCACATTAACCTCCCCCTTGCGGAGGCAAGGGGAGGTGATCGCAGATACTCACCTCCTCTTCCGGCTTCCAGCGCCGTCTGCCGTGGCTTCCAGGATGTTGCCATGACGACCCGATGTCATCATGACAACATCTGGGTCACCAGACAGCAGGAAGATTTTTTGGACATGCGCAGTGCATCTCCAAACAATCTTCTCCCTGTCCAGCGCTGACAGCCTGCATGACACAGGGATGGTGCTGCATTCCTGTGCCATGCAGGTGATCAGAGAAAAAAAAGTGAAAGTCCCAGAGTGGGACAAAGTAATAAAGTATAAAAACTATCAGAAAGTGAAAAAAAATTTTTTTTTAAATATTTAAAAAAAAATAAAAAAAAAATAATCCACCAAAAATAAGAATATAATGTACCCATCAATAAATATTATTATAAAAAAAAAAAACAATAAAAGTACACATATTTGGTATCGCTGCGTCCGGAACAACCTGACCTATAAAACTGTCCCACTAGTTAACCCCTTCAGTGAACACGGTAAAAAAAATAAATAAAAAACGAAGCAAAAAACAATGCTTTATCACCATACTGCCAAACAAAAAATGGAATAACACGCGATCAAAAAGACAAATATAAATAAAAATGGTACCACTGAAAACGTCATCTCGTCCCGCAAAAAAGAAGCCGCCATACAGCTCCATCAGCCGAAAAATAAAAAAGTTATAGCTCTCAGAATAAAGCTATGCTAAAAAATATTTTTTTCTATAAAATTGCTTTTATTATGTAAAAGTGCAAAACATAGAAATACGATATAAATGTGGTACCGCTGTAAACGTACTGACCCGAAGAATAAAGCTGCCTTATCAATTTTACCACACGCGGAACAGAATAAAAAAAAACAAAAAAAAAACAATTCCTGAATTGTTGGTTTTTGTTTATTCTGCCTCCCAAAAATCGGAATAGAAAGCGATCAAAAAATGTCACATACATGAAAATGGCACCAATAACAACGTCAACTCATCCCGCAAAAAAAAAGCCGTCAAATGACTGTCTGCCAAAATCTGGAAAAATTATAGCTCTCAAAATATGGCGATGCAAAAACTAGATTTTACAAAAAATGCGTCTTTTAGTGTGTGACAGCTGTCAGTCATAAAAACCCCATATGATTCTGGAATCGCTGTAGTCTCACCGACCTGAAGAATAAGGTCGTCTAATCACTTATACCGCATGAGGAACGGCGTAAAAAATAAACTCTCAGGTTAGGGTTGTGCTACGGTTAGGGTTGTGCTACGGTTAGGGTTAGGGTTGTGTTAGGGTTAGGGTTAGGGTTGGGGTTAGGGTTGTGATGGGGTTGGGATTTTTTTCAAAAGTAAGAAAAAAAGATGACTATATGGCGACTAGTGTTGAGCGCAAGTGCTCGCTACTTGAGTTTGCATCGGGTGTTCTGGTATGCATTGAGTATCGTGGGTATTTGAGTGACATGCTCGAGTCTCCGCCCCATATGCTTCACGGCCCAAAAAACTTTGCGGGGATTGCCTGCCATGCACGAGCGATCCCCGCATGTTTTTTTTTGGGTGTCTAATAACCGTGAAACATCCGGGCGGGGACCCGAGCATGTCATACCTGAGTACCTGATGCAAACTCAAGTAGCGAGCACTTGCGCTCAAGACTAATGACAACTTATTCAATATGATGACCTAATGTTATCTAGATAGGTGCCTTGGGGGGTCTAGTTTCCAAAATGGGGTCACTTGTGGGGGAGCTCCAATGTTTGGGCACACAGGGGCTCTCCAAACGCAACATGGCGTCCGCTAATTATTCAAGCAAATTTTACAATCAAAAAGTCAAATGGCGCTCCTTGCCTTCGAAGCCGTGCCGTGCGCCCAAACAGTGTTTTTTCCCCACATATGGGGTATCTGCGTGCCCAGGGGAAATTGCACAACAAATTTTGGCGTCCATTTTTTCTTGTTACCCCTGTAAAAATTAAAAAAAATTGGGTCTAAAGTAACATTTTTGTGAAAAAAGTTAAATGTTCATTTTTTTCTTCCACATTCCAAAAATTCCTGTGAAGCACCTGAAGGGTTAATAAACTTATTGAATGGGGTTTTGAGCACCTTGAGGGGTACAGTTTTTAGAATGGTGTCACTTTTGGGTATTTTCTGTCATAAAGACATCTCAAAGTGACTTCAAATGTGATGTGGTCCCTAAAAAAATGGTTTTGTAAATTTTGTTGGAAAAATGAGAAAGCGCTGGTGAACTTTTAACCCTTATAGCACCCTAACAAAAAAAAATTTTGGTTCCAAAATTGTGCTGATGTAAAGTAGACATGTGGGAAATGTTATTTATTAACTCTTTTGTGTGACATAGCTCTCTGATTTAAGGGCATAAAAATTCAAATATTTAAAATTGCAAAATTTTCGCCAAATTTCCGTTTTTTTCACAAATAAACGCAAGTGATATCGAAGAAATTTTACCACAATCATGAAGTACAATATGTCACGAAAAAACAAACAGTCTCAGAATCAGGGGGATCCGTTGAAGCGTTCCAGAGTAATTACCTCATAAAGTGACAGTGGTCAGAATTGTAAAAATTGGCCTGGTCATTAACGTGCAAACCACCCTCGGGGGTTAAGGGATTAAAGCCCATGGCACTGTGGCTAACCTCCCTAGATGTGGACAGAAAAGAAAAATTGACGAGAGATTTCAACGCAAAATTGTGCGGATGGTAGATAGAGAACCTCGACTAACATCCAAACAAGTTCAAGCTGCCCTGCAGTCCGAGGGTACAACAGTGTCAACCCGTACTATCCGTCAGCATCTGAATGAAAAGGGACTGTATGGTAGGATACCCAGGAAGACCCCACTTCTTACCCCGAGACATAAAAAAGCCAGGCTGGAGTTTGCCAAAACTTACCTGAGAAAGCCTAAAACGTTTTGGAAGAATGTTCTCAGGTCAGATGAGACAAAAGTAGAGGTTTTTGGGAAAAAGCATCAACAGAGTGTACAGGAAAAAAAAAAGAGGCATTCAAAGAAAAGAACACGGTCCCTACAGTCAAACATGGCGGAGGTTCCCTGATTTTTTGGGGTTGCTTTGCTGCCTCTGGCACTGGACTGCTTGACCGTGTGCATGGCATTATGAAGTCTGAAGACTACCAACAAATTTTGCAGCATAATGTAGGGCCCAATGTGAGAAAGCTGGGTCTCTCTCAGAGGTCATGGGTCTTCCAGCAGGACAATGACCCAAAATACACTTCCAAAAGCACTATAAAATGGTTTGAGAGAAAGCACTGGAGACTTCTAAGGTGGCCAGCAATGAGTCCAGACCTGAATCCCATAGAACACCTGTGGAGAGATCTCAAAATGGCAGTTTGGAGAAGGCACCCTTCAAATATCAGGGACCTGGAGCAGTTTGCCAAAGAAGAATGGTCTACAATTCCAGCAGAGCATTGTAAGAAACTCATTGATGGTTACCGGAAGCGGTTGTTTGCAGTTAATTTGGCTAAAGGTTGTGCAACCAAGTATTAGGCTGAGGGTGCCAATACCTTTGTCTGGCCCATTTTTGGGGTTTTGTGTGAAATGATCAATGATTTGATTTTTGCTTCATTCTCTTTTGTGTTTTTTCCTTGCAAGCAAATTAAATGAAGATAATAATACCAAAGAATTTGTGATTGCAATCATTTTCAGGAAGAAACTGAGCATTATCTGACAGAATTGCAGGGGTGCCGATACTTTTGGCCACCACTGTATATAGCAAGAGCTTATGTGGCACCCCAGGGGTCCGGTTGCCACAGTGGCTTTGCCTCCCTCAAAAGAGGTAATGCCATGCCTGGAAGCAAGCAGGGATCCCCTAGTCAGGGATAGTAAGCATGCAACACTTTCCTGGCTCCAGACCAGCAAGGGGACTCCACTCCCCTTGGCAACTGGGATCTGGAGGCGGGGTTAGTTAGTCTTAGTGTGAGGAGTGGAGTTTAGGACTTTGAGGAGAGAGGAGCTAGGGACTGGAGCTGAGGAAGCTCGTCCTAGATGAAATACACAGAGGACCGGACACCGGAGTCCGAGGCTGTGGGGGCACTGCAGGCCCAGCAGCAGATACCGTAGGGCAGGAGATTGCAGGTCTCCTGGCCCCATCAGACGCCAGAGGCTCAGCAGCACAGAGGGACCAGCACCACCACGGAGGAGCGACGCATGCACAAGGCCCGGGCTGCCAGCCATACGGGTGAGCACAGAACGTCATACTCAGGGACATGGGCTACAACACAGCTACAATCAGTAAAGCCAACGAGTATAGTGAGAAGGGCAGGCCTACAACTCCACCTGGCAAGGAGGACTCTATGTTTGCTTCCAGGCTGACCGGACTCTTACTTCTAGCCAGTACCCCAGTCCAGGCTTGTCTAATTGTCATCAGTAAAGACCCTGGGACTGCACTATACTGACTCTGTGGTTATTACGGACACCCTGCACAACCACCATCATCCACACACTGCCCTGAAGCTAACTCTTCCTGTGGGGAGTTATACCACCCTGGCTGCAAAACCACCAGCTTCAGAGGACTGTTCAGCAGCGGCGGTCTCCATTGGCCGCATTCCACAGGTGGCGTAGTCGGACATTAACACCTATACATAAAAATTCCCTTTGGATTGACCGCCCTGGGTCATGGAACTGGTCACCGCCACTGTGACTACAACCCCCAGCATCGACCGGCCCGGCACCGGGTACCCCACGGCCCAGGGGGCGCGTCCACTTTGGCGTAGTCGGCAGGATTTCGTGCCCATTGTCACCGGGTACTGTGCGCCTTAAAGAACTGTGTCGCATACTGTGGTGAAGTTTTGCGCCAATTGCCGCTGTTTCCCGCCATTGCCCGCCATTTCCGGGTCGCCGCGCGGGAAGAAGAGGGGCGTAACCGCTGGAAGCGCGCGAAGCCCAAGCCCCGCCTCACGCACTGACGCAGCGCCAGGTCCTGGAAGGAGCCCCAGTGAGCGCTTACGTCAGACGCGTGTGACGCCAGGTCCTGAAGGAGACCGTCACCGGCGGAACTGCGGCCTACCAGGAGCAAGGTAAAAGGAGGTAGGCCGCGGTTCACTAGGGGGGCATTTTTTCAGAACAGAAGATGACATTGCATACGTATTAATAATGTCATCATAGTCTAAGTTCCTTGAAATGTCATACTCAATGTTCAACAGAAGGAGTGACTAAAAGCTCCTGTCCAATTGAAGACCTCAGACGATTTTTTACAATTTTCAGCTTTGAGAACACTCTTTCACATGAAACCTGGGTGCAAGCAAGTGTAAGAAGTGTCTTGTAAACTGTTTGCGTAAGCAGCAGAATGTAAATTGTAGTCATATAAAAGTCTGTAGCAGCAGGAAAGACAGTTTTTTTACGGGACGAGTTGTACTTTCAGATGTAATCATTTATTTTACCATATTGTGTACAGGGAAATGGCAACAAAAATTCCAAGTGCAGTAAAATTGCAAAAAAAAGTGCAATTACACGTTTGTTTATTGGGTTTTTTAGTCACCATGTTCACTATATGGTAAAACCGACGTGACAGTGTGATGCCTCGGGTCAGTACGAGTTCGTAGATACCAAACATGTATACCTTTACTGGTATCTAAGTAGTGAAAACAAATTCATAAGTTTGAAAAAAAAAAAATCACACTTTTCACGCCATGTTCTGCGCACCGTAGTGTTCTCATTTTTTTGGATCTGGGGCTGTGTGACGGCTTATTTTTTGCGTCTTGAGCTGACGTCCATCTCTGCTGCTGTGAAGTAGTCACAACACAGGGAGAGGTTAAACATCCAAGTATTTAATATGTATTGCAAATAAAGAATGTTCCCATTCTTAATATCCGAAAAAAAAATGACTGACAACAATCCACTATACCTATATAGAAGAGAGAAATACCGCCACAACATGACCAGAACACATACCACCACATAGTGATCAAATACTACCAAGTACAAGGTGTATATATACTGCCACACCATGAGAAGACCACATATTACCACCACATAGTGACTGTCCGAATAATACCACATACAAGGGACAAATACCGCCACGCCATGACCATGGCACATAATGGCACCAGATAGTGACTGATAATGAAAATTTTAAAAAGCTCTGTATATAGAGTCAGTGTACAGATAATGTAGAGATCATCAGTGACATTATGCACAGGAGCTCTGTGTATAGTGTCAGTGTACAGGTAATACAATGATCACCAGTGACATTATGCACAGGAGCTCTGTATATAGTGTCAGCGTACAGGTAATACAGTGATCACCAGTGACATTATGCACAGGAGCTCTGTATATAGAGTCAGTGTACAGATAATGTAGAGATTATCAGTGACATTATGCACAGGAGCTCTGTATATAGAGTCAGTGTACAGATAATGTAGAGATTATCAGTGACATTATGCACAGGAGCTCTGTATATAGAGTCAGTGTACAGAATGTAGAGATTATCAGTGACATTATGCACAGGAGCTCTGTATATAGTGTCAGCGTACAGGTAATACAGTGATCACCAGTGACATTATGCACAGGAGCTCTGTATATAGAGTCAGTGTACAGATAATGTAGAGATTATCAGTGACATTATGCACAGGAGCTCTGTATATAGTGTCAGCGTACAGGTAATACAGTGATCACCAGTGACATTATGCACAGGAGCTCTGTATATAGAGTCAGTGTACAGATAATGTAGAGATTATCAGTGACATTATGCACAGGAGCTCTGTATATAGTGTCAGCGTACAGGTAATACAGTGATCACCAGTGACATTATGCACTGTCAATGCCGCTGTCATTCTCCGAAAGCGGCAATTAACGCGCGCTTCCGGGAAGCGCGTCCTAAGCCCCGCCCATCGGCGACCCCGTCACGTGATCGCGGGTCACCGATGGGTGGGCATGACAACCCAGGGTCTGCAGCAGACGCCTGTGGTTGTCATGAGCTGGTCGCTATGAGCGCCACCTAGTGGTCGGCGCTCATAGCACAGGACGAATTCTGCTATATGCAGGGGATCTGCTGATCCCCTGTATGTAGCAGAGGCGATCGGATAGTTGCTGCTTCTAGTCTCCTATGGAGACTATAAAAGCATGCAAAAAGTGAAAAAAAACGTTTTTAAAAATATAAAAAAAATAAAAAAAATGTAAAAAAGTTTAAATCACCCCCCTTTCGCCCCATTCAGAATAAAATATAAAAAAAAACCTACATAGACATATTTGGTATCGCCACGTTCAGAATCGCCCGATCAATATAAAAAAAGAATTAATCCAAACGGTAAACGGCGTAATGAGAAAAAAATTCTAAACGCCAGAATTACGTTTTTTGGTCGCCGCAAAATTGCAATAAAATGCAATTAAGGGGCGAAAAAAAAACATCGGATCTACCCCAAAATGTTCTCAATAAAAACGTCAGCCCGGCGAGCAAAAAATAAGCCCTCACCCAGCCCCAGATCCCGAAAAATGGAGACGCTACAGGTCTTAGAAAATGGCGCTATTTTTTTTTTTTACCAAATTTTGGAATTTTTTTTCACCACTTAAATATAAAAGAACCTATACATGTTTGGTGTCTACGAACTCAGAATGACCTGGAGAATAAGAATGGCAGGTCAGTTTTAGCATTCAGTGAACATGGTAAAAAAAAAATAAAACACAACTGTGGTATTGCACTTTTTTTTGCAATTTCACCGCACTTGGAATTTTTTTCCCGTTTTCCCGTACACGATATGGTAAAACTAGTAATTGGGTTTAAAAGTACAACGCGTCCCGCAAAAAATAAGCCCTCACACGGCCATATTGCCCCAAAAATAAAAACGCTATGGCTCGGGGAGCAAAAAACAAAAACGCAAAAACGGAAAATTCTCTGGTCCTTAAGGGGTTAAAGATGGAGTCCCTAAATGTGTTTTATTTTTAATAAAAAAAAAAATCTGTCTTTTTTTTTTCTATTAGAAATTCATGGTGGGTATGACTAATTTGGCGTGACACCATAAATTTCGGGCTTAGTACCAGCTGATAATACAAAGTTGGCCTAGCACTAACCCTATTATTACCCAGTGTGCCACTCACCACCAGGGCCGCTGGAAAAGCCGGGTAAAGCACCTGGAAATGGTGCTATGATGAATGCGCAATTTTCAGGGGTGGCTGTGGGCTTCGATTTTCAGCGTGGGGGGCCAAGAACGCTTGGGTCTTACCATGCTGCAAATCCCAGCCCCCAGCTGCCTTGTTTTATGCGGCTGGCGATCAACATATGGCGGGAGCTGGGCAATGGGCATGATTATCAAATAATATATACCTGACAGGAGCTCATAGATTCTGCTGGCTCCAGTAATATGTACCTGACAGGAGCCCATAGATTCTGCTGCCTCCAATAATATATACCTGACAGGAGCCCATAGATTCTGCTGCCTCCAATAATATATACCTGACAGGAGCCCATAGATTCTGCTGCCTCCAATAATATATACCTGACAGGAGCCCATACATTCTGCTGCCTCCAATAATATATACCTGACAGGAGCCAATACATTCTGCTGCCTCCAATAATATATACCTGACAGGAGCCCATACATTCTGCTGCCTCCAATAATATATACCTGACAGGAGCCCATACATTCTGCTGGCTCCAATACTATATACCTGACAGGAGCCCATACATTCTGCTGGCTCCAATAATATATACGTGACAGGAGCCCATACATTCTGCTGCCTCCAATAATATATACCCGACAGGAGCCCATACATTCTGCTGCCTCCAATAATATATACCTGACAGGAGCTCATACATTCTGCTGCCTCCAATAATATATACATGACAGGAGCCCATACATTCTCCTGCCTCCAATAATATATACCTGACAGGAGCCCACCCATACATTCTCCTGCCTCCAATAATATATACCTGACAGGAGCCCATACATTCTGCAGCCTCCAATACTATATACCTGACAGGAGCCCATAGATTCTACTGCCTCCAATACTATATACCTGACAGGAGCCCATAGATTCTGTTGCCTCCAATACTATATACCTGACAGGAGCCCATAGATTCTGCTGCCTCCGATAATATATACCTGACAGGAGCCCATACATTCTGCTGCCTCCAATAATATATACGTGACAGGAGCCCATAGATTCTACTGCCTCCAATAATATATACCTGACAGGAGCCCATACATTCTGCTGCCTCCAATAATATATACCTGACAGGAGCCCATACATTCTGCTGCCTCCAATAATATATACCTGACAGGAGACCATAGATTCTGTTGCCTCCAATACTATATACCTGACAGGAGTGGTAAGAGCACCCACCTCTCGTCAACACGCCCACTTCCGGTTTTTGACAGGTGCCCGCCCCTTTTTGGCACCTGTCTCGCCTCCACTTCCGGTCTAAACCCCTCCCCTCTCCACCCCATTCACCACCCCTATGTGTGTCAATACCTGTTACGTCAGTTCCGTCCCCACCCCCGGAAGCCAACCCTTATTGACACACATAGGGGCGGTATCTGTTCCGTCAGTTCCGTCCCTGCCCCGGAAGCAGCCCATCTTCAGCCTCTGTTACGTCCCCCATGACAGCCCACATGCCCTTCTCCCAAGGTTGTAGGTTAAAATGTAAGCGCCATATGTAAGAAAAACATGTCAAGACATGTTTTTGTGAGAAAAGGCAGCCCCTGGATCCCTAGGGTTACTGGTAGCATTCTGTAGTGTTCATAATAATGACGTAATAAAAGTGTTTAAAAAAATATACATTTATTGTAGATTCACTAAGAGGTATACACAAATCAAAAAATGGAAAAGGTGTAAATAGATCTAAAAATACAACATTATACAAGCAAATCTATAGGTTACAATACATTTCAATGCTAATATTTACAAAGTTAACCATGTGCTCGGCGACAGTGTCTCTGTAAGGTTGTAGGATAATGTGTAAGCTTGGCACATTCCCCATTAGCTTTGTGTAAACCGAATTGCTAGAAGGCGATCATACCCTTCACCCCCAATGTTATAGGTTAAAGTGTAAGCGCCGTATGTAAGAAAAAACATGTCAATACATGTTTTTTTGTGAGAAAAGGCAGTTCCAGGGTTAATGTTAACAGGCACAGCAAAATAGATTGAATGATTTATTGAACAAGAAATACTAAGATATAAACATTTATAGTACACATTACAAAAAGGAAATCTTGTTATAATAATAATATTGCTATGGATAGGGCATCAATATAAAAGTAGTGGACAACTTCTTTAAGCCACCCCTTTTATCTCAAAAAATATATAAGTCAATGTATTTATTGTGAGAAAATTTGGACACCTGTGAATCCATGCTAATAAAGACTTTAAATATCATCATATATTAACTGACAAACATGGATCTATCAAACCAAATTTACATCATAGATACCCATGTTGCTATTAAACAGATCAAAAGATGCTTTAAATGCCTGGGAACTTCTGATGGATCAGAAGTTACATCACAACCTGAAAAAAACGAGGCTCCCATAGACTTGCATTGAAGTGTGACCTTTGGCTCGTTCCAGCAAACACTTGAGCAGCCGTCACAAACCGCCAAACCGCCAGTAGCACCACTACAGCAATAAAATAAAAAAACGCTGGAGGGGAGCTTTAATATTGAAGTCTAGGAACAACGGATCCATTAAATAGCCATCCATTTTATACTTACAGGACCAGTGTCAAATAGAAGATAACAGATGGCTAATTAACAGATCCATTGTCCATAGACTTCAATGTTAAAAAAAACAGCTCAAGCCGATTTTTTTTTTTTTTTTAAAAACAAACTAACGACAACAGCTGTCTCTTTACAACTTTTTTTGCCACCGGATTGCTACTGGATCTGTTCTAACAGATGACTACTGGTCATGTGAACACAGCTTTTGAAGAGCCATGCCACGTGACTTCAGATAAGAAGCCAAACCAGAAACTCCATCTGCAGACACAATTGCGCCGTTTGCCCCTCATAAGTGCAAAGCAGAGGCTCTAAAAGGGGTAAAGTTTCTCACTGAAGAGTGCCAAGCAAGCATAAGGAGGAAACTTTAGTTCATACAACACTCCCTCAGGAATTTATACATTGAAATCACCTCTTCAGCGACAAAAAAAAAAAATCACGTTGCAAGACTCTTTAATAAGGAACGAAATTGACCTTTAGGATTACTAGATTACTACTTCCAAGAGGTGACACTAGGGTTCCTCTTCTCTTAGCAGCTTCTGGAGCATTGCATGGCCTAGAAGTCGCCAGTGACAGACAGAAGAGGCCCAGTGCAAGAAAAGTATGAGCCCTTTGCACTCCAGTAGCTCCTCATAATGCACAATTCCACCTGGTTTGGATGTAGAAATGCCCCCCTCCCTTACATCTGCACAGGTTGCACCAATGATGTCCTATGCAACTTACCACTCTCCACCTGGAGAAATGTTACCTGCTAGACAATTTAATTATTTTGTGACGCAAATCTTTAAGAACAAGCCATTTTCAGTTTGCTATATTTTTTATACTGTTCAAATTTCACACTGAAGAGCAACTTGAGAATATTCCAGGTTTTGTAGATATGTAACGTGTAGGGTTTTTTCTTTACATGTAATAAAAATGTCTTAATGGGAAAAGTAGTTTTCTCATTTGTCTGCAGTTGGTACTTTCATGTGCAAAAATAAATGTAACAAAAATAGTTAAGTTATATATACTGCTCAAAAACAAAGGGAACACAAACAGAATATAACCAAGTGAATCAAACTGTCCACTGAGGAAGCAATACTGATTGACAATCAATTGCACATGCTGTTGTGCAAATGGAATAGACAATAGATGGAAATTATTGGCAATTATCAAGACACCCTCAATAAAGGAGTGGTTCTGCAGGTGGGGACCACAGACCACATCTCAGTACCAATGCTTTCTGGCTTATGTTTTTGGTCACTTTTGAATGCGGATTGTGCTTTCACTCGTGGTAGCACGAGACTGACTCTACAACCCACAGAAGTTGCTCAGATAGTGCTGCTCATCCAGGATGGCACATCAATGCGAGCTGTGGCAAGAAGGTTTGCTGTGTCTGTCAGCGTAGTGTCCAGAGGCTGGAGGCGCTACCAGGAGACAGGCCAGTACACCAGTAGACGTGGAGGGGGCCGTAGGAGGGCAACAACCCAGCAGCAGGACCACTACCTTCGCCTTTGTGCAAGGAGGAACAGGAGGAGCACTGACAGAGCCCTGCAAAATTACCTCCAGCAGGCCACAAATGTGCATATGTCTGCACAAACGGTTAGAAACCAACTCCATGAGGGTGGTATGAGGGCCCAACGTCCACAGATGGGGGTAATGCTCACAGCCCGACACCATGCAGGACCCTTGGCATTTGCCACAGAACACCAGGATTGGCAAAGTCGCCATTGGCGCCTTGTGCTCTTCACAGATGAAAGCAGGTTCACACTGAGCACATTTGACAGACGTGACAGAGTCTGGAGATGCCGTGGAGAGCGATCTGCTGCCTGCAACATCCTTCAGCATGATCGGTTTGGCAGTGGGTCAGTAATGGTGTGGGGTGGCATTTCTTTGGAGGGCCGCACAGCTCTCCATGTGCTCGCCAGAGGTAGCCTGACTGCCATTAGGTACCGAGATGAGATCCTCAGACCCCTTATGAGACCATATGCTGGTGCGGTTGGCCCTGGGTTCCTCCTAATGCAGGACAATGCCAGACCTCATGTGGCTGGAGTGTGTCAGCAGTTCCTGCAAGATGAAGGCATTGAAGCTATGGACTGGCCTGCCTGTTCCCCAGACCTGAATCCGATTGAACACATCTGGGACATCATGTCTCACTCCATCCACCAACGTCACCCGTTGCACCACAGACTGTCCAGGAGTTGGTGGTTGCTTTAGTCCAGGTCTGGGAGGAGATCCCACAGGAGACCACCCGCAACCTCATCAGGATCATGCCCAGGCATTGTAGGGAGGTCATACAGGCACGTGGAGGCCGCACACAATACTGAGCCTCATTTTGACTTGTTTTAAGGACATTACATCAAAATTGGATCAGCCTGTAGTGTGTTTTTCCACTTTAATTTTGAGGGCGACTCCAAAGCCAGGCCTCCATTGGTTAATAAATTTGATTTCCATTGATTATTTTTGTGTGATTTTGTTGTCAGCACATTCAACTTTGTACAGAACAAAGTATTCAATGAGAATATTTCTTTCATTCAGATCTAGGATGTGTTATTTGAGTGTTCCCTTTATTTTTTGGAGTAGTGTACATAAACACTAGACAATTTGTTCCCCTAAACAATAATTAAAGATATGAAAAAAATCCTCAGTTTTTTATTACTTTATTGATTTTCTTACATTGTAACTGGGGCATTTATAGGAGCCCCATTTACAAGATAAAATAGCACACTACAATGACAAATGTCACTGGCAGAGCCATCAAAGTCTGCTAGGATCCAGGAGCTTTGCTATGTTTGAGACACCTCATGATCATGTGATTGCCGGGTCCTATAGAAGCATCAGCAATCCCATCACACAATGCGATTTAGTCAGTGAAATAGAAGACTGAAGCAGTAATAAACTGCTCCCGTCTTCTCCCCTGGGTCCCAGGCAGAGTCTGACAGGTGAAGACCCAACAGGGTCCTGCTAGATTGCATGAGCAGGAGATTTAACCCTGCCCTGTGAATTTACAGTAGAGCAAGAGCCATAAATTTACACCATTTTTTCTACAAAATAGTTTGTTGTGTAAAAGCATCAAAACATAAAAAAAAAAATATATAAATTCGGTACCGCTGTAAACACAGTGACCCAAAGAACAAAGCTACCTTATCAATTTTACCACACGCTGAACAGCATAAAAAAAAAAAAAAAAAAAATCAATTCCGGATTTGCTGGTTTTTGCTTATTCTGCCTTCCAAAAATCAGAATAGAAAGCGATCAAAAAATGTAACGTGCCCGAAAATGGTACCAATAAAAAGGTCAACTTATCCCACAAAAAACATACCGTCACATGACTGTCGGCCAAAATATGGAAACATTATAGCTCTCAAAATAGGGCGATGCAAAAAATAGTCTCTGCAAAAAAAGCGTCTTTTAGTGTGTGACAGCTGTCAATCATAAAAACTCGTTATGAATCTGGTATCGCTGTACTGTAATCACACCAACCCGAAGAATAAAGTCATCTAATCGCTTATACCACACAAGGAATGGCGTAAAAAATAAACTTTAGGGTTAGGGTCGGGCAAAAAAAAAAAAAAAAATGATGACGATATGGAGACCAGTGTTGAGCACAAGTGTTCGCTACTTGAATTTGCATTGGGTGCTTGGTTATGCACTGAGTATCACGGGTGCTCGAGTGACATGCTCGAGTCTCTGCCTCATATGCTTCACGGCCCCAAAAAAAATGTTGCTGGGATCACCTGCCATGCACGAGCGATACCCGTATCTTTTTTTTTGGGGGTGTCTAACAACCGTAAAACATGCAGGGCGGGGACTCGAGCATGTCACTCGAGCACCCGCGATACATGGTGCATACCTGAGTACCCGATGCAAACTCAAGTAGTGAGCACTTGAGCTCAAGACTAATGACAACTTATTCAATTGAATGGCCTAATGTTATCAAATTCTGTTGTACCTCTGGGTTCAAAATGTTCACTTTACCCTTGATAAAATCCCTGAGGGGTGTAGTTTACAAAATGGAGTCAATTGTGGGGGTTTTCCACTATTTAGGCACATCAGGGGCTCCCGAAATGTGACATGGCATTCGTTCTTGATTCCAGACAATTTTGCATTCAAAAAGTCACAGTGCCCCTTTCCCTTCTGAACCCTGACGTGTGCCCAAACAGTGTATTTTCCCCACATATGGGGTATTGGCATACTCAGGACAAATTGCACAACAGTTCTTAGGTTCAATTTTCTCCTCTTACCCTTGTAAAAATAAAAAAGTTGGACCTTAAAGATCAATTTTGTGGAAAAAAGTTAAAAATAGGAATTATTCCTACCGTTAATTACGTTTCCAGGAGTCCATCATAACGGCACGACAGGAGTTACGTCCTCTGTTCCTCTACGGACAGGAAACACATGGGGGGGGGGGGCCTTTTAACCTCTCATCACACCCTCAGTGTTAGTATTAATCACCAAACCAGGATGGATGCAACTCTATTTTATTATATACATATACCAATGTTACATTCACATTAGTGTCAAGAGCAGGGGAGGGAAATATGGTGCTGTTATGATGGACTCCTGGAAATGTAATTAACGGTAGGAATAATTCCTATTTTACCAGTACGTCCATCATAATGGCACGACAGGAGACAGACCAAATCAAAAGAAATGGAACATTTAGGGCGGGACTACTGCCTGAAGGACTTTACGGCCATAGGCTAATTGTTGACTGGACAATACATCCAATTTATAATGTTTACTAAATGTGGCTATATTGGACCAGGTTGCTGCCTGGCAAATTTGGCCCACTGACGCTCCAGCTTTCTCTGCCCATGAAGCGGAGATTGCCCGAGTAGAATGAGCTTTAAAGGGAAATTGGTGGATCCTTCCCCTCAGATTCATACGCGAGGGCGATAGTCCTTGTCAACCACCTTGCTAGAGTCTGCTTAGAAGCTTTCTTGCCCTTATTCACACCCGAAAATTGCAGAAAAAGGTTTGAGTCTCTCCTCCAGGGGGCTGTGATTTCTATATACCGAACAATTGCCCTCCTGACGTCCAAGGTATGGAAGGATTTTTCCTTTTCATTTTTGGGGGACTGGCAGAAAGACGGCAGTATTATCTCTTGGTTCAGGTTTGAACTGGACACCACCTTAGGGTGAAAGGAGGGATCCAGTTTAAGAACCAATCTGTCCTCCACAATCTTAAGGTATGGGTCCAGAACTGAGAGGGCCTGGATCTCGCCTACCCGTTTCGCTGTAGTAACTGCCACAAGAAAGGCTGATTTCATAGAAAGCAGGTCTACTGATGTTTCTTCTAGGGGTTCAAAGGGAGACTTGCATAAAGCCCTCAACACCAGGTTCAGATCCCACGGCGGTACTAGACTCCTTATCGTGGGTTTTAAACGAGAAGTTGCTTTTATGAACCTTGATATCCATGGGTGGTCTATTAAGGAGTAGTCCAAAAAAGCGCTTAGGGCCGAGATATGAACTTTTAACGTATTTGGCCTCAGACCCTTATCAAACTCCTCTTGGAGGAAATCCAATATCGTTGGAATATTGGGGTGAGACGAATTTCCCACAGACTGACCTGCAAAGCTACAGAACTGTTTCCAAATCCTAGTATAGATGGCTGACGTTACTGGTTTCCTACAGGCTTGTAGAGTTGTAATTACCCAATGGGAAAGGCCCCTAGAGGCTAGGATCCGCCTCTCAGGTTCCATGCTGTCAATTGGAGGAATTGGATGTTCGGATGTAACAAGGGACCCTGCAATAGAAGATCTCTCCTGGCTGGGAGTCTGAATGGGAGATCCACCGCCATCCGGTGTAGCAGAGGGAACCAGCTCTTTTTGGGCCAGTAGGGCGCTATCAGAATAAGAGCTCCCCTCTCCTGTTGGATTTTCCTTAGTACTCTTGAGATGAGAGGGACTGGAGGAAAGGCGTACACCAGTTTTGTCCCCCATGATTGAGAAAGGGCATCTATTCCTTCTGGGCTGTCGGCTGGGTCCAAGAAAAAAAAGGGCTGCAGCTTCCTGTTTTTTCTTGTTGCAAACAGGTCTATGAATGGGGTGCCCCATCGTTGAATGATTTGATGAAACACCTCCGGATTCAGCTCCCAATCTGAGGGACCAACTCTTGCTCTGCTGAGAAAGTCTGCTACCACATTTTCGGACCCCCTTAGATGAATAGCCGATATTGAAAGGACATTTCTCTCCGCCCAGTAGAAAATTCTTGACGCCAAGGATTGTAACCTTTTCCCTCTTGGACCTCCTTGTCGACGAAGAAAAGCGATGGTGGTGCTGTTGTCTGAGAAAATGTTTACATGATTTCCTCTGAGCTAATGCTGACATCTTTGAAGAGTCTCCCAGACCGCCTTTAGCTCCCTGAAATTTGACGACCTGTGTTGTATCTCTTTGGGCCACATCCCTTGTAGATATCCGTTTCCTATGCTTGCTCCCCAGCCTTTTTGGCTGGCATCCGTATGGATCTGGATTGAAGGAAGAAGGATCCAGTCTACTGCATTTTCTAAGTTTGAAGGGTCTGTCCACCAGGAAAGGGAGTTTTTTAGCTCTCTTGACAGTCTTTTTCTTGTCTAACCCCGATGGTAGTCTGTTCCAAACGGACAGGATCGACTTCTGTAACGGCCTTGAACGGGCCTGTGCCCATTTCACGCTCGGAATGCATGAGGTCATCAGTCCTAAGATCCGATCTGGTCTTCCGTATCTCGAAGTTGTAAATTTCCAGTTTTATTTTTTCTCCTGGGGCAAGGAGGACTTTTGAAGACTGGAATCTAAGAGTACCCCTAGAAATACTTTTGTAGTACTTGGATGGAGGCTTGATTTTTCCCAATTGATGTTCCACCCCAAATATTCCAGGGTTTCGATCGTATGCTCTTGTTGACTGAGAAGAGACTGACTCTGCCACCAACAATATATCGTCCAGGTAAGGGATGATTATAACCCCCTGTGTTCTTAAGAAGGCCGCTACTTCTGTCATAACCTTTGTGAATATTCGGGGGGCCGAGGACAGACCGAAGGTTAGGCAAGTGAATTTAAAGTGGTGTACTGTGTCCTCCTGCTCTAGAGCGAACCTTAGTTATTGCTGGTGACTTGGGTGAATTGGAACATTGTAATATGTATCCTTGAGGTCTAGGGTGCACATTACCGATCCCTTCTCTATCAATTGAATGCTGGTTTTTATAGCTTCCATTTTGAACCTTTTGTATTCCACCCACTGGTTTAAGGGCTTGAGGTTTATAATCGTACGGCGTTTGCCCGAGGGTTTTAACACCGAGAAGAGGGAGGAATAATGGCCTAAACCCTGCTCTGAAGGGGGGACCTGTTTCACCACGTGTAGGGATTGAAGGACTAATATATCCTGCCATAGACTTTTGAGATCTACGGGGGAGCGAGGACGAGTGATTTGGAAACGACGAGGGAGGGCATGGGAGAAGTCTATTTTGAAACCTTCCCCTAAGGAACGTAGGATCCATTGATTTTTTGTAATGGACACCCACTTGTCCTGAAAGAAAAGAAGCCTGCCCCCTACTCCAATGGCGTCATGGTCTAGCTGGGGCTCCAGAGGCGACCTGATCTGCTCTGTCCTTTCCTCCCTTCCTGTAAGACCATCTCCCAGTCTTACCCTTACCCCTGTAATCACATTTAGGGGATCGACGGGGTCCACGAAAGGGCCGGTATCTTTTAACCCTATCCTCGGGAAAGATCCTAGTTACTTACCGGTAACGGGATTTTACAGAGCCCATGACAGCACCACCTGAGAGAGGGTATCCACCCACCAAGGACAGGAACCTACTGAATAAAAAGGCGGTACCTCTCCTCCGCATCAGTTTTGTTTCAGAGCATGAGAGGGCCTCCGAAGACAGGTTAATACATAACCACCACCTCAACATATGTACTAAACACCTTAAAAAAGTGCACACCACAGTGATAAAGGGGAGGGAATTAATAGGGTGCTGTCATGGGCTCTGTAAAATCCCGTTACCGGTATGTAACTAGGATCTTTTCCCCTTCTCCCATGACAGCACCACCTGAGAGATTTATAGAGATCAAATACCAGAGGGAGGGATCACCGCTTGCAACACCCTTCTACCAAAGGACAGATCAGTAGAAGAGGAAAGGTCAAGACGGTAATGTTTGTAAAATGTAGCGGGGGATGACCAAGTTGCCGCCTTACATATAATGTCGATGGGCACATCCGCCTTCTCAGCCCAGGAAGCAGCTACCGCTCTGGTGGAATGGGCCTTCAGGTTCTCAGGAACCGGCAGATTGCTAGAAGAGTAGGCTAAAGTAATAGTATCCCTGACCCATCTAGCTATGGTCCCCCTTGTAACCTTAAGTCCTTTCCTAGCCCCCTGAAAGGATATAAATAAAAGCGTCACTCTTTCTCCAGGCTTTTGTCACTTCCAAATACTGGACTAACACCCTCTTAACATCTAAGGTGTGAAGCTTATGTTCCTCAGAATCCCTAGGATTAGGATAGAAGGAAGGGAGAGTGATTACTTGCGTCCTATGGAACTTGGAGGCTACCTTTGGAAGATAGGCCGGGTCTGGTCTTAAGATTACTCTATCCATACATACTTGAGTGAATGGATGGTTAACGGATAGTGCGTGTAAGTCACTGACTCTACGAGCTGATGTCAGGGCCACCAATAGAGCAGTCTTTAAAGTTAAGATTTTTTCTGAAACCTTCTCTAAGGGCTCAAAGGGAGGTTTGGTTAATGCTTCCAGAACTAAATTAAGGTCCCAAGGAGGCATTCTTGGAACAGGAATAGGTCTGGATCTATGACCGGCTTTAATAAATCTAATGATCCATCTATTTGCTGCCAAGTCATAATTATACAGTGCCCCCAGAGCCGATACCTGTACCTTAAGAGTACTGGTGGCTAGTCCCATGTTTAACCCCTTCTGGAGGAATTCTAGTATGGCCTCAATAGGAATCCTCCCTTTGGCAGACTGACCCGAGGTAGACAAGAACTTAGCCCAGGTTCTACCATAGATTCTAGTTGTTATCGGCTTTCTACTTGCTAGAAGGGTAGTAACAAGATCCAGAGAAAACCCCCTTTGCGTCAATAGCGACCTCTCAAAATCCAAGCCGTCAAATGCAGGCCCGCTCTTTGGGGATGACAGACTGGGCCCTGCCTGAGGAGATCCGGAAGAACCCATGGATCTGCTTGGGACATTCTCTTCATCCAAGTGAACCAGTAGGGATCAGTACTAAAGGGGGAAAGGCATAAGCTAGAGTGAAATCCCACTGAATCTGCAGCGCGTCCACCGCAAACGCCCCCTCTTTTGGATTCAGGGAGCGAAAGGTTTCGGTCTTCCGATTGTGTCTGTTTGCAAACAGATCTATCTGGGGCTGTCCCCACCGAGCCACAATCTGCTGAAAAACGGCTGGATTCAACTCCCACTCTCCTTGTTTCAAGATGTGACGACTCAAGAAATCGGCCTTTAATGTTCTCTTCCCCTTTTATATGCAGTGCCGAGAGCGTAACCAGCCGACTCTCGGCAAACCTGAAGATCTGATCCGCTATTAACATCAGAGGGAGAGACCTGGTACCCCCCTGATGATTGATGTAGGCGACTGTTGATCTGTTGTCTGACATTATCCTGACGTGAGGACCCTGAAGAACAGAACTGAATTCTTTTAGCGCGTTTCTGGCTGCCAACAGCTCTTTCATGTTGGAAGAGAGACTTGTCTCGCTGTCCGACCAGAGGCCTTGTACAGAACGATCCCTTAGGTGAGCTCCCCAACCTTCCGCACTTGCGTCTGTTGTAATAGTATCCGACACCTGGAAGGTCCAAGGAACCCCCAAAGATAGGTTGACCGGAGATGTCCACCAGTCCAGGGAGTTGATCACAACATCTGGAAGAGATATTTTCCCATTCAGGCGACCTTTGAGCCGCCTGTCCGCTGCCAGAATCTCCTGTTGAAGACATCTGGAATGGTGCTGGGCCCACTGAACCGCCGGGATGCAAGACGTCATTGTACCCAACAGAGACATTGCACTCCTCAGGGTCATGGTCGGATTGCTGACAACCTGAGATGTTAGGGATCTGATCTTCAGCTTCTTTTCCTCTGGCAGAAGACAGGTTTGGTTTTCTGAGTCCAGAATGAGACCCAGGAAAGACTGAACCCTCTTTGGTTCCAGCCTTGACTTCTCCAGATTTAACAGCCAACCTAGGCGTCTTAGACTGGCCATGACGTCCGCCAGGGCTAGAGCACAGAGTTGACTTGATCTGCCCACTACTAAGAAGTCGTCCAGATAAAGGATGACCAAAATATCTCTTTCCCTCAAGTGCGCTGTGACCTCCAGAATGATTTTTGTGAAGACTCTCGGCGCCATGGAAATGCCAAAGGGAAGAGCTGCGAACTGAAAATGCCTTACGTGCCTGCCGAATTGTACAGCTACTCTTAGAAACTGTTGATGATCTGGCAAAATCGGGACGTGGTAGTAGGCGTCCTTCAGATCGAGGACGCACATAAAACAGTACGGAAATAACATCTTTATGGCCGATTTTATTGTTTCCATCTTGAACGGCCTGTAGATTAAATGGTCGTTCAGTCTCTTTAAGTTCGCAATGGTCCTGAAGGAGCCGTCCGGCTTCTTTATTAGGAAGAGAGTCGAATAGAATCCTCTTCCTTGCTCGGGTGCAGGTGTTTCCACCAGAACTCCTTTCATGAGCAGAGAGAACTTCCTGCTGTAAGGCTATCTGTTCCGCTAAACCTCTGGGGGCTGATATTTTGACAGTGTTCTTGGGCCTGCTTTTGAACTCTAATGTGAGCCCCCTCCTGATTATCCCTAAGATCCAAGAATTGGATGAAATTTCCTTCCAGGCAGGCAGGAAGTGGGACAATCTTCCTCCCACCTGGGGGGGGGAACTGTCACTTAGGGGCTTTCTTATTCTCGGAGGAGGGACCCCCAAACATGAAGCCTCTGTTATACGGCTTTCGGTCTTTCCAGCTACCTTGGTCTCTGGGAGCTTTACTGCGGCTGTATTTTCTCTTCCGAAAGGAACTGTTAAATCGGGAACCAGACACCGTGGGAAATCCATGTTTTTTGTCTGCGGCTTTATCTAGGATGTCATCTAGACCTTTGCCGAACAAGAAGTCCCCCTCACAAGGGATTGAGCACAGTTTAGACTTTGACTGCACATCCCCTGGCCAGCTCTTGAGCCATAGCGCCCTACGGGCTGCATTAGAGAGGTTTGCAGACCGGGCAGCCAGCCTAACTGAATCTGCCGATGCATCTGCCAGGAATGCAGCCGCTCCCTGCACAAGAGGAAGGTCTGATAGAATTTTCTCCCTGGACACATTCCCCCTGATCTGGTCTTCCAATTGTTGAAGCCAGATCATCATAGATCTAGCAGTGCAGGTCGCTGCTACTGCCGGTTTAAGGGCCCCTGCTGACGACTCCCAGGTTTGCTTAAGGAAGGACTCCGCTTTTTTATCCAGCGGGTCTTTTAAGGCTCCTAAATCCTCAAAAGGGCAGAGTGGATTTTTTTGAAGATTTTGAAATGGCCACGTCAATCTTAGGGGTTTTGTCCCATTTAGCCGCATCCTCATCCTCAAAGGGGTACCTCCGCTTGGAGGATGACGGCAGCTAACCCTTCCTCTCCAGTTTCTTCCATTCCCTTTCTATCAGAGATTTAATCCTGTCATTGACTGGGAATGAGCGTCTCCTCCTTTGGTCTAAGCCCCCGAACATAACATCCTGGACTGTTCTGGGCACTTTGGTATCGGTAATACCCATAGTCCCTCTGACGGCTTTAACTAGTCTCTCAGTATTATCAACCGAAAAACAAGGTCTGCCCCCCCCATCATCATCCGAAGACTCCGATGACGATGAGGAAGGCAGTTCTCTCGTAAAACGGGACTCCACTGATTCCTCTGATTCTGAAGAAACTAGTTTTCGCTTCTTCTTTTTGAGTGAGGTTAAGCCTCTTAAAGACTCTCTGACCTCTGTCTGGATTAGATCCTTTAATTCTAAAGAAAACCTGGCGGACTCCTCTGCAATGGTTTTCTGAATACAGTCCGAGCATAGGTTTTTGGCATAGGAGGTGGGAAGACCGATTTTGCATAAAGCACACTCCCTGTTTTTACTTTTAGCACTACACTTCTTCGCCTCCTGCCCCAAGAAATAAAAGGAGAAGAAGGAGGAAAAGAGAGAGAGAAGAGCACATTATTCAAGGTGAGACTTTCACGAAGATCACTCACCACACTGCCGTTCAGACTAGGGTACCGGAGGCGGTGGTTGCCGTTCACATGAGGGCTCCCATCTGGCGGAGGTGGACTGACGAAGTCTTTTCTGACCAGTCTTGCCGGAACTCGTACGCCCCTCACTGCTGACTTTGTCGATGGGAAGATTCCCGTTCCATTTGTTTGAGCTGCTTGCGCTGCTTTGATGGCTGTGGCTGCTGCTGTACTTCCTGTGGCGGTGACAGCTGCTGCCCAGGTGACTGCGGTTCCTCATCCATCATGGTGGGGATGCAGACACCGCCATCCTGATTGCTCCCCACCCTTAAAAGCAGTAGGGCTCCACCTCCTTTAGGCTCCTCCCCTTCCGGCAGCGTGCTCATCTCAATCTCTTTTTTTTTTTTAAACTTTAGCTAGCTGGCGCGCTACCCGCAGATCCACTTGCCTCTGCGCGTGCGCAGCCCAGCGGCACACGGCGCGCTTGCAGCGGGATGACAGCTTCCCACCCGCGCATGCGCAGACCCGGCTTCCGGCGCACTCCGTCACAGGGTGCGACGCGACCCCCACGTGCGCAGCCCGGAAGACCTGCCGGCTGGCGCGCTCAGTTCATCTTTGCGAGGCGCAGACCCGGCTGCAGGCCCCGGCGCACGCGGGGAGGAATCCAAAAAAAAAACAGCACCTCCTCCCCACAAGCAGACCCGGGTAGCAGCCAGACGGGCTGGGAACAGGGACCATCTGCTGCTTCCACGGCCTCCAGGCCGCACCGTCCATAATCCAGGTACGTGAGGTACCACCTGGTGAGGCTCCCATCAGGGACAGGAACCAAAACTGATGCGGAGGAGAGGTACCGCCTTTTTATTCAGTAGGTTCCTGTCCTTGGTGGGCGGATACCCTCTCTCAGGTGGTGCTGTCATGGGAGAAGGGGAAAATGCTTTTTTCTTGTCGGATGCTCTTTCTAGTATCTCGTCCAACACTGGACCAAAGACCCAAGCACCCGAAAAGGGAATTGAGCACAGTTTATTCTTTGAGTGGCTATCCCCCGACCACATCTTTAGCCATATCGCCCATCTAGCTGTATTAGATAATACGCTACATCTAGCTGTGAATCTGACAGATTCGGCCGAGGCATCAGCCATGAATTGCGTTGCCAGCTTCAACATGGGAAGAGAGTCTGATAGCATCTCTACAGGGAAGTCCGACCTAATTTGATCTGACAGCTCGTCCAACCAAAAGGCACATGGATCTTGCCACTGAAGTGGCAGCGATATTTGACTTAATTATGGCTGCTGAGGCCTCCCAACTCCACTTGAGCATGCTCTCTGCCTTCCTATCCATTGCGTTCTTGAGGAAAGACAAATCCTCAAAGGTGATGGATGTTTTCTTAGCCACTTTCGCTATTGGGACATCTAGTTTAGGGATTTCCTCCCAAAGTTTGATGTCCTCCGGATTGAAAGGAAGACGGGATTTAAAGTCTCTTGGCACAATGAGTCTTTTCTCCACTTCTTCCCATTCCTCCATAATCATTGATTTTAAATGCTCATTTACAGGGAATACTCTATTTCTCTGAGTTCTCAGACCTGCAAACATTTCATCCTGTCTGGAATGGGAGACCTGAGTGTCCTCCAAGTTCATAGTACGCCTGACGGACTTTAATAGTTCATCCGTATGTTCCGTAGAGAAGACATATTTCTCTCTCTCTTGTGAGGGTAACTGAGAGAAGCGATCCTCATCCTCTTCTAGACTGTGCTCTGATGCGGAATCTGAATATTCTCCTTCCTCAGACACCTCTTCCACCTCCCACTTAGGTCTTTTCTGGCGAGGAGAGGGTTGAACTATTTGGGGTGACGGCTGCGTACGGGAAGGCATGAGGCTCGAGACTGTACTCTGGACCTCCTCACATATCATAGATCTTGTATCCGTCAAAAAAGAAGTTTTTTCTTCCTTTAGGACCTCGGCTATACATTTTTTTACACAGCCGCTTTTTATACGAGTCCTGAAGCTTCGTGTTACAGTCTACACATCGTCTTGATTTTTTGGAAGCAGATCCAGACCTCTGGGTTCCCCTCTCCTAATCCATAAAAAAATATAAAAGGACACCGGAGATTTACTATAAAAATCTGTCCTAGAATACTCTGATTTATCCAGAGAAGGGCCTAATGCTGTACTCACACAGCCCAGGGACTCTGAAGGGGCTTCTGACCGTGAAGGATTAGCTTCCATGGTGTCAGAGTGTGTGGCTGAGGTGTACCCTTTTATAGGGTCTTACCTGATCCAGGTGGTAGCCACGCCCCCAACGATAATCGCTATTCTTAATGCCCTGGAGGCTCACCACTGCCTCCGGGCACCTGTGCGTTCTGGGTGCCGAAGCCCCTCTTCTCAATGCCGGAAGGAGAAGCGGCGTGTGCTCCACCCTGGAACGCATGCCGGCCAAAGCGGATGTCCGCTCTTCTGACTCCACCTCCTGGCCAGAAGTCTCGCACCGCGATCGACGTGCACTCCACCCTGGAACGCACGCCGGCTCCAAAGCGGATGTCCGCTCTTCTGACTCCGCCTCCTGCCGGAAGCCATACAACGCGCTCCTCCGTGGAGCGCACGCCGGCCTTTCAGCCGGTGGGATAGCGCAACGCTCAGCTTGTCCGGGGGATACAGCGGCAAGCGGCGGTCTTCTGGCTGAGGGACCCCGTAAAGGGGTATCAGCATGGAGCCTCTGGACCGAATGAAGGGGGGAGTTCTCAGACCCCCCCAATCCCCCTGGCTCTCAGGTAACTTCTATCTTTGGAGAACCTCTCCATAGCGTCCTCTCCTGCTAGGGACAGGAAAGACACTGAGGGTGTGATGGGGGGGGCTTTTAACCTCTCATGTGTTTCCTGTCCCTAGAGGAACAGAGGACTACTCTCCTGTCGTGCCGTTATGATGGACGTACTGGTAAATATTCATTTTTTTCTTCCCCATTCCAAAAATTCCTGTGAAGCACCTGAAGGGTTAATAAACTTCTTGAATGTGGTTTTGAGAATCTTGAGGGGTGCAGTATTTAGAATGGTGTCACTTTTGGGTATTTTCTGTCATAAAAGCCCCTTATAGTCGCTTCAAATGTGATGTGGTCCCTTAAAAAAAAAAATGGTTTTGCAAATTTTGTTTTAAAAATTAGAAATCGCTGGTCAACTTTTAACCCTTATAGCTCCCTAATAAAAAAAAAAAAAAAAAATGTTGGTTCCAAAATTGTGCTGATGTAAAGTGGACATGTGGGCAATGTTATTTATTAACTATTTTGTGCGACATCTCTCTGATGTAATGGCATAAAAATTAACTTTGAAAATTGCTAAATTTTCCAAGCTTTTCACAAATAAACGCAAGTGATATCGAAGGAATTTTACCACTATCATGAAGTACAATATGTCACGAAAAAACAGTCTCAGAATCAGCGGGATCCGTTGAAGCGTTCGAGTAATTACCTCATAAAGTGACAGTGGTCAGAATTGTAAAAATTTGCCTAGTCATTATCGTGCAAACCACCCTCGGGGGTAAAGGGGTTCTGCCACCATAAAGAATACAGTTAACCAACCAGAAAAGGGAGAAATAAATGGTTTTGTAATTTATAGTGATTCAAAATTATGCCCCATTCAAAAGATACCAAGCTTTCATTTTTTTGAATTCTGCTCTCTGGCGCCCCCTGGCTTTATTCCAATATGTCCTGGTAGTGGGTGATCAGCTGGTTGAGTTTGCGCAGTTCCTGTCATAAGAGCCCCCCCAACTGCAGTGTGCACAATGTATTCTGTGACAAGTCTGACAGTCTGCTGTAAGCACAGTGTGTGATTCACCCCCTCCCCCTGCACTCACAGCTCCCCTCCCGGTGAGATGGTTCTTCCTCACATCACAGACTTGTAAGCACAATAGCAGAGAGACACCTTCTGCGCTTAGGCTGTGAAGCAGAACCATCTCACCAGGAGGGGAGCTGTGAGTGCAGGGGGAGGGGGTGAATCACACACTGTGCTTACAGCAGACTGTCAGACTTGTCACAGAATACATTGTGCACACTGCGGGTGTGGACTTGGGGGGGCTCTTATGACAGGTACTGTGCAAACGCGACCAGCTGATCACCCACTACCAAAACGGAATGGAATAACACCAGGGGGCGCCAGAGAGCACAATTCAAAAAATAAAAAAGCTTGGTATCTTTTGAATGAAGCATAATTTTGAATCTCTAAATAACAAAATTATTTATTTCTACCTTTTCTAGTTGGTTAACTGTATTCTTTATGGTGGCTCGATCCCTTTAAGGATAAGGCAACGACTTGGCATGGCTGACAGGGTTAAGCCGTTTAAAAATTCAATAGGAAAACACTCCCTTTTGTCATCATCTACAACATGGCTCCACCGTCAGCTGATTCTTTTCTCAGACTCACCTCAACATTAAGCTCTTTATGTAGTAAGATTCTAATAGCTTATCTAAAATTGTAATTAAAAACTCCCTTTAACAGTTTTCTTTACCTACTCCCACTTTGATTACATTTCATTTGATAATCCACAGTGCATGATTGGATACTCAAACAGGACATCAAGGGCAGCGGTCACTGCTACAGTTCATCTCCACCCTGAAATGAAGAGTCCGTGACATCCGCTTCAGGGGGTGGGCAGTCCCTGCTGTACTCTGCATGTCCCCTCACCTTACAATGCACACCAAGTGCACTCTTGTCGACTAGTCTCTTCCCATTAGGGCTAGCGAGGGAGCACACTGTGTGCACTTAAAGTACTACACAGTGACAAGGAAGCTCATACAGAGTCAGAATGGACAACCGTCACATGCTCCGTACAGCAGGGAATAACCCTACCCCTGAAACTGATGTCAATGATGACTCCGTGTTTCAGGGTGGAGACAGGGGCTGCGGCAGTGACCAAGCCAAGGCTCCCAGATAACTAGGAGATTCTGGGGATTCTCAAAAAAGGTCATCAGAACAAAGTAGGTAAAAAAAAGTTAGACTAAAGAGGGAACAGCAGTGACTTCTTAAAGTCAATTAGAAGAGCGATTAGATTAGTACAATAGAAAGACATTTAGGATTAAAATCCTTATTAGTTTCGAACCACTCCTATAATTTATCCTGCAGAAGCCACTAGTGGAAGCCAGAGTGGAGATCCAGACTACAGAACGCATCTTGCCCATCCAAACTGCCAAAGTCTTACAGACCTTTGTCAACTCCAATTCAAAGGATGGGAGAACGTTAGCTTTGTTAAGCATTGTTCTGTATGCACGACCAATGCTAATGAAAATAAAACACATTACAATATATCAAGTATTTAATAAAAGATTTTTTTAACTTTAACATATGGCTGTCAATAGTAATACAAGTCCTCTTCAGTGTGGAAGCTCATAAAGGACAACCTTGTAGTGAGAGCCACACTGTGGGCAGCGATTTACCTGCCCATCATGGGCCCAGAACCAGATAACTTGAGAATTATCTTCTTCACCTGGAAGAAAGAAAATGATAAAAGGTTATGTTTCAGTGCTTGAATTTATTGTACTGCTACAAACTGAGCGGATTCTGTGAGTTTATGGTCTTGTACATTATTCTAGATGTATGACCATTATATCTAAACGTGGTAGTACCCCATATGGGGGTGTAAACTGCTATTTGAGCACACGGAGGGATCGGATGGGAAGGAGTGCTCCTTGGCTTTTAAAACGCAGAATTTTGCGATATGGGGACATGGAACTAACATTTTAGTGGTAGAACTGTACATTTTTTATTAGCTGAAAGTTTGTCATTTACACAAGAGTTATTAGGTGAAACTGGACCCCATAATTTATTGAGCAATTTCTCCCAAATGCAGCAATGCCCCATATGTCATCAGAAGTTACTGTTAGGCCACAAATCAGGGCTGAGAAGGAAGGAGCGCTATTTGGTGCACAAATTTTGCAGGTGACATTTGCGGAACACCGAAGGTGTCAATAGAAAAACCCACAAAATGACCCCATTTTAGAAATTGCACCTTTCAATGAATTCATCTACAGCTGCAGTAACTATTTTGGCCCCACAGGAGTTTGCTTTGCAACATACACGCCAGGCTTTTTTCCCCTTGTGAATTGCAAATCTGCCACTTAAATGCCCATACATTGTGCCCCCATACAGTGTAGTAGCCCCATATATTGTGCCCAGCTGGAGCTTATGGAGACATACACCCCGTAAATTGTTAAGTGCACTCTCCCAGCTACAATAATGCCAAACATGTGGCTGCTTACTGTGGTTTAGGCATAGGGGGGCTTAGAAGGAGGGGAATTTGGAAACACAGATTTCACTGGATTTTATTTGAGGGGTTGGGATCCGTCGCTTTTCAAGAGTCTTTGTTCTACCAGTAACATGGGACCCCCTATGTTTCCAGTGATAGATATCCTGCACAAAACTCCACTCAGGTCTAAGTTAGGGTTTTATTGGTAATATTTTGGGGGACATTACTTGTTTTCAATAGAAGGCTGGGATCATATTATTGTGTTCTACACTAAGCACTTACGCTGGAGTTTCCGTGTAAATCCTACAAAAATGTGATTTAGATGAAACCCCCCAATGCAACCGCTCTCCATAATGAGGCAGGTGGAGACACTTTGGACTCAGTTTGGCATCTGTTCCGGTGGTATCCATCTTGAGACATGCACAGAACAGTGGTCACCCACACTTGTGCGCTAAAAAGACACCTAAACTGATGGGACATTGGCGGAACACAGACCAGACGGAGTCCAAAGTGACCACCTGCCTCATTATAGCGAGTGGTTCAGTCGGGGGTTCTATCTGAATCACATTTTTTGGGGAATTTACACTGAAACCCAGACGCAAGTGCTCAGTGGAGAGCGCAGGATAAATGTGAACCGAGCCTTATTCAGATTATTGGGAATCAGAATGAACAAAAACAGCAGTAAAAGAATAGTTTTTAAATTTTACGCAATTTTCGTGTGGTATAAGTGATAAGACTGCTTTATTATAATGTTCAATACATTTACAGCAATGTCAGATTTATAAATAAAATTTTGGTCTACATTCTGAGAGCAACAACTTATCTAGCCAAGAGCTGTATGAGAGCTTATTTTTGCAGGAGGAGTTGGATCCTTTTTTAAGTACCATTTTGGGATACAGAACGTTCTTTTGATCACTTTTTACACAGATGCAGGATGAACAAAAAAACAAAAGACAGCAATTCAGTTATTCATTTTATATATTTTTATGTGGTTCACTGTGCGGTGAAAGCTATTAGTAGTAAGAATGATTTATTGTTTGGTTCAGTATGATTATAACGATACCAGTTTTAGCTCTTTATGCTTTGTTACTTCTGCACACTAAAAACAATATTTTACAAACATTAATTTGTTTTTGCATCGCCATATTCTAAAAGCTGAAACTTATTTTTTACCACAAGAGCTAGGTGGGGCCTTTTTCTTTGTGGGAAAGTTAAGAGTAATTATACTATATTTAATACAAGCATTTTATTTAATCCTTTTACTTTAACCTAGTACCACTGTGGAACATGAACATTTCTCACCAATTCCTGGTCCCATACACTGCAGTACTCACGTAGTACTCACAATACAGTGCATGAGACCCGTTAGATTTTCACTGACTCAGTCTGTTAGACACTGCCATAAAAAGGGTCCAACAGACAACTGTACCCCGAGGTCATCTGATGACCTCGGGGTGCAATGCAAACTATTGGCACCCACGATTACAATCGCGATGAGCAGATAGTGTTAAAGAGGGAGTATTCTCCCTTTTAACCAATTAGATGCTGCTGTTGTGATTGACGGTGGTATCTGATGGGTTAATTGGCATGGTGTACATATCTGGCACACAGCCCAAAGTGACATGTGCTCATGACCAATCTGTACAGCTTTCAGGGGTTAATCACCCTTTCTATAAGTTTTACACTGAAATGAAACGTGTAGCAAAGAAACTTACATCTGCAGCCCACAAGTCTCTGCTTATTGACTGACGGCACAATGTATGGATTCTCTTTGGTTCATGCATAGGATTTTGGCTTGAGGACGTTAAAAGGATCCTTAAAAAGACAAAATGAGTTGTAAATGTTATACCACTTACAGGTGCATCTCACTAAATTAGAATATCAAAATTTATTTATTTCAGTTCTTCAATACAAAAAGTGAAACTCATTATATAAAGTCATTACAGACAGAATGATCTATTTCAAGTGTTTATTTCTGTTAATGTTGATGATTATGGCTTACAGCCAAAGAAAACACAAAAGTCATTATCTCAGTAAATTAGAATACTTTATAACAGCATGAAAAATGTTTCCTCTTGACAATACCCCATAGATTCTCTATGGGGTTAAGGTCAGGCGAGTTTGCTGGCCAATCAAGCACAGGGATACTGTTGTTTGTAAACCAGGTATTGGCACCTGTCCACACTGCCAAAAGTACCAAGTCCTGCAGGAGAATGAAATTTCCATCTCCAAAAATCTTAGCAGAGGGAAGCGTGAAGTGCAATAAAATCTCCTGGCAGACGGCTGCGCTGACCTTGGTCTTGATAAAACACAGTGGACCTACACCAGCAGATGACATGGCTCCCCAAACCATCACTGATTGTGGAAACGTCACACTAGACCTCAAGCAGCTTGGATTGTGGCCTCTCCACTCTTCCTTCAGACTCCGGGACCTTGATTTCCAAATGAAATGCAAAATTTACTTTCATCTGAAAACACCACCTTGGACCACTGAGCAACAGTCCAGGTCTTTTTCTCCTTGGCCCAGGTAAGACGCTTCTGGCGCTGTCTATTGGTCATGAGTGGCTTGACACAAGGAATGCGACACTTGTAGCCCATGTCCTGGATAGGTCTGTGTGTGGTGGCTCTTGAAGCAATGACTCAAGCAGCAGTCCACTCCTTGTGAGCCTCCCCCAAATTTTTGAACGGCCTTTTCTTAATAATCCTTTCAAGGCTGCGGTTATCCCGATTGCTTGTGCACCTTTTTCTACACACTTTTTCGTTCCACTCAACTTTCCATTAATATGCTTGGATTCAGCACTCTGAACAGACAGCTTCTTTAGCAATGACCTTTCGTGGCTTATCCTCCTTGTGGAGTGTGTCAGTGACTGCCTTCTGGACATCTGTCAAGTTAGCAGTCTTCCCCATGATTGTGGAGCCTACTGAAACAGACTAAGGGACCCTTGTAAACGCTTAGGAAGCCTTTGCAGGTGTTTATTGTTAATTATTCTACTTTACTGAGATAATGAGTTTTGTGTTTTCATTGGCTGTAAGCCATATTCAACATTAAAAGAAATAAACACTTGAAATAGATCATTAAGTTTGTAATGACTATATAATATCAGTTTCAGTTTTTGTATTGAAGAACTGAAATAAATTACATTTTTGATGATATTCTAATTTTGTGAGATGCACCTGTATATGTAAAGAACGCAAACGTTTATTTAAAGACACTGAACAAAATAATTTAGCAATGTCTTGTCATGAATCCAGATACACAGAGATTCCTGCAAAGGACTCATTATGGACTTTGACCTTAATCCACATTTGTATAAGAGGTCGGTCATTTGCTTTACTTCTCCTGGAAACAAAGGAATAACTGGAACAAGGCCTGAAACTCCTGATAGGCACTGCTGTACTTACACGGTTGATCCTCTGAAATCAGCACAATAGATCCCATGCACAGCTATACAGTACATTGCCTAATCTCAGACCTGCACTATTTACCGTGTGTTGAAGCAAGAACACCATCTTATAATAAGGTCTGGAAAGAAGCTGTCGTAGGACAAACTTATTGTAATACTCCTGCCAGCAGTGATCAATGTAATGGAGGCCAAAGTATGTCAACAGCAGGAGAAACACTTCCTCCCCACTATGATGTCTAAAGTGATGGGTACATGGTTAGCACCCCATTCTGCTTTATGACATCCATATGCACTGAGGACCTGTGGAGAGGGTGCATGAGAAAGAACGTAAAAAAAGTAATCTGGTGGCATTACCCCTTGAGTTGTTGCCACATGACAGATGTTTGGAGTCCTTCACAGTGAGAAGCAAGGTAGAACAACGTTATTAAACGATGCTGCCAAAGTATCATTAAATGGGTTGTCCAGGGCCATTTTATTTTTACTTTGGGCCTAAAAACTAACAGGCAGGTAGTTGCAAACAGAGACAACTACCTGCCTGCTTTACCCAACTACAGTCATACTGATTGACAGCTGGCTCTCCGCAGTTCGGCAGCAGGAAGCTGGCTGTCAACAGAGCAGAAGAGAAGAATCTGCTCTGTTGACAAGACGTCCATGGAAGCCGCTGAATCACCAGCAGGAGCAGTCTGTGACCGCTCTGTGCTGGCAGAGACAGACACCAGGCACAGACAGGCAGTTAGCAACTACCTGCCTGTTAGTTTTTAGTTCATAGTAAAATAAATAAATAATAAAAAAAAAATTCTTCTCATGCCTATTTGTGGATACTGCCATCATTCCTAGACTACATATCCCATCCTGTCTTATATGCTGGAAAAAGTATCCAGTTTCTCCTAGTTCCCCACTCTGTTATAGGGTCCTGGCTTCAAATCCCACCAAGGACAACATCTGCAAGGAGTTTGTATGTTCTCCCTGTGTTTGCGTGGGTTTCCTCCAATTTACTCCCAAACTCCAAAGACATACTGATAGAGAATTTAGATTATGAGCCCCAATGGGGACAGTGATGATGTCGGTAAAGTGCTTTGGAATTAAAGGCGCTATATAAGGGATTAAATAAAAAAGCGCCAAGAAATAGGACCTGGGAAGCATGACTACAGAACACAGAAGTGACCAGATGTGTGTTCCCTGTGGCTAGACTGTCTAGCAGGTCACTAATAATGCCCCATATACACCAGGGTGTGACTAGAAGCTACACCAATAAAGTATAGGGGATGCCACCAGGACCCAAACTTTACATCACAAGCACAAGACCTACAGATGCATCTGAAGACGGGGACCCCTCTTCAGCCAGTTTCACTTTGTCCCAGACTCATCAAGTGTCACCAGGTTTCTACTGTAAAACCGATTGGAATGTCGCTTTTTGCACAACTTTTCGTTGCTGAAAGCAAATAGTTTCTTGACACGTGTGTCCCAGCCAGCTTAGACAACTTTGAGAAGTGGGCAAAGCCAATGTTTGTTCCTCTAAACACACAAGGATATTAAAATGGTTTGTCCAAGACTTGACAACCCCTTTCTTAAAGGCTGTATTACCCGGTATAAAACAAACTCCCCTTCCACACCAGCGTCGTTCCAACAGTGTCAGCAATAGATCTCCCGGTCCCATATGGAATAATCAGCAGCCACTAACAGGCTGCTTCGCTCACACTTCCTGGAGATGAACTTTGGACATCAGAGGAAAGTGTGAGAACAGTGGCCCATTAGCAGCAGACTGGCTGCAGCACTCACACGGTATACAAATATCATGGGAAACCAGGGAGACCCAGCACTCACATTGCTAGAATGGCACCCGCACAGGAGGGGAGTTTGTTTCCATTTTACACTGAGGGATATAGTAAGGAGGGTTTGTCCACTACTTGGCACAATACAAGAAAATTGTAAAAAAAACAAACAGTAAACACAAGGAGTAAGATACAAGTGTGTGAACATGGCTCAGCCTTGTCCTAGACGCACTCTAACAGACGGGGGAGGGGAGCAGCACTCTAACAGACGGGGGAGGGGAGCAGCACTCTAACAGACGGGGGAGGGGAGCAGCACTCTAACGCCCCCAGTTGTACATTTCAGTCTTAATTATCTTAGTTAATTATGTCATATACCTCTCCCTTCTTCAAAGCGTTCAGGACTTTCTTCTCCAGGCCCGTCGCCTGCTCCTCATCAGTGGGGATACCTAAACAGAAGACACAAAAAGGACAGATCATAGCAAGAATACTACAAAAAAAAAACCAAGTGACCTGAAAGTGGCTGATAACAGAGGACAATTGCCAGCCGAGCTGTGTGACAATTCAGTCTGTACAGAGGGTACAGTAGTGGAAGTGTAACCTGTGCAGGGGCTTGGCAGACCCCGTGCACACGGTCACAGTCCTGGGTGTCACCTGCTGTCACTGGAGCAGTGAGTACCTGCTGATGGGCGGCGCACATTACTACACTGCTGCAAAGTCACGTACACTGTCCCGTCCTATGCCCTTCACAGGGGACACCGCACACTCCAGCCTCACACCTAGTAATACACAGCAGTCCTCACACCACACACAGGAGGCGGCCACTGTCCACCATGGCTGTCATACCCACCTCCAGCGCTCATGGCTCTGACGCATGGTCGGCTGCGGCACACGGTCCCTGCACTCCGGGGCACAGCGCGACGGACGAGCTGAGAAACCTCCAAGAAGCCATGACTGCTGCACCTCACAGCCGACAGCTGCCACTACAGCGTCCAGGGGGCGGGGCAGTGCGCATTTATACCCGGGACCATACCAAGCGCATAGCGGAGGGGTGCACCGTAACAAGGCAGTGAGCAGAGAGGCCGTGTCATCTCCGTATATGGCCGTAATGTGCTGTACCCGCGGGGTTATTGCTGGCGCTTAATTACCACATGTAAAGGGAGTCAATGACAGGTGGAAACGCCATTTGTTCTCTAGTAGCAGCCGCCCAATAAAAGTGACCTCATCAATGGGAAGAATTGTTTATAAAAAGCAGCAGCTTTGTGATTTACTTGTTTTTAAAAAATCCTTTTCATTCTCAAGGAGAGGAGGAATTTTAGTTTTGTTTACTGCTCGTTGCCTAGGTTACCGGCCACTGCTGTGCTAGGAGTGCAGCGCTTACAAGCTGTTTTCTATAGAGCTTGTACACACTGATTTGAGGCTGCCCGGATTTAGTACCCTGCACTCTCCGGGGCTGCAGCGGTAAAGATGCCTCATGTGTCAGCATCGGAGGGCGCACCATTTGGGTTCAGCGATGCGACATTGCCACATGTCTGACCTGTCAATCAAGCAGCACAGCATCGGCCACCCGGCAACCAGAAGTCGGGAGGATGGGGATCGGGGTGCTGAACATCAACGTGGAGACAACCTCTTTATTATCTACCTTGAGCGAAGTTCACACACAGTTTTCTACATGGATATTGTGTCAGATCCGCTCCAAAATCCACGTAAAAAACTGCTTCAGATACTCTGACTACTCCTCATATTCATTGCTGTGGAATATCCACACGGCTGTTCATATTGTGAATTATTTTGAGAGTTTTTCTGACTAAACATTAAAAACCTCACTGCACAAAATAAAAAATAATAATAATTAATGTCACTTCTGTGAGGCGGATTCTCATGGAAGCTTCTCCAAACTCGACACTGTCACAGGCTGCAAAAGACCATAAGGAGAGAATACTTCAATAACGCTTCAAGAAAAGAACCCCAAAACAAAGAGAAAAAGCAACGCAAATTCCTCTGGAAAATCTCATTGGATTTTCCGCTTCCAAAAAAGACATAGTTTTGTCATTTCTGTTTATAACCAAAGCCTGAGAGATCCGACGCAGGACAGAGCCCAGTGGTGCCGGGCGGACTATTATAATGGGGTACTATAGTTTTTGCCTGGGGTGCTGCCAGGACTTTTGGTGAAAAGGATTTTCTGAGAATTATTTGTTTACCCCCGAGGCTTCCAGAGGTTAAATGGGTATTCCAGATTTGGAAGACCTCTGTTCCCCAGCTGCAGTTTATTTAAAAAACAAGCAAAATGTGCTCTACTCACCCTCCACAGGTCCAGCGGTGACTCTCTGCCGCTGCTCTTGGTGTTTGCTATTGTGGGTTTCTGTTGCTGCCCCTTTCTGCACCAACTAAACCTCAGAGCCCAGTGATAGGCTATGTGCCCACGGTGCAGAAATGAAGCAGAAATTTTCCGCAGCATTTCTGCATGTCCTTGGCAGTAAAAACGCATGCTGATTTTACACGCGTTTTTGATGCATTTTTACTTGTGGATTTGCCAGGCGTTTTTCAAATGCATTGTATAGGCAAATCAGCATGCGGAAACGCATAAAGAATGGACATGCTGCTTTTTTTTCCACACCTAAAATCCATGCAGAAAAAATCCTGAGATGTGCAATGCGCTTCTGCTACATTTCCGCACGGAAAATAAAAAACACAAAAAACGCACAAAATCTGCATCGTGGGCACATAGCCATAGGCTGCAATGGTGAGGAGCTGAGAGCCCTTCATAAGCGGCAGATGCCCAGTATGCGATACAGAGCCGGCATCTTTCTCTGACAGCTTTGGCTGGAGCTAGCTCCGATCGCAGCTGTCTACCATTTAGATGCCTCTTTTCCCTATTTAAAAATTAAGAAAATACAAAATTGAAATAAAAAAAACATTTACTTAGTATTGTCATGTCCAAAAAAAGGCTAGTTTATCAAAATATTACATTATTTAAACTGTATGTAAAATGACAAAAAAAATATATCAAAAGTTCAATTATAGTAGGATCCTTCCTTCTTATATACAGGTGCATTTCACAAAATTAGAATATCATCAAAAAGTTAATTCATTTCAGTTCTTCAATACAAAAAGTGAAACTCATTATATAGAGTCATTACAGACAGAGTGATCTATTTCAAGTGTTGATTTCTGTTAATGTTGATGATTATGGCTTACAGCCAATGACAACACAAAAGTCATTATCTCAGAAAACCGATCAGTATCTGGTGTGACCACCATTTGCCTCACGCGGTGCAAACACATCTCCTTCGCTTAGAGTTGATCAGGTTGTTGGTTGTGAAATGTTGGTCCTCTCATCAATGACTGCAAACTTGCTGGATATTGGCAGGAACTTGAACACTGTCGTGTACGCCGATCCAGAGCTATACTGGCCGTGCAAATCCCACCAAGGACAGCATCTGCAAGGAGTTTGTATGTTCTCCCCGTGTTTGCGGGGGTTTCCTCCGGGTTCTCCGGTTTCCTCCCACACTCCAAAGATATACTGACAGCGATGATAATGTATGTAAAGTGCTGTGGAATATGATGGCGCTATATCAGCAAGGTATAATAAATAAATAAAATTAATGCAATTTTATTGTGCATAAGAAAAAAGCTGCTCATCACTAGCGAATGGTGCGTCCAATCTCCAAGGTCACAGTGCTGGCAACACACTGCAAGAAACTAACTGGAAGTTTAGCCAAAACTCAGTACATTTCTATATGAAAGACACAGCTTTAGGGGTGGATTAAGGGTGGCCAGGGCCCGGGCAGTTCAGATTGTGTGCCCCCCCCCCCATGTGAGGGGTCATGCGGTCCAAGTACAGTAACGTGATCAATGTCATCATCATATACCTGAAACCTATAATATGTAAATAGGATGTACGTCACTCTTTATAAAAATATGGTGCCAGAATATGATAACACTCCATGTACTCAAAGAAGAAAAAATCCGGCACTCAGAGTTTCAGAAAAAATTTTGATTCATTCGTAAAGCAATCCAAAAACAGATCAACCATCTATCTGCAGGTCAATAGTGTTCTTCAACCTCACAGATTTCCTTTAAGAGCTTCCCTGCCGCCTGCTTTCTCACTAGATAAGAGCTGTTACCTCTGCAAACAATCTGACTGATCCTCAAGGCTTGGCCTTTATTCAACTCACTCAGGAACCTTCGCTGAACTTGCACTTTCTCAATACTTCCTATAATCAGTGGAGTAACTTGAAGCTCATGGGCCCCAATGTAAAAGCTCCAACGGGGCCCCCAATTATTGCAAGTCTTTAATAGTATTGGTCTTTTCATACAGACCAAAGGGACTTTTTGGGCCCTCTAGCCTCCAGAGCCTGGGTGTGATTGCAACCCCTGCACCTATTGTAGTTATGCCCCTGTCTATAATTGCTGACCCTTCCCCAATAAGCCCCCCTCCTGACAGTGCTTGCCTTTGGCAGAAATCACATAGGCCCCGATTCATCATTGCTATTTCTCCATTTTTCGGGAGTAATTGGCTCTTTTTGGGGGGGCTTTAGTATTTGCGCCTTATTTGCTTTATGTTTTGTGCCACTTTTTAAGTTTTCTTTCCTTTTCAAGTCTTTATTTTTTATTTTTCTTGATAACTTTGCTTATCCAGATGTTTTAGATTCATGAATTGCGACTTTTACCGAATATCACATTCTTTGGCGCATCTCTCTGCAGTCCCTACCTGGAGTAACATTTCTGGAGGAATTTTCAATGTGGCGCATTTCTGTGATTTTTTAAAAGATTTGCGAGTTTTGGTGCTGAAAAGGTGAAAAAACAATTAAAAATTGCCACAAATTCATGGACCGCGTACGCCATATTGAAGAATTTTATGAAAAAAACACTAGTAAATGCCACAAAACAAAAAAGAAAAGTGACTTGAATAAATCACAAATGAATCGGGCCACAGTGTTTGTAGTTAATGAATCTCCAGACTCTGCTATAATTCTTTGACAAAAGGGAAACCTCCATCAGCTCAGTATTAGCCCAAGTTACTGCAAATGGCCAAAACAGACTCAGGAGCTCATGCAGGCACAATGTCTAGCCAATAAATGTCAGAGTAAGGGCCAGAAACCAGCACGTTCCGGCATGAGAACGGCCGGTCTTGGTGAATCGCGGCTAAATCTTTACTGGAAGGTTTCCCATGTAAGAGGAATGTGCTGGCTGCAGTGAGGAGGTCATGTGACTGCAGGTGATTGGCAGTTACTGGTCACTCCTGACATCTGTAATGTTATCATTTGTATCTCAGGTGACAGTTGGGAGAGAGCGACGCAGCGACTTGTCTACAAGGAGCATACGCAGAGTTTTTAGCCTCAAAAGCGCAGTGTTTTGTCATATTTTCCCTTTCCTTCTCATTTGTACCCTCCCCCATTGCCCCTTTTATCATTTTGCTGGATTACATCATCCGTTACTGGTCATCATGTGGCAAGTATCATTCTCTGTGCCCCATATACAGTTCCCAGAGCACAATACATTCTCATTACACAGTGTATACACAGATAGGAACAGAACTGCTCACATCATGTGATTGGGACGAGCTGTATAACAGATTTATAACTTTAGAGTCTTAAAAGAAACCTCTCTGCAAAAATATAAATCTGCAGATAAAAGCTGTTTTATACAATGTGGGTCATCTAATTGGATGTGGGGAAAATGAAGTTGTATTCTCCCTGCAGCCGCTTGTTTCCTGTTCTTGGGCAGCACCGGGCAGTGAGCAGTCAGCGGTCACCACACTGTGAGCGAGCTGTAATCTCCCCCTTCTTTCTCACTGACATCCTGCTCTATGGATGTCGGAGCGGTGGATGTGATTACAGAGCACTCAGTGGGTAAAGATCACTGACTGTTCACTGCCCGAGCCCTGATGACTGGAAGGGAGCGGCTGCAGAGAGAGTGTAACTTTATTTTCTCCCTGCAGCCGCTCTTCCAATTAGATTGCTGCACATGTTTAATATAGTATTTATCTACAAATGACTCCTCTGCCTGCAGGCTAATGCCGTCTGTCTGCAGACAGGCTCCTTCTATGGCAGGTATACCCCTCATGTTTGACGTTTCTATGGGACCTGACCAGTAAGACAATGTTCACATCATATATAGACATTTGTTAATGTATACACTATTTATGTTTTTATGCTAAAAGGATGTGTCTGCCTGGTATATAATAAGTCTATTAAAATCATCAAATCTTCCTGCCCTCTCCCCTCCCTAGTTTTTTTTAACCCATTCCCTTTTCTGCTTTCTTTCTCCACCTTTTCCTGTTTATTGGGGGTGGGCTGGAAAAATGATACACAAGTGTTGTAACATGTACATGTTTCTACAAAGCGATTTTATAACAAATAAAATTACTATTAATAAATTAAAAAATAAAATATCTTAATAGTATTGTAAACTATCTTAAAAAGACAACATCTGCAAGCAGTTTGTATATTCTCCCCGTGGGTGCGTTGATTTCCTCCCACACTTCAAAGACATACCAATAGAGAGTTTAGATTGTGAGCCCCAATGGGGACAGTGATGATAATATCTGTAAAGCGCTTTGGAATTACTGGCACTATATAAGTGAGTAAAATTAATAAATAAATTGTATACTATATTTTGCAATGGATACCTTTGGTCACAGATGCCAGTGTGCATCATCCATCAGATGTATTTGTGTAGCTTATATTTCAAAGCATATACATTAAATAGATGCCTAAATGTGATGCAAAAATAGCTTAACACCGGTCATAGGAAGAAAGGGTACATGGGAGCAAGAAAAATCTCTATGTGTATACATACAAAAAGCTTTATAGCCAAGTAATGTGTATAATTGAAATTACATGTATAATGATAAAAGTGTGTGTACATACAGTATATCTTGGATATTAGCGCCAACCGACTAATTGGTAACAAAATTGGTAGAAGGGACACAAAAAAACAATAATTAAGTCAATATAGCGAGTCATAAATAAATGTCATAAAAAATTAACTGTATTGATCAAGTAGAAAGGTGTAGTGGAGATACAAAAAACAGAAAACATCACAAATAAAAATAGTGTATATGAAAATGTAAAGGAGACTCTGTGCTTAGTACAAAATCACAAATATAGTATATTGAATGTAACCATCATCAGAAATATATATAAGGAAATATGTATAAAAATACATATATAATATTAATGATGCAATCAGAAGATACGGTGTGTATGGTGACTAAATAATGGTCAAGTATACAAGATTGGAGTAAAAGGTAAAGATATTCCCATATATTGCACGGTCAAATAGTCAGCATACACTCGGGATGGATGGGAAAAAATTAGTTTAGCACATACTGGGTTCACAGCAGGAGCTCCCTTGCGATGCGCTGACCAGAACACGCATTTTGACAATGTCTTCATCAGGGGGTGGCATCATTATAGGAAGAGGGAGTATAACAATGCAGCACCAGCCAATAGGAGAGGGACGTGGCGTGTATTGATGCATGCGCAAACTGGTGACATCCAGGAGCTTGCCAACACTGGTGTCACGTGACCGGCCGTGTCACAAACTGGGTTGAGACGAAGAACCAGATGTGCATGCGTGCTGCCGGATCGATCTGCAAAAGTAGTCTAGCATTCATAGTTGAGAGAAATCAACACTGTGCATAGTGGGGGCGTAATACTCAAAAAAGGCCACAAGATGGTGCACAGGAGCATTGTATTAACTGTATACAGCACAGTGGAGAGACCACATTATGCGATATTATAAGGATATTAAGATTGTTTCTTATTTATGGCATATTAATGATAATATCTATAGTGACAAATACAGAAATATACATGGCTCTATATGGGTAAGAGTGCAATATTATGACTAATTGATAACTACAATTAAGGGTGTTCCTGGGTGTGTAATCTATATGTCCATAGTGATATCTACATTTATTCTATAGATCACACCCACTACATATCTTCACCGCCACAGAATTATTGTTGTACTTTCTTCCATTGAGACCAACAGTTGTGCTCAAAAGTTTACATACCCTGGCAGAATTTTTCCTTTCTTTGCCTTGTTTCTGAGAATATGAATGAGAACAAAAAACTATTTCTCCACTCATGGTTATTGGTTGGGTGAAGCCATTTATTGCTAAACCACTGTGTTTTCTCTTTTTAAATCTTAATGACAACCAAAAACATCCAAATGACGCTGATCATAAGTTCACATACCCTGGTGATTTTGGCCTGATAACATGCACAGAATTTGACACAAATGGGTTTGAATAGCTACTAAAGGTAACATCCTCACATGTGACCTGTTTGCTTATAATCAGTGTGTGTGCATAAAAGCTGAGTGAGTTTCTGGGATCCAGACAGACCCTTGCATCTTTCATTCAGCCACTGACGTTTCTGGAGTCATGGGGAAAGCAAAAGAATTGTCAATGGATCTACGGGAAAAGGTAGTTGAACTGTATAACACAGGAAAGGGATACAAAAAGATATCCAAGGAATTGATAATGCCAGTCAGCAGCGTTCAAATTGTAATTAACAAATGGAAAATCAGGGGCTCTGTAAAAGCGTAGGTAGACGGTCAGGTAGACCAACAAAAATTGCGGCCACAACTGCCAGGAAAATTGTTCGGGATTCAAAGAAAAACCCCCAAATAACATCAACTGAAATTCAGCACTCTCTGAAAACTAGCGGTGCAGCTGTTTCAAAATGCACAATAAGGAGGTTCTTGAAGAAGAATAGGCTGCATGGTCGAGTCGCCAGGAGAAAGCCATTACTGCGCAAATGCCACAAAGTATCTGGCCTACAATACGCCAAACAGCACAGAGAGAAGCCTCAAAACTTCTGGAACAAGGTAATTTGGAGTGATGAGACCAAAATTGAACTTTTTGGCCACAACCATAAACGTTACATTTGGAGAGAGGTCAACAAGGCCTATGATGAAAGGAACACCATTCCTACAGTAAAGCACAGAGGTGGATCGCTGATGTTTTGGGGATGTGTAAGCTACGAAGGCACAGGAAACTTGGTAAAAGTTGAAGGAAAGATTAATGCAGCACATTATCAGCAAGTACTGGAGGCAAATTTGCACTCATCAGCCTGGAAGCTGCGCATGGGACCTACTTGGAAATTCCAGTGACAATGATCCCAAACACAAGGCCAAGTCGACCTGTCATTGTCTACAGCAGAACAAAGTGAAGGTTCTGGAGTGGCCATCTCAGTCTCCTGACCTCAATATCATTGAGCCACTCTGGGGAGATCTCAAGCGCGCAGTTCATGCTAGACAGCCCAGGAATTTACAGGAACTGGAGGCTTTTTGCAGCTTTACCATCTGAGAAAATAAAGAACCTCATCCACAACTACCACAAAAGACTTCAAGCTGTCATTGATGTTAAAGGGGGCAATACACGGTATTAAGAACTGGGGTATGTGAACTTTTGATCAGGGTCATTTGGATGTTTTTGGTTGTCATTAAGATTTAAAAAGAAAAATCACAGTAGTTTGACAATAAATGGCTTCACCCACCCAATAACCATGAGTGGAGAAAAAGTTTTATGTTATCATTCATATTCTCTGAAACAAGGCCAAGAAAGTAAAAATTCTGCCGAGTGATGTAAACTTTTGAGCACTGTATATGGTTTACATTATATGATATTTCATGCATATGTCACTCAGCTATGGGTGTGTGGTTGTCATCCTTTTTTAATCATGTGTGTGTATTTTATATGATCGTCTAATAAAGTGTTTCACTATTTTGCCCAAAATTCCTTTTTGTCTGATTGCTATACATTGATTATTTGGAGTGGAATTAAACATTCACCCCCATTTTTGGGCCATAATATGGTGCAGGTGGATTTTTTTCCTAAAATGTACCTAGTGAATCTATTGCTATTAATATGTCAGTGAGCGCCATCGATACTCCTGCGCCCTTTAACACCATCTGCATACAGCGCATCTTGTCTACCTGGTCATATGTTTCCATCCCACATAGACATGTTGCTGAACTCCAGACTGTACTGAAGAAGGCCAGATATAGGTCGAAATGTTAATTTATGCACACAGAGGAACCTGTATAATAAACACATTATATTCGCATATACTTGGAGTGCCAAATTCATTTTTTATTTTGTTATTCATAGTCCTCCATATAGTATAATGCACCCCCCATAGTCCGCACTGTGCGCTGTGGGGATTCGCTGGTTTCTGAGCCACGACCGGAGGGTAAAAAAAGCATAATTTTATTGATACAAGTCTTAAAACATACAAACATAACACCCCATAAAAAGACAGAATACAAACTACCTATTTAGCTTTGAAGGGTCAACTCCAAGCAGCCAAATTTAAAATAATGGACTAATGCCCAATGTTATCACCATTAAATTACTATGCTGTACAGTTTAGCACCAACTAAAGTGCTGTGCTGTAGGTACTATTTCTATAGGTACTATTTCACCTTCCAGCACAAAAGGTCATAGGTAACAAGAGAAGGGGGCCACCTAAATTACTCTGGGGGGAAAAAAAAAACTCTATAATCAACGTGTACCCTTTACACTATATCAGGACACATAAATTTTACCTGAAGTCATGGTGACACCTTATATGGCAGCAAAGGGGGGTACGCATGTGTTATATATACTCATGGCTATGGCCTGGCCAGTGGGCGTGGCCTCACTTCCATACAATTGTATGGAGTGAGGCCACGCCCTCTAGATGACCACAACCACTGTCATAGCGCGGCCTTGCTCTATGCAAGTGTATGGAGTGAGGCCACGCCCTCTAGATGACCACAACCACTGTCATAGCGCGGCCTCGCTCTATGTAAGTGTATGGAGTGAGGCCACGCCCTCTAGATGACCACAACCACTGTCATAGCACAGCCTTGCTCTATGCAAGTGTATGGAGTGAGGCCACGCCCTCTAGATGACCACAACCACTGTCATAGCACAGCCTTGCTCTATGCAAGTGTATGGAGTGAGGCCACGCCCTCTAGATGACCACAACCACTGTCATAGCACAGCCTTGCTCTATGCAAGTGTATGGAGTGAGGCCACGCCCTCTAGATGACCACAACCACTGTCATAGCACAGCCTTGCTCTATGCAAGTGTATGGAGTGAGGCCACGCCCTCTAGATGACCACAACCACTGTCGTAGCACGGCCTCGCTCTATGCAAGTGTATGGAGTGAGGCCACGCCCTCTAGATGACCACAACCACTGTCGTAGCGCGGCCTCGTTCTATGCAAGTGAATGGAGTGAGGCCACGCCCTCTAGATGACCACAACCACTGTCGTAGCACGGCCTTGCTCTATGCAAGTGTATGGAGCGAGGCCACACCCTCTAGATGACCACAACCACTGTCGTAGCGCGGCCTCGCTCTATGCAAGTGTATGGAGCGAGGCCATGCCCACAAGATGGACCCTGGCCAGGAGTATGTATAACACATACATATGACTCGCCCCCTGGGCCGTGGGGCACTCGGAACCGGGCTTCTGCGCAAAGATGGGGGTAGTAGTGGCGACCCGATCCCGTGGCTCAGGGTGGTCAGACCAGTGGCAATCTTTCATATGTTTTAGGCTAATGTCCGACTATGCCACCCGTGGATTGCGGTCAGGGATAACCGCCGCTGCAGTGCAGACCGCTGGGGCAGATGTACATGTGCAGCACTGAATAATATAACTCCCCACGGGAGGAGTGTGGCCCCAGGACAATATAGATGGGTGATAGAGGGGATGATTCCGACCGCAATAGCCAGGAAACGGAGGCCTCTTAAACAGTTCAGGGTCTTTATTTGAACAGGTGAAATGACCCAAAACAGTCCCGGCTAGGAGGGGGCCTGGATGTCTGAGAACAAGTGGGAAGCCCTTCTGGTCAGGGTGAGGGTGTAGGCCTACCGTGCTCTCTGCGCTCTTCCTGGCTATTTCCCTCCTCGTGGTGTAATAGCCCACGTTCCTGAGCTTGCCGTGTCTTCTCGCCCGTATTGCTTGCAAATTGGGTCCCTTTCTACTCTTGGCCTGGTGCAGCTTTGCTGGTCCCTTTTGCTGTGGCGGAACCTCCGGGCTTCTTAGGCCAAGGGACATACAATCCCCTGCGGGCTGGTTATTTGCTGTAGGACTTAGAATCCTAACAGCCTCGGACACCAAAGTCCGGTAGATCTGTTTCTCTCTCAGCCAGGACAGGCTCACCTCGCCTTCCATCCCTGGCTCGTGGCTCCTCTACTGCCACTCGTTCTCCTCAGCCTCAGCTGAACTGGCTCTCCCTTCTCTGGGACACCTCTCACTTCAGAGACAGGTCGTCCAGAACTCTCTAACCCTGCTCCCAGTTCCAGATTTTATAGGGGCAGCCTGCTCCCCCTACTGGCCTGGGACAGGAGGTGCTGCATGCTAATGGTCCCTGACCAGAGAACCTCCCCCTTGCTCTCAGACACAGCTTTATTATACATTTGTGGCATCCAGGCCAGGGTGACACACATACCGTCAGGTCCCGGATCAGAAACCAGCGGATCCCCACAGCGCACAGTGCGGGCTCTGGGGGAATTCATAAGTGAGCAGTCAAACAGAGTGACTACAGACTTATGGATTTGAACCAGAAAACCCCTTTAAATATTTTATATCTTGTGTGGGAGATGAAGCATGAGGAGCCTAAGAATCATTTGATCTCCTGCGTAAGAAATTAAATGGAAAGCGCCCGCTATGTTCTCTAATGTATTCACCAGATAATGTGGCTTTATTTGTAAACCTGAGGAGTCTCCTGAAATCAGATTACTGTTTGGTTGAAAATAGGTTTGATGTTAAATATTTTATATCATGTTCCATCCATGAAGTCACTGATATACTTACAGCCATACCTCCCATACAGCTATACCTCCCATAGAGCCATACCTCCCATACAGCCATACCTCTCATACAGCCATACCTCTCATACAGCCATACCTCTCATACAGCCATACCTCTCATACAGCCATACCTCCCATACAGCCATACCTCTCATACAGCCATACCTCTCATACAGCCATACCTCCCATACAGCCATACCTCCCATACAGCCATACCTCTCATACAGCCATACCTCCCATACAGCCATACCTCCCATACAGCCATACCTCCCATACAGCCATACCTCTCATACAGCCATACCTCCCATACAGCCATACCTCCCATACAGCCATACCTCTCATACAGCCATACCCCCCATACAGCCATACCCCCCATACAGCCATATCTCCCATACAGCCATACCCCCCATACAGCCATACCTCCCATACAGCCATACCTCCCATACAGCCATACCTCCCATACAGTCATACCTCCCATACAGCCATACCTCCCATACAGCCATACCTCCCATACAGCCATACCTCTCATACAGCCATACCTCCCATACAGCCATACCTCCCATACAGCCATACCTCCCATACAGCCATACCTCCCATACAGCCATACCTCCCATACAGCCATACCTCTCATACAGTCATACCTCTCATACAGCCATACCTCTCATACAGTCATACCTCCCATACAGCCATACCTCCCATACAGTCATACCTCTCATACAGCCATACCTTCCATACAGCCATACCTCCCATACAGCCATACCTCCCATACAGCCATACCTCCCATACAGCCATACCTCCCACACAGCCATACCTCCCATACAGCCATACCTCCCATACAGCCATACCCCCCATACAGCCATACCTCTCATACAGCCATAAATCCTATACAGCCATACCTTCCATACAGCCATACCTCCCATACAGCCATACCTCCCATACAGCCATACCTCCCATACAGCCATACCTCCCATACAGCCATACCCCCCATACAGCCATACCTCTCATACAGCCATAAATCCTATACAGCCATACCTTCCATACAGCCATACCTCCCATACAGCCATACCTCCCATACAGCCATACCTCCTATACAGCCATACCTCCCATACAGCCATACCTCCCATACAGCCATACCTCCCATACAGTCATACCTCCCATACAGTCATACCTCCCATAAAGTCATACCCCCCATACAGCCATACCTCTCATACAGGCATAAATCCTACACAGCCATACCTTCCATACAGCCATACCTCCCATACAGCCATACCTCCCATACAGCCATACCTCTCATACATCCATACCTCTCATACAGCCATACCTCCCATACAGCCATACCTCCCATACAGCCATACCCCCCATACAGCCATACCCCCCATACAGCCATACCTCCCATACAGCCATACCTCCCATACAGTCATACCTCCCATACAACCATACCTCCCATACAGACATACCTCCCATACAGTCATACCTCCCATACAGCCATACCTCCCATACAGCCATGCCTCCCATACAGCCATGCCTCTCATACAGCCATACCTCCCATACAGCCATACCTCCCATACAGCCATACCCCCCATACAGCCATACCTCCCATACAGCCATACCTCCCATACAGCCATATCTCCCATACAGCCATACCTCTCATACAGCCATACCTCTCATACAGCCATACCTCCCATACAGCCATACTTCCCATACAGACATACCTCCCATACAGTCATACCTCCCATACAGCCATACCCCCCATACAGCCATGCCTCCTATACAGCCATACCTCCCATACAGCCATACCTCTCATACAGCCATACCTCCCATACAGCCATACCTCCCATACAGCCATGCCTCCTATACAGCCATACCTCCCATACAGCCATACCTCTCATACAGCCATACCTCCCATACAGCCATACCTTCCATACAGCCATACCCCCCATACAGCCATACCTCCCATACCGCCATACCTCCCATACAGCCATACCTCCCATACAGTCATACCCCCCATACAGCCATACGTCTCATACAGCCATACCTCCCATACAGCCATACCTCCCATACAGCCATACCTCCCATACAGCCATACCTCCCATACAGCCATACCTCTCATACAGCCATACGTCTCATACAGCCATACCTCCCCTACAGCCATACCTCCCATACAGCCATACCTCCCATACAGCCATACCTCCCATACAGCCATACCCCCCATACAGCCATACCTCCCATACAGCCATACCTCCCATACAGCCATACCTCCCATACCGCCATACCTCCCATACAGCCATACCTCCCATACAGCCATACCCCCCATACAGCCATACCTCCCATACAGCCATACCTCCCATACAGCCATACCTCCCATACAGCCATACCTCCCCTACAGTCATACCTCTCATACAGCCATACCTCCCATACAGCCATACCTCCCATACAGCCATACCTCCCATACAGCCATACCCCCCATACAGCCATACCTCTCATACAGCCATACCTCTCATACAGCCATACCTCCCATACAGCCATACCTCTCATACAGCCATACCTCTCATACAGCCATACCTCCCATACAGCCATACCTCTCATACAGCCATACCTCTCATACAGCCATACCTCCCATACAGCCCTACCTCCCATACAGCCATAAATCCTATACAGCCATACCTTCCATACAGCCATACCTCCCATACAGCCATACCTCCCATACAGCCATACCTCCCATACAGCCATACGTCTCATACAGCCATACATCCTATACAGCCATACCTTCCATACAGCCATACCTCCCATACAGCCATACCTCCCATACAGCCATACCTCCCATACAGCCATACCTCCCATACAGCCATACCTCCCATACAGCCCTACCTCCCATACAGCCATACCTCCCATACAGCCATACCTCTCATACAGCCATACCTCTCATACAGCCATACCTCCCAACTGTTAAAGAAGAGAAAGAGAGACAAAGTTTGCGGCGCACACAGTGCACCGTGGCAATTTCTAAACCATGCCCTTAACTACACCAATATCCACGCCCCAACCACACCCATTCAGCATTTCCGATCAGATTGTTTTCTACACAATTAAAAACAGGAAAAAAAAATATTTCCAAAAAGTAATGAATAAAATATAAAAGCTGCACATTACATGATAGGTCAAAATATTGTGCTTTTGGTTAATAGGAGCAATTAGAGAATACAGTCAACTTATTGTTCTGCATGTCTGCTGAACTCTTGAGAAGCGTTCCCCTCACCTCTCTTAACAGTGAGGTCAAATGAAGCCGCAGAATCACCGGCAGGAGCGTCCATGACCACTCTGTCGGCAGAGATCGGTGCTGGGCAGAACAGGCAGGTAGTTAGCAACTTCCTGCCTGCAAATTCTTAGCCCCTTAAGAAAAAATATACAAAAGTCCTGGATAACCCCTTTCATTGCCCCAATTAATCAACAGCACATAATTATTATTTGTGCGATTTTGGCCTTCAAGGAGCGTGGACCTGTCATGTTAGGGCTATGTTCATATTGTGCTTTTGCCGCTCGTCTGTTGCTCCATCTGGGCTTCTGTCTGAATCCCTGAAATACAGGATAATAGCACAACTCATGAGGGGGCTGTTGACCTTAATGAAGCAGACGGGGTCACTTTGTGCTTTACCTGACCTCACTTTTAACAGTGTCCATCTTTGAGGCGTGCACAAAAGCATGGTCGATAGCACTTGTGTCCTCCTCAGAAAGGTGGACACTGCCGAAGCTGAGGCTGGACAGAGCGCAAAGTGTCTAACCAAGCGCAAATCAAGCTAGCCTTTTTATAAATATAAGGGCTCGCTCACACTGGCGGATAACATGGCCGACTGCTATGCAATGTTTTAGCAGATAGCACTCTGCCCAATGTTATACCTTGGGTCGGTGCAGGTCTGCAATTATTTTCTCATGCTGATTCAGGGCATGCTGCAGGTGGCTCCGATATTCGGATCATGAGCAGCCACACAAGTCTATGGGTTCAAGTGAAACATCAGACTGCACTTGGATGTCATCCGAGTGCAGTCTTATTGCCGTGGACGCTGGCAATGAGAAGATGGAGAAATTACTGTATATTCTCTGTACCTGTGCTGCAATAACACTAGGATCAGAATTTGATCTCAGTGTCAATAGCATAATCAGCTTGATTCTCTCGCATGAGAGAACATACGCATGTGTGAACGCAGCCCTAATGTTGAGGTACACTCTACTGTCTGATATGACATTGGGTGTGGAGACACAACTGAATACTGGCAGTAGAGTTAAAGGAATTGTCCAGTACTCAGACAAACCTTCTTAATTACTATATTCCACCTTGTAAAATAAAAACAATCCGTACTCCCTTCCAGTGCTGGCATTGTTGGCGCCAGGTGTCATGTGACGTTATGCCACGTGAGCCTTGCAGTCAATCAGCGTCTGCTATTAGACCGCTGCACTCTCACTTTCTTTGCCTGAACCTTGGATAAATTGAAATAGTGAGAGTGCAGCAGCGTGATAGCAGCCACTGATTGGCGTTATGCCTTGTGACCCCAAGAAACCTAGCGCCGACGTCACTGGAACTGCATTTTTATTTTACAAGGTGGACTACTTTATTTTAAAAGGGGTGGCCAAAATAGTGACAATCCCTTTAATATATAATAAAATGTATTTTTTTAAAAGCTTATACTTGCCTCCCGTGCTGGCACCGTTCCAGCGGTGTCGGAGGTCCCATGCTGTTGCTGTGACACGTGACCCTGGCACCCAATCATCGCTGGTGTCACTGTCCCCGCCTTCATACAAATTGAACACGAAGAGGAGGCCAGGGCTGCGGCTGTTTGCTCCCTTCCTCTTCATGTTCAATCTGTACGAAGGCTGAGACAGAGACGCCAACGCTGATTGGGTGCCGGGGTAATGTGTCACAACAACCGCACGAGAACCCCAAGCACAGGAGGCTAGTAGAAGCTTTTTTATTTTATCAGTGCCAAACATTTAGATCAAGAAGGGGTTGTCCAGGCTTGAGGTTAATATCAGACTTTTGAATCCTCACAGCGTCTGCATTGCACCCTGTGAGGATTCTCCAGTGCCAGTAGCGGACGCCCATGTGACCACAAGTATGTGATTTGCATACAAGCAGGCACATGCTGAATGGATGAGTGCTGCCTCACTCATTGCAATTGTATTGAGCGAGACTGGACACGTCTAGTTGGAATGTGGCCGGGAGTACACAAACGCTCCCAACACCAGTGTGGGCGCTGTGAGGATTCAAAAGTATGACAGTGACCTCAAGCCTGGACAACCCCTTTAATAAACTGTGGGGGAAAAAAATTATACATAGGTAGGAAGTAGAGAGATAGGGGGCGTAGCCTGAAGCTAGAGGGGGCGTGGTTGCTGCGTCTAATTGCAGTACCAGAACAAGTAGATCCCGACCGTGGCCGCGGGGCAGAGTCTCAAAACTGGGACTGTCCCGCTGTATATGGGACAGTTGGGAACTACACTGTGTGCAGAATTATTAGGCAAGTTGTATTTTAGAGGATTATTTTTATTATTGATCAACAACTATGTTCTCAATCAACCCAAAAGACTCATAAATATCCAAGCTTAATATTTTTGGAAGTTAGAGTGGTTTTTTTTTAGATTTGGCTATTTTAGTTGAATATCTGTTTGTGCAGGTAACTATTACTGTGCAGAATTATTAGGCAACTTAATAAAAACCAAATATAATCCCATCTCACTTGTTTATTTTCACCAGGTAAACCAATATCAGTGCACAAAATTTAGAAATAAACATTTCTGACATGCAAAAACAAAAACCAAAAAAATTAGTGATCAGTATAGCCACCTTTCTTTATGATGACACTCAACAGCCTTCCATCCATAGATTCTGTCAGTTGCTTGATCTGTTTTCGATCAACATTGCGTGCAGCAGTCACCACAGCCTCCCAGACACTGTTCCGAGAGGTGTACTGTTTTCCCTCCCTGTAGATCTCACATTTTATGATTGACCACAGGTTCTCTATGGGGTTCAGATCAGGTGAACAAGGGGGCCATGTCATTACTTTTTCTTCTTTTAGACCTTTACTGGCCAGCCACGCTTTGGAGTAGTTGGATGCATGTGATGGAGCATTGTCCTGCATAAAAATCATGTTTTTCTTGAACGATACCGACTTCTTCCTGTACCACTGCTTGAAGAAGTTGTCTTCCAGAAACCGGCAGTAGGTCTGGGAGTTGAGCTTCACTCCATCCTCAACCCGAAAAGGTCCCACAAGTTCATCTTTGATGATACCAGCGCATAACAGTACCCCACCTCCACCTTGCTGGCGTCTGAGTCGGAGTGGAGCTCTCTGCCCTTTATTGATCCAGCCTCTGGCCCATCCATCTGGCCCATCAAGGGTCACCCTCATTTCATCAGTCCATAAAACCTTTGAAAAATCAGTCTTAAGATATTTCTTGGCCCATTCTTGACATTTTATCTTATGTTTCTTGTTCAAAGGTGGTCTTTTTTCAGCCTTCCTTACCTTTGCCATGTCCCTGAGTATCGCACACCTTGTTCTTTTTGATACTCCAGTAACGTTGCAGCTCTGAAATATGGCAAAACTGGTGGCGAATGGCATCTTGGCAGCTTCACGCTTGATTTTCCTCAATTCATAGGCAGTTATTTTGCGCCTTTTTGGCCAACACGCTTCTTGCGACCCTGTTGGCTATTTGCCATGAAACGCTTGATTGTTCGGTGCTCACGCTTCAAAAGTTTGGAAATTTCAAGACTTCTGCATCCCTCTGCAAGACATCTCACAATTTTGGACTTTTCAGAGCCCGTCAAATCTCTCTTCTGACCCATTTTGCCAAAGGAAAGGAAGTTGCCTAATAATTAAGCACACCTTATATAGGGTGTTGATGTCATTAGACAACACCCCTCCTCATTACAGAGATGCACATCACCAGATTTACTTAATTGGTAGTTGTCTCTCAAGCCTATGCAGCTTGGAGTAGGACAACATGTATAAAAAGTATCAAAGTGATCAAAATACTCATTTGTCTAATAATTCTGCACGCGGTGTATGTACAACACTATCACGGAGGTTTTTACTCCTCTGAAAGGTGATACTAGGTTTATTAGGTGAGTATTTGGATACAGCAGAATCTGCCAAGATGATTGGCCACGATTTTTCTAAACATTTCCTCACACAGAAGGCTTGTGAAAACTCTTGATTTTACAGTTGTATTACAGTATTAACACTAGACAATCAGACCCCAAGTCCCTCAAAAAGAAAAAAAAAGAAAGTAAAAAAAAAATTAAATTTTTTGTTAAAGAATTATAAAAAAAAATGTAGAAATTGAAAAACATTTGTGATTTTTCGGCTGCAGCTACTCCGTAAAAAAATGTGATAAGTGAACAGAACATGATATCTACCCCAAAATAATATCAATAAACACGTCAGCTCGCCACGCAAAAAACAAGCCCTCACACCGCTCCATTCACTGAAAAATTCAACTAAACAGCTCTTGGAAAATGGCAATATCACATTTTTTTTTTTACATAAAGAAGAAGAAAGAGAAGCGCACCTTGTGCAACTCCAGTTGGCTGCTCCGCCACCCACTGGATCCCGCTGGGAATCCAGGGATATAGTCAGGAAATGGCAAAAATCTTTAATATTTGCCTGAAGAAGGGGCTAGAACAACTTTGAAACGCATAGCAAATAATACACTTTTAAAAAGTCATTACCTTAGTGGTTTTGCGTTTTAAAAATCCTTGGCAGCGCTATTTCCAACAAACCAAATCTCCCATTTTCTAATTTTTATTTTTCCAGCTTCCAAATTTCTTTTCATTAAATAAAAAAATATGTAAGTTTGGTTTTGTTGTAATCGCACTGACCAGGAGAATCATACTGCTAGGACATTTTACTGCACAATGAATGCCATAAAAACGAAACCCAAAACACTATTGCTGAATTTTCCAGTACATCCCAAGGTAAAATGAAGGCTGTCATTCAAAAGTACAACTCATCCTGCAAAAAATACAACCTCAGATGGCCATGTCAGTGGAAAAATAAAGAAATCTATTGGCTCTTGGAAGAAAATGAGGAAAACACATAATTGCAAAAAATGAAAATGCGCCCTGTTCATAAAGGATTAAACAGAAAACCCACTGGACTGAATAAAGGCCATAACTGGTGTAAAATGCTGGGATCAGAAGAGTAATAAATACTTCATGTTCAGAAAGTGAACTAAGTCCGTACCTCTGACTTCATGGCGCAGGGGAATATAGATTTGTACAGTCATCCTTTATCTTGTACTCATGTGATCGGGCATCAGATATTGTATTCTCTCTATTATATCTGTTTACTCAGCACATTTCTAGCCTTATGTTATGATGTCACATTTTCACTTTACACTGGTGGCTCTGGAATATGACATATTCTTACATGTTTAAACATATTTTTATCTCTTCCCAGGAACCTGGGATCCACCTCCTTCCATTTAGAGATGGACCTCCAGCCACAGGACGATGGATGGAGTAACGTGACCACCATGATGGCGTCAGCATTGCTGGACTGCTACAAGAATACTGTCAGTGCCAGGCTCTTTCATCCATTAAATTGGCCGTGTAATGTATAAACTTGATTTCTTTATGAAATGTCCTAAAATATGAGTATCTCCTGTTATACTGTAGCCTCCACCACTCCACACTATGGAGCGTATCCTGAGGACTGCTGAGGACTGTGTAAGTGACAGTAACAGATAACACACCGTGACGTATCTATGAATCCAGACGCCCATATTTATCAGGCACAAAACATGCATCAGTTTATTTGGTATTATCACTAATCTACACAGAACCAAAACCAAACATATATAGAACCAGAACCCCAGCCTGACCCCAGAATAAGTGGAAGTGCCCCCTTACCTGCCTCAGAATAAGTGGAAGTACCCCCTCACTTAGCCCCAGAATAAGTGGAAGTGCCCCCTCGGCTACACCCAGAATAAGTGGAAGTGCCCCCTCACTTACCCCCAGAATAAGTGGAAGTGCCCCCTCACTTACCCCCAGAATAAGTGGAAGTGCCCCCTCACTTACCCCCAGAATAAGTGGAAGTGCCCCCTCACCTACACCCAGAATAAGTGGAAGTGCCCCCTCACTTAGCCCCAGAATAAGTGGAAGTGCCCCCTCACCTACACCCAGAATAAGTGGAAGTGCCCCCTCACTTACCCCCAGAATAAGTGGAAGTGCCCCTTCACCTACCCCCAGAATAAGTAAAAGTGGCCCCTCACTTACCCCCAGAATAAGTGGAAGTGCCCCCTCACCTACTCCCAGAATAAATGGAAGTGCCCCCTCATCTACCCCCTGAATAAGTGAAAGTGCCCCCTCTCATACCCCCAGAATAAGTGGAAATGCCCCCTCACTACCTCCAGAATAAGTGGAAATGCCCCCTGACCTGCCCCAGAATATGTGAAAGTGCCCCCTCACCTACCCCCAGAATAAGTGGACGTGCCCCCTGCCCTACCCCCAGAATAAGTGGAAGTGCCCCCTCACCTAACCCCAGAATAATTGGACGTGCCCCCTGCCCTACCCCCAGAATAAGTGGAAGTGCCCCGTCACCTACCCCCAGAATAAGTGGAAGTGCCCCCTCTCCTACCCCAGCATATATTGCTCATGTCATCTAAGTGATGTCTGATCTTTCTAGCTCTTCAGGAACCTGTTCAGGACAGAGATCACCCTGGAGGAGGTAAGAGCCTCACATCTACATGATAAGACATTCCTCACAGGAGCAGGGGAACATCAGCTCACACTGAGGCCGGGTGCACAGAAGTGTATGCAAATCGTCCGGTTACACCCAAAAAAATAGGATGATTATTCATCTGTATTGTCATCTATATGTCCATTTTTATTCACATCCATATGCAATCCATATGTTCATTCTCACACACATAAGCGGAATTTAATACATAATAAAGATCAAATACAGTTTCCTATCTTTATTATTGTAACATATCTGTGAAATCACATGACATAAGGATGGTAACTCGTATGTGATCGATCTATTACACTCATTGCCCTATAATGGGTGAGGCTGATCCAGAATAGGAATCACAGTAGTGCATGCTGGGATTTTCTTACTCGTAGACCATCAGTCCGTGTATAAAAATGTTCAAGTCAACAAGTTCATAGACTTGAACTGGTCCTTGTGCTGTCTGTATGCTATTAGTTTTGCGCACAGGCGTTTAATACGTTTGTCTGAACGAGCCCCAAGACTAAGTTCACACAAGAGTATACAAAAATATCGTCCGATTTTCATCCAGAAAAGCAGATACTTTTTATCTCAATTTTCTTCCGTACGGCATCGATTTTTATACTTCAGTTTTGAAAATGTACAAGACCAAATCCAGTTTCTTATGTTAAAGAATTGTTTGTATCCATAAAAATCTTACGCTATATGGATGACCCATATGGGATCCAACAATGAAACAAAATAAACGCTCCTATGAACTAGTGGAATCACATTGGTCCTCGTGCCGTCCGTGTGATGTCAGTTTTTTCATGGACAGCACTCAGACCGATAATAAAGTTGTGTGGACTCGGCCTGACGTTCAGGGGCTGTGTCTGTTTTGTCACAGCGCTCTGCTATTTTTGCTGGCAGAAACAATGCAGATCTGAAGAAATCCTTAACCTCAGTAACAAAAGCAGTAATTTTCCAGATCCCACCAATATTTGATGAGGAATTTGGCACAGATACAGTGGGGAAAATAAGTATTTGATACACTGCTGATTTTGTAAGATTTCCCACCTACAAAGAATGGAAAAGTCTGTAATTTTTATTGTAGGTACACTTCAACTGTGAGAGACAGAATCTTAAAAAAAATCCAGAAAATCACATTCTATGATTTTTACATAATTAATTTGCATTTTGTTGCATGAAATAAGTATTTTATAAAATAGAAAAACAGAACTTAATATTTGGTACAGAAACCTTTGTTTGTCATTACAGAGGTCAGATGTTTCCTGTAGTTCTTGACCAAGTTTGCAGACACTGCAGCAGGGATTTTGGCCCACTCCTCCATACAGATCTTCTCCAGATCTTTCAGGTTTTAACTCTGTCGCTGAATAACATTGAGTTTCAGCTCCCTACAAAGATTTTATATTGGGTTCAGGCCTGAAGACTGGCTAGGCCACTCCAGGACCTTGAAATGCTTCTTACGGAGCCACTGTTTAGTTGCCTGGGCTGTGTATTTCATGTCATTGTCATGCTGGAAGACCCAGGAATGACCCATCTTCAATGCTCTTACTGAGGGAAGGAGGTTGTTGTCCAAAATTTTGCGATACATGACCCCATCCGTCCTCCCTTCAATCTTCAATACGGTGCAGGCGTCCTATACCCTTTGCAAAACCGTCCCAAAGTATGATGTTTCCCCCACCATTCTTCATGATTGGGACAGTGTTATTGGGGTTGTAATCATACTTCCTCCTCCAAGCGCGGCGCGTGGAGTTGATATCAAAAAGTTTTATTTTGGTCTCATCTGACCACATGACCTTCTCCCATGCCTCCTCTGGATCATCTAGATGGTCATTGGCGAACTTCAAACAAGCCTAGACAAGTGCTGGCGTGAGCAGGAGGACCTTGTGTGCCCTGCAGGATTTTAATCCATGACGGTGTAGTGTGTTACTAATGGTAATGTTTGAGACTGTGGTCCCAGCTCTCTTCAGGTTATTTACCAGGTCCTCCCCTGTAGTTCTGGGCTGATTTCTGACCTTTTTCAGAATCATCTTTACCCCACAAGGCGAAATCTTGCATTGAGCCCCAGACCGAGGAAGATTGACAGTCATCTTGTGTTTCTTCCATTTTCTAATAATTGTGCCAACAGTTGTTGCCTTCTCAACAAGCTGCTTGCCTATTGTCTTATAGCCCGTCCCAGCCTTGTGCAGGTCTAAAATTTAATTTTGTCTCTGGTGTCCTTAGCCAGCTCTTTGGTCATGGCCATGGTGGAGAGGTTGGGGTGTGATTGATTGTGTGGACAGGTGTCTTTTATACACGTAACAAGTTCAAAAAGGTTCAATTAATACAGGTAATGAGTGCAGAGTAGGAGGGCTTCTTAAAGAAAAACTAACAGGTCTCTGAGAGCCAGAATTTTTGCTGGTTGGTTGGTGATTAAATACTTATTTCATGCAATAAAATACAATTCAGTTTTTTGAAAATCATACAATGTGATTTTCTGGTTTTTAATTTTAGATTCAGTCTCTCATATGTGAAGTGTACCTACGATAAAAATTACAGACCACTCCATTCTTTGTAAGTGGGAAAACTTGCAAATTCGGCAGTGTATCAAATACTTATTTCCCCACTGTATATGATAATGTATAATGTGCAGTGGGGGGGGGGGGGGCAGATACATATAAAGAATGAGACCCGATTTGGCTATTAATAAAAATGTTTGTAACAGAAACCACATGAGTCGAGTTCTTTTAGATCTGTTACTAGAAAACAGATTATTAGTAACTTCTGTTTTTATTTCCTCATTGCAATAGATAAGACACTATGGATTACGGATCACCGAACACCACGTAAGTGATATGAGCAAATCATATCATTAAAGTGTATTCCAACAGTACAGCAGAGATATAAGTACACAGGGGAAAATGTATCAAAACGAGTGGTTTACGCACCAGTCGTGATCCAGTGCTGGAGTAAGATGTATCAAATTCATCTTTCATCGCCTATGCCAAATATGTGTATTTTTGATTTTTTTATTGTATTATTTTGAATGGGGCTAAATGGGGTGATTTGAACTTTTATCTTTTTTTGAACTTTTTTAATATTTCTAAAACCATTTTTTTTTACTTTTCATTTTCTTTTATAAACTCCCTAGGAGACTTGAAGCTGCGATCATCTGATTGCTTGTGCTACACATAACAGAGCTGCAGCCCTGCTATGTGTAGAAAAAATGATCATCTGCTATGAGCGCCGGCCACTAAGCGGCGCTCATAGCAGACTGGCAATGACCAACCACAGGGGTCTCCTGCAGACCCCGGGTTGTCATGCCAACCCATTGGCGCCCCGTGGTCATATGACAGAGGCTCTGATGGGTGGAGCTGATGGGCGCTTCTGGCACGGGCATTTTAAATGTCGCTGTCAGCGATTGACAGTGGCATTTAACATATTAACAGCCGCGGTTTGATCGCGATCCCACCCGTGGCTGTTAGGAGCACTTGACAGCTGATCAAATCAGCGGTCATATGCCTGAAAAGATGCGGGCTCAGCACCAGACCCCGCATCAAAGAGGGGGAGGTGACTTATGATGTGTCTATACGTCATAGGTTGTAAAGAGGTTAAAGGCCACTATGTACATTTGACTAAAATCAGCAGAATCTGCCAATATCATGCATGTGTATATGGGGGCCGCTCGACTCTCTCTTGACAGATGATGTTGGAGGAGAGAAGGATCTGGTCTGTTGGATTTCCAATGACCAATCCTTTTATTCTCTGGGAGATAAGCCGCCGCAACAGAAGTTTGGCAGCATCTCTCTCGTAGACAACATAAGAGCGCTTGGTCAAGGGCTCCAGTGTATGGGGGGTCAAGAAGGATGTCTATTGGCCAAAAGATCGTTCAGCTGACAGCTGTGTAAAGGACGCTGACTTTTCACCTACCTCAGAGCAATAAATCAAAAGCCATACTTTAGTAATGTACCTAGAAATTCTGGTTGCAAGAACTTGCCGGCCCGGCATGCATGCAAATAAAATATCTTCAGTCTTTATCTAGAATGTTTTTTTAATCCGAAACAAACCATATAAACTTTCACTAGCGCGTTTCAAACAAACAAATTGTTCTTAGTCAAAGTTCACAGTAACTGAAGTCACACTGCAATATATACTAACTGCTACCAATCAAAAGGAAGGAGAAAAAACACCAAAATCACAGGAGAATAAGTGTGAAGGCCGTGAGTGCTGTCAGATCTGCTGTGTTCACGTTTAATCAGCAGAAATATTGTATATTTGGTTAGTTAATGAGGATGAAATCATTATTATTCACTTAGGTCACTCCGCTCTGTGTTATGTACAAAAAGTAATGTTCTGAAAAATCAAAATTGCAACATATTAGGCAATTGATGGAAAGGGCACAACATTATATATATATTTGTGTGTCTACAATTTATGGTACATGAAGCATAAACCAACTGCATCAAAGCTAGAATATAAAAAAAAATCACGAATACACAGAGAAAAACACCAATAATATCATAGTGCAGATCTGAGAGCGCCCAAACATTCAACCAATGCAATTTCTAATTTTATTCTTTTCTTCTATAAGGATCAGGATGCGGAAGGATATGATGATGATGATGGGGTAAGAGCCATAGTCTATACAAGTGCTTCCTTACCTATGGCCCTGCAGGCATCTCTAAGCTATACCTCCTAGTATGCAATAATATCAGGAATTAATAAAATGGTTGAAATTAAAGGGGTTGTTTAGCCCAGGTGTAATTTTCAGCAGAATGCAGAATCCGAACAGTATGTAATGTTCTATTGACATGACCAATTGTATGCAAATCACATAGTTTTGGTCACATGACAACTGCTTGATCCGGCACGCGTAGCTGAATCCTGACAGTGTGTTAGGATACAATGCTTTATGAAAATTCCACCAAGGCTACACAAGCCCTTTACAGTATCAAAAAATAAATACAAACAAACTAATTCTTACCTGTTGTATTGCAGCCTATCTACATGAACCTGGATCAAGGCATCAGGATCCCAGAGGAAGACGTAAGTGATTATCCAGCGTGTATCTTCATACTGAACTGAAAGGACATGATTTACATTAGCATCATGTAGAGGAAAAAAACTGGAAATGCCCTTATATTTGGTTATAGTAGTTATATACAGATCCCCATCACTACACGTAGTATTTATACCTACACACAGCTAGATATATATCAGTATCTCCCCCATCTCTCAGCTGATGCACTTCTTAGCCCCTCGGATTATTACACATACAGAACGGCTCCAGGTCACAGGCCCTGATTCATCATTGCCTTTGCGCCTGTTTTTTGACTACTTTTGTGTGTTTAGCTTCTTTTTTGTTTTGCATATTATTCATTATATTCTTTGAGCATTTTTTGAAGTCTATTTTTTATGTGCTTCTCTGTTTTTGTTTTGTTTTCTGCTTTGTGGGGAGAGTCTGGTAATTCCAGATGTTTTATCCTGATTCATCAATTGAAACCTTTTCAAAATTTGCTACAACTTTACTTCAGTCCAACCATTTTAAGTAAGCCAGTATTGAGTGCAATTTTTGCTACTTTTAGCGCCAAAAGTCACAAAAAAAAGTTCAAGACAAAGAGAAAACCCATTTTTAACTTTATACCAAATTCATGAATCTTGTTCACCATTCTGACATAGTTGACACCAAAAAGGCATTTAGTTTATTATTATTAGTTATTTATTATCTTTATTGTGTTTATAGGAACAAGAGGCAGAGCATATTCCACCAGAAGATGTCACTACGACAGTAGAGGAAGAACCTATCTCAGGAGAAAGCAGCACAATTACAGAGGAGGAGGAGGAGGGGGAGGAAACAACCTGCTGCGCCTGGCCCTACATTCCATCAAGAAGGATGATGAGAACAGCAAGGGCCAGGATTGCCTCCTTCATAAACAATCTGTTGAGATAAGGCTAAGTATAGGTTAAATATAGGTAAGAAATTATAAGCATATTATTCAAAAAATTTTTAAAAATAAGAAAAAAAAGTATAAGTATAGGTAAGCTAGGATAAGCATAGGTAAAAAAGGATAAATTAATTAAAAAAGGATGAAAATAGATAGAAAAGGATATACATAGGTAGGAAAGGATAAGTTTAATTAATCAAATAAGAAGTGGTCTTCAGCACCAAACCATTTCTAATAAAGTAGAACTCCCTTTAAATTGGCATCAGCATTAAGCAATAGGATTCAGGCGGTGCAGTGCTTTATAAAGTAATTGAGTATCCAATATGCAGAAAAGAAGAAAATGTAGCGCTCACCAACTTCCTTAAGAACAGTCTTTTAATGCAAATAGCAGGACATGGGAGCAGCGTGCAGTGGGTGCGGGGGATCAGAGGACGACGACCGCCTCGTGTCTTAGCTGACACTTCCACGGGTCCAGCGTGAGGGATGTTGTGTAACTTCTTCCTTTTTAGGGCTGTGCAGCAGTACATGTCAATACATACACAATGTAAAAAAATACATTAAAATTCAGTTCTAAAATTTAAATCACAGAAACACTGATAGATCTATTCTATCGTTTAGACCTAATGGGCCGTGGGCTGATGCATTTATGATCCATTTAGCCTCTCTCCTTAATAGATATTTGTTAAGGTTCCCACCTTGCAGTGAATATCTTACTTGTTCAAGACCTGCGAATCGCAATATTTTGGGATCTGCTCCATGGCATTCCTTTATATATAGAACGAAAATGTTCACGGATGCAGATAAGCAAGAGTCGAATGGTTTTACCATTATTATAAAAATGACAGGGACAGAAAATTACATAAATTACATCGTTCATTGTACAGGAAATAAAATCAGATACTTTATGGGTAATAGGTCCTATTCTCAGCGGATTGACATGATATTGACAAAAAGAACAATGGCCACATTTAACTTTGCCTCTTAAATTTTGCCTATCTAGCCAGTTGTTATTATTTGCGGACATCCTATGTCTAACTAAAATGTCACCCAAAATATGACATCTCCTATAGGAGAATAGTGGTTTTCTTATTGCTGTCTCCTTTTAATCCTTATCCTCTTCTATTATATGCCAATTCCTTTTGATTGCGGTGTGTATAATGTCATCCATAGAAGCGGGTTTAAATGGGAATATAAATCTGCGATTATCTGTGTTAGGTGTTTTGAATTTGTTTTTTCCCTTGGAGTAATTCTTGTTCAGTGATGACATTCACTTTGTGAAGAGCTGATTCAGAGCTACAGAAGGATATCCTCTTCTTATAAATCGGTGTGTGAGCTCTTTAGCTTGTTTTTAAAAATTCCCTTTGTCATTATTTATCTTCTGCAAATATTGGCTATATGGTAACCCTAATTTGATGTGCTACTGATGTGCACTGTTATAGTGTAACAGGGTACTTGTAGGTTTTTTATATGCCCCTGTGCAGATTTGCCCATTTTCTACTTGTAATTTTACGTCAAGGAATTCCAAAGAATCCCCACCATACATTGATGTAAAACGCATATTCTCAGAATTAATGTCATTTAAGTAATCCACAAACCTAAAAATCCTCTTTTGTACCTGCCAATAGTATTAAAAATGTCATCCACATATCTTAAATTGCTTTTATGTATTTCAAATAGGGGTTTCGATTGTGCTTATGTATTTGCTCTCATAATGGGCTAAAAATAAATTTGCAAAAATGCATGCTGAAGGCGCTGTACCTGGTTTTTGAACATACCATTTTTCCAGAAACTTAAATGCATTGTGTGAAAGCATGAGGTCAAGAGCTTCTGATATAAAATTAATAAAGGTTTGGCTCTTATTCATATTTTTAAGAATATTTTGAATTACCTCTATACCCAATATTTGGAGGATATTTGTATACAAATTTTTAACATCGATAGAGTTGAGGGTGAAGTCCTCCTGCCATTCAGCATCATTAATGGCTCTCAAGACCTACCCTGTATCCTTTATATGCGATGGTATATTTGGTAAAGAGAGGTTTTAAGAGCCAATCCAAATATTTGGAGAGGGGTTCTGTGATCAACCCTACCCCAGACACTATGGGAAGCCTGGGGAACAGTGGAATTCTTGAGAGCCATTAATGATATTGAATGGCAAGAGGACTTCACCCTCACCTCTATCGATGTTGAAAGTTTGCATACAAGAATCCCCCAAAAATTGGGTATAGAGGTAATTCAAAATATTCTTCAAAATACCAATACGAACCAAACCTATATTAATTTTATATCAGAAACTCTTGACGTCATGCATTTAAGTTGATGGAAAAATGGTATGTTCAAAAAACAGGTACAGCGAGGGGCACGCCTACAACATGCATTTTTGCAAATTTATTTTTAGCCCATTATGAGAGCAAATAAATAACCACAATCGTAAACCCGATTGTAATACATAAAAACGTAATTAAGATATGTGGATGATATTTTTATAGTATTGGCTGGTAAAAAAGAAGATTTTTTATCTTGTGTTGATTACTTAAATGACATTAATTCTGAGAACGTGCGTTTTACATCAATGTACGGAGGGGATTCTTTGGAATTCCTCAACGTAAAATTACAAGTAAAAAAAATCTGCACAGAGGCATATAAAAAACCTACAAATACCCTGTTACACCATAACAGTGTACATCCACAGCACACCAAATTAGGGATACGGTATAGCCAATATTTACGTCTGCGGAAAATAAATAATGACCAAAGGAATTTTAAAAAACAAGCTAAAGAGCTCACACACCGATTTATAAGAGAGTATCCTTCTGTAGCTGTGAATTCAGCTCTTAACAAAGTGAATGTCATCACTGAACAGGAATTACTCCAAGGGAAAAAACCCAAATTCAAAACTCCTAACACAGATAATCGCAGATTTGTATTCACATTTAAACCCGCTTCTATGGATGACATTATACACACCGCAATCAAAAGGAATTGGCATATAATAGAAACTGATAAGGATTTAAAGGGGATAGCAATAAAAAAACACTATAGGAGATGTCATAATTTGGGTGACATTTTAGTTAGAGATAGGATGTCCGCAAATAATAGCAACTGGTTAGATAGGCACAATTTAAGAGGCAATGTTAAATGAGGCCATTGTTCTTTGCCACATTTGGCAAAGTAATGTGATTTATGTAATTTTCTGTCCCTGTGATTATTATATTGGTAAAACCATTCGACCCTTGTTTATCTGCATCCGTGAACATTTTCACTTTATATATACTAATAAAGGCTCCCCTACTTTGATCAAACATATACAGGAATGTCATAGAGCAGATCCCAAAATATTGTGATTCGCAGGTCTTGAACAAGTAAGACATCCACCGCAAGGTGGGAACCATAACAAATATCTATTAAGGAGAGAGGCTAAATGGATCATAAATGCATCAGCACAGGGCCCATTAGGTCTATTCTATCAGTGTTTCTGTGATTTAATCTTTATAACTGAATTTTAACTTATTTTTTTTACAATGTATATGTATTGAAGTGTACTCTTGCACAGCCCTAAAAAGGAAGCAGTTATACATCATCCCTCACTCTGAACCCGAGGAAACGTCGGCTAAGAAGCGAAACGGCCGTCGTCCTCTGATCCCCCGCACCCACTGCACGAAGCTCCCATGTGCCGCTATTTGCATTAAAAGACTGTTTTTAAGGAAGTTGGTGAGTGCTACATTTTCCTCTTTTCTACATCTTGGATAAGTAATAATTGGCTTAAGGAACACAGCAACAATGAAAAATCCATAAATAGTATCTGCAATATGCCCATACTACTTGGACTTGGACTAATCTAAGACCAATCATAAATGACTAGAAGAGGAGAATGACCGTGAAGTCAAAAAAATGACAGAAAAGGTCATATTAACAAAATTAGAAAATACTTTATTGATTATATACAACAAAGGTAAATACAGAAAACACTAAGGGACAATACACGTTAAAACCAGAAAAGTGTGCATAGCAGTGAACCCAGTCGTAAAGACTCACCAAATATTATCAAACAAATGTAGAAATAATGCAAGCTCCTTTACTATAAAAGTAAGAGGCTGGTATATATGATGATAGACTCCCCCACCTGTGTAGATGTACCTAGACACAGCCTATATAATGAAAAAGGCACAGGCGGGTATATAATGAACAAGGCCCCACATACATATGTCAAAATCCAAACCCATGTATTACCTCAAGGAGCCACAGGCCGGGACCAAAGAGCTGCACACGTCCCCTGACGCGCGTTTCGGTGTGGAGCCTTTCTTAAGGGGTACTAAATACTACTACATGCTAGATATAAATAGGGAAGCACCGCTAATAGCAAGCCAATAGTATCGCGTGCGCCTCCCTCCTCCACCACGCCCATTCCGGAGATTGTATTGTCATGGGTACTATGGGCATCTACCCATAGTGCTCCACGCAGTACCGAATATGACGTAAACCACCTCACCCAAAGTTTTGGCTAGTATGCCCGAGAAGTGTAGTGTTCATGCCTGATATGACGCCGAGCACGTCACTGTAACAAAGATACATGATGGCGTCGGCATCAAAGTCACTCACAGGCGAGGACCTCATGATGCCAAAGACCGGCATGCATTTTGGGACCCTGACACCTCTGCGTACGGGCACCACACACAAAAATTCATCAATGGAATCAGGCCAGGGACACAGATATATATCTCAGGGACAGGGGGAGGAGGAAAAAAATCAAAGCAATAAAAACATACAGTCTCCACATAATACAACATAATATGTTAATTACAACACATTAAGATAATTTTTCACATAAAACCATAATGTTTGATACCCACAGATCACAACTTGCAAGAAAATGAAAACACATACATGAAGCACAATAAAGTACCCACATATAAAGCACATCCCGATATATATTCATATTGCACCTAGAAGGATAATAAAAGAATTAAAAATACCCCAACATGACATAACTGGCAACCAATCACACCATATAAATAGACGGTATCCCATCGCAACCATATTATATTATAATTCAAGTATAATCCTAATCACATTGCCACATGTGTCATATAGGGGATTCACGATACATTGCCCTCAAAAATATATCCATAGGCTGGATCACCTACCCACAAAGAATAACTATTAATACAGCTACAAATACTTTAACATAGGAGATTGTCCCTTATAGATCCATCCACGACACAGAATTCTTGAATAGTCAAGGATCAATTGTAGCCGGAGAGATCCAAAGCCGATAGATGTGTATCAGAACAGATGTAGCCCATTTCCTGCAATATGCACCATACGGTGGAAGCAGATATCATCATGGAGACTATATTCATAAAGGTGTTCCATCCACAGCAGGTAAGTGTAATATAATTAGCATAAGACCTAAAACAATATATGAAAACAAGAAGGAATTAAAATCATATAAAAATATATACCATAAAATGTGTAAACCCAGATGACTAATAGGTAAAACAGCAAGCCACGAATCACAAAAATAGGACAAACTAAGGTTTTTGTTAAGCCCAGAAATATGCAATATTTTCAGGATCCAAATCCATCAGGATTCCAATTGCGCGAAACGTTGTAATATGGGACCTCCACGTATGTTTGTCTCAATAGCTTCAATGTCTCTAACCCTCAAAAGCCTTGCATTGCTTTGATGATAGAGTTTAAAATGGTGCGGGATGGTCTTCAACATGGATGCGTTGAACTTGCCAATTCAAAGTAAGAGTTTGTGAACATGTTTTGGGTATAATTGCTGCAGCTGACCACACGGATGCATCCATGTTGAAGAGCATCCTGCACCATTTTAAACTCTATCATCAAAGCAATGCGAGTCTTTTGAGGGTTAGAGGCATTGATGCTATTGAGGCGAAGATATGTGGAGGCCCCATTTCACAATGTTTCGAGCAATTGGAATCCAGATGGATTTGGATCCTGAAAACATTACATATTTCTGGACTTAACAAAAACCTTAGTTTGTCCTATTTTTGTGATCTGTGGCTTGTTGTTTTACCTATTTGTCATCTGGGTTTACACATTTTATGGTATATATTTTTATATGATTTTAATTCCTTCTTGTTTTCATATATTGTTTTAGGTCTTATGCTAATTATATTACACTTAATTGCTGTGGATGGAACACCTTTATGAATATAGTCTCCATGATGATATCTGCTTCCACCATATGGTGCATATTGCAGGAAATGGGCTTCATCTGTTCTGATACACATCTATCGGCTTTGGATCTCTCCTGCTACAATTGATCCTTGACGATTCAAGAATTCTGTGTCATGGGTGGATCTATAAGGGACAATCTCGTATGTTTTAGTAATTGTTTCTGTATTAATAGTTATTCTTTGTGGGTAGGTGATCCAGCCTATGGATATATTTTTGAGGATAATGTATCGTGAATCCCCTTATATGACATATGAGGCAATCTGACTAGGATTATTCATGAATTATAATATAATATGGTTGTGATGGGATACCGTCTATTTATATGGTGTGATTGGTTGCCAGTTATGTCATGTTGGGGTATTTTTGATTCTTTTATTATCCTTCTAGGTGCAATATGAATATATATCGGGATGTGCTTTATATGTGGGTACTTTATTGTGCTGCATGTATGTGTTCATTGGCTTTGTATTATTTGTATGCGTTTTCCTTTTCTTGCAAGTTGTGATCTGTGGGTATCAGACATTATGGTTTTATCTGATACATTATCTTAATGTGTTGTAATTAACATATTATGTTGCATTATATGGAGACTGTATGTTTTTTATTGTTTTAATTTTTTCCTCCTTCCCCTGTCCCTGAGATATATGTGTGTCCCTGGCCTGATTCTATTGATGATTTCTGTGTGCGGTGCTTGTACGCAGAGGTGTCACAGTTCTGATGGCATCATGAGGCCCTCGTCTGTGAGTGACTTTGATGCCGACACCGTCATGTATCTTTGTTACAGTGACGTGCTCTGCGTCATATCAGGCATGCGCACTACACTTCTCGGGCATACTAGCCAGAACTTTGGGTGAGACAGTTTAAATCATATACGGTAGTGCGTGGAGCACTATGGGTAGACACCCGTAGTACCTATGACAATACAATCTCCTGAATGGGCGTGGCGGTAGAGGAGGCGCACGCGATACTATTGGCTTGCTATTAGTGGTGTTCCTTGTTTATAGCTGGCATGTGGTAGTATTTAGTACCCCTTGAGAAAGGCTCCACACCGAAACGTGCGTCAGGGGACATTTGCGGCGTGGTGGTCCCGGTCTGTGGCTCCTTGAGGTAATACATAGGTTTGGATTCGGACTCTCATTCAACATATGTATGTGGGGGGTTGTTCATTATATGTGCCTTTTTTATTATATAGGCTGTTTCTAGGTACATCTACACAGGTGGGGGAGTCTATCATCATATATACCCGCCTCTTTTATAGTTTAGAAGCTTACATTATTTCTACATTTGTTTAATAATATTTGTTGAGTTTTTACGACTGTGTTCACTGCTATGTGCACTTTTTCTGGTTTAAAAATGTGTATTGGCCCTTAGTGTTTTCTCTATCTACCTTGGTTGTAAATAATTAATAAAGTATTTTCTACATATTGGATAAGTATATTTAAAATTTAGTAAAAATAAGAAAAAAAGGATAAAGTATAGGTAAGTAAGAATAAGTATACAAAAATTAAAAAAAAAAAAAAAGTATAGATAGAAAAGAATAAATATAGGTAAAGTAGGATAGATTTAGTTAAATGTAGGTAAGAAAGGATTATATTTAAAATTCAATAAAAAGCAAAAAATGGATAATTATAGGTAATAAAGGATAAGTATAGCTAAATATAGAAAAAAATAATAAGTATAAGTAAGAAAGAAAAAGTATTGGTAAGCAGGTATAAATATAGGTAAATATAAAAAGAAAGGATAAGTTTAAGTAAGGATAAGTGTAGGAAAAAAGGTTAAGTATAGGTATGAAAGAATAAGTATAGGTAAGTATAGGAATGAAATATAAGTATAGGTAAGTATAGGTAAGAAAGTAAAATGTAGGTAAATATATGTAAGAATGAATAAGTATATTTAAAATTCAGTAAAAAAAAATCCTAAATAGATATAGAGATAAGATAGAAATATATGCATTAGATATGTATTAAATTTTTAATCTAAAAGGTTTGACAGGGCCCCATCCAGTGCTGATGCTGCAGTGAACCAGGGATTAGCCGATCGCCAGTACTTGGGGTCAGGAAGGAATTTTTCCCCTATAATTGCGGTTGTTTTGCCTTCCTCTGGTTCACATCCTTTTTATGCAGTAAATCCTATAAATGGCACTGGATGATTAAAATAAAATAAATTTGATAATAGATAAGAATAAAAATGATTAATCTCTATTCATTGTGTCTGTGTCTTTTTTGTATGCTGCTCATTCTGCTGAGACTAATATTTTAATTTTGGACTGCTGTAGTGAATATTACAAATGGCAAAGAATTAAGAGTTAATCGCATTTTGTTTTTTTGCGGGGAGTTGGGTCACATGATCTCGCTGTCTATTTTTCCCATCATGACAATGATATTATGGCCATCTGTCATATGGTTTTCCCAGACTAATGTCACTGCCCCAATATGCACCAGATCAGCAATCACATGTTGTACATGGGTTAGTGCTAACATCATTAGCTACTGCTCTTTACCCCAAGTGTAATCTCTCTACACTAAAGTCTCTGCATATCACAAATCATGTAGAGGACGATCAGATTTTATAGTCACTGTACTAACCCCACAGTAGCACCAAACTGTGCACCATTTCAGTAGCCTCAAGCCCATGACATATGGAAATGTAGACCTGGTGCAAGAGGATGTAATGGGAATGTAATACATTAGTACAGCAAAGGATATATTGGGTGGATATAGATGGAAAAGGAGGTGTCATTGGCCTTATATAACAAGGAGGTATAGTGGCAGAATAAAGATGCTGAACTGGTACCACGACCATAAACCTGAAAGCAAATGAATGGCAAGCACTCAGGATAATAGGACTTGAGAAAAAAACACCAAAACAAAAAAACAAAAATGTATTGAAATTAGCTTCAACACAAAAACTTTTCAGGTTTAAAATTTTTCGACTCATAGAAAACCCCTTTAAACACTTAGTGACCAAGCCAATTATGTCCTTAATGACCAAGCCTAATTTTACAATTCCGACCAGTGTCAATTTATGAGGTAATAACTCTGGAACGCTTAAACGGATCCCACTGATTCTGAGAATATTTTTTCATAACATATTGCACTTCATAATAGTGGTAAAATTTATTCGATATGACTTGTGTTTATTTGTGAAAATAATGGAAATTTGGCGAATATTTCGCAATTTTCAAACATTTAATTCTTATACCCTTAAATCAGAAAGTTATGTCACACAAAATAATTAACAAATAATATTTCCTACATGTCTACTATACATCTGCATAATTTTTTAAACTTAATATTTTTTCTTAAGAAGTTGTAAGGGGTAAAAGTTGACCAGCAATTTCTCATTTTTCCAACAAAATGTACAAAACCATTTTTTTGGGGACCACATCACATTTGAAGTAACTTTTGGGGGCCTATATGACAGAAAATACCGAAAAGTAACACCATTCTGAAAAACTGCACCCCTCAAAGTCCTCAAAACCACATTCAAGAAGTTTATTAATCCTTCAGGTGCTTCACGGGAACGAAAGAAATGTGGAAGGAAAAAAAAGGGACATTATTTTAGCCCCAGTTTTTTTATTTTCACAAGGGTAACAGGAGAAAATAAACCCCAACATTTGTTGCATAATTTCTCTTGAGTACACCGATACCCCATATATGGGGTAAAACTACTGTTTGGGCACATGGCAGGGTTCGGAAGGGAAGGAGCACCATTTGACTTTTTGAATGCAAAAATAGCTGGAATCAAGAGCGGACGCCATGTTCCATTTGGAGAGCCAGTGATGTGCCCCAAATTTTTTATTTTCACAAAGGTAACAGGAGAAAATGGACTCCAAATTTTTTTGTGAAATTGCTTCTGAGTATGCCGATACTTCATATGTATGGGAAAACTATTGTTTGCTTGCACAGCAGGGCTCGGAAAGGAGGCTGTGATGTTTTGGAAAGCAGACTTTGAAGGAATGGTCTGCGGGCGTCATGTCGCATTTGGAGAACCCCTGATGTGCCTAAACAGTGGAACCCCCCACCTCACCCCAAGTTACCACATTTTGGAAACTAAACCCTTCAAGGTATTGATCCAAGGTTATAGTGAATTTTTTGAACCCACAGCTACTACACAAAACTTGATAACATTAGGTCGTCATATTCAAAAAATGTTTTTTTCATGAAAACATACTTTTAGCCAGAAAATGTTTAATTTTCACAATGGATAATATGAGAAAACAGACACCATGATTTGTTATGCAATTTCTCCTGAACGTGATGATACCCCATTTGTGGTCAAAAACTTCTGTTTGGGTACATGGCAGGTCTAGGAAAGGAAAAAGCACCATTTGTCTGTAATGGGTTATCAATGCCATGTCGCATTTGGAGAGCCTCTAACATGCAAAAACAGCAGAAACCCCTCCACAAGTGACCCCATTTTGGAAACTAGTCCCCTCAAAGAATTAATCTAGGAGTGTAGTGAGTAGCTGAACTCATAGATGCCTCACAGAGTTATAACATTGAGACGTCAAAATATGAAATTTTTTGTGGTAAAAAAGTAGTTTTTGTATTTGTTGCAAATTTTAAGGTATATAAGGGTTAATAGGTGAAACTGGACCCCATAATTTATTGTGCAATTTCTCCCGAATGCGGTGATGCCCCATATGTCATCAGAAATTAATGTTAGGCCACACGTCAGGACTGAGCAGGAAGGAGCGCTATTTGACTTTTGGCACACAGATTTTGGTAGAATAGTTTGCGGGCGACATTTGCGGAGTCCCAAAGGTGCCAGAACAGCAGAAAAACCACAAAAGTGACCCCATTGTAGAAATTATACCTCTCAATTAATTAATCTATGGCTGCAGTAATTATTTTGTAACATCCACGCCAGGCTCTTTTCTGGAGAATTGCAAATATGCCAGTTTAGTGCCCATACATTGTGCTCCCATACATTGTGCCCAGCTTAAGTGAGCACTCTCTACTACAGTAATGTCAAACATATGGCCGCTTACTGCGGTTTAGGCACAGTAGGGCTCAGGAGGAGGCACTTGGATTTGGGAGTGCAGAATTCACTGGATTTTATTTGAGGGGATGGGAGCCATCGCTTTTTCAGAGCCTTTGTTTAATCAGTAACATGGTAACCCCCTATAGTTCCAGTGACAGATGACAGACCTGAGTGGGTGCTGGTTTTATGCGGGATAATTTAGTGTTTTTATTGGTAACATTTTGGGGTACATTATATTTTTCGATCGCTTCCAGGATATGGCTGGGATCACATTCTTGTGTTCTACACTGAGCACTTGTGTCGGGTTTCCATTTAAATCCCACAAAAATGCAATTCAGATGAAACCCCCAACGGAACCACCCACCATAAAGAGGCAGATGGAGACAGTTTGGAGTCTGTTTGGCGTTGGCTCCAGTGGTATCCATCTTTTCAGGCATGCACAGATCTGTTGTTGCCCACACTTGTGCGCTAAAAAGATGCCTAAAATGATGGGACCTCGCCGGGACAGAGACCAGTCCAAAGTGTCTCCATCTACTTCATAAGTGAGTGGCTTCGTCTGGTGTTTTGTCTGAATCGCAGTTTTGGGGAATTTACAAGGAAACCCCGAGGTAAGTGCTCAGCTGAGAGCGCAGAATAAATGTAAGCCGAGCCTTATTCTGATTTTTGGGAGGCAGAATGAAGAAATAGACAGCAGTACTAAAATAGTTATTTTTATTTTTGCGCCATTCGCTGTGATAAGGCAGATTTATTCTTTGAGTCGATGCAATTTCAGCGATACCAGATTTATATTGTTTTTTTTATGATTTGCTATTTTTTTACACACTAGAAACATTATTTTACAAAAATGAATTTGTTTTTGCATCGTTATATTCTGAGAGCTGTAACTTTTTTTATTTTTTTCCCGAATGAGCCATATTATAGCTTATTTTTTGCGGGATGGTTTGGCGTTTTCATTTATACATTTTTTTTTTACATATCACTTTTTGATCGCTTATTATTCACTTTTTTGTTGGTATGATGAAAAAAGCGACATTTTTGGCATGTTTTTAATTATTATTTTTTACGGTGTTCACCATACGGAATAAATAACATGCCAGTTTTATAGAGCGGGCCATTCCAGATGCAGCAATACCAATTATGTGTGTTTTTTTGTTTATTTTTGTTTTATCACAAACACTGCGTTTTGAGTGGCGAAACACATTTTTGTAATTTGTGTGCACTCTAGCTTTTGTTTTTTTTTTACATACTTTATTTTACTTTTTGTCTCCAAGTCCCACTGTGGGACGTGTATAATTTTAGTTTGATCACTGGTTTCATACACTGCAGTACTCGTGCACTGCAGTGTATGAGACTGTCAGTGTCTCATTGACTGTGCCTGTGAGACCCAGCTTATAGCTTTTGTTGGGTTTTTCAGCGTCACAAATCTGCAGGAAAATCTAATCTCTGGCAGGAAATCAGCTGCGTCAAAAACGCAGGTTTTGCTGTGTTTTTTTGCAGCGTTTTTTTCACTGTCCTGTCACTATTTATGCATGTACATAAAGTTCTGTAAAAAAAATCATTCTATGTTGCCATCAAAAATGCTGAAAAAATGCTGATGCAACTTTTGGTGCATTTTTAAAGTGTTTTTTTCACCACCAATTCATTCCTATGGGTGAAAAAACGCTGACATGCTCTATTGTCAAGAGGAAGATGAGATGCCAGACCCAACAATGCTTGATTGCTATCAAAGCAACCTGGGCTTCCATAACACCTCAGCAGTGCCACAGGCTGATTGCCTCCATGCCACGTCACATTGATGCAGTAATTGATGCAAAAGGAGCCCCGACCAAGTATTGAGTGCATTTACTGAGTATACGTTTCAATATGACAACATTTTGGATTTTAAAATAATTTTTCAAGCTGGTGTTATAAAGTATTCTAATTTACTGAGATAATGACTTTTGTGTTTTCATTGGCTGTAAGCCATAATCATCAACATTAACAGAAATAAACACTTATAGATCACTTTGTTTGTAATGACTCTATATAATATATGAGTTTAACTTTTTGTATTGAAGAACTAAAATAAATTAACTTTTTAATGATATTCTAATTTAGTGAGATGCACCTGTATATCACTTGTCTACAGGACATGTTCAATAAAGTTATTTTTTTTCACCAAAAAGGTAGCAAAAGTGCAAGAAACACGCAGGGTTGTGTTTTTTTCCAGCATTTTTGCACTTACTCATTGCTTTCTGTGATGAAAAAATGCAGCAAAGATGCTGAAAGAATTGACATGCTGCATTTTTAAAAAGAAGCAGTTTTCCAATTCAATCAGGAAGAAAAGCAAGTGTCTGCATGCGATTACTGAAATCTCATAGCTTTTTCTTGGGAGTAGCACAGGGCCCAGATCCTACAGCTTTATAGCATAGAGCCTGCTTGTGGCCTCACACTCCTTACCTAAGTAATTCTTAGGGCGCAGGTAGACGGAAATATAAATCGAACAGAGATTGGAAAGCAGAGCACAGACTGGCAGGAGACTCTCCGACCCGAACATGACAGCTCCTTAGAAACACTTGAAGCTGTCACGCTTGGCTCGGGCATCCGCTGGCCAGTCCGTGCACTGTGTTCTGATCTCGGTCTGTTTGACTGTTACCCGGGTGGCAGGTAACCGAGGCAACGAGCTGTAATCTGTAAAAGTAAAAATCCTTCAGCTCTTGAGAATTTAAAAGACATTTAAAAAGAGTTACATTACAAAGTAGCTTGTTGTTACAAACAATTTGCAACTTTAACCATTTAAGAACTTTAGACAGCTTCTTTAGACAGTTATACAACATATATTCTGGAGAGGCGTCATCAGGGCTGTGGAGTCAGTAAGCCAAACCTCCGACTCCGACTCCTCAATTTCCATGACACCAACTCTGACTCCGACTCCCTCATACATGGATCATGTTTAAGTGATAAATTTACTGTAGCACAGATTCATCTCAGCTAAAAGTCTAGACCCTTAGATCAGGAATAGGACAGACATTTATAGGACATTTCATAATTTTCCCAAATTCTCATGAAAAAAATATTCCCCACATCCCCGCCATGTTGCCACGTCACCAGAGAGGCCGCGTGCCCTGTGTGCGCCACCATCGCCACGTGACTCAGTCATGTGACCGGGACCGTAGCCATGGCGATGCGTCACAGTGTCGGAGCACTCCTCCACAGGGGACGCGGCAGCGCATGCGCGGTATGCACACTCATCAAACTTGTGGTCAGTATACATTTACAGGAATTTTTTCTCCCATGACTGACAGATATGGGACGGGATGTACACTCACTCCCCCATAAAATAAACCATAACTTCAGTAAACCTCAACCCTAATAAGTACACAAACACACAAGTTTGGATGTCAAAATGGCCACAGCTTTATTTAAATCACATAATTATACAACCATAGTTGGGAGTCCGGTAGAGTCCACAGTCGCAGGGTGTGGAGACACGGGGTCAGTGGGTGCTCTCGTCCGCTGGCCCAGTCGCCTTTAGAAAGACAACGTGGACCAGGGCTCATCCCCAACTGAAGGCCTGAACTCCTCAACCTTGCGCGGAACACTACTCAGACAACAGAGGGTGAGGGAATCACAATATTAAGGCTTTATTGGATCCCCAACAGCTAACAGCATATAACACATAACCAGCACAACACAAATTGTAACAGGCAACAGAGTCTCACCCTTCCACTGGCTCACCAGGGTTTTAGAATCTTCGTATCTCAGATCTTCCAGGACTATTTACTCCAAACCAGTGGTCCCCTTCTTTTGGCAGGCACCCACCGAGAAAGAAATTATGCCAGAGTTTGGAAGCTGAGTCAGCATGGCAAAGTCTGTAACCAGGTGACCGAAATGTCCCAACCTGGGTTGCGTCCTATGCGGCCGTTGTTATCCCATTCGAATCCGAAGATCCTCGATTAGCTGCCTGTCTTCAATCTAGTGCACCTGCAGTCGGGACCGACATCCGTAGGCTGAGGGCAGTAGACAAAAATCTGCTGGTCAACTGAACAGTCCTCCTTATATACCCTCAGCCCTCATTGCAGGATACTGGGGACTTCACAATTGGTGGAATAAGACTGTCTTTTCATTGGCTGGATCTCAAGTCCCATATAACCATTTTTGGTCATATTGCAGTCCAGGCAAGGGAGAGCCACATACTGATTGATATAGTCCTACAATGGAATGTTAGTAGGAGACATTGGGCTTGCAAATTATGACATTACAACAATGGTGGCTGAGGCAATTTACATAGAGTCAACAATCCACATGGTAATACAAAGGCATTCTAACAGGATTAAATTCCTCTGACCTTACAGAAGAGAGATAATTGCATTACATAGGTCAACATCACCAACATCTACAAGGCTCTAGAAACAATGGGTATACAAAATAGTGTCCAGCTAGATTGTAAGAACTTAACCCATGAGTGGCATATTACGAGTTTTCCACAAAATACCATATTGTCCGGATAAATAAGAAATCATCATATGTTGTATATAAAAGGGGTCCATTTCGTCACACTGGGATAACCGGATACTGTGATATTCCAGCTGTCCGACCTACTTTACCAGGCCGGATAATCTAAAGTGTTACCATACCATATCCCTCAGGCTGGACCCCCCCATAGCCGAGACTGTTCACCACCATGAAATTTTACATACTTTATTAAATAAGATTAGTCCATCGTAACTTCCTGCAACTTCCACCTGACTCCTAAACCAGCACTAAGAGGCCATTTGACACCTTAAATGGACTCGACTGCCACTATCCTGTAAAAGGGGGCTAAAATTCACCATAAAAAAAGGTGAACCAAACAGAAGCTGTATGCAAAATACACCATAATAAGGGCCACCCCAGAGATTCCTGCATGGGCAATACACCATAATAAAGAGTGACCAGAGAGGTTCCTGTATGCAAAATACACCATAATAAAGGGTGACCCCAGAGATTCCTGTATGCAAAATACACCATAATAAAGGGTGACCCCAGAGATTCCTGTATGGGAAATACATCATAATATGGCCACCCCAGAGATTCCTGTATGCAAAATACACCATTATAAAGGGCGACCCTAGAGATTCCTGTATGGGAAATACACCATAATAAAGGGCGACATATTGTCCAGTCCAGCTCTTCATGAACCATGAAGGCGTTTGTGACATATTGTCCAGTCCTTCATGAACCATGAAGGCGTTAGTGACATTTCGGCCAGTCCTTCGTTAGGAGAGATTGCACTTTTTATTAGCACTCGATTATTTTACCTTTAGTGGTCACATTTCTTTATCCCAACACAAACATTAAACATTGTGTGGATTTAATATTAAGAAAGTCGCCCGGTATATTGCACTTATTTATAAGGGGCACAAGATTACTTTCTTCAATTGTCCCCCTTGACTAAAAGGAATCAAATTGGTCTCAGGAGCCTTCATTCCTCCAACATTAAATCATTAACAAAATCATTAGTGACATTTGCTGAATCTGGTTGTTTAGAAATGTGGCCATTACAAGCTCCACTCCTGATGTGGAGCAGCACCATTGTCCTCAGTAGCATAATCATAGTTTAAGGGGAAATCCGGGTCTGACAAGGAGTCGCCCAGCACCCCGTCCTCTCAGTCACACATCTCTGATGAGGACTCCAGAAGTCACGCTATGACGACACAGTAGAGCCAGCACACCATTCTGCTCTGCTCCCCCACGCCTAGCTAGCTCAAGAGGAAAAATGGGTTTGAAGAAGTAGTAGAGTTCATTGGGTTTTCCTCTTACTGTCCTCTGGGCTGATCTCCAGGGACGTATACAACTGTTCAGTGAGCGCACCCTGGGACCCCTCAACCAATTTAGCACAAGTGGAAATCCGGGTATACAGAAGGATCCTTTCTCTGTCCACTGAGCTCTTCCCCAGGGACCCATATTCCACTGTCCACTGAGTCTGCCCCGGGGAACCACATTCCGCAGTCCACTGAGTCCACCCCAGGGAACCATATTCCACAATCCACTGAGTTCACACCAGGGACCCATATTCCACTGTCCACTGAGTCCTCGCCAGGGACGCATATCCACTGTGTCCGCTCCAAAGATCCATATTCCACTGTCCACTGAATCTGCCCCAGGGAACCCCATTCTGCAGTCCACTAGGTCCGCCCAAGGGAACCATATTCCACAGTCCACTGAGACCGCCCCAGGGAACCATATACCGCAGTCCACTGAGTCCGCCCCAGGGAACAATATTCCGCAGTCCACTGAGTCCGCCCCAGGGAACCCTATTCCACTGTCTATTGAGTCCTCCCCAGGGACCCATATTCCACTGTGTCCGCTCCAGTGACCCATATTCCACTGTCCACTTAGTCCACCCCAGGGACTCATATTCCACTGTCCACTGAGTCTGTCTCAGGGACCCATACATATTTTACTATCCACTGAGTCTGCCCCATGGACCCATATTCCACTGTCCACTGAGTCCACTCCAGGGACCCATATTCCACTGTCCACTGAGTCCACTTCAGGGACCCATATTCCACTGTCCATTTTTTTTTTCACATAATTTACTGATGACTGAGCTTAATTGAACTACAGACATTTACTGTCCATTGAGCTCACCTGCAGGCCTACATTTCACTGAGCTCATTTAAGGCACCCATATTCCACTGTCCATTGAGTCCTCCCCAGGGACCCATATTCCGCTAAGATCTGCAAGGGCCTTCTCTGCTCATCTGGATACAGACCGGCCATGAATAATAAGACATGTGATATGAATTTCTAGTATTTACCTCATACAGTCCCAGCTGCATGAGCTGAGACACCGGGCTGAGAACTGGACCATGACTGCCCTCCAAACCTGGGTGCAGCACAACATCAGACTCTGCCCTTTAATCACCGATCCAAGTGCTGACGAATTCCTCACCCATCTTATTATTTACATTATAGGAATACATATAGGATAAGAGCACAGCTGAATGACACTGTGGTGTTCATGGCTCTGCCCGACCTCAGTAATGGATGACACTGTTGTGTTCATGGCTCTGCCCGCCCTCAGTAATGAATGACACTGTTGTGTTCATGGCTCTGCCCACCCTCAGTAATGAATGACACTGTTGTGTTCATGCCTCTGCCCACCCTCAGTAATGGATGACACTGTTGTGTTCATGGCTCTGCCCGCTCTCAGTAATGAATGACACTGTTGTGTTCATGGCTCTGCCCACCCTCAGTAATGAATGACACTGTGGTGTTCATGGCTCTGCCCACCCTCAGTAATGGATGACACTGTTGTGTTCATGGCTCTGCCCGCCCTCAGTAATGGATGACACTGTTGTGTTCATGGCTCTGCCCGCCCTCAGTAATGAATGACACTGTTGTGTTCATGGCTCTGCCCTCCCTCAGTAATGGATGACACTGTTGTGTTCATGGCTCTGCCCGCCCTCAGTAATGGATGACACTGTTGTGTTCATGGCTCTGCCCACCCTCAGTAATAAATGACACTGTTGTGTTCATGGCTCTGCCCACCCTCAGTAATGAATGACACTGTTGTGTTCATGGCTCTGCCCACCCTCAGTAATGGATGACACTGTTGTGTTCATGGCTCTGCCCACCCTCAGTAATGAATGACACTGTTGTGTTCATGGCTCTGCCCACCCTCAGTAATGGATGACACTGTTGTGTTCATGGCTCTGCCCGCCCTCAGTAATGAATGATACTGTTGTGTTCATGGCTCTGCCTATTGGGTGCAGCACAGACTCTGCCCATTAATCACCGTGCCATGTGCTGAGCCATTCCTCAGCCATCTTAGAATTTATATTATGAGAAAACATACAGGATAAAGCTCCAGGTAACACCTCTGCCCCACCGCACTATCCACCATCATAGGCAATGTAGATAAGCAAATGGTGGGTATATAGTGTGACTGCAAACATATTGTAATGATGAAGGCAGCAACCCCAGGATGTATACATCAAGCAGGGCAGGAAATAAAAGACTAAAAGCTGCCATATATACAGGAGGACAGCCATATATAGTGGGGTACAATGATCCAAAACCTGCATAACCATATATACTGGTGAAATGACATATATGCAGGGGTAAAGATATCTAATGCATATACCGGGGTACTGCTACAGTTCAGGGGTACAATATATATATATATATAGGGGAAGTACCTATATACCAGATTACTGCCATATATAACAGGGCACCGCTATAATTCAGGGGTACAACCATATAAAGGGGAAGTGTGATATATTCTGGTTTACTGCTATATATAAAGGGGTACAGCCACATATACCGGGGTACTGCTATAATTCAGGGGTACAACCATACATATAGAGGGAAGTGCCAAATATAAAGGGGTACTGCCACATATACCAGGGTACCGCTATTATTCAGGGGTACAACTATATATATATATATATATATATATATATATATATAAAAAAAGAGCCTCACCCTCCACCGGGGGTGGGGGTCGAGGGTGAGGGGAGGGCCGCATTGGCAGCGGAGCAGAGACTAGCTCCCTGCCCAACAGATGAGGGAAGGACCTTTGATGATGTCATACCCATGTGACTTATGTTCGGGGCCATGAAACAGCAGAAGAGAAGAGAGAAACTAGTGACAGGTAATTAGGGAACAGGAGGTACATATGGGGTTGCAGGATGTATATGTGGTGCAGGCTATATGTGAGGGTACATATGGGGTTGCAGGATGTATATGTGGTGCAGGCTATATGTGAGGGTACATATGGGGGTGCAGGATGTATATGTGGTGCAGGCTATATGTGAGGGTACATATGGGGGTGCAGGATGTATATGTGGTGCAGGCTATATATAAGGGTACATATGGGGGTGCAGGATGTATATGTGGTGCAGGCTATATGTGAGGGTACATATGGGGGTGCAGGATGTATATGTGGTGCAGGCTATATATAAGGGTACATATGGGGGTGCATGCTATATGTAGGGGAACATATGGGGATGGAGGCTACATATGGGGGTGCAGGCTATATGTGAGGGTACATATGGGGGTGCAGGCTATATGTGAGGGTACAGACTATATGTCATGGTATATATGGGGGTGCAGGCTATATGTGAGGGTACATATGGGGGTGCAGGCTATATGTCGTGGTACATATGGGGGTCCAGGCTACATATGGGGGTGCAGGCTATATGTGAGGGTACATAGAGTGGTGCACGCTATATGTCCGGGTACATATGGGGGTGCATACTATATGTGGGGGTACATATTGGGGTGCAGGCTACATGTGGGGGTACAGACTATATGTCATGGTATATATGGGGGTGCAGGCTATATGTGAGGGTACATATGGGGGTGCAGGCTATATGTGAGGGAACATATGAGGGTGCAGGCTACATGTGAGGGTACATATGGGGGTACAGGCTATATGTGGGGGTCCATATGGGTGGGTGCAGGCTACATGTGGTGGTGTATATGGAGGGTGCTTGCTATATGTGGGGGTACATATGGGAGTGCAGGCTATATGTGGGGGTACATATGGGTGGGTGCAGGCTATATAAGCAGCATGGTGGTTCAGTGGTTAGCACTGCAGCCTCCCAGTGCTGTGGTCCAGGATTAAAGTCCCACCAAGGACAGCGTCTGTCAGGAGTTTGTATGTTCTCCCAGTGTTTGCGTGGGTTTCCTCCGGGTTCTCCCGTTTCCTCCCACATTCCAAAACTGATAGGGAATTTACATTGTGAGCCCCAATGGGGACAGTGATGATAATGTCTGTAAAGTGCTTCGGAAAATGATGGCACTATATAAGCAATGCATAATAAATAAAATATGTATGGGGGTGCAGTCTAGTTGTGAGGGTGCATATGGGGAAGCAGATTGTATGTCGGTGTACATATGAGGGTGAATGCTGTATGTGGAGGTTACATGTGGGTGCAGGAAGTATGTGAGGGGTTCAGGATGAATGTGGGGGGTACATGGGGGTGCAAGCTGTATGTGAGGGTTACATGGGGGAGCAGGCTGTATATGGGAGTGCATAGGGGTGCAGGCTTTATATGTGTGCGGTACAGGGCTGTGGAGTCGGTAAGCTAAACCTCGGACTAAGACTCCTCAATTTCCAGGACACCAACTTCGACTCCAACTCCCTCATACATGGCTCATGTTTAAGTGATAAATTTACTGTAGCACAGATTCATCTCAGCTAAAAGTCTAGACCCTTAGATCAGGAATAGGACAGACATTTATAGGACATTTCATAACTTTCCCAAATTCTTATGAAAAAAATATTCCCCACAAACTGCATTAAACTACTGTACCCAATTTAATGTACATTTTAGGAGACGGAGTCAGACCATTTATACCGACTCCAACTTTGACTCCACCAAAATAGACACCGACTCGACTCCACAGCCCTGGTGCGGTACATGGGGTGCGGACTGTATGTGATAGAGCGCCACAAAGGAGGGGAAGATAAGGGGAAGGTAAGCACTCCTTAGTAGAATTGAAGATACATGGAATTTTTACTGTAGACAGTGAGGGGGAGAGGTATTTATGGGCACAGTATGGAGGGAATATAGTGTGGGGAGGGATACTGAAGATGGAGACAATTTGGAGGCTACAGTTTATAACGCAGGTACAGTGTGGAGGGTGGACAGTGTATAGACCATTATTGTTAAGGGGGGGGGGTGGTTTGACAGTTTTGTTCATAAAGAAAGCCAGTGTGGCGGGCATAGTTCATGGGGAATGGATGGGGTGGCATAATATATAAGGGGGAACGGTGGGGAGGCAATATTTTATAGGAGAGGAGGTCATGTATCATAAGAGGGACAGTGCGGGTGTCACTTTTTGGGGCAGAAAGCACAGTGAGGCGCAATTATTTATTTAGGGCACAGCATGGGCAACTATTTTTATTTTGTTGGCATTATAATGACACTTTTTATTTTTAAGGGCTCTGTGTCAGGATGTGCTGCCAAATTCTGTAGAAGAGGGACGTCTGAGGAGACGAGCTATAGCGTCGTGGCCAGATGAAGAAGAAGAGGAGAAGAATGACAATAGAGGAGATTTCACCTATGAGGTACCAGGATCTAAGGAGGCATTTACACTGGTCAATCGCAGCACTTACATGACCACTGACCGGTTTTATGAAGCCGATTGGCAGTCATTTATTAACCTGTTCAGACTGATCAACTGCACCTTCATGCGCAGAAAGCCATCCTTAATATGATATCTCTGTGCACATAGAATAAAAATGTACTTGGCAGCTCGTTTACACTGGATGATCTGCTGCCGAGAACACTGATATTTAAGTTAGCTGAAAGGGGTATTCCCATTTCCAAGACCCTATCCCAATCTTTCCTCATGTGCAGGGCATTGCAGGACCTTAGGTATCCACGGTTATGACCGCTAGCGGCAAGCTGTCACTATGTCAGTGGTCGTAGCGATTAATACCTAAGGTCCTGCAATGCCTACACTTGAGGAAAGGACATAGCGAATCAGAAAAACTATACTATATTTCTAATTAGAGGTATTTGCTCATACTATAATTATTACAAATACTACATATTGGGATAGGATCTTGGAGATGGGAATACCCCTTTAAAGGGAATCTGTCCCATGTTTCACCTTTATAAACTATTAATATGGGCATACAGATTATAGACTGCTGATGAGAGTGATACCTGCATGTCTCATCAGATGCCTTGCTGTTGATAAATCATCTTTTATTAGTATATATAAATGAGTTCTTCCAGGCTATGGGGAGGACGCTGCCTGGAAGAAAACGCTGCCTCCGCACTTTATGTCCATGTTTCTCACTTCCCATCAGAGTCACTCTGTACCTGTGACGTCGGCTGCTCGAGAGGAAATCTCGCGCATGAGGTTTACTGTTCTCTCCGCAGTCTTCCATCCTTCTATATACACAGGCATGAATTTGTGTGGTTGTCTACCTGGAATATCAAGTTGAAGGTTCCTTTCTGGAAGCTGGGGCCAAGATTTATTGGTCCCTATAAATTAACCAACGTCATTAATTCAGCAGCGTTTCGTCTTGAGCTACCTCAGGCCCTTAAGATCCACAATGTGTTTTACAGGTCTCTACTCAAGAAATATGAAGAACCTCTTGAGTCCTCTCCCCTGCCGCCGCTCCCAATCATGGTTGATGGTAATTTGAAGTTTCAAATTTCGAGTGCTGTGGATTCTCGTCTCCAGTGTCGTTCCCAACAGTACTTGGTGCACTGGAGGGAAAGGATGTGGGTTTCGGCATAAGAGGTGAATGCCCCTAGGCTAGTTCATTTGTTCCACACCTCTCATCCTGAGAAACCTGGCGCTGAATGTCTGGAGGCCACTTGTAGAAGGGGGGGGTACTGTCATGGGTGTATCAAGTGTGACAGACAGTCACTCTGGATCCGGCTGTAGAAGGTCACTGTGCTTGGCATTGCAGACGCCTTCTTGATTCTCTCATCTCTGTAGTGTAGTGATATCCTACTTCCTTTAGGACCCAGCAGCGACCTCCACCTTCTGCTGCTAATTGACACACCTTTTCTTGGTAGTTAAAAGCTCTCATTGTCTCCAGAGAGTCACCGGTGATAGTTCTATGTTCATCTACCCATGCCTGTAGTTCTAGTAGTCATCTAGTTTCTTCTTGGACTTCCCTTGGACGACAGTTGGCATTATCTCTCTGGTATCTTCTCATGCTAAGTGTATCCAATTGGTTTGTTGACTTTAGTTACAGGGGGCCTGACTAGTATTCACCCCGTCCCTTCCCTACCTCGGGCCTGGCTCTAGGGACATTCAAGGATTAGGTTTCCTGCTCGGCGAAAGTTGCAGAACCTATATAGGAACGATAGGCAGATATATCACCCTGACTACCCTAGGGGTCTTCACTCCGCATTTTCCTAGTTGTTGGTCTCCCTCCCCCCTCTACCCGTCATTGTATACTTGTGCCTTCCTTCACCTTGCATGACAGAAACTCAGGTGATTTCTCATACACTTGTCTGCATGCGCCCTTAGACTGTCAGCCGAACCTGGTTATACCGGCGAGTTTGGACGACTTTAGTCTGGTGTGTATGGGGGGCTTTAAAGGGGTTGTCCACTACTTTCACATTGATGCCGTAGGATAGGGTATCAATGTATGATCGGGCGAGGTCCCGCACGCGGCACCCCCGCCGATTAGTTGTCAGCGGTGCCAGCCGCAAGTCCTTGCTTGCGGTGCTTGGCTGTCGAGTTGTAGTGGCCGCGGCAGGGTACTGCACATCCGCCTCCCATTCAATTATCTATACCATAACTATTATCTAAAGGGTATAGGCAATTTTAGTCTGACTTATCAGTAGGGGGCATCAGGACTTAGCATGCCTAGGGCAGCATGAACACAAAATACGGCCCTGGATAAGGGAAGTGCCATATATACCAAGGTACTGGCTTATATACAGAGGTATAGCCACATATACTGGGGTACCGCTATAATTCAGGGATACAACCATATATATAGGGGACGTGCCATATATACTAGGGTACAGCAACATATACCGGGTAACCGCTATAATTCAGGGGTACAGTAATATATATATAGGGGAAGTGCCATATATACTGGGCAGCACTGGGATGGATAGTTATAATCCGTATACACAGCATGGTAAATATATAGCACAGAGCAGTATACCAAATAGAGGTATTACCTAGCAGCAAAGTAATGGCACCTCAGTAACAGCCGGAATTTTTTGTTCCCCAAGATAAGGGCAGATAATGTGTAACGGGTCTGGGAGGCGGAACCTCTGAGCTACTATACAAGGGGGCGGTCCTTGTAAGGGAGCGGGTGGCAATCAGGGATGACGGGCAGGCAGTCACAGCAGGTGACCAGGACAGTCTCTGAGTGGACGGGCTGGAGGTCACGGAAAGTGACCGGGGCAGTCTCTGGATAAACGGGCAGGGAGTTACGGCAAGTGACCTGGGCAGTCTCTGGATGAACGGGCAGGGAGTTACGGCAAGTGACCGGGGCAGTCTCTGGGTAAAGGGTAGGTACGACCTGTGATGGCAGAGCCTCCGGGTAGGCTAGCAGGCAGATGGTAGATGTGTGCTCCCAGGTGAACAAGCGAGAGTCTCTGGAATGGTAGGTGGTCACAGCACGTGACGGCGAAGCCTCCAGGTAGGCTAGCAGGCAGGTAACAGGTGGGCGCTCCCAGGTGAGCGGGCAGGAGTCTCTGGAAAGGCAGATGGTCACAGCACGTGACGGCGGAGCCTCCAGGTAGGCTAGCAGGCAGGTAACAGGTGTGCGCTCCCAGGTGAGCGGGCAAGCTGGTCCATAGACAGACTGACAGGAGTTGGAAGGCAGACCGTCGGACCTCAGGCTAGCAGGCAGGTGACTGGATATCAGGCAGGACAAAGGCAGCAAGCTGGCAGGAATCTGGCAGGTAACTGGCAACGGGACCTGAGGGCTGAAGCACAGGTGAGACACAGGTGCAAACAACATTGCTCGGGCACCTCCATTTTGGAGGAGGTGCCCTTTATATGGGAGGTCCTCCGGCAATTGGCCGGGGACTCCTTAGGACGGCGCGCGCGGTCCCTTTAAGAGAGGGGGAGCGCGCGCGCGCGTGCCCTAAGCACACTGCCGGGGAAGGAGCGCGCGCCGGAAGCAGCGGGGAGAGCAGCGCTGGAGGACGCCGCGCCAGGAGCGGGGAGGTGAGAGGGACGGCGTCTCTGCCTAGAACGGGGCAGAGACGTCGATGCTACAGTACCCCCCCCTTTAGGCCCCCTCTTTTTTAGGCCAGAAAGAAATTTTTCAAGGAGAAGCGGGGCGTTGATGTTCTCCCTGGGTTCCCAAGTTCTCTCCTCAGGACCAAACCCCCTCCAATCTACCAGAAAAAAGGTTTTTCCTCTTACCCTCTTGGAGGCCAGAATACTCTCTACCTCAAAGATGTCATCAGCGGAAACCGGAGCAGGAGGGGCACCTGGATTTTTGGAAAAAGAGTTAAAGACAACGGGTTTGAGGAGAGATACGTGGAAGGAGTTGGGGATCCGTAGGGTGGCCGGGAGTTTTAATTTGTAGGCCACAGGGTTAATTTGCCTGAGGACTTCGGAGGGGCCGATGAATCGAGGACCCAACTTGTAGGAGGGTATTTTGAGCCGCACATGTTTGGATGAGAGCCAAACCTTGTCTCCCGGACGGAATTGGGGCGGATCCAGACGTCTCTTATCAGCATATCTCTTCATCCGCTCAGAGGAGAGAAGAAGAGCGGACCTGGTGCTCTCCCAAATAGTAGAAAATTCGCTGACAAGAGACTCCGCAGCAGGGTTGTCCACAGAAACGGAGACAGGAAGTGGAATCCGGGGATGTTGGCCACCAACTATAAAGAACGGGGATTTGGAAGAGGACTCGCTCTCATGGTTGTTATAAGAGAACTCGGCCCACGGTAGAAGATCCACCCAGTCTGAGTGGTGAGCATCCACGAAGTGCCGGAGGTAGCTGGACAAGATCTGATTGATCCGCTCCACTTGACCATTGGACTGAGGGTGGTAAGCGGAGGAGAAATCCAGGGTAATGTCCAGCAGCTTACAAGTGGCTCTCCAGAAACGAGAGGTGAACTGAACCCCACGATCCGACACGATGTGGAGGGGCAGACCATGGAGACGGAAGATGTGGCGGATAAAGTCTTTAGCCAACTCGGGTGCAGACGGAAGACCAGGCAGGGGAATGAAGTGGGCCATCTTAGAAAAACGGTCAGCGAAAACCCAAATGACGGTACAACCGGCAGAAACTGGAAGGTCGGTGATAAAGTCCATAGCGATGTGTTGCCAAGGAGCAGCAGGTACGGGAAGGGGCAGGAGATGGCCGGCAGGTAGATGTCGGGGAACTTTGTTACGAGCACAGGATGAACAGGCCGCGACGAAGTCTACCACGTCCTTACGTAGGGTAGGCCACCAGTAATGCCGGGCAATAAGTTGAAAGGTCTTTTTTTGGCCAGCATGGCCAGCTAGTTTAGAAGAATGTCCCCAGCGAAGAACCCTCTCCCGATCTGGCACAGCTATGAACGTCTTACCGGGTGGAAGACGAGTTAGATCCAAGGGAGCCACATTCATCACCTTGGAGGAGTCGATGATGTGCGTAGGTTCCTCCTCTTGATCGGAGGACAGGAAAGACCGAGACAAGGCATCAGCTTTGACGTTCTTGTCCGCCGGACGGAAATGAAGAGTGAAGTCGAAGCGGGCAAAAAACAACGACCACCGGGCCTGGCGAGGATTGAGCCTCTGGGCATTTTGGAGATATGCCAGGTTTTTGTGATCCGTGTAGATAATTACCGGGTAGAGAGCCCCTTCAAGCAGATAGCGCCACTCTCCTAGTGCCAATTTGATGGCTAGCAATTCCCGGTCTCCAATGGAGTAGTTGCGCTCCGACGAGGAGAAGATTTTGGAGAAGAAGCCGCACGTTACCATTCTCCCGGTAGAAGACTTCTGGGTGAGCACCGCTCCGGCTCCGGAGGAGGAAGCATCAACCTCCAGGTAGAATTGTTGATTACAGTCCGGACGGTGCAGGACGGGAGCAGAGGCGAAGGCTTTCTTTAGGGAAAGGAAGGCCTCCTCGGCTTCAGGCGACCATATCCTGGGGTTAGCCCCCTTACGGGTAAGTGCAGATATGGGAGCAGTCCGAGACGAGAAGTGTGGGATGAAAAGACGATAATAATTAGCGAAGCCCAGGAATCGCTGTATCGCCTTCAAACCTTCAGGACGAGGCCATTTTAGAACGGAAGAGAGCTTCTCGGGATCCATTTGCAGACCTGTTTGGGAGATGACATAGCCCAAGAACGGAAGGGAGGTCTGATCGAAGAGGCACTTCTCGTATTTGGCGTAAAGGTGGTTCTGCCGAAGCCTAAGCAGGACCTGACGAACATCCCTCCGGTGTGTGGGGAGATCCGGAGAGAAGACCAAGATATCGTCCAGGTATACCACTACGCAGGAGTACAGGAGGTCACGGAAGATGTCATTGACTAGTTCCTGAAAGACCGCGGGAGCATTACAGAGACCGAAGGGCATCACAAGGTACTCGTAGTGACCGTCCCGGGTATTGAATGCCGTCTTCCACTCGTCTCCTTGACGGATACGGACCAGATTATACGCTCCTCGAAGATCCAGCTTGGAGAAGATCCTGGCGCCCTTGAGCCGGTCAAACAATTCGGAGATGAGTGGCAGGGGATATTTGTTTTTTACCGTAATGAGATTGAGTCCTCTGTAGTCAATACAGGGACGTAGCGAGCCGTCTTTCTTTTTGACAAAGAAGAATCCGGCTCCAGCTGGGGAGGTAGATTTTCGGATAAATCCCCTAGCCAGATTCTCTTCAATGTACTCAGACATGGCTCGGGTCTCGGCTGCAGATAACGGGTAGATACGCCCACGGGGAGGAGTGGTGCCAGGTACCAGGTCGATCGGGCAATCGTATGGCCTATGGGGCGGCAACGTCTCAGCTTCCTTCTTACCGAAGACGTCCGCATAGGGCCAGTAGGGAGCCGGGAGACCAGGTAAGTTAGCTGGAGTAGGCTGAGGGCGAAGTGGACGGACCGGAACCAGGCAGGTCCTATGGCAGTCAGGACCCCATCGGAGTACTTCACCGGACCGCCAGTTCAATACGGGTTCATGTATCTGGAGCCAAGGTAGACCTAGCAACAAGGAGTGAGAAAGTCCGGACAGCACATGGAATGAGATCTCCTCAGAGTGCAGCATTCCCACCTGTAGGGTTATAGGTTCGGTGACGAGCAGGATGGTCTCCGAGAGAAGTCTTCCATCCACGGAAGCAACTGACAATGGCTCCGCCAGGGACTTGGTGGGAATATGGTATCTCTCTACCAGAGACTGGGCGATGAGGTTTCCAGCAGCTCCAGAATCCAGATGGGCGAGTTCGAAGAGACGGTTTTCTCCCCAAGCAATAGAGACCGGTAAGGTCAGAGACGGAGAGGACTTACTTTTGTCTAGGACGACCTCTCCGAGTGGTCCTAGACACTGGCGTTTCCCGGCTTTTCCGGGCAGGAACGGATGAAGTGCTTCTTACTGCCACAATAGAAACAGCTTCCCTCGGCTCGGCGAGATTCTTGGCGAGAACCGACCATCTTGGTCTGGTCGACCTGCATAGGCTCAGGAGAGACGGAGGGAGTGACGGGTTGCTGAAAAGTAGGAGCTAGGCGTGGAAACCTCCTCTCACGGGTGACCTCTTTGGCACGCTCCTGGAACCGCAGGTCAATCCGGGTGGCAAGAGCTATTAGGTCATCGAGGGTGGTAGGAATGTCCCGACCGGCAAGTTCATCTTTAATACGGCCGGACAGACCCTCCCAGAAGACTGAAACCAGAGCGTCATTATCCCAGGCCAGCTCCGAGGCAAGGGTACGGAACCGTATGGCATATTGGCCCACGGTGAGGCTTCCCTGACGGAGGCGTAGCAGTGACGATGCGGATGAGGTCTTCCGTCCGGGTTCGTCGAAGACTTTCCGGAAGGCCGTGAGAAAGGCAGGCAAGTTGGACACCAGGGGGTCTCCTCTCTCCCATAGAGGATTTAGCCAGGCCAGAGCCTCTCCGGTGAGATGGGACATGATGAAGGCAATTTTGGCCCGGTCGGAGTTAAACTGGTGGGACAGGAGTTCAAAGTGCAGGGTGCACTGATTTATGAAGCCCCGAGCCTGAGCGGAGTCGCCTCCGAAGCGAGGAGGTGCAGAAAGCCGGGGTCCGGGGTAGGATACCATAGTGTTGGTGGACAGCGGAGCTGTCGGATTGCGAATCATGGCGCTGGCGGAGGTTGCTGGCGGAGCAGTCAGAGTGTCCAGGCGAGAATTGACATTCCGCAGGTGACCCAGGATGGACTCCTGTTGGGACCTCTGGCGGGACAGTTCATGACACAGGTCCGAGAGCCAGGGAGCTTGGGTGCCACCGGGTTCCATGGCCCGAGCAAACTGTAACGGGTCTGGGAGGCGGAACCTCTGAGCTACTATACAAGGGGGCGGTCCTTGTAAGGGAGCGGGTGGCAATCAGGGATGACGGGCAGGCAGTCACAGCAGGTGACCGGGACAGTCTCTGAGTGGACGGGCTGGAGGTCACGGAAAGTGACCGGGGCAGTCTCTGGATAAACGGGCAGGGAGTTACGGCAAGTGACCGGGGCAGTCTCTGGATGAACGGGCAGGGAGTTACGGCAAGTGACCGGGGCAGTCTCTGGGTAAAGGGTAGGTACGACCTGTGATGGCAGAGCCTCCGGGTAGGCTAGCAGGCAGATGGTAGATGTGTGCTCCCAGGTGAGCAAGCGAGAGTCTCTGGAATGGTAGGTGGTCACAGCACGTGACGGCGAAGCCTCCAGATAGGCTAGCAGGCAGGTAACAGGTGGGCGCTCCCAGGTGAGCGGGCAGGAGTCTCTGGAAAGGCAGATGGTCACAGCACGTGACGGCGGAGCCTCCAGGTAGGCTAGCAGGCAGGTAACAGGTGTGCGCTCCCAGGTGAGCGGGCAAGCTGGTCCATAGACAGACTGACAGGAGTTGGAAGGCAGACCGTCGGACCTCAGGCTAGCAGGCAGGTGACTGGATATCAGGCAGGACAAAGGCAGCAAGCTGGCAGGAATCTGGCAGGTAACTGGCAGGTAACTGGCAACGGGACCTGAGGGCTGAAGCACAGGTGAGACACAGGTGCAAACAACATTGCTCGGGCACCTCCATTTTGGAGGAGGTGCCCTTTATATGGGAGGTCCTCCGGCAATTGGCCGGGGACTCCTTAGGACGGCGCGCGCGGTCCCTTTAAGAGAGGGGGAGCGCGCGCGCGCGTGCCCTAAGCACACTGCCGGGGAAGGAGCGCGCGCCGGAAGCAGCGGGGAGAGCAGCGCTGGAGGACGCCGCGCCAGGAGCGGGGAGGTGAGAGGGACGGCGTCTCTGCCTAGAACGGGGCAGAGACGTCGATGCTACATAATGTTACACTGAAGCAGTTCACCTTATCAAGCAGTACCAGGGCTAGTGTTTTACAGTAGTAAATATATATAAAGAGGAAAATAAGTACTTGATACACTGACGATTTTGCAAATTTTCCCTCCTACAAAGAATGGAGAGGTCTGTAATTTTTATTGTAGGCACACTTCACCTGTGAGAGACAGAATCTGAAAATAAAAACCATAAAATTACATTGTATGATTTTTGAATAATTAAATTGCATTTTATTTCAATAAATAAGTATTTGATCAACTAGCAACCAGCAAGAATTCTGTCTCGCACACACCTGTTAGTTTTTCTTTAAGAAGCCCTCTTTCTCTGTACTCATTACCTGTATTAATTGCACATGTTTGAACTCTTTACCTGTATAAAAGTCACCTGTTGACACACTCAATCAATCACACTCCAACCTCTCCACCATGGCCAAAACAAAGAGCTGTCTAAGGACACCAGGGACAAAATTGTAGACCAGCACAAGGCTGGGATGTGCTACAGGACAATAGGCAAGCAGCTTGGTGAGAAGGCAACAACTGTTGGCACAATTATTAGAAAATGGAAGAAACATAAGCTGACTGTCAATCTTCCTCGGTCTGGGACTTCGTGCAAGATCTCTCCTCCTGGGATACAGATGATTCTGAGAGATGTCAGGAATCAGCCCAGAACTACATGAGAGGACCTGGTCAATGACCTGAAGAGAGCTGGGACCACAGTCTCAAACATTACCGCGAGTAATACACTATGCAGTCATGGATTAAAATCCTGCAGGGCACAAAAGGTCCCCCTGCTCACCAGCACATGTCCAGGTCCAATAGAAGTTTGCCAATGACTATCTGGATGATCCAGAGGAGGCATGGGAGAAGGTCATGTGGTCAGATGAGACCAAAATAGAACTTTTTGGTATCAACTCCACTCGCCGTGTGTGGTGGAAGAAGACGGGTGAGAACAACAGCGCAAATGTTCAACTGTAAAGTTGGCACTAGAATCTTTGAAGTATTATCTCTTAGGTAAGACATTTAAGCTTGCGTCAGGTCATGCCCCGCTGAACTGGATGAAGCATAATAAGGAAAAAAATTCTAGAGTGACAAGTTGGTTTCTCTCGCTGCAGAATTTTAATTTCTCCATAGAACATAGAAGACGGAAATCACAGGGAAATTACGCATTATCAAAAATTCATTGTATGGTGGCCCAAAATACCCAGACCTCTGGTCTAGAGCAGTGGTCCCCAACCTTTTTTGCACCAGGGACCGGCTTGAAGCAAGATCATTTTTCCATGGCCCAGCAAGGAGGGGGTGGGGTGGGCGGGGCTTTGGTCATATGGGGGCGGGGTAATGGAGGGATTTGGAGTTTAGTGCATACTTATCATATAGTGTAGACCAGGTCCCCGCCAGGAGCTATGCCAGGAGCCCCACATAATGTGCTGTGCCAGGAGCCGCATCACTGAGGCCCCATCACGCCCTGCAGCAGGACAGGGCAGCTGTCCTGACAGCTGCTGTTCAGCTGCATTTACTTCATCCCAGGGGCGGACACAGACTGTAGTGGGCCCCTGTGCAAGAAATTTTTGGGGGCCCCCCCCGCCCTTCATAAGGCAACAAAGTTATGTAAACATAACCCCCCCATGTGCATCTCTCACCCCCCCATGTGCAGCTCACCCCCGTGCATCTCTCATCCCCCTCCGTGCATCTCTCATCCCCCTCCGTGCATCTCTCATCCACCCCCCGTGCATCTCTCATCCCCTCCGTGCATCTCTCATCCCCCCCGTGCATCTCTCACCCCCCCGTGCATCTCTCATCCACCCCCCGTGCATCTCTCATCCCCCCCGTGCATCTCTCACCCCCCCGTGCATCTCTCATCCACCCCCCGTGCATCTCTCATCCCCCCCGTGCATCTCTCACCCCCCCGTGCATCTCTCACCCCCCCGTGCATCTCTCATCTCTCCCCTCCCTCCCATGTGCATCTCTCATCTCTCCCCTCCCCCCATGTGCATCTCTCATCTCTCCCCTCCCCCCATGTGCATCTCTCATCTCTCCCCTCCCCCCATGTGGATCTCTCATCTCTCCCCTCCCCCCATGTGCATCTCTCATCTCTCCCCTCCCCCCATGTGGATCTCTCATCTCTCCCCTCCCCCCATGTGCATCTCTCATCTCTCCCCTCCCCCCATGTGGATCTCTCATCTCTCCCCTCCCCCATGTGCATCTCTCATCTCTCCCCTCCCCCCCATGTGGATCTCTCATCTCTCCCCTCCCCCATGTGCATCTCTCATCTCTCCCCTCCCCCCCATGTGGATCTCTCATCTCTCCCCTCCCCCATGTGCATCTCTCATCTCTCCCCTCCCCCCATGTGCATCTCCCATTCCCCCCACCTCCTAGTTAATTGAATTTAAAAAAAAATAAAACTTGTTATACTTACCCCCATGCGATCCCTGCAGAATCCTGGCGCTCGTCCAAATCGCTGACACCAGGTTCTCCTGACTTCCGGCCATGTGACGGCGCCCCCACATGACCGGAAGTCAGGGGAATCATGAAGGTGCTGCCGCAGCAGCGCAGCGCTAAGATGTCCCGGACCCGGCGCTTAGCATGCGGCCGGGGGCCCCATGAGGAGAGAGACGCACAAGGGGGGGGCTCCGAGGGGGCTCCTACCGGCCGGGCCCCATACTGGAGTCAGGGCAGTCATGCCCTGATGGCGGCCCTGCTGGAGGCTGGAGGGGCCCCCTCTCCCCGCGGACCGGCTGAAAAACCCCAACGGCCCGGTCCTGGTCCGCGGACCGGCGGTTGGGGACCTCTGGTCTAGAGTGTAGCGTCAGTGTCTCTGCCTCCTGCCATGAAAAGATGCCGTTTCCCTCACCGCCATGGCCCCGGTCCGGCGTCCTCCAGCTCTCCTGCTCCTGTTGCGCGAACTGCGCGCAGCTTCCCGGGCACTGTACTTAGGGCGCGCGCGCTCCCTCCTTCTTAGAGGGGCCCTGTGCTCCGCCCTAAAGAGGACCACTCCTATTTAAATCACCTCCTCCAAAATGGAGGTGCCTGTGCAAGGTTGTTGTTTGTGTGCTAACACTCTCCTCAGCCCTCAGGTTCCAGTGCCCGCCAGTCTGTCTATCAGCCGTGCCTGCCAGCCTGTTTATCAGCTGTGTCCTCCAGCCTGTCTATCAGCCGTGTCCGCCAGCCTATCAGCCATGTCCGCCAGCCTGACTATCAGCCGTGTCCGCCAGCCTGTCTATCAGCCGTGCCCGCCAGCCTGTCTATCAGCCGTGCCCACCAACCAGTCTATCAGCCATGCCCACCAGCCTGTCTACCTGCCGTGCCTGCCGGCTTGCCTACCCAGATCATCTGTCAGGTTACCTGCTGTGCCTGACTGCTTGCCTACCCGGATCATCTGTCTGGCTACCTGCCGTGCCCGCTTGCTTGCCTACCCAGATCACCCCTCAGGCTACCTGCCGTGCTCATCCGCTGTACCTGTCAGCTTCAGCCACCTGACCTGTCAGAGTCACCTGCTCTTCCACAAGGTCGGTCCCAGAGTGGCACCTGGTTCACTGGCCTGGTCCCTCCTTGGTTCACGGAGTCGACTAAGCCTCCGTATGGCCAGGGTAGGTCCAAGTGGGCACTTAGTTACGCCCCTCTGGTCCCTCCTTGCATCTCAGCACAGAGGTTCCACCACCCGGATCCGTAACAGTTTGCACAGTCCATGAAACCTAGTGGCTCCAAGGCTCCTTCGCTCTCAGACCTGTACCAAGAGGTTTATTGCCAGAGATCCCAACATGATACTTGTTATGTTCTGCAACTTAGAACTAAAGAATAGGAGGGAAAAACTGTCCCTGCACTGAGACTCACCTTAACCCTATGCTGGGGAGGGTGCCCTATTCCTTGTGAATAGCCCCACCGACACTCCTGCACTGAACTCAAACGAAGACCTGAAGGAAGGGGAAAGGGTGTCCCTAAAAGATCTAAGGACTGGGAGCAAAAACAAGAGACCTCCTAAAGAAAAGTAAGTTGCAGAAATGAAGATAAAAGGAAACAAAACTGGTGGAACAAGAAGTCCCAGGATATCAATTGTCCTAAGAACAAAGAACTAACTAGGCAACTTAGCCAGAGCACAAGCGAAACAACACTGATGCCAAGTGGGGAACGGGAGACAGGTGCTGAGTAATAAAGAGTGAGGAGATCACGTGACCAAGACACCCAGCACCAGAGGAAAAGACTAGAAGCCAGCAAACCACAACAAGATGGCCGATAGTAAAACAACATAGATTCTAACAATACTATCCTGTCCTATCTGTGGACAGTCAACTCCCACTTGGACGTACTGTCCACCCCGACTGTGTCCGCCTCTAACCGAGCGGCACCCGCTCCGGCGGCACCCCAACCCAATGGCGCTATGGCACCCGGCTTTGGACCCCGGCTTTCTGCGCCTCCACGTTTTGGTGGAGACCCTGTCCTATGTCGGGGCATTAAATTGAATGGGGTGTATTATACAGAATGGGCTATGGGGGGTGCATTATATTGAATAGGCTGTGTGGGTCCATTATACTGAATGGGCTATGGGGATGCATTATACTGAATGGGCTTTGGAGTGCATTAAAGTGAATGAGCTATGGGGTGCATTATACTATATGGGGGTGCATTATACTGTGGGCTATGGGGTGCATTATACTATATGGGGGTGCATTATACTGTATGGGTAAAGGGGTGCATTATTCTATATGGGGGTGCATTATACTATATGGGGGTGCATTATACTGTATGGGCTATGGGGTGCGTTATCCTGTATGGGCTATCGGGCGCATTATACTATATGGGGGTGCATTATACTGAATAGGCTATGGGGGTACATTATACTATATGGGCTATGGGGGTGTATTATACTGTATTTGTGTGCATTATACTGTATGGGCTATGGGGGTGCATTATACTATATGGTCATGCATAATACTGTATGGACTATGGAATGCATTATACTGTATGGGCTATGGTGGTGCATTATACTGTATGGGTTATGGGGATGCATTATACTGTGTGGACTATGAGATGCATTATACTGTATGGGCTATGGGGGTGCATTATACTATATGGGGGTGCATTATACTGTATGGGCTATCAGGTGCATTATGCTGTATGGGCTATGGGGGTGCAATATGCTGTATGGGCCATGGGGGGTGCCTTATACTGTATGGGCTATGCGATGCATTATACTGTATGGACTATGGGGTACATTATACTGCAAAAACAAATGAGAAATACAGAGTCTTGTCGGTATAAAAATATGTTAATATTTATTAATAAATTCGATACAAAAAGGGGGGTATATCATAGGTAAAATATGAACTGACAAGCAAACAATGAGTGGCAATATGATGTCACAACCCTCCCTAAATAGATAAACATGGTAAGGTACCTGCACGTGTATATATACATGGGGTTGGGCAAACAAGCCTTAAGTAAATAGTCATAGAACAAAAGTCAAGCGTAACAAAAGTATATTGGTAAAATTTAGGCAAGGCTTCCTTACCGCCGGTTGGAGGTCGGGAACAACAAGATTAGGGAGGAGAGGGTAGATGTCGAAGTGCAAGATAGCGCCTCTACGTGCATTTAGCCACCAGGGGACTGGCTGTCTCAAGAGGCCAGAGGGGTACATTATACTGTATGGGCTATGGAGTAAATTATAGTGTATGGACTATGGGGTGCATTATACTGAATGGGCTAGGGGGGTGCATTATGCTGTATGGACTATGGGGGTGCATTATGCTGTATGGACTATGGGGGTGTATTATACTGTATGGGCTATGGGGTGCATTATACTGTTTGGGCTATGGAGGTACATTATGCTGTATGGACTATGGGGTGCATTATGCTGTATGGAGGACTACATGGAGGCGTTTAAACTATATGCAAACAATTTTACAGTGTGAAGGTTTGTGTAGGGTCCATCATGCTGTGTGGGGGCACAGTGTGGAAAGATGTGGGACCAATATATTGCATGTATTCCCATTATACTGCATGGAGGGCTGTGTGGGTGTCACAGTTGTGGTATCATAAAGTGTTGGGGTCACAATACTTTTCCGTGGCAGTTGAGGAGTGGGGTACAGTGGGGCCATCATACTTTACGAATGCAATAAAAGGGAAATGTAGGGCTATAGTAGGAGAGAAAATTATAGGGCACACAGTACCACACAGTAGGTGGTGATGTATTATACTGTATGGACTATGGGGGTGCATTATACTTGTGAATACCCGGGGTCTTCCGTGGGCGTAATGCTACTCAGACAAGGCAGAGTGAGGATAACACAGCGTGGCAATACTTTATTGAACCACAAAGTGGACAGTAAACACAAAGAACAGTCCCAGCAAATACCCAAGATGGTACAACATTACACAGTCTTACCCCTTCCTTCTCCGCCCACCTGGGATAGAACATCTGCGACTTTGGAGACTTCCAGGGCCGACTACCTCAACCAGTGGCCCCCAGCTTCTGGCAAGCCCCCACAGAGACAAGGTAGTGGCAAGCTTAGGAATCTAGCAGTCCATCGAGGTACAAGGCCAGGAGACTCAAGGTTCCCACCCTGGCCTCTCCGAAAGTTTCCATGGGGCCGGATGACCGGCGGGTCACAATCTGACTTCTCCGAATGTCTCCATGGGTTGCAGGCAACCGGTGGGTCCCTCCTGGAAACCCCAAACAACATATCCATGGGGCCAGGTGACTTCCTCGTCCCACACTGGTCTCCCCAAAATATATCCATGTCTCTCTGATGGTCAATGGAGCAGATCCGAATCTTTCCAGTCAGGGCCGATACCCTTAGGCTAGAATCATGTAAAATCCAAATCTGTGTCTCTTTGGATGCCATGCTATACATCCACTTTCCTAAAGGATGTCTCTCATTCTCCTTGTAAAGTCTTTTTGATGCTCCTTGATTCTGCCTGCAGCACTATAGACATCCCTTTTTATAATTACATCTGTGTAAGGTCATCAGTCACAGGTAATCAATTTACATAGTTGGTATCACAGGGGCTATGGTAAATAAACATCTAGCTGACTTTTAGTACAATTTGTCATTAGCATAGTAAATATGATTGTTTCCAAACGAATAGAATTCAACATTCAGCGTTATACAAATACTGGTCTGTGTTAATCAACTAAAGAAGAACACAGGTTAAAAAGTCAACATAAAAATAAAGGTATACTGCTTTTGCCATCAGAAATTATGTCTGGCATAACTAAGATTTTACGCTGTATAGTCACATTGCTCCCCCAATCTTAATTAGCCAGTAATGATAGGATCCCAATCATCCTTCTCCACTTATTGGAGACAGTCCATCAGCATGTCTTTAAGCACAGACACGAATGTAAGAGGTCTCACCTTCATGAGAACAAAACTTTGCATCATCCAGTTTCCTCAGAGTATATTCCATGTCCTCCTTGCAAATAAACTCCATGCGCAATTGACATGAACAGACTGGTATTCATTGCATCCACACATGCCGTCCTCTGCATCCTGTGGTTCCTGAATTAAATCCGATGAGTGTCGGTCGCTTGGTATTCAATCCGTTAAAGCTGGCACAGCTCCTGTAGTTGCAGTTTCTTATTGCTGCTGTATATCCTGTCCATTCCTCCTCCCAAGGCCAGGCTGGTGGGGTTGGACATGGTAGCATCCGAAACCCGCTGTGTATGCCTCACCTATTGTCTGCTGGGTCTGTCTATGTGCCTCCTTGGATGTGGAGCTCTTTGGATGGTATGTGCCAACACCAGTTCCCTGCAGCTACCCCAGATCTGCAGGGCTGAATAGTATCCCAGCGCTGCCACCAAAATGTGAAGACCCAGGGTCTTCTGTCTGCGTAAAGATACTCATACAACACAGGGTGAGGGTAAAACAGCGTGGCAATACTTTATTGAACCACAAAGCGGACAATAAACACATAGAACAGTCCCAGCAAATACCCAAGATGGTACAACATTACACAGTCTCACCCTTCCTTCTCTGCCAGGCTGGGATAGAACAGCCCCCACAGAGAGAAGGTAGCGGCAAGCTAAGGAAGCTAGCAGTCCATAGAGGTACAAGGCCAGGAGACTCAAGGTTCCCACCCTGACCTCTCCTAGAGTTTCCATGGGGCCAGATGACCGGTGGGTCACAATGTGTCTTCTCCGACTGGTGGGTCCCTAATGGCAACCCCAAACAACATATCCATGGGCCGGTTGACTCCTTCGTCCCAACCTGGCCTCTCCGAGATGTATCCATGTCTCTCTGATGGTCAATGGAGCAGATCCGTATCTTTCCAGTCAGGACCGTGTAGCATCGGCGTCTCTGCCCCGTTCTAGGCAGAGACGCCGTCCCTCTCACCTCCCCGCTCCTGCCGCGGCGTCCTCCAGCGCTGCTCTCCCCGCTGCTTCCGGCGCGCGCTCCTTCCCCGGCAGTGTGCTTAGGGCGCGCGCGCGCTCCCCCTCTCTTAAAGGGACCGCGCGCGCCGTCCTAAGGAGTCCCCGGCCAATTGCCGGAGGACCTCCCATATAAAGGGCACCTCCTCCAAAATGGAGGTGCCCGAGCAATGTTGTTTGCACCTGTGTCTCACCTGTGCTTCAGCCCTCAGGTCCCGTTGCCAGTTACCTGCCAGTTACCTGCCAGATTCCTGCCAGCTTGCTGCCTTTGTCCTGCCTGATATCCAGTCACCTGCCTGCTAGCCTGAGGTCCGACGGTCTGCCTTCCAACTCCTGTCAGTCTGTCTATGGACCAGCTTGCCCGCTCACCTGGGAGCGCACACCTGTTACCTGCCTGCTAGCCTACCTGGAGGCTCCGCCGTCACGTGCTGTGACCATCTGCCTTTTCAGAGACTCCTGCCCGCTCACCTGGGAGCGCACACCTGTTACCTGCCTGCTAGCCTACCTGGAGGCTCCGCCGTCACGTGCTGTGACCATCTGCCTTTCCAGAGACTCCTGCCCGCTCACCTGGGAGCGCCCACCTGTTACCTGCCTGCTAGCCTACCTGGAGGCTTCGCCGTCACGTGCTGTGACCACCTACCATTCCAGAGACTCTCGCTTGCTCACCTGGGAGCACACATCTACCATCTGCCTGCTAGCCTACCCGGAGGCTCTGCCATCACAGGTCGTACCTACCCTTTACCCAGAGACTGCCCCGGTCACTTGCCGTAACTCCCTGCCCGTTCATCCAGAGACTGCCCCGGTCACTTGCCGTAACTCCCTGCCCGTTCATCCAGAGACTGCCCCGGTCACTTGCCGTGACCTCCTGCCCGTTCTTCCAGAGACTGCCCCGGTCACTTGCCGTGACCTCCAGCCCGTCCACTCAGAGACTGTCCCGGTCACCTGCTGTGACTGCCTGCCCGTCATCCCTGATTGCCACCAGCTCCCTTACAAGGACCGCCCCCTTGTATAGTAGCTCAGAGGTTCCGCCTCCCAGACCCGTTACAGTTTGCTCGGGCCATGGAACCCGGTGGCACCCAAGCTCCCTCGCTCTCGGACCTGTGTCATGAACTGTCCCGCCAGAGGTCCCAACAGGAGTCCATCCTGGGTCACCTGCGGAATGTCAATTCTCGCCTGGACACTCTGACTGCTCCGCCAGCAACCTCCGCCAGCGCCATGATTCGCAATCCGACAGCTCCGCTGTCCACCAACACTATGGTATCCTACCCCGGACCCCGGCTTTCTGCACCTCCTCGCTTCGGAGGCGACTCCGCTGAGGCTCGGGGCTTCATAAATCAGTGCACCCTGCACTTTGAACTCCTGTCCCACCAGTTTAACTCCGACCGGGCCAAAATTGCCTTCATCATGTCCCATCTCACCGGAGAGGCTCTGGCCTGGCTAAATCCTCTATGGGAGAGAGGAGACCCCCTGGTGTCCAACTTGCCTGCCTTTCTCACGGCCTTCCGGAAAGTCTTCGACGAACCCGGACGGAAGACCTCATCCGCATCGTCACTGCTACGCCTCCGTCAGGGAAGCCTCACCGTGGGCCAATATGCCATACGGTTCCGTACCCTTGCCTCGGAGCTGGCCTGGGATAATGACGCTCTGGTTTCAGTCTTCTGGGAGGGTCTGTCCGGCCGTATTAAAGATGAACTTGCCGGTCGGGACATTCCTACCACCCTCGATGACCTGATAGCTCTTGCCACCCGGATTGACCTGCGGTTCCAGGAGCGTGCCAAAGAGGTCACCCGTGAGAGGAGGTTTCCACGCCTAGCTCCTACTTTTCAGCAACCCGTCAATCCCTCCGTCTCTCCTGAGCCTATGCAGGTCGACCAGACCAAGATGGTCGGTTCTCGCCAAGAATCTCGCCGAGCCGAGGGAAGCTGTTTCTATTGTGGCAGTAAGAAGCACTTCATCCGTTCCTGCCCGGAAAAGCCGGGAAACGCCAGTGTCTAGGACCACTCGGAGAGGTCGTCCTAGACAAAAGTAAGTCCTCTCCGTCTCTGACCTTACCGGTCTCTATTGCTTGGGGAGAAAACCGTCTCTTCGAACTCGCCCATCTGGATTCTGGAGCTGCTGGAAACCTCATCGCCCAGTCTCTGGTAGAGAGATACCATATTCCCACCAAGTCCCTGGCGGAGCCATTGTCAGTTGCTTCCGTGGATGGAAGACTTCTCTCGGAGACCATCCTGCTCGTCACCGAACCTATAACCCTACAGGTGGGAATGCTGCACTCTGAGGAGATCTCATTCCATGTGCTGTCCGGACTTTCTCACTCCTTGTTGCTAGGTCTACCTTGGCTCCAGACACATGAACCCGTATTGAACTGGCGGTCCGGTGAAGTACTCCGATGGGGTCCTGACTGCCATAGGACCTGCCTGGTTCCGGTCCGTCCACTTCGCCCTCAGCCTACTCCAGCTAATTTACCTGGTCTCCCGGCTCCCTACTGGCCCTATGCGGACGTCTTCGGTAAGAAGGAAGCTGAGACGTTGCCGCCCCATAGGCCATACGATTGCCCGATCGACCTGGTACCTGGCACCACTCCTCCCCGTGGGCGTATCTACCCGTTATCTGCAGCCGAGACCCGAGCCATGTCTGAGTACATTGAAGAGAATCTGGCTAGGGGATTTATCCGAAAATCTACCTCCCCGGCTGGAGCCGGATTCTTCTTTGTCAAAAAGAAAGACGGCTCGCTACATCCCTGTATTGACTACAGAGGACTCAATCTCATTACGGTAAAAAACAAATATCCCCTGCCACTCATCTCCGAATTGTTTGACCGGCTCAAGGGCGCCAGGATCTTCTCCAAGCTGAATCTTCGAGGAGCGTATAATCTGGTCCGTATCCGTCAAGGAGACGAGTGGAAGACGGCATTCAATACCCGGGACGGTCACTACGAGTACCTTGTGATGCCCTTCGGTCTCTGTAATGCTCCCGCGGTCTTTCAGGAACTAGTCAATGACATCTTCCGTGACCTCCTGTACTCCTGCGTAGTGGTATACCTGGACGATATCTTGGTCTTCTCTCCGGATCTCCCCACACACCGGAGGGATGTTCGTCAGGTCCTGCTTAGGCTTCGGCAGAACCACCTTTACGCCAAATACGAGAAGTGCCTCTTCGATCAGACCTCCCTTCCGTTCTTGGGCTATGTCATCTCCCAAACAGGTCTGCAAATGGATCCCGAGAAGCTCTCTTCCGTTCTAAAATGGCCTCGTCCTGAAGGTTTGAAGGCGATACAGCGATTCCTGGGCTTCGCTAATTATTATCGTCTTTTCATCCCACACTTCTCGTCTCGGACTGCTCCCATATCTGCACTTACCCATAAGGGGGCTAACCCCAGGATATGGTCGCCTGAAGCCGAGGAGGCCTTCCTTTCCCTAAAGAAAGCCTTCGCCTCTGCTCCCGTCCTGCACCGTCCGGACTGTAATCAACAATTCTACCTGGAGGTTGATGCTTCCTCCTCCGGAGCCGGAGCGGTGCTCACCCAGAAGTCTTCTACCGGGAGAATGGTAACGTGCGGCTTCTTCTCCAAAATCTTCTCCTCGTCGGAGCGCAACTACTCCATTGGAGACCGGGAATTGCTAGCCATCAAATTGGCACTAGGAGAGTGGCGCTATCTGCTTGAAGGGGCTCTCTACCCGGTAATTATCTACACGGATCACAAAAACCTGGCATATCTCCAAAATGCCCAGAGGCTCAATCCTCGCCAGGCCCGGTGGTCGTTGTTTTTTGCCCGCTTCGACTTCACTCTTCATTTCCGTCCGGCGGACAAGAACGTCAAAGCTGATGCCTTGTCTCGGTCTTTCCTGTCCTCCGATCAAGAGGAGGAACCTACGCACATCATCGACTCCTCCAAGGTGATGAATGTGGCTCCCTTGGATCTAACTCGTCTTCCACCCGGTAAGACGTTCATAGCTGTGCCAGATCGGGAGAGGGTTCTTCGCTGGGGACATTCTTCTAAACTAGCTGGCCATGCTGGCCAAAAAAAGACCTTTCAACTTATTGCCCGGCATTACTGGTGGCCTACCCTACGTAAGGACGTGGTAGACTTCGTCGCGGCCTGTTCATCCTGTGCTCGTAACAAAGTTCCCTGACATCTACCTGCCGGCCATCTCCTGCCCCTTCCCGTACCTGCTGCTCCTTGGCAACACATCGCTATGGACTTTATCACCGACCTTCCAGTTTCTGCCGGTTGTACCGTCATTTGGGTTGTTGCTGACCGTTTTTCTAAGATGGCCCACTTCATTCCCCTGCCTGGTCTTCCGTCTGCACCCGAGTTGGCTAAAGACTTTATCCGCCACATCTTCCGTCTCCATGGTCTGCCCCTCCACATCGTGTCGGATCGTGGGGTTCAGTTCACCTCTCGTTTCTGGAGAGCCACTTGTAAGCTGCTGGACATTACCCTGGATTTCTCCTCCGCTTACCACCCTCAGTCCAATGGTCAAGTGGAGCGGATCAATCAGATCTTGTCCAGCTACCTCCGGCACTTCGTGGATGCTCACCACTCGGACTGGGTGGATCTTCTACCGTGGGCCGAGTTCTCTTATAACAACCATGAGAGCGAGTCCTCTTCCAAATCCCCGTTCTTTATAGTTGGTGGCCAACATCCCCGGATTCCACTTCCTGTCTCCGTTTCTGTGGACAACCCTGCTGCGGAGTCTCTTGTCAGCGAATTTTCTACTATTTGGGAGAGCACCAGGTCCGCTCTTCTTCTCTCCTCTGAGCGGATGAAGAGATATGCTGATAAGAGACGTCTGGATCCGCCCCAATTCCGTCCGGGAGACAAGGTTTGGCTCTCATCCAAACATGTGCGGCTCAAAATACCCTCCTACAAGTTGGGTCCTCGATTCATCGGCCCCTTCGAAGTCCTCAGGCAAATTAACCCTGTGGCCTACAAATTAAAACTCCCGGCCACCCTACGGATCCCCAACTCCTTCCACGTATCTCTCCTCAAACCCGTTGTCTTTAACTCTTTTTCCAAAAATCCAGGTGCCCCTCCTGCTCCGGTTTCCGCTGATGACATCTTTGAGGTAGAGAGTATTCTGGCCTCCAAGAGGGTAAGAGGAAAAACCTTTTTTCTGGTAGATTGGAAGGGGTTTGGTCCTGAGGAGAGAACTTGGGAACCCAGGGAGAACATCAACGCCCCGCTTCTCCTTGAAAAATTTCTTTCTGGCCTAAAAAAGAGGGGGCCTAAAGGGGGGGGTACTGTAGCATCGGAGTCTCTGCCCCGTTCTAGGCAGAGACGCCGTCCCTCTCACCTCCCCGCTCCTGGCGCGGCGTCCTCCAGCGCTGCTCTCCCCGCTGCTTCCAGCGCGCGCTCCTTCCCCGGCAGTGTGCTTAGGGCGCGCGCGCGCTCCCCCTCTCTTAAAGGGACCGCGCGCGCCGTCCTAAGGAGTCCCCGGCCAATTGCCGGAGGACCTCCCATATAAAGGGCACCTCCTCCAAAATGGAGGTGCCCGAGCAATGTTGTTTGCACCTGTGTCTCACCTGTGCTTCAGCCCTCAGGTCCCGTTGCCAGTTACCTGCCAGTTACCTGCCAGATTCCTGCCAGCTTGCTGCCTTTGTCCTGCCTGATATCCAGTCACCTGCCTGCTAGCCTGAGGTCCGACGGTCTGCCTTCCAACTCCTGTCAGTCTGTCTATGGACCAGCTTGCCCGCTCACCTGGGAGCGCACACCTGTTACCTGCCTGCTAGCCTACCTGGAGGCTCCGCCGTCACGTGCTGTGACCATCTGCCTTTTCAGAGACTCCTGCCCGCTCACCTGGGAGCGCACACCTGTTACCTGCCTGCTAGCCTACCTGGAGGCTCCGCCGTCACGTGCTGTGACCATCTGCCTTTCCAGAGACTCCTGCCCGCTCACCTGGGAGCGCCCACCTGTTACCTGCCTGCTAGCCTACCTGGAGGCTTCGCCGTCACGTGCTGTGACCACCTACCATTCCAGAGACTCTCGCTTACTCACCTGGGAGCACACATCTACCATCTGCCTGCTAGCCTACCCGGAGGCTCTGCCATCACAGGTCGTACCTACCCTTTACCCAGAGACTGCCCCGGTCACTTGCCGTAACTCCCTGCCCGTTCATCCAGAGACTGCCCCGGTCACTTGTCGTAACTCCCTGCCCGTTCATCCAGAGACTGCCCCGGTCACTTGCCGTGACCTCCTGCCCGTTCTTCCAGAGACTGCCCCGGTCACTTGCCGTGACCTCCAGCCCGTCCACTCAGAGACTGTCCCGGTCACCTGCTGTGACTGCCTGCCCGTCATCCCTGATTGCCACCCGCTCCCTTACAAGGACCGCCCCCTTGTATAGTAGCTCAGAGGTTCCGCCTCCCAGACCCGTTACAGACCGTACCCTTAGGCTGCAGTCATATAGAATCCAAATCTGTGTCTCTTTGGATGCCATGCTATCCATCTACTTTCCTGAAGGATGTCTCTCATTCTCCTTGTAAAGTCTTTCTGATGCTCCTTGATTCTGCCTGCAGCACTACAAACATCCCTGTTTATATTTACATCTCTGTAAGGTCATCAGTCACAGGTAAGAGGTAAAAGTGCATGGCTCACCAGTAGTGATGAGCGAACGTGCTCGCCACTGCTCGGTACTGGCCCAAGCATCACGGTGCTCGACAAGCTCGGCACTCGGCGAGCATTTCCAAGTTGCTCGGGTCCCCGCCCTGCATGTTTGGCGCTCTTTAGAGAGCCAATGAACATGCAGCCATTGCTTGCCACGCACTGTAATGCCGTAGCCATGTTTGTTGTGGGCATTACAGTGTTTGGCTGGACACACAGCGTCATCAAGTCTATATAAGACCTGGCGCCACCATGCTTGCCACAGTCTACCCCGGAATCAGGCAGAGTAGGGAGAGCTGCTGCTGAGTCAGGGAGAGATTTGCTTGTTTATAGTTAGTATAGGTATTCCACAACATACAGTTGGTATGGAAAGTATTCAGACCCCTTTCAATTTTTCACTCTTTGTTTCATTGCAGCCATTTGGTAAATTCTAAAAAGTTAATTTTTTTTCTCATTAACCCCTTTACAACCCAAGGTGGTTTGCACACTAATGACCAGGCCAATTTTTACAATTCTGACCACTGTCACTTTATGAGGTAATTACTCTGGAACGCTTGAACGGATCCCCCTGATTCTGAGAATGTTTTTTCATGACATATTGTACTTCATGATTGTGGTAAAATTTCTTCGATATCACTTGTGTTTATTTGTGAAAAAAATGGAAATCAGCACAATTTTGAAACCAATTTTTTTTTTATTAGGGAGCTATAAGGGTTAAAAGTTGACCAGCGATTTCTCATTTTACCAACAAAATTTACAAAACCATTTTTTTTAGGGACCACATCACATTTGAAGTCACTTTGAGGGGTCTTTATGACAGAAAATACCCAAAAGTGACACCATTCTAAAAACTGCACCCCTCAAGGTGCTCAAAACCACATTCAACAAGTTTATTAACCCTTCACGTGCTTCACACCAATTAATTGAACCTGAAAGGAAAAGATGAACATTTAACTTTTTTCACTCAAATTTTATTTTAGACCCCAATTTTTTCATTTTCACAAGGGTACCAGGAGAAATTGGACCCCAAAAGTTGTTGTGTAATTTCTACTGAGTACGTTGATATCTCATATGTGGCGGAAAGCCATTGTTTGGAAGCACAGCAGGGCTTGGAAGGGAAGGAGCGGCAATTGTCGTTTTCAATGTAAAACTCGCTCTAATTGACAGTGGACCCCATGTCGCGTTTGGAGAGCCCCTGATGTGCCTAAACAGTGGAACCCCCCAACAAGTGACCCCATTTTGGAAACTAGACCCCTTAAGGAACTTATTTAGATGTGTGGTGAGCACTTTGAACCCCCAAGTGCTTTGCAAAAGTTTATGACGTAGAGCCAAAATAATATTTTTTCCACAAAAACAATGTTTTAGGCGCAATATTTTTATTTTCACAAGGGTACTAGGAGAAATTGGACACCAAAAGTTGTTGTGCAATTTCTCCTGCTTTTGAATGCAGACTTTGATAATTCTATAATGTAGTGTCATACGTCAGTTGTGTAGGACAACCTGACGAACACTGCACAACTGACGTATGACAACCTGACGAACACTACGTCAGCTGTGTAGTGTTCGTCAGGTTGTCATATGTCAGAAATTAATTTAATAGTCCATGGAAGTATGGTACCTTTTGAAGCAGTCTTTCATGCACAGGCCAGGTTTGTCGGGGCAGGTGTCAGATTGATTGCGTATTCCCCTTTTATAACACACTCGGCACCTCTTTTGTGACTTACCTTTTTTTGTGAGGGATCTGCCCCGAGAAATGCTGGCCTGGTACAATTCGAGGTCCTTCAGTTCCCGAAGTACTGGAGCCTGCTCTGCCAAATATCAGGGCCTTGATAACTGTCTCCTGGAAGTGAAGATACGACGTAGAAGTCTGGCCTGCACATTGTAACAGAAGGAAAGTGTTGTGCATTGCCATCTGTACTATGTGCACGGCCAGCTTCTTATACCATAACTTGGCCTTTCTCAAAGCACTGTACGGCTGGAGGACTTGATCAGAGAGATCAACTCCCCCCATGTACTTGCTGTACCCCACTACACAGTCTGGTTTGTCGACCTGTGTAGTGGAACCTCGTACAGTGCTGAGGGTGCTGCCATCACCATGTATGGTGGTCAAGAAAATGACATCCCTCTTGTACTTGACCACCAACAGGTGGTCGGTACATTGGGTTCTGCTCTCACCCCTTCTGAGCAGCTGCCCAATTAGCGTCTTTGGGAGACCTCTCTGATTTTTGCGGTCCGTAGCCCAGGCTGCGGTACCTCGCACAGAGAGGGACTTGAAGAGCGGGAAACTTGTATAAAAGTTATTCAAGTACAGGTGATAACCATTATCCAGCAGTGGGTGCACCAAGTCCCACACAATTTTCCCACTCACTCCCAGAACAGGGGGGCATTCAGGGAGTTCAATCTGAGAGTCCTTCCCTTCATAAACTCTAAACTTGTGAGTGTACCCTGAGGTACTCTCACACAGTTTATACATCTTGATTCCGTACCTGGCCCTCTTACTGGGCAGGTGCTACCGGAATCCAAGTCGCCCCTTAAAAGCGATTAAGGACTCATCCACACAGATGTCCCTTTGGGGCATGTACACTTCAGCAAACTTGTTGTTGAAGTGTTCAATGATCGGCCGAACTTTGAAAAGACGATCAAAGTTCAGGTCATCGCCTGCAGGACACCTTGCATTATGTTACGGATCCGGGTGGTGGAACCTCTGTGCTGCGGTGCAAGGAGGGGCCAGAGGGGCATGACTAAGTATCAACTCGGTCCTACCAAGGTCGCACGGCGGCTCAGTCGACTCCTTGAACCAGGGAGGAACCGAGCAGAGGGATCAAGTGGCACTCTGGGACCAACCTTGTATGAGAGCAGGTGACTCCCACGGGTCAGAAGGCAGGAACTGGCCGGAACAGCGGATGAGCTTCGGCAGGCAGGCAGACGGGTGGTCCGGGTAAACGAGCAGGTTGATTAGGCAGATAGCCAGGCGAGTGTACCGGATAGGCAGGCTGGCGGGCACTACAGGTAGACAGGTAGCTGGCAGATGCTTCCAGGTAAGCAGGCAGGCGGGCACAACAGGTAACAGGCAGGTGCTTCCACGTAATGCAGGCTGGCGGGCACGGCAGGTAGCAGGCAGGTGCTTCCAGGTAAAGCAGGCTGGCAGGCACGGCAGGTGACAGGCAGGTGCTTCCAGGTAAGCAGGCGGACAGAGCCCATAGACAGACTGGTGGATTGGACTGTAGACAGACTGTCGGGCTGGAGAGTAGTCAGACTGGCGAACTGGACTGAAGATCAGACTGGCAGACAGGACTGACTTGCAGAGGACCTGAGGGCTGAAGCAAAGTAAGAATCACAAAGCACCAACCTTGCACAAGCACCTCCATATTTGAGGAGGTGCCTTTTATAGGGGAAGTCCTCCGGCCATTGGCCGGCGACTTTTTAATACGACGTGCGCGGCCCCTTTAAGTGGGAGGGAGCGCGCGCGCATACGCCCTAAGCACAGAGCCGGGGAAGCTGCGTGTACCAGCAGCAGCTGCAGGAAGGCCGGAAGACGGCGGAGCAGGGCCGCGGCGGTAAGGGGGACGGCGTCTCTGCCGGGCAGGAGGCAATGACGCCGATGCTACACATTATCTTGGTAATGCAAGAACTTGTGGATGGCCTGAAAATGTTTCCGGATCATGACCATTCGGAACACTGGAGTGTTATACAAAACGTCAACACTCCAGTATTGCCGAAGATCTGGCTTCTTCAGGATCCCCATGAGAAGGACCAGGCCCCAAAACTTCATAATTTCTACTGCGTCTACAGGAGACGAGTTAGAAAATGATGAAGAGGGTTTTTGTTCCAAAAATTTATGAGCGTATAAATTAGTTTGGCCCACCATGAGGTTTACAAAATCCTCAGAGAAAAAGACTTTGAAAAAGTCTAATTGTGTGAGGCCGGTGGTGTCAAACTTGATTCCTGATTCCGCCAAAAAATCAGAAATCAGTGGCTCATAATTTTTGGGGAGCGAGGTCCATATGGGATCAGTAGTGGGGAGAGCAGGATCATCTTCTCTCCTGTGATGACTGCGGGCGGTCCAGCAGCACCTGAGGAGGAAGAGGAGGAAGAAGAGGAGGAGGAGGAAGACAACGGGGAGTTGGAAAAATAAAAAAATGTGAGACCCTCGCCCTCGCTGTCAGTGTTGGAGGCAAGAAAAGCGTATGCCTTCTCCGCTGAATAGCGAGCTTGGGATGAGCGGGATATTTTTTGTTATGTATGTGGTGCATTTGTGTCAGTACTTTAGAGCAGTGATTTTCAACCTTTTTTGAGCCGCGGCACACTTTTTATACTTAGAAAATCCTGGGGCACACCACCAACCAAAATAGCACAAAATGACACTAAAACAGTCATATTATACATATAGTTAATAATATAGATTCTAAATTTATTTTACTCACTCAGTGTGAAACCTGGGCCTGTTTCGATAAACACAAAAGGGATATCCTGGCAGGAATGGTGGAAAGACACACACGAAGCTCTTCCTCAACAGTTCTCAGTTTCTCCCTGTTTTTAGTTTTTATCGCAGTCAAGCTTGAGAAGCCCAGCTCACATAGATATGTGGTTGAAAATGGGAGCAATGTCAAAATAGCTTTGTTGGCCAGAATGGGGAACTCCTTGGCAACAGATAACCAAAAACTGTCCAAAGGAAGATCAGCAAACTTTAGCTTTAAACCGCGATCTTGCTTCAGTTCAACGAGTTCCTCTTGCTCCTTTAAAGTCATGTCCTTTCCAGCAATGGATAATGAGCTGTATGGGTCCCTAACCCAGTCAAGGCATTCTGTGAAGGCTGAAGAGAAATAGAACGATAACTTCTCCTCAAGAGTTTTCAAATGTCTGCCAATCGCTTCGCACATTGCAGCAGTATTGTCATCATGCAGTTTTTCGGTGAGTGGGAACATCTGAAGGTTGCCACCCTGCACATGTTGTTGCCAGAGCTGCACCTTTAAACGGAATCCGTTCATTTTATCAGTGCTTGTAAGCAGGTTTTCATTTCGACCTTGCATCCGTGTGTTTAGTTCATTCAGATATTGAAATATATCAGCCAGGTATGCCAGCTTTGCACACCACTCATCACTTGCAAGCAGCTTTGAATAATCGGACCTCTCGTTTGTAAGAAATATTTTAAGTTCCTCTCGCAACTCATACACACGGGCCAGCACTTTGCCGCGTGACAGCCACCTGACCTCCGTGTGGAGCAATAAGATTTTATGTTCCGCTCCCATTTCTGTACACAAAGACGCAAAAAAGCGACATCTCAAAGGTCGCGTCTTCACAAAGTTCACTATGCGCACAACATCATCCAACACATTAGCTAGATCTGCTGGTAAGGTCTTTGCAACGAGGGGCTCACGGTGCAAGAAACAGTGGGTAGCAAGAACATCTGGGTTTCTTTCTTTAACCCTATTTACAAAGCCTTTGATGCGCCCGACCATGGCTGCGGCTCCATCAGTGCAGACACCTGTGCAGTTTTCCCATGTAAGTCCACTTTTATCAAGATATTCCGATGTGACTTGGAATATTGCCTCTCCTGTTGATTTTTCTGTCAGTGCCTTGCAAAATAGGAAGTTTTCACTAATGGCTTCACCATCCACAAAACGCACATTGGCCAACAAATGACAATGTCCACTGATATCCGTCGATTCATCAAATTGCAAGGCAAATTTCTTACTGATGCGCACCTTTTCCAAAACAACTGTTTCAATGTCCGCAGACAAGTCATCAATCCGTCTGGCAATTGTGTTATCAGAGAGAGGCACTTTAGCTATCTCTTTAGCTGCTTCAGGGCCAAGCATCTCATTTACAATAGCTTTACAAGCTGGTAGTATTAATGTTTCTGCCACAGTGTGGGACTTTTTTGATTTAGCTATGAGTTCAGCAACAAGGTAGCTAGCTTTGAGGGCTCTCTCATTTACCTTTGTGCTTTTTCTCAAAAAAGTTGCCCCTTTCTCATTGTTTGTACGTAAGCGTACAAAATACTCCATCGGTTTATTTTGAACGGAAGGGTGTTTCGTTTGGAGATGGCGTTTAAGTTTGCTTGGCACCATAGCGCTATTGGAAAGCTTCTCACCACACACCAAGCACAGTGGTGTTGGTGCTGTCGCATCCCCAGTGGAAGTAAATCCAAATGAAAGATAGCTTTCACTGTATTGCCTTGAGCTCACCGTCTTGTCTTTTTTCTTTTGTCGAACTCTCATACTAGGGCCTTCATTTGGGTTAGAATTGTGTCCAGGGTCCTGTTCGGCATTTGCCTTTTCTATTCTCAAATACTTCTCCATCACTGCTGAGATAGTGTGCGCAGCCATACACTAAAATAGAAGAGTATTACATTATCTGCCACACTTAAAGGACCTCTGCTAGGCATATTTCATTCCTGAGGGCTTAAAAAGCAGCTCTCGTGGTGACAAGAAGCTGATTTAAACCCCCCAAGAGTGAACTTCGCGAGAGCTGTATGTGTGTGATAATAACTTATATTACTACGGTCTGCATTTCCTGCTTGAATTGACACTAGTGACGTAGCACTCAGCTTTCTCTATAAGTAGAATAGAGCCGGCTGCCAAGTGCTACGCCACTAGAGTCAATTCAAGCAGGACATGACTGCTGAAGAACGGTACTAATATCATTTATTATTCCATACATACAACTCTCACGGAGTTCACTCTTGGGGGTTTTAAATCAGCTTCTTACCACCACAAGAGCTACTTTTTTAGCCCTCAAGAGTGAAATATGCCTGGCAGAGGTCCTTTCAATAAATTATTTATTTTAAAAAAGTGAAATAAAAAAGGATAACCCCCTCATATATTCAATCCCATGTAACCTCATAAATACAGTCCCACGTATATGAGCACATGATTATCAGCATCATATACTGTGGTGATGTGCACTGTACAGCGCCACAGTATATGGTGCTGATTATTATGTGGCTCATATACTGCAATATAAAGGGGTACAATGAGAAGTACTATGGCCATGAGGCCAGAGTACAAGTGCCAGCTCATATACTCAGCATATATACTCATATACTTTCTGCCTGTTGTGGTGCTACGCCTCCCTCCCCCTGTGTGCTGCTGTCCTTGCTCTGCATATCCCCCTGCCAGGTTGGGTCAGTTACTATATCATCTACCACCTTGTTACGGGTCCGTGTGGACTAACCTCTGTGTAGAGGTGCAAGGAGGGACCCAGAGGGGCGTGACTAAGTATCAACCCGAACCGACCCTGGTCGGACGGCAGCAACCGACACCGTGACCAGGGAGGATCCGGGCTGAGGGACCAGGTGCTACTCTGGGGTCGACCTTGTAAGAGAGCAGGTGGCTCCCACGGGTCAGATGGCTGGGACTGACCAGTATGACGGATGGACACGGCAAGCAGGCAGAAGTCTCTGGTAGCTGACAGGTGGTCACGGTACGTGACAGCAGAGCAGGTAGTAGTCTCTAGGTTTACCAGGCAGGTGGTCACAGCAAGTGACGGCAGAGCCTCCAGGCAGGCTGGCAGGAAACAGGCGGGCGCTCCCAGGTGAGCGGGCAGACCGACAAGGCAGGTAACAGGTGGGCGCTCCCAGGTGAGCAGGCTGATGGACTCTGCAGGTAACAGACGGATGCTCCCAAGTGAGCGGACAGACAGACAGGGCAGGTAACAGGCGGATGCTCCCAGGTGAGCGGACTGGCAGACAGGGCAGGTAACAGGCAGGTAACAGGTGAGCTCCCCAGGTGAGCAGGCTGGCAGGCTCGGCAGGTAACGGGCAGATAACAGGCTGGCATGCAGGACGAGGAGTCAGGCTAGCAGCGGGACCTGAGGGCTGAAGCAGAGATCAGAAACTGTGCAACAACTTTGCTCGGGCACCTCCATTTTGGAGGAGGTGCCCTATATATGGGAGGACCCTCGGCTATTGGCCGGGGACTCCTTAGGACGGTGCGCGCGGCCCCTTTAAGAGGGGGGGAGCGCGCGCGCCCTAAGCACAGTGCCCGGGGGACTGCGTGCGCAGACAGCAGGCTGAGAAGGAGAGCGGGGAGCGTGGAGGTGAGAGGGACGGCGTCTCTGCCTGGAAGAAGGCAGAGACGCCGATGCTACACACCTCGTCTTCCACTTCCACACCCTGGTCCTCCTCCTGACTTTCTGGCAATTGTGTCTCATCATCATGATCCACCTCTTGCGACAGTAATTGCACTTTCCCACCGTTGCCTTCGTGTGACCGTGGCTGCTCAAATATTTGGGCATCGCTACACGCATTCTCCTCTTGACTCGCTTGAAGCTGGCTGGGTGAAAGGCCCGAATCTACAAATGGAAAAGTGAACAGCTCTTCTGAGTGTCCAAGTGTGGGATCATTTGCCTCCGGGCACTTGGCATGGTGGGAGGAAGGAGGATCAGGGTTAGGAATATGCGGTCCAGACTCACGGCTACTGAGACTTGACCATATGGAAGACAGGGTGGTAGTGGTGGTGGCAAAGTGACTGCTATATAACCAACAACCTTTTGACATTGCTCAGGGTTCAATAGTGGTGTGCTGTGGTCCCCTAGCAATTGGGACAAGAACTTCGGGCGACAAGATGTGGGTGTTTGTTGTTTGTTTGTGAGACCTAGTGGGAATAGCTTGACCGACACACTGCAAAGAAATGGAAGGCAGAAATGGCTGATTTTGGAACGCTGTTATATGTGATACGTCTGACAGAGAACCACAGTTTTAAATAGCAGGCCTGTAATTTACTAATACTATTCTTCACAGAGAACTAGTGTGAATAGCTTGACCGACACACTGCTACAAAATGAAAATGTAAGCCATTATTTTCCATGTTCAGTTCAAACTTCTGGATTTTTATTGCTGTAATATCAGGATTAAGATAAAAAAAAATTGGCCCTGGCCCCTGCTATATGAGGCTATGTCTACAAATATATGTCAGAACAGCAGCAGCAGACAGAATGTTCAATGGACCCTCTTGTGCTGTATCATGCACTGCAGTCTGCCACATACACTGCCTGCCTGCCTAACTCCTGCTATCAAATTCACCACTGAATATATGCAGCTGGATTAGTCCTCAGAAGGACTGTAAGGCTATGTGCCCACGATGCAGAAAATTTCTGCAGCATTTCTGCATCTCCCTGGCAGAAAAAACGCATGCAGATTGTGCATGCGTTTTTCCTGCCAAATACATGCGGATGTGAAGCGTTCTTCACATGCATTTCCACATGTGGGTGTCAAGCGCTTTCCAAGCGATTATAGCATCACTTGGAAAGTGCTTGACAACTTGGTCACACTATATAAATCCATGCAAACAGCATGGATTTATATAGTGTGACTGTAAAGAATGGTAAAAAATAAAAAAATAAATCTATACTTACCTTCCGATGGCCCCCCGGTGTCTTGCTTCGCTCCGTTCTGGCTGCTGGGAGATCACGTTGCCCTGTACTGAAAGACCTGCCGTCACATGACTATGACGACAGCGCAGGTCCTTCAGTCCTTCGCGATTTGCCAACAAAGGAGAGCAAAGTGCTGCAGGGGCCATCAGAAGGTAAATATAATCTTTATTTTTTATTTTATTCTTTCTTTTACAGGTACAATGGTACCCAGGTCTGGAAGAGAATCTTCTCTCCTCCAGACCTGGGTACCATCCGCACATAGAAACGCATATAATCCGTGTGTACAAATGTACTGACGCGGATTATATGCATTTCAATGCAAGTCAATGGCGGCGAATACACTGCGTGTCCGCAAAATTAATGGACATGCTGCGGATTTTTGAGCGCAGCATAAATGCTGCGGAAAAATCAACAGCATGGGCACTGACATTGCGGAATGCCATTGGGGACCATGGGGGACGGATTACCAAGCGTTTTTTAAACGTTTATGCAGCATAAACGCTTGAAAAACGCATAGTGGGCACACAGCCTTAGTTCAGATGGATATATATGTTGTGGAATACCTATACTAACTCTAAACAAGCAAATCTCTCCCTGACGCAGCAGCAGCTCTCCCTACTCTGCCTGTTTCCGGGGTAGACTGTGGCGAGCATGGCGGCGCCAGGTCTTATATAGGCATGATGACGCTGTGCGACCAGCCAATCACTGTAATGCCCACAACCAACATGGCTGCGGCATTACTGTGCGATGCAGGCAATCCCTGCATGTTCATTGGCTCTCTAAAGAGCGCCAAACATGCAGGGAGGGGACCCGAGTTCCTGCCCTAGCAACACCGAAATATTCGCTGAGCTTTTCGAGCACCGTGATGCTCGGGCGAGAACCGAGCAGTAACAAGCACGTTCGGTAATCAATAAATAGTACCAACCCACAGAAAAACAAGTAACATGTTAGTTATTCTGCACAGTGAGGGGAAAAAATAGTTAATATCAATGAGTGACATATACTTCAAAAATGATACCATTGAAAAATACAACTCAAAAAAAAAAAACAAAAACTTCCACAGGCCTTAAAGGGATTTTCCAGGAATTGTTTTTTTTCTTTTTTTTCATAGTCTTTCAAGGGGAAAATATTAAATACAGCTTTACACACTCTTCCCTGCTCCTGTGAAGGATTATCAAAACTGCCTCCCCTCTTTGTTGGTAGGCGGGAGCAGTGATGTAACGTCATCAGTGCTGCAGCCAATCATTGGGCTCAGCAGCTCATGCTGTCTGCATTGACAGTCACTGAATCCAATAATTAGCTGTTGATGAGAAACCGCCAGTGCAAAACAGACCAGAGGCAGGGGTGAAGAGCTGAAGTAGATGATAAGTAATGTTCAGTTTGATATTTTCACCTATTGGGACTCTAAATAGGCTTTGTACTTAGGGGTTAAAAAAGTCTATGGGAGGAAAAAAAATACCAAATAAACGACCCCTATTTTACTGCATTTCTACAAAGTACTGTATTTTGGAAGTATGTACACAGTTGCAATCAAAATGATTTAATCACCACTGCATATTAGGTTTATTAGTAAAAATGTACAAACTTTCTGCTGTTTGTGGAAAACAAACAAATGAAACAAACACTATTTACATAGCTCAACACAACTAATATAACAAGTGGTCTCTCCAAATTCATCAAAAAAGATGATTTTTAATGACTATTGCAGTCTCAGAATTATTCATCTCCTTTGTGACAAATATCCTTATTACTTATTTATTTTACTTTCTTTTATAGCTCCATCATATTCCACAGCACTTTACAGATATTATCATGACTGTCCCTGTAACACGGGTACTTCAGATGCAGTGACACAGAAACACAGAGCATACAACACGGGGTTAATAAACAGGGGGGGTTTATAAGAACAAGGTCAATCTCCATGCAGGGAGCAACAAGGAAAATATGGAGGGAAAACAAGGGAAATAGCAGGTGAAAGTCTATAACTAACAGTTCACAGACTGACAAGATGTAGCAGAACCGAAGCGGTTGTAAACGTCAGTTTGTACACTTAGCTGACTCTGGCTCCTCACAAGGCAGTCGCCAGCGTATGCAGGTGATGATTTCTTCAGGCTTCCCCTCCCAAACAATGCTCCGTCTTCTGGTGGCAGTGGGCGGTCTCCGGTTTTACCCGCTGAGCCCCTAGTCCATACCACGGCACCTCACGTGTCTCGGCTCCACGGACACTGTGTCCCTTGTCTCTATAGTCGTGCTTGACTCCTCCGGTCCACTGCACCCGACTCCTGCTTCCAGTACTCGAGCCAGGAGCCTGGACCCTCTCACACTGTTCTCCAGCTCAGGACTCAGCTCCGCTTTCCCGTGCAAAATGTCCTCGTCTCTTCCTCTCTCTAGTCCCACCAGGAGTCCCTTGATCACCTGACCTCCCAGCTCTGTCTCTGGACACACACCCCCCACTTCCCAGTCACATGACTCCTGTGCTCGCAGTCTGTTTCCCCCCTGCAACAGGAGGTACGGCCCCGGCAGTTTCGGCTCCCTTGCTCTGAAAGCACTTACACCCCGGTCTTCCCCCTTACATCCCCATTGGAGCTCACAATCTAGATTTCCTATCAGTATGTCTTTAGAGTGTGGGAAGAAACCGGACCCGAAGCAAACCCACACAAACATGGGGAGAAGATACAAAATCCTTGGAGATGTTGTTCTTGGTGGGATTTGAATCCAAGACTCAAGAACTACAAGGCAGCAGTGCTAATCACACTGTATTTTGTATTATGTCATGTGAATTGTGTCCTGCGTCTTAAAAATATTAATGTAGTGTTGAGCATTCCGATACTGTAATATCGGGTATCGGCCGATATTCGCGGTATCGGAGTTCCGATATTTTTACAATATCGGATACCGGAATCGGAAGTTCCCATAATGCCTGCGCTCTGCAGTGTCTCTGAAGGATGACAAGCTGGATGGCAGCGCTCAGCTGCGATCCAGCCTGTCATCAGAATGCCATCCCAGCGTGGGAGAATTCTCCTGATTGTTTAAAAGCCGGCGGCTTTTTACCGCCAGCCGGCTTTTAAACAATCACTCAGCCCCATACTCGCTTCCCCGCAGCCTCCCACCCCGATCCTCCCCTCCCCTCGCCACCTCCCATCCCGATCGTAAGTTAGGACAGGGCGGGGAGCACAGCACCAAGGAACGGGGAGCGAAGGACCCGGGCAGGGAAGCCGGCAATGAAAAGACTTCACAGCCGGCTTTCCCGTTCTGTGCTGCGCTTTCCCGCCGGTTATTTCAAATGAACAGCTGAGGTATCAGGTGATGCCGATCAGCTGTTCATTTGAAGTAGCCGCGGTGCCCTCAGAGGGTTCATGTGAGTTCATGCTTCACTGCATTGCATGAACTCACATGAACTTTCCCACGGCCGCTCAGGTCAGCCACACCTCGCAGACCATCAGCCCGTCATGATTGGTGTGTGCGGGTGTCTGTGCGATGTCTGCGGGTGTGTGCGTGCAGGCAGACATAAGCCGATGTGACACTACTACTCCCATCGGGCTATGTCTGTCCCCCGTCCACTCGTGCCAGCAGGATCAGCTCGATGGGAGCAGTAGTTCCCATCAGCCTGATCCTGCTATTTAAATTGCCCTACTGTGTCCCCAATAAATTTTAAATACATTTCATTGGTGGCCAGTGGTTACCTAAAATAAATTAGTTTATACATTACCTGTCCCCGCCGATCGCCACCTAAAATAAAGGAAAAAATAAAAAAATACACCTATACTCACCTAGACACCTAATTCCCCGAAGCCATCGATCTCCTGTAATAAAATATAAAATAATATACCACAACCTTATCCTTACCCCTCCGTAGTAGTCCACGAGTGTCCCACGAAGATCTCCAGTTTAGAGCAGCCACATAGAATGTGAACGCTCTGAACCGCTGCCGCCGCTAGAATGACGGGGCCGTAAAGCAGCCCCGTCATTGCATAAGCGGGTTCGCCGGAGCTCAGGCAGCGCTGCTCCGGTCAGCAACTTTACGGCCCTGCTGTACCGTGAGAAATTCCCACGGTACAGCAGTGCCGTAAAGGAGGTCTCCGGAGCTGCGCTGACTGAATGCACTCCGGTGACCTCAGTCAGGGGCTCACGCTGCCGGGAGCGCAGGGCCGGCTCCAGGTTTTTATGGGCCCCGGGCGAAAGAGTCTCAGTGGGCCCCTTTAACACATACCACGATTCATGATGCAGAGATACGGCGGAGAAATATATATATATATATAGTACAATGCAAAGATTTCACTTCTTACATTACATGAGTGATATCTATTGTAAATTCCACAATAGCTCAGAAACCGGTGAATCGCTCCTCACAGAATACTGGCCCCCATATAAGGCTCCATACGGAATACTGGCCCCCATATAACGCTTCATACGGAATACTGGCCCCCATATAAGGCCCCATACGGAATACTGGCCCCCATATAAGGCCCCAAAAGGAATACTGGCCCCCATATAAGGCCCCATACGGAATACTGGCCCCCTTATAAGGCTCCATGCGGAATACTGACCCCCCATATAAGGCTCCATGCAGAATACTGGCCCCCATATAGGGCTCCATACAGAATACTGGCCCCCATATAAGGCTCCATACGGAATACTGGCCCCCATATAAGGCTCCATACGGAATACTGGCCCCCATATAAGGCTCCATACGGAATACTGGCCCCCATATAAGGCCCCATACGGAATACTGGACCCCATATAAGGCCCCATACGGAATACTGGCCCCCATATAAGGCCCCATACGGAATACTGGCCCCCATATAAGGCTCCATACGGAATACTGGCCCCCATATAAGGCTCCATACGGAATACTGGCCCCCATATAAGGCTCTATACGGAATACTGGCCCCCATATAAGGCTCCATACAGGATACTGGTCCCCTTATAAAGATCCATACAGGATACTGGCCCCCATATAACGCTCCATACAGGATACTGGTCCCCTTATAAAACTCCATACAGGATACTGGCCCCCATATAACGCTCCATACAGGATACCGGTCCCCTTATAACGCTCCATACAGGATACTGGTCCCCTTATAACGCTCCATACAGGATACTGGCCCCCATATAATGCTGCATGCAGGCTGTTACCCCCCACATAATGCCCCATACAGGCTGTCCCCCCCTTATAATGCTCCATGCAGGCTGTTTCCCCCCACATAACGCCCCATACAGCCCCCCCCCTTTTAATGCTCCATGCAGGCTGTTACCCCCCACATAATGCCCCATACAGCCCCCCCCCTTTTAATGCTCCATGCAGGCTGTTACCCCCACATAATGCCCCATACAGGCTGCCCCCCCTTATAATGCTCCATGCAGGCTGTCCCCCCCCCACATAATGCACTATGCAGGCTGCCCCCCCTTTATAATGCCCCATGCAGGCTGTCCCCCCCTCTCTTTATAATGCCCCATGCAGGATGCCCCCCCCTCTTTATAATGCTCCATGGAGGATGCCACCCCCCCCCTTCTCTTTATACTGCCCCATGCCTCCATACATTAAAAAAAAAAAATCAAATACTCACCTCCCTTCTCCTCACCTGCTGCCCGCTGCTCGGGTCCGATCTCCAGCATTGTCGGCGTCTTCCCGCTCAGCGCTCCCTGTGACGGCTCAGGGGAGGGCGCGGTGTAAAGACGTCACCGCGCCCTCTGACCTGAGACGTCACAGGGAGCGCAGAGCAGGAAGACAGCTGATCTGCGGAGGCACGGGGAGAGGTAAGTATCCAGCTGCCGGGGCCCTGAGCAAGCGGCGGAGAAGGGCGGGCGCTGACACCGCTCTCCTCCGCCCATAGCCCAGTGGGGTGCGCGACCGCCAGTGGGCCCCTCTGCCTGCTCAGGGCCCCGGCATTTGCCCGGGTGCGCCGGGTGCTGACGCCGGCCCTGCGGGAGCGGACGTCTTCCCGGCAGTGTGAGCTTACAGCAGCCATGCACAGCTCTCACCATCTCCAGATGTGACAGCTGTGCATGGGAGATCAGCGCAGGAACGTGGACAGGTAACTATTTTTTTTTAGTAAACTAAGAATTAAATAAAATGGTGTGTTTTATTTCAAATAAATTATTTTTTTCTGGGTGTAGTGTGTGTTTTTTCTTTTTAACACTTTGTAGGTTAGTAATGGGGGTGTCTTATAGACGCCCATCATTACTAACCTGGGCTTCATGGCAGCTGGCGCTGACATGAACCCCAACCCTATTACCCCCTGCCACCGCACCAGGGCAGCGTGGAAGAGCGAGGCTAAGTGCCAGAATTGGCGCATCCTATGACGGCTGGTGTTTCTAGCCTGGGAGGGGGCCAATATTCATGGCACCCTTCCTGGGCTATTAATATCAGCCCCCAGCTGTCTGCCTAGCCTTTGCTAGCTATTAAAATAGGGGGGACCCCACGTCATTTTTTTTGGGGGGGGTCTCCCATTTTAATAGCTAGTAAAGGCTAGGTATTCAGCTGGGGGCTGATATTAGTAGCCTGTGAAGCTCCGTGGGTATTACCCCCTTCCCAGGCTTCAAACATCTGCCCCTGCTGTCTGCTTAACCTCCGCTAGAGACTAAAATTTTGGGGGATCCACGCCAATTTTTTTTTTAATAAATCCTTTATTTTAACACTAAATGACACTTGAGGGGTTAATAAAGTTGCAGTCCCTAAATTATTATTTATTTTTTAATTAATTTTTCCCAAAAATTTTGACGTGGGCTTTGCCATATTTTTCTATGCCAGCCAGGTACAGAATCCAGGAACGGGCTGCCCCCAACTCCCAGCTGCCTATTTGTACCTGGCCGGACACAACAATATAGGGAAGCCCTTTTTTTTTTATTATTTCATGAATTTCATGAAATAAGTTTAAAAAAAAAAATATGTGGGGCTTCGCCCTATTTTTGTGTCCAGCCAGGTACAACTAAGCAGCTGGGGGCTAGAATCCACAGCGCAGGGTGGCCCAAGCTTTGTGGGCCCCCCCTGCTGTGAACTGCAGTCCGCAGCCACCCCAGAAAATGTTGTGTTCATAGAAGCACCATCTTCTGGCGCTGTATCCAGCTCATCCAGGGCCCTGGTGCGGTGGCTCACTGGGTAATAAAGGGGTTAGGGCCAACTTTGTATTATCCGCTGGCCCTAAGCCCGAAATTCATGGGGTCACGCCAATATTAGACATGATCGCCATGAATTTCTAGTAAAGTATTTAAAAAAAACACAACACCCAGAATAAAGTCCTTTAATTGAAATAAACACACAATTCTTTATTGTTCTAAATTAAACTCTACTTACCGTCACGCCCATTCCAGCTGAAGCCAACGATCTCCTGCAATAAAAGTAAAATAATAAAGCAACATCATCCTTACCTTTCCATGGTTCCCAGGATAGCTTCAACTCTGCTACATTCACATGACAGGCTGGATCGCAGCAGAAAGCTGCCATCCAGCCTGTCATCCCGCAGACACTGAGAAGCGCAGGCATACTTGCGCTCCTCAGTGTCTGGCTGTGACGGCATCCCGATGAGCCGACAATGAACTCAGCTCACCTCATGCACGTCACTGACAGCGTGGGAGAATTCTCCTGCGCATGCGGTGAGCGTGAGAGACTTGGCTCATCTGGATGCCGTCACAGCCTGACACTGAGGAGCGCAAGCATGCCTGCGCTTCTCAGTGTCCGCGGGATGACAGGCTGGATGGCAGCTTTCTGCTGCGATCCAGCCTGTCATCTCGATGTAGCAGAGCTGGAGCTGTCCTGGGAACCATCGAAAGGAAAGGATGATGTTGGTTTATTATTTTTCTTTTATTGCAGGAGATCGTTGGCTTCAGCTGGAATGGGCGTGATGGTAGGTATGGTTTAATTTAGAACAATAAAGAATTGTGTTATTTCAATTAAAGGACTTTATTCTGGGTGTTGTGTTTTTTTTAAATACTTTACTAGAAATTCATGGCGGTCATGTCTAATATTGGCGTGACCCCATGAATTTCGGGCTTAGGGCCAGCTGATAATACCAAGCTGGCCCTAACCCCTTTATTACCCAGTGAGCCACCGCACCAGGGCCCTGGATGAGTTGGGTACAGCGCCAGAAGATGCCACTTCTATGAACGCGCCATTTTCCGGGATGGCTGCGGACTGCAATTTGCAGCGGGGGGGCGGGGGGCCCAGAAAGCTTGGGTCTCCCTGCGCTGCAGATTCCAGCCCCCAGCTGCCTAGTTGTACCCGGCTGGACACAAAAATAGGGCGAAGCCCCACGTATTTTTTTTTTTCATTATTTCATGAAATTCATGAAATAATTAAGAAAAGAAGGGCTTCCCTATATTGTTGTGTCCAACCAGGTACAAATAGGCAGCTGGTGGTTGGGGGCAGCCCGTTCCTGCCTGCTGTACCTGGCTGGACACAAATATAGTGCGAAGCCCCACGTCAATTTTTTTAAAATTATTTCAGGAAATTCATGAAATAATTAAAAAAAAATTGACGTGGGGCTACAGCAGGCAGGAACGGGCTGCCCCCAACCACCAGCTGCCTATTTGTACCTGGCCGGACACAACAATATAGGGAAGCCCTTTTTTTCTTAATTATTTCATGAATTTCATGAAATAATTTAAAAAAAAAATATACGGGGCTTCGCCCTATTTTTGTGTCCAGCCAGGTACAACTAGGCAGCTGGGGACTGGAATCTGCAGCGCAGGGAGGCCCAAGCTTTCTGGGCCCCAACCGCTGCAAATTGCAGTCCGCAGCCATCCCGGAAAATGGCGCGTTCATAGAAGCGCCATCTTCTGGCGCTGTACCCAACTCATCCAGGGCCCTGGTGCAGTGGCTCACTGGGTAATAAAGGGGTTAGGGTCAGCTTGGTCTTATCAGCTGGCCCTAAGCCCGAAATTCATGGGGTCACGCCAATATTAGACATGATCGCCATGAATTTCTAGTAAAGTATTTAAAAAAAAACACAAACACCCAGAATAAAGTCCTTTAATTGAAATAAAAACACAATTCTTTATTGTTCTAAATTAAACCATACTTACCATCACGCCCATTCCAGCTGAAGCCAACGATCTCCTGCAATAAAAGAAAAATAATAAAGCAACATCATCCTTACCTTTCCATGGTTCCCAGGACAGCTTCAGCTCTGCTACATCGAGATGACAGGCTGGACCGCAGCAGAAAGCTGCCATCCAGCCTGTCATCCCGCAGACACTGAGAAGCGCAGGCATGCGCTCCTCAGTGTCTGGCTGTGACGGCATCCCGATGAGCCGAGTCTCTCACGCTCACCGCATGCGCAGGAGAATTCTCCCACGCTGTCAGTGACGTGCATGAGGTGAACTGAGTTCATTGTCGGCTCATCTGGATGCCGTGACAGCCAGACACTGAGGAGCGCAAGCATGCCTGCGCTTCTCAGTGTCTGCAGGATGACAGGCTGGATGGCAGCTTTCGGCTGCGATCCAGCCTGTCATGTCAATGTAGCAGAGCTGAAGCTGTCGTGGGAACCATGGAAAGGTAAGGATGATGTTGCTTTATTATTTTACTTTTATTGCAGAAGACATTGGCTTCAGCTGGAATGGGCGTGATGGTAAGTATGGTTTAATTTAGAACAATAAAGAATTGTGTGTTTATTTCAATTAAAGGACTTTATTCTGGGTGTTTGTGTTTTTTTTTAACTTTGACTATGGGGTTAGTAATGGGGGTGTCCTATAGACGCCTCTCCATTGCTAACCTGGGCTTGATGTCAGCTGGCATTATAAGCTGATATCAACCCCAACCCTATTACCCCACTGCCACCGCTACAGGGCAGTGGGAAGAGCGAGGTTAAGTGCCAGAATTGGCACATCCTATGGATGCGCCATTTCTGGGGCGGCTGACGGCTGGTGTTTCTAGCCTGGGAGGGGGCCAATATTCATGGCACCCTTCCTGGGCTATTAATATCAGCCCCCAGCTGTCTGCCTAGCCTTTGCTAGCTATTAAAATAGGGGGGACCCCACGTCATTTTTTTGGGGGGGTCCCCCATTTTAATAGCTAGTAAAGGCTAGGTATTCAGCTGGGGGCTGATATTAGTAGCCTGGGAAGCTCCGTGGGTATTACCCCCTTCCCAGGCTTCAAACATCTGCCCCAGGTGTCTGCTTAACCTCCGCTAGAGACTAAAATTGCGAGGAACCCCACGCCAATTTTTTTTTTTAATAAATCCTTTATTTTAACACTAAATGACAAGTACAGTAACCAACACTATCACTGTACTTATTATACATGTGACTGACATGTTTCTATCTATCTAATCTATGTGTGATGCTCTATTATTTCTGTTATAAATTGTCGGGTACAGATGCTGAATTGCCGGCCGGCTTTTTTAAAAAGACGGTGCATGAAAACACTATTATTTTTTTAAATAATCCTTTACACTAAATGACAAGTACAGTAAGCAACACTGTCACTGTACTTCATATATATGTGACTGACATGTTTCTATCTATCTAATCTATGTGTGAAGCTCTATTCTTTCTGTTCTAAATTGTCGGGTACCAGTGTATGCCGCTGCTGAATTGCCGGCTTTTCATGTTTGACTGTGAGCACTGTTCCCATCGATTTGGGCAACCACCTCCCCCAATACATTCTACATTATTGTTAGTTGTTTTCCTTCATGTAGAATTAACCTACAAGGAAAGAAAGGGTTTATTTTCATTCCGATATTTGTGTCCCATTGACTTGCATTGGTTTCCGGTATCGGAATCGGCGATATCCGATACTTTTTGGGTATCGGCCCGATCCAATCCGATCCGATATTTCCTGATATCGGAAGGTATCGCTCAACACTAGTGATAAGTGTTAATAGTATTGTGATGTAATATGAATAGTGTAATGCGATAAATGTGTTAATGATGTTGGTAGTGTATATAATTGACCATAGTGTAAGTAAGAGTTAAAGGTTGGGACTAGGCCACAGTGGGAGGGGCTAGTATAAGGGAAAGTGACAGCTTCCTGCCCGCGACCAATCACCGATTTGGCCGGCACATGTGAATAGCGGCCGCGACCAATCACCGATCTTGCCGCCACATTTAAACAACGCTCTGCTGATTGGTCGCGGACTCCAGCCGCGACCAATCAGCGAGATTGGCGCAAAATTGAAACACTCTGCTGATTGGTCGCGGACGGCAGCCGCGACCAATCAGCGAGATTGGCGCCAAATTTAAACAACGCTCTGATGATTGGTCGCGGACTCCAGCCGCGACCAATCAGCGAGATTGGCGCCAAATTTAAACAATGCTCTGTTGATTGGTCGCGGACGCCAGACGTGACCAATCAGCGAGATTGGCGTCAAATTTAAACAACGCTCTGCTGATTGGTCGCAGATGACAGCCGACTGCGACCAATCAGCGAGATTAGTGCAAAATTTAAACAACGCTCTATTGATTGGTCGCGGCCGCCAGCCGCGACCAATCAACGAGATTGGCGCCAAATTTAAACAGCGCTCTGCTGATTGGATACGGCCGCCAGCCGACCGCGACCAATCAGCGAGATTGGCGCCTAATTTAAACATCGCTATGATCTCCCGACGGCAAGTGTGAACGGAGGACCGAGGAGCGGCGCCGCCGGTCGGGATGCTTCTGCTGCGAGCAGCCGCTCATCTCCCAGCTGCTCGCAGCGGAAGTACCCGCACAGGCAGCGCCGCTCCCCGGTCCTCACTAATACGACGCTGATTGGTTGCGGCCGCCAGCCCCGACCAATCAGCGATTTTGGTGGCAATTTGAAACACCGCTCTGCTGATTGGTCGCGAGCGCCGGGCGTGACCAATCAGCGATTTTGGCGCCAAATGTAAACCCCGCTCTGCTGATTGGTCGCGGTGGCCGGCCGCGACCAATCAGCAATTTTAGTGCCAAATTTAAACAACGCTCTGCTGATTGGTCGCGGTCGCCGGCCGCGACCAATCAGCAGTATTGGCACCAAATTTAAACCTCGCTCTGCTGATTGGTCGCGGCAGGCCACCGCGATCAATCAGTGATATTGGCGCCATATTTAAACACCGCTCTGCTCATTGGTCGCGGTTACCGGTCACGAATAACCAGCATTATTGGCGACAAATTTAAACACCGCTCTGCTGATTGTTTGCGGCCGGAGGTTGCGAACAATCAGCATTATTGCCGCCAAATTTAAACCCCGCTCTGCTGATGGGTCGCGTTCGCTGGCCGCGACCAATCAGCATTATTGGCGCCAAATTTAAACCCCGCTCTGCTGATTAGTCGCAACCGCCGGCCGTGACCAATCTGCGATATAGGCGCCAAATTTTAACACCGCTTTGCTGATTGGTCGCGGTTGCCGGCCTCGACCAATCAGCGATTTTGGCGCCAAATGTAAACACCGCTCTGCTGCTTGCGCCCGGTCGGCCGCATACCTATTCTAGAATACCCGATGCGTTAGAATCGGACCACCATCTAGTAGTGTAATAATAGAATTGGTGCGAATTGATTTGCAGGACCCAATCAATTGGCCAGGTCAGTAATCTGTGTCTGCTCTAAGGGCGCCCTGAGAACCGCCTCTTGCCTATCGGCATCTTCGGCTCCTCCGGCCTGGCACCACATCATTGTTGGAGTGTGATGTACATGTGATGTCGCACCAGGCCGACTAATCAAAAAAAGATCCACCGATGCCAGGAGGTAAAAAGTGATATTCAGGCCTCCCATCCAGCAAGCACAGATTACGGACGTGGCCGATGAATTAGACCCTGTGACTTGGTTCGCACCAATTCTAAGACCACGTTCACACGTTCAGTATATGGTCAGTATTTTACCTCAGTATTTATATGCCCAAGCCAGGAGTGGAACAATCAGAATTAAAGTATAATACAAACACGTCACCAGTTCTGTATTTTTCACCCACTCCTGGTTTTGGCTTACAAATACTGATGTAAAATACTGACCAAATACTGAACGTATAAATGTGGCCTAAGGTTGTAGACAGACAGCCGTATAACTCAGGTGAGGATCGCATCGCAATCCTCGGACTGGCCGTCGGCTCCTGACCTGAGCGTGGCAGCATGTATTTCTCTGCAGCTGTCACGCTCAGGTCAGGAGCCGACAGCCAGTCCGAGGATTGCGATGTGATCTTCACCCGAGTTATATGGCTGCCTGTCTGCACCCTAACGCTCAAGCTTCATCTTCCTCAGGAAGACCCTCCACACGCTGCAGGTTTCCAGTGGCAGAGGAATTGTAACAAGCGTGTGGTCATTAAGTGATTTACTACAAATTGAATTCTGTTGTGTTTTTTACCAGTTTTATTTCTGTTGATTTGCATATGTATTACTAGGCTGTTAGTTCTTTTGTTAAAATAATATAGTCAGTGATCGTCACATGTGAAATTTCACTTCAGATATGTGCACACAGGAGTTTTTGAGGTTGTATTGGAGCAGAGACTGAGAACAGTTGATCGGTGGGGTACTGCGTTCTGGGACACCATGCATCTGATATTGATGACCTATCCTAAGAATAACTTACCAGTATCTTAAGCCTGGAAAACCCCTTCAGATTACTATATATATGTTGTAGGTAGGCAGAGCAAAAACATTGTCTGCTGAGAGCACAGAATTAAAGGTGTTGTCCAGGCATACTGTAGTTACAGTGTTTACAGTCCGCTAGAGCAAAAAAACAGCTGATCGGTGGGGGGCGCTGAGTGTCGGAATCCCACCAATCAGCTGTTCATGACCTATCCTGTAGATAAATCATCAACACCATAAGCCCAGACTCCTTTACACCTGAGATGAGTGAATGTGCAGTGCCTTAATACTTGTGCCAACTTCATGTCAGCTCACTAGGGACATCTAGTGGTCGCTATCTGAAAGTACATTTACAACTGAAAAATAATCTGTTCGCTATTTTGACTCTCCAAGACCACTATCACTATTAAATGGGTACAAACTCAGGTGTAGTAGTAATAATAAATGTACCTTAGAAACAGAAGTTTTAATATCTCCTGCTTAGTTGCAAATTACTCTAATATTGTAGACTGGATGTTTCTTTAGCAGACGTGTATCGAGCACTGGTGGACACAGGCAGAAAAGGGCCCCTGTGCAAGAACAATATATGGGCCCTTTGCAGTCCAAGAGCTGCTAAAAATGTAAAATTGTACCTGCTTTGGAGGTAGAAATGGGCCCTTTTACCTCTTGGGCCTCTGTGGGGCCGCACAGGTTGCACCAATGATATGTCCGCCCCTGGTATCCAGTGATCTCCTCATAACCCCTCTCCTTTAGGTTAGATTGATGCCTCTGACCTCTCCTGCATCATCCACTGTTATATGCATAAACATCAATCAAATCTAAACAAAAAGGGGTCGCTGCTGAGACCACAGGACATTTGGCTACTAGAGAAACTGTGAAGGCTTTTAAAGGGAATCTGTCATCCCCGGGGACTTATCAGACCTCTAATATAGGCATACAGGTGATAGAAATGTAAGTCTATACATACCTGTATGCCTAATATTAGAGGTCTGCTTGCTTTGAAATGTCTTTTTATTCAGTTAGTTTTCTCATTCTTGAGAGCCGGGGGACGGGAAGAAATCCCAAACTACTTTGCTAATTACAATGTTCCCCCCCTCCCCTGCCCTGTGACGTACAGTCTCGTCTTCCAGATCCCGCACATGCACAAATCACCTATAACGCAAGGTGCACTTTTTTTTTTCCCGGCTATATTTTTTCCAGCAGTGATCCTTCCAGACATTTAGGCCTCATTCAGAAGTCTGTTTTTCACATATTATTTTTTGTAATCCATTAAAAACAAGTAAGAGGAATAATAAAAAGAATCAAAGTGCTGGATCACGATGCAGAATAGACAGAGTACATAATTTCTCCATCTTGTCCCTTGTCTGAGTCCGTGGTAATTGGACTGGACTCAGATGACATCCGAGTGCAGTTCAATGTTTCACACTGATGTCATACAAGTCCATAGACTTGTATGTAAAATCGGCATGAGAAAAAAAACACTAGTTGGCACTCTGACCAATGTTATACTGTGGGGCAGTGCCATCTGATAAAACATCGGACAGCACTCGGCCATGTTAAGCGGTCGTGTGGACGAGCCCTCAGTCTGAGCCTGCCATTGATAATTATGACTTGACACTATAGGTCCCATTATTTTCTTTGTGTTGTCAACCAGACATTTAACAGAACGAGTATTTTTTAAACACATTTATACACAGATCGTTTATCCTTGTAATGATTTAATCCTATTTGTATCTCTATTTATACCCAGCTTTACGCATACAAGGACTCTATCTGTCCCACCCTTTTTTTACTGCATAGATTCATTATTCATCAGATTTTTAATCTTATGTATTTTTATTTTTAATGATTTATTAATCTTATGTATTTTTAATAATGTTTGTGCTTTTTCACAATATCCCTCCACCCCTCACGACATTTATCAAGGGATGCGGTGATCTTTTTTTTTTACTTAAAAGTAAGTTCAAGAGATAAATACGCGGCACATGGCAAATGGTGAAAATATACATTTTTCCCCAGTTAAGGTTTATTTTTTACAGCATCGACCATTTCATATAAATTACATATAAACTTTATTCTGTGGGTCAGTACAATTAACATAAAACCACCATTTACTTATGTTTTATGATGTCTGCATGAAAATAACACATTTTCAAAAACAAAACAATTTTACATTGCCATATATGGAGAGCCATAACTCTTATTTTTTCTGTTAACAGATTTGTATGAGAACCTATTTTTTTGCGGGACGAGTTGTATTTTTTTATTATTGTTGTTATTTTGGAGTATAGGTGCTGTGAGGATCCGTGGTCTTCCGTGGGGGTAACGCTACTCAGACAACGCAGGGTTAGGGTAAAACAGCGTGGCAATATTTTATTGAACCACAAAGCGGACAATAAACACAAAGAACAGTCCCAGCAAATGCCCAAGATGGTGCAACATTACACAGTCTCACCCTTCCTTCTCCGCCCGTCTGGGATAGAACAGCTGCAACTTTGGAGACTTCCTGGGCCGACTACCTCAACCAGTGGCCCCCCGCTTCTGGTGGGCCCCCACAGAGAGAAGATAGCGGCAAGCTTAAGAAGCTAGCAGTCTATCGAGGAACAAGGCCACGAGACCCGAGGGTCCCAACCTGGCCTATCCGAGAGTTTCCCGGGGCCAGATGACCAGTGGGTCCCTCCTGGCAACTCCCAATATCTCCATGGGTTCTAATCAACCGGTGAGTCACTCCTAGCAACCCTAAAACAACATATCCATGGCGCTAGGTGACTTCTCAGTCCTCTCCTGGTCTCCCTAAAAGAATCCATGGTTTCTCTGATGGTTAATGGAGGACATCCAAATCTTTCCAGTCAGGGCCATATCTTTAGACTAGAATCATGTAGAATACAAATCTGTGTCTCTTTGGATGCCATGCAATCCATCTACTTTCCTGAATGATGTCTCTCATTTTCCTTCTAAGGTCTTTCTGATGTTCCTTGATTCTCTATCCCAAGCCTTATTCTGTCTCAGAAACACATGTCCCTTCTTAAATACACATCCACAGGTTAAGAATTAATGAGTTCACTAGGAGGAATATTTCTGTGTAGGCACATATAAGCGACTGACCAAGGTTAGGGGAGTGGCTTAGTGTAAAATAAAACTGTGGATTGCTACATAGTTTGCGTCACTCTTTCCTAACTTTCAAAGTTGGGAAGTATGCCTCTGTGCCTCCATACCTAATAATGCCCCTTTTGTGCCTCTTTATTATAAGAATGCCCCATTTAATTTGGCAGTACCACAGAGCTCAGTGATTGGCTGCAGCGCAGTTGACATGAAGATGCAGCTGATTAAAAATGTCTGGAGCAGCAAAAAGCAGTGCTGGACCCCGGGTGAGTAAAAGCTCAGTTTGATTGTTTGTTTCCTCATGACCATCGTTGGAGTTCGGCCGTTTAACCCACTGGATGTAATAGAGTCAATAGTGACTGTGTCATTTAGAGGAAATCAAATTATATTTCCTAAAAAAAATGTTCATAGTGTGCAAAAGTAGCAAAGCATAAAAAAACTAAACACATCTGGTATCACTGTGAGGTCGGGGCTACACGAGTGTGAAAAAAACTAGTGAAAAAATTTGGATGATTTTTATCGATTTTGCCATCCGTATGGCATCATTCCTTATTTATAAAAAGATCAGAAATTTGATGTAAATTTACAAAAAATTGCAATTTTCAAACTTTTAATGATTATCCCTTTAATCCAGATATAATAAATTACATTTCAATCATGTCTGCTTTCTATCAGCACCATTTGTAAAATGTAAATTTTTTTTTATTTTGTTAGCATTTTAGAAGGTTTAAAAATGGAGGAGTAATTTTTCATATTTTCAAGGAAATTTACAAAACTTATTTTTATAGGGACCTATTCAGTTTTGAAATTACTTTGAGGGTCCTATATATTGGAAATCCCCCCAAAAATGATACCATTTTAAAAACCGCATCCCCGTATTAAAAATTGAATTGCTTTCAGGTGGTTCATTAACCCTTCAGGTGCTTTTCAGGAATTAATGCAAAGTGGCATAACAGGAATGAAAAAGTTTATTTTCACCACCTACATTTTAATAACTTCTGAACAGGCCACTATACGCGGCAGGCTCTAAGGCCGTTATTCGACCGCCATGGCGAACATCAGGACCGCACGATCAAGATCTCAGGGTGCCAATGTAGTTAAAGAGGGATCCCCCACACTCTGTTAACCATCTAGATGCCGTAGTCACTATTGGCATCAGCATTTAAGGGGTTAAATGGCCATAATCAGTGCCGACCCAGATCCTGGCTGATGCAGCAAGTTGTTAGCTATATAGTGTACAGCTGATAGCTGCAGGATTGTCACATGTCGGGGGATGCTAATCTCTTATATCGCAGGTCCGTAAAAAGACGTATTGGTGGTCACTATGGGGTTAAAAAAATAGAATTGTTTCTTAATCTGATGTTTTCTTGTCACAATATACACATACACATTATACAGACACATGACCTACACGTTATATATATACATGACTTTTAGATATACACATGACCTGTACATATATATGTGTCACCGCAGGCCTGAATGCCACAACTATTAAAGGCTCTGTCTGAGAGCAGGAGGGAGGTTCTCTGGTTAGGGACCATTAGCATGCAGCGCCTCCTGTCCCAGGCCAGTAGGGGGAGCAGGCTGCCCCTATAAAAGCTGGAACTGAGGGCAGGGTTGGAGAGACCAGGACCCGCTTCTGAAGTGTCCAGAAGGGTTCCCAGAGGAAAGGGACAGGTCAGCAGCAGCTGAGGAGTCCGGGAGGCAGAGGAATAACAGCAAGCCAGGGACAGAGGCGACGAGAGCCGGTCCTGGCTGAGAGAGAACTACACAACCGGACACTGGGGTCCGAGGCTGTCAGGGTTGCAAGCCCGGCAGCAGATAACCAACCCGCAAGGGATTTCAGGTTCCTTGGCCTAAGAAGCCTGGAGACTCTGCCACACAGAGGGACCGGTACAGCACGGAGAAGCAACAGGTACCTAAGGCCCGAGTCGCAAGCCATACAGGCGTAGTACACGGCCAGCTCAGGGACGTGGGCTATCACACCACGAAAGGGGGATAGTCAGCAAGGGCAGAGAGAGAACGGTAGGCCTACCCACTCACCCTGACCAGTGGGGCTCGCCCGAATGCTCTCAGACCCCCAGGCCCATTCCTACCTTGTACTCCTGTTGGGTCATTAGTACTAACTACAATAAAGACCCTGGACTGTTTGAAGCAGACTCTGAACCCTTATTATTGCGGCCTGCATCATCACCCCCAGCATCCTATTACACTGCCCTGAGGCTACACTCTTCCCGTGGGGAGTTATCCTATCCCTATGCTGCATACCAACATCAGCCTCAGCGGTCTGCCTTGCAGCGGCGGTCATCCCTGACCGCAATCCACGGGTGGCGTAGTCGGACATTCCCAAACACCATAAATAGACTGCCACAATTTGGTCTGACCACCCTGAGCCACGGGATTGGGTTGCCACTACTACCCCCAGCATCGCATAGAAGCCCGGTTCCGGGTGCCCCACGGCCCAGGGGGCGAGTCATATACACTGTATATACACAGGAAAAAATAGAAAAATGCTCCAAAGAACCAAAGGATGAATTAAAACAAGCAAAGTTTACTGTTACATATTAAGAATATGCGGGATACGGGATGAGGTGCCACACACCCCAAAGTAGACAGTCTTAAGTCAAGATACAGGAGGATTAGATGGTATTATGCCGTTTCTCCACTTAGTGGTAAGTTGTGCTCCATTCTGGAGCCACAAATGGGAAACTCGTAAAAATCCTCTGTTCTTCAGCCGGAATTGTCTCGTTCAGGTCTTCACTGCGCGGTGCTGGGATCTGCTGTCTCATGCTGACATTCATGTTCCTTCTTATGATAACTGGAGAAGGCGCTTTCCCTGTTTCTATGTCTGTCCAGTTTAGATTTGAAAATAAGGGGTGTTTTCTGATTTTTCCATTAACCCCTAGCCGGACATAATGGTCTTTGCAGAGTAGTTTGGACATACTGTCCACAGCATCGTGGTCAGTGAGGTTTTCATATGATGGTTCAGAGTAGATGACATTTCTCTCAATCTCTTCAGTGGTGTCTCCTGGAAATGGTGAGTCTTGGAAAATCATGTTATACAATATGACTCCAAAGGCGAACCAATCTACACCTTCATCATAAGCGTCTCCCATGATCATTTCTGGGGCGCCATACCCAGGTGTTCCACTGAAATCTCTGGCATTAAATCTCTTATCAAACTCATAAAGAGATAGTCCAAAATCAGTAATTTTTATGTGGCCGTCACCAGTCAGCAGGATGTTATCGGGTTTTAAGTCCCGGTGAATGATGTCATTGCTGTGCAGGAATTGTAGGCCACAGACGATTTCTGCTGCTATAAAGGTTACAGGTTCCTTCAGGGGAATGGTACTATATATATAGTCATGCAGATCCCCTCCACTGGCCAGCTCGGTGACAAAATAGGCATGGTTTTCAGTATGAAACGCGGCATGGCAATGAGTTAAGAAGCTGCTGTTGTGGCTAAGCTTCAGGACATGGTGCTCAACAAGGCATTCAGGGAAGGAGATTAGGCTTTACTTCTTTATGATTTTAAGGGCCACACTTTGTTTCCGCATCTTATCCGTGGCCAGTACAACCTTCCCATAACTCCCTTCTCCAAGTATGCCATGGCAGATAAACTTACCCCTGGTGAGAGGGACAGTGGTCTTTATTTTTTTGCTACTGGGGCCACTAAATTCACCTCAGATGTCATCTTGACTGGTGGCTGGATCTTCATGATGTTTCCTTTTTCTCCCAGTTCTCTTCTCTTCTGCTGCACTTTCATTACCTCTCGTGTTAATGATCCTGGTTGGACCCACAGTCTCTCTTTTCCTCTCTCTTGTACTCAGCTTTTGTAGATTGGTATCAGCTTGATTTGTGATGTATCCCACAAACTTGTCACATCTGTTTTGTACAGTGTCTAGGAAGGAAATATTCTGGGTTCCCTCATTGTCAGGTAATATTTGACCATCCTGCCCAGATTTCTTGGAGTCCATCTTCCTTATCTTTGGTGGAGGTTCCTGGTTATTTCCAGTGTCTTCTCCATCTGGTGTTTCTTTCCTTTTTCTCTTTCTTTTCCCTTTAAAGTCCATGTTGCATCAGGCAACAACAGGGCAATTATCCAAAAAACGTATGTAAAATTACTAAATGCAATCCACACGTATATTGTAGTCAAAGCCAACTACAACTAAAGCTCAATGGCTGCAGTCAGTTGTTTATGGAACTTTGTGGAATGTGATGTCACTGTGCCGGTGATGTCACACTCACTGTGATGTCAGCAGATGTATGTGAGTGTTCCATCACTGCTGAACGTGAAAGTCTCGGAAGGGGCGGGGCTTAGTCACCAATAGCAACCTGACTAGTCACACTATTATAAAAGAAGAGTTAATGACTTATAAATGACTACCTGGGCAGATCTGGCATTATGCAGACTGGAAAAGCTGGGTAATAACCTCTGTCTAAAATGTGACACATTGTTTCTGTAGGCTAAATATATACAAAAGGAAAATATTAGGAGTGTTATAGAACAACTCTTCATTTTTACATAACACTGGTTCAATTAAATTGATATTAAATAGGTTGCTGTTACAGTAATAAAAATATAAGGCACGAATGTGCTTAAAATAAAAAATGGTGGCATACTCTCCTTACACTGCCCTCGCAAATCAAGCGCAGTCCACTTCAGAGATCGGTGACGACTCCTGAAGTGATGGCTACTTTTTTACAAAGTCAGAGAACCAGCGCAGCTAGTGATTGGCTGCAGCTGTCAGTTACCTAGAAAAGTGAGTCCTGCGTTTTTTTCTCTAATGATGTGCTCTTCTAGTGATGATGGGAAGCAGTACGGTATACCACTATTTGTGAATTACTGGTGGACTTGTTACCACTACTGGAATCTAGGAAAATCCTTCCAGCAAAGAGCCAGCTCACGGTGTAGACAAAACGCATGAAGCTTATACCCAGACCCTCCATATGGCCTCCTTGGCTCTTGTGCACTGGCCTTAAAGGTTTTCTTCACCTCAGGAGCTCACCATTTCCCTGCTGCCCAGCTTCCTTTTGTGCGGAGGTTGTGGCGTTGTTGTCGGACTGTGTGCTCTTAGTTTCTGCAAGCAAAGTCATCCTTGTCTTACAGCATTGGAGGAGCTGGGTGGTCCTGAACCGGTCCTGATCCAGCAATCCAGAGAGCTTCAGAATTGCTCCTTGCCTAGTAGATTAGTTACTCCTCAGCTGTAAGCAATAATACCTAAAAATGACTCCATTCTTGGAGAGGATTTTTAATAACAAGCAAATTGCAAAATTGCTTTTGCTTTTTTCAAGTGCTTTAAAATTGCACCCATTTATGATGAGACACCCCCTTCATAACATAGCTGCTCCTGTGGTAAGAATACGCTGCTCTTCTGTTTTATGTTTTTAAATAGAAAAATCAAACAAAATGAGAACAAGAAATATATCAGAGCAGGGAAATCTAAATACAGTGAAGGGAAGAATTATTCCATCCTTTGCTGTTTTTGTAAGTTTGTCCACTGACAAAGACATGAACAGTCTATAATTTTAAGGGTAGGTTAATTTTAACATTGAGAGATAGAATATCCCCCCCAAAAAATCAAGAAAATCCCATTGTATAAATTAGATAAATTTATTTGCATTTTGCAGTGAGAAATAAGTATTTAATCCCCTACAAACCATTATGAGTTCTGGCTCCTACAGACCAGTTAGATGCTCCTAATCAACTGGTTACCTGCATTAAAGACAGCTGTCTTACATAGTCGCCTGTAGAAAAGACTCCTGTCCACAGACTCCATTAATCAGTCAGACTCTAACCTCTACAACATGGGCAAGACCAAAGAGCTTTCTAATGATGTCAGGGACAAGATCATAGACCTGCACGAAGCTGGAATGGGCTACAAAACCATAAGTAAGACGCTGGGAGAGAAGGAGACAACTGTTGGTGCAATGAGTAAAGAAAATGGAAGAAATAGAAAATGACTGTCAATCGACATTGATCTGGAGCATCATGCAAAATCTCACCTCGTGAGGTATCCTTGATGATGAGGAAGGTGAGAGTTAAATTATGCAGATTTAGATCAAAACTGTTCATTTTTACAAGAGGAAAATTAATGAAATACACTGTATTTTATTATGCAATTTCTCCCAAGAACGGCAACATCTTATATGTGGTCATATACCACTTTTTGGACGCAGAAAGATAGGAGCGCCAATCTTGCTGGAATGGTTTTAAAAAGTGGCCAAGAGATATGAGTATAATGTAAAAATTGAAAACTTCGTTAAAAATATATTAGATTTAAAAAATCATAAATCCAGATTTAGAATGAATCCATAAACTTAGCTCCTGATGCAGCTTCTTGTGCGAAACACAGTAAGTGAGTTGGGCATCCTGTGTCCATGTTGTTGGTGGTTTTATGCTAATTATGAAATAATTTTCCAGGCTATCACTATTTTTACTTTAAGCTACTGCCTGTCAGTGTTGGACTTAAGTGGCAAGAGCCCACCAGTAATATTGACAGCTACATTTTGTCTGGACATAGTGAATCAAATGTATTGGGCCAACTACTGCTCATGTTAGGGGGTACGTTACTTACTCCTGCATAGGGGACCCCCGGGGGATTTACATGTTACCCTGTGGGTCAGGGCTCGCTTACATGGCCATCGATTCTCTCATGCAAGAGAATCTGGACGATTATGCTAATGTCACTTGGATCAAACTCTGTCAGAGATTGACCTGAGTGTCAACTTAGTGCGATCCGATTCTCTCTCATGCGAGATTTGTATCACAGGTGCAGAGTAGACAGAGTACATAATTTCTCCATCTTCTCCCTTGTCTGAGTCCGTGGTAATTAGACTGCACTCAGATGACATCCGAGTGCAGTTCAATGTTTCACACTGATGTCATACAAGTCCATAGACTTAAAACCAAGCAATGTGAACTGAGGTCTAAGATGGTACACATGCAAGATATAATAGCATGTTCACACTAGCAAAAAGATGCAAAACCTACAAAAGACAAAAAATATATCTCATAACCTACCATCATTATATATAAATGTAAAGCAAAGTTGCATATGAAATATAGGGTACTTAGTGAACTATTTTTGATCAAAAAAAGTATACAAGCCGTCCCACCAGCGACAAGGTGACCCTAAATTGGGACGGTCCTACACTGTCTATATTAAAAACCTTACTGTATATCAAAGTTGAAGTAATGCATATAAAAGGGTAGACAAATAGAACTGGGTCCCAATATCAGACCACCCAAGCCAGTGGTAAGCTACATATATACTAACCAGCTCAACAAGGGGCATGCCACACCCCTAATTTGCACAGAATGCAAACAAGACAAAAAACCAAGCAATGTGAACTGAGGTCTAAGATGGTACACATGCGAGAAATAGGAGCATGTTCACACTAGCAAAAAGATGCAAAACCTACAAAAGACAAAAAATATATCTCATACCCTACCATCATTATATATAAATGTAAAGCAAAGTTGCATATGAAATATAGGGTACTTAGTGAACTTGTATGCAAAATAGGCATGAGAAAAAAAACACTAGTTAGCACTCTGACCAATGTTATACTGTGGGGCAGTGCCAACTGATAAAACATCGGACAGCACTCGGCCATGTTAAGCGGTCGTGTGGACGAGCCCTCAGTCTGAGCCTGCCATTGATAATTATGACTTGACACTATAGGTCCCATTATTTTCTTTGTGTTGTCAACCAGACATTTAACAGAACGAGTATTTTTTAAACACATTTATACACAGATCGTTTATCCTTGTAATGATTTAATCCTATTTGTATCTCTATTTATACCCAGCTTTACGCATACAAGGACTCTATCTGTCCCACCCTTTTTTACTGCATAGATTCATTTATCATCAGGTTTTTATTTTTAATTATTTTAATCATCTTTTAATCTTATGTATTTTTAATAATGATTGTGCTTTTTCACAATATCCCTCCACCCCTCACGACATTTATCAAGGGATGCGGTGATCTTTTTTTTTTACTTAAAAGTAAGTTCAAGAGATAAATACGCAGCACATGGCAAATGGTGAAAATATACATTTTTCCCCAGTTAAGGTTTATTTTTTACAGCATTGACCATTTCATATAAATTAAATATTAACTTTATTCTGTGGGTCAGTACAATTAACATAAAATCACCATTTACTTATGTTTTATGATGTCTGCATGAAAATAATACATTTTCAAAAACAAAACAATTTTACATTGCCATATATGGAGAGCCATAACTCTTATTTTTTCTGTTAACAGATTTGTATGAGAACCTATTTTTTTGTGGGACGAGTTGTATTTTTTATTATTGTTGTTATTTTGGAGTATAGGTGCTTGTGAGGACCCGGGGTCTTCCGTGGGGGTAACGCTACTCAGACAACGCAGGGTTAGGGTAAAACAGCGTGGCAATATTTTATTGAACCACACAGCGGACAACACATAGAACAGTCCCAGCAAATGCCCAAGATGGTGCAACATTACACAGTCTCACCCTTCCTTCTCTGCCCGCCTGGGATAGAACAGCTGCAACTTTGGAGACTTCCAGGGCTGACTACCTCAACCAGTGGCCCCCCGCTTCTGGTGGGCCCCCACAGAGAGAAGGTAGTGGCAAGCTTAGGAAGCTAGCAGTCCATCGAGGTACAAGGCAAGGAGACCCGAGGGTCCCAACCTGGCCTCTCCGAGAGTTTCCATGGGGCCAGATGACCAGTGGGTCCCTCCTGGCAACTCCCAATGTCTCCATGGGTTCTAAGCAACCAGTGAGTCACTCCTAGCAACCCCAAAACAACATATCCATGGCGCCAGGTGACTTCTCAGTCCTCTCCTGGTCTCCCTAAAAGTATCCATGGTCTCTCTGATGGTTAATGGAGCAGATCCAAATCTTTCCAGTCAGGGCCATATCTTTAGACTAGAATCATGTAGAATACAAATCTGTGTCTCTTTGGATGCCATGCAATCCATCTACTTTCCTGAATGATGTCTCTCATTTTCGTTCTAAGGTCTTTCTGATGTTCCTTGATTCTCTGTCCCAAGTCTTATTCTGTCTCAAAAACACATCTCCCTTCTTAAATACACATCCACAGGTTAAGAATTAGGGATGATATTATTTCACAAGGCTTGAATATCCACAGCTCATCCCCCAAGATTGACTGGCAAACACCTTACAATGGTATTTAACATATCTAGAAAACATTCCTTGTTCTAGCTAATCTATGGCTCTTGTAAATACATATCATTGTTTCAGAATCAAAGAACATATAACATTCAGGGTTATACAAATAATAGTCTGTGTTAATCAACTAAAGAAGAGCACAGATTAAAGAGTCAACATAAAAATAAAGGTATGCTTCTCTTGCCATCAGAAAGTACAGTACAGAACAAAAGTTTGGACACACAGAAAAATCTTTAAATGAGAAGGTATTTTCATGACTTTGAAAATTGTACATTCACACTGAAGGCATCAAAACTATGAAATAACACATGTGGAATTATATACTTAACAAAAAAGTGTGAAACAACTGAAAATATGTCTTATATTCTAGGTTCTTCAAAGTAGCCACCTTTTGCTTTGATGACTGAATTGCACACTCTTGGCATTCTCTTGATGAGCTTCAAGAGGTAATCACCGGAAATGGTTTTCACTTCACAGGTGTGCCCTGTCAGGTTTAATAAGTGGGATTTCTTGCCTTATAAATGAGGTTGGGACCATCAGTTGTGTTGTGCAGAAGTCAGGTGGATACACAGCTGATAGTCCTACTGAATAGACTGTTAGAATTTGTATTATGGCAAGAAAAAATCAGCTAAGTAAAGAAAAACGAGTGGCCATCATTACCTTAAGAAATGAAGGTCAGTCAGTCCGAAAAATTGGGCAAACTTTGAATGTGTCCCCAAGTGAAGTTGCAAAAACCATCAAGCGCTACAAAGAAACTGGCTCACATGAGGACCGCCCCAAGAAAGGAAGACCAAGAGTCACCTCTGCTTCTGAGGATAAGTTTATCCGAGTCACCAGTCTCAGAAATCGCAGGTTAACAGCAGCTCAGATTAGAGACCAGGTCAATGCCACACAGAGTTCTAGCAGCAGACAAATCTCTACAACAACTGTTAAGAGGAGACTTTGTGCAGCATGCCTTCATGGTAAAATAGCTGCTAGGAAACCACTGCTAAGGACAGGCAACAAGCAGAAGAGACTTGTTTGGGCTAAAGAACACAAGGAATGGACATTAGACCAGTGAAAATCTGTGCTTTGGTCTGATGAGTCCAAATTTGAGATCTTTGGTTCCAACCACCGTGTGCGACGCAGAAAAGGTGAAGGGATGGACTCTACATGCCTGGTTCCCACCGTGAAGCATGGAGGAGGAGGTGTGATGGTGTGGGGGTGCTTTGCTGGTGACACTGTTGGGGATTTATTCAAAATTGAAGGCATACTGAACCAGCATGGCTACCACAGCATCTTGCAGCGGCATGCTATTCCATCCGGTTTGCGTTTAGTTGGACCATCATTTATTTTTCAACAGGACAATGACCCCAAACACACCTCCAGGCTGTGTAAGGGCTATTTGACCAAGAAGGAGAGTGATGGGGTGCTACGCCAGATGACCTGGCCCCCACAGTCACCAGACCTGAACCCAATCGAGATGGTTTGGGGTGAGCTGGACCGCAGAGTGAAGGCAAAAGGGCCAACAAGTGCTAAGCATCTCTGGGAACTCCTTCAAGATTGTTGGAAGACCATTTCCAGTGACTACCTCTTGAAGCTCATCAAGAGAATGCCAAGAGCGTGCAAAGCAGTCATCAAAGCAAAAGGTGGCTACTTTGAAGAGCCTAGAATATAAGTCATATTTTCAGTTGTTTCACACTTTTTTGTTAAGTATATAATTCCACATGTGTTAATTCATAGTTTTGATGCCTTCAGTGTGAATGTACAATTTTCATAGTCATGAAAATACAGAAAAATCTTTAAATGAGAAGGTGTGTCCAAACTTTTGGTCTGTACTGTATGTCTGGCATAATTAAGAATTAACGCTTCATCGTCACAGGTGCCTTTTTGATCGCATTTTTATTCCACTTTTATGTGAGAGAAGGTACCAAAAAAACAGCAATTCTGGCTTTGTTTTTTTCATGTTCTCATTGTACAGAATAAACAACCTATGTATTTTATATTTTGGGTTCTTATGGACACAGCGAGACAAAACATGTATAGTTAATTTATATTTTAGTACATTTTTGCAATAAAATCACTTATAAAAATTTATGTCCTGTGTATTTGCCAGAAATGTACAAGATAGGAATACAACTTTAAAGTGTCAATATAGGTGCTAGTGACGAGCCCCCTGGGCCATGGGGTACTCGGTAGCCGGGCCGGTCATTGCTAGGGGAGATGTCACAGTGGCGGTGACCCGGTCCGTGACCCAGGGCGGTCAATAAAAGGGGATATTTGCAGGGGATTTATAGGTTTTATATAATGCTCGTGATGCCACCTGTGGTATGCGGCTAAAGGGAGCCACCGCTGCAGAGCAGATCCTCTGGAGCTGTTGATAATGCAGCAGAGTTGGTTTGGCTCTCCACAGGTAGAGCTTAGCTCCAGGGCAGGAAGTGGTGATTTTATTAGATGCTGCTGTGCAGTATAGTGCAGGGGATGATGGCGCAGTAATAATTCGCATAGACAGTGGGATGCAGTTTTTACTCATGGTTTTAGACTCCATGTTACCAGGCCAGGGTAACTTCCCACGCCGTCCTGTGCTTACTCAGGGAGGGGTTCAGCAAACCCTCAGGTACCTCCGGAGTACATAACAGGACCCCCTTCTGTGTGTTCCTTCTGACCATCTCCCTGCACCTCACACCCAGTGTCCCAAGCCAGTGACCACAGACCTTGTCGGGCGACATCTTCTCTGTCCCCTGGGTCCTCTATGGCCACCTTTTTGGTGAGCTAGATTTGGCTGTTGGCTGCTGCATCTGAAATGCTGCACCCTCCGGTTAGCTAGTTGAGGCTTAAAGAACTCTGCTAGTTTAGGGGCCGGTCCCCTCTCTGCGACCTGATCCTTCCGCTCCTCTGCAGACTCGGGCGCACGGGTGGCATCTGCACTGCCCGTGCCCCTAGGATCCTTTCTACTTTCCTGGAGCCTTTCTCCTGCTCCTCTCTCTCTTCCGTCTGTCCTGGGCCTTTCTCACTGGGCCCTCCTCCTGCCTGGCAGGGGGCAGAGATTCCGATGCTACAATTACCACCACAGAATCTGAGGATTCTGAAGAAAGTAGTGTGGAAAACCCTGGAATATCCAGAAACAAACAATCTTTCAAAAAACGGGGGAGGCGGGGAGGAAGAAGGCATCCCAATAAGAAAAAGCAACAGAAAGAAAAGATTTTAAATGAAGCGGTTCCAGTATGGAACCTTTCAGCGCAAATTTTGAAAGAGGAACACATATCCGTACTATCGAAAGGTCTAGGATACTCACCTTCAAGGAATTTTGACCTGTTTTCCACTTTTCGTGATATTAATAAATTGGCAAGGAATATAACGTTAAAATGCCATTTTTATCAGATGAAAGTGAGGAAACGAGAGATACTATAACATCCATTTCTACATCCCTGCAAAGTGATGTTCCTGATGCTACTATACCATTTTTTTCTGAATAGCAAAAAACTATTCTATTGAGATAAATGGGTGCTGATTCCCTGCCCGCGAGTCAGCCAGATAAAGTGTTTTTTAAAACCAAAAATTCTAATTATTATCCCCTACAGTCCAGACCACAGGTACTGAATCATTTTCAAGATGTGGTGGAAGAGGAACTTCCCAAGATGGATAATCAAAGAGAAACATCAGCCTATAGTAATCTTACAAGAAAAGAAAAACTAGCATTGAAGGATATAAAAAACAACACTAATATCGTAGTCCGTAAGGCTGATAAGGGGGGTGCCATCGTTATCCTGATCTGTACCATCAATGTAATTTGTGGATTCTGCAAAACAGAGATATTTATGAGACTTTAGGAAGTGATCCTACAATTACATTTCAAAAGGAATTATTACATTTATTAAAGGGGGGTCTGGAAGATGGTGTGTTGTCACAGAAAATATTTGATTATTTATATGTTGACACCCCGGTGACACCCATCTTCCATTCTCTCCCAAAAATCCATAAACCGAGATTCCCCCCGAAATTCCGACCGATTGTTTCTGGGATAGAGTCGATCAATGAGAAATTAGGGGCATGGGTGGACAGCATGCTCCAACCACTAGTGAGAGAGTTACCTGGTTATATTAAGGACACAAAGACGATACTAGGAGTACTTGACAAATTTGTATGGGAAAGGAATTACAGCTGGTTGACAGCTGATGTTGTAGCCCTGTACCCCTCAATAGAGTTTGAAGTAGCTGTCCCAGCACTGAAATATTTTCTTGATAGGTTCAGCAATAATGATTGTCCAACTAAATTATTTTTGGTAAATTCAATGACGTTCCTATTAAAACGTAACTTTTTCAGTTTTTGTGAAGTTTATTATCTCCAAAAACGAGGAGTGAGCATGAGTGGAAAATTTTCCCCTTCTTTAGCAAACATCACGATGGGATATTGGGAGGAAACAGTTCTCTTTGCAGATACCAATTCATTTCTGGAGAGGATTATATGGATAGGTAGATATATTGATGACCTCCTGTTGGTGTGGAATGGCGATGACAATGATGCAAAAGAATTTATTATCTCTTTGAATAATAATAATTTCAATCTTAAATTTACTTATAATTATCAGGAAATCGAAATTCATTTTTTGGATGTCATGCTCCGCACCAACAGGGGGTCATCGCAAGTTGTGGTTCTTCCCTACAATAAAGAAACTGATGTTAACAGCATTTTAAAACCCAATTCATGCCACCCTCGACACGTGGTGAATAATATCCCATACGGAGAAGTATTAAGAGTAAAAAGGAACTGCTCTGACCCTAAGTTAGTCAGTGGTGAAATAAAAAAGAAGTGTGAAAAACTTGAACTTAGAGGCTACTCTCATAAAACATTAAAACAAGCTGAAAAAAAATTGAGTAAAATCAACAGGGATTTTCTCATAAAAGATAACATGAAAAAATTACCTACAGATAATGTCATTTATTTCACCACTCAATACAGCAGGGACTATAATAAAATTATTAATGTTATTAAATGCTTTTTACCAATACTGTACCAAGATAGGAAAGTAAAAAAAGTGCTACAAAACAACCAAATCCGTTTCTCAGCCAAAAAAGCCCCTACAATCGGATCTTTGGTGTCACCCAGCTTATTTATTGAAAATAAATCAAATACTGACGGGAACTGGCTAAAAACCACAGGTTTTTATGGTTGCGGCAAAAATATATGCATCAGCTGCAAACATATCATTAAATGCAAGGATTTTTCCTCCACTAGTACAGGTATCACATACCCTATACAGGATTTGATAAATTGTGATACCACAGGGGTGGTTTACTTGGTGGAGTGCATCGAGTGTAAACTCCAATATGTAGGGTGTACAATTGGCCCTTTAAAAAGACGCATTCGAAGACATATGTCTGATGCAGTTGGAGACTGAGGCTATGTGCCCATGTTGCGGAAATGAAGCATATTTTTTACGCTTCTCCCTGGCAGGAAAAATGCATGCGGATTTTACATGCTTTTTCCCGCCAGATAGAAGCATTTGTAAAGCGTCTTTGCATCCATTTTTGCATGCGGGTTATCAAGCGCTTTTCCAAGCGATTTTAGCATCACTTGGAAAAGTGCTTAACAACTTGTTCACACTATATAAATCCATGCAATCGGCATGGATTTATAGTAGTGTGACCAAGTTAGTTAAAAAAAAGAATAAGAATGGTGAAAAAAAAAGTTTATACTCACCTTCCGATGTCTTCCCGGTGTTTTGTCTGCTCCGTCCGGTGTCTTGCACTGCTTGCGGTAGTGTGAAGGACCTGCGGTGACGTCATTGAGCCATGTGATGGGTCACATGACTCAGTGACGTCGTGGCAGGTCCTTCACATCAACGCGAACATTGCAAGACACCGTCCCGGAGCAGACTGAACACCGGGAAGACACCGGAAGGTGAGTATAAACTTTATTTTTTATTTTAAATTCTTTTTTTACAGTTTCTATGGTACCCAGGTCTGGATGAGAGTCTTCTCTCCTCCAGACTTGGGTACCATCCGCACATAGAAACGCATATAATCCGTGAGTACAAATGTACTGACACGGATATTATGCGTTTCAATGCAAGTCAATGGCGGCGATTACGCTGCGTGTCTGCAAAATTAATGGATGTGCTGCGGATTTTTGAGCGCAGCATAAACACTGCGGAAAAATCCGCAACATGGGCATTGAAAGTGCGGCTTGTCATTGGGGACCATGGGGGGCGGATTACCAAGCGTTTCCCAAGCGTTTATGCTGCAGAAATTCCGCAGCATATACGCTTGTAAAACGCCATGTGGGCACACAGTCTTAAAGGTGGGAATTTCAGCAGTATCCAGGCATTTTTTCTGCTTGTCATGGGGGTGATACAACCAGGCTGAAGTTCTGTGGTATAGAAAGAGTGAGACGATCTGCACGGGGCGGTGATTTCAGGAGGAAAATTTTGAACAGGGAAAGATACTGGATGTTCAAGCTGGATACAAGAACACCTGTCGGCTTGAATGTTAGAAGGGATCTTGTGTTACAATATAATTAAGATCATGTTATCATCCAGTGCTATCTCTGTTAAATAAATAAAGGATACATGGGAGAGGAAAGAAACCCAAAAATTATATGAGTCTCCGAAGTGCATTTCTCTCTCTCTTTCTTACACATTAACGTGCAATAAATATTTAGATTGTGGAACACAGGGTCAATTTAATCATTTCTAGAAGTTAAAGTAGAAAGTGGATGTGAAACCAAACGAGTGTGAACAAGCGTTTGTAGCGACGAATAATTAAGCAAAAAAATAAAAAAATTCACAATGACATATATTTTTCTTTCTCAGTAATAGTAATAAGTGGAGGAGAGATTAATAATACATTAATAACAGGTCATTGTGAACAAAAAGTTATCAATTTCTTTCTTTTTTGACAGCAAACTGTACGTAATTTTTCGTTCTATATATACTAATAAATAATGCCAACATATCTTTTGTATACAGCAATGGATAATTGAAAATAACAGTTTTATTATATACGGTAGTACGATATATATAGGGATATCTAGATGAAAGCTGGAATAAACTGGACAAACTAAACTGGTCACCTCCCGCTGTGGGAGATTTTTTATTCAGCTACACATACATATATTTCGTTGGTATATATTGTGTTTCGTATACTTATTACTGTTTCCAACATGCAGAATCTACACTGTTCAGCTAATTTGTTTCAATTCTCTTGCCAGAAACCTCAATGTCAGGACTTTTATTATAACATCTGTAGCATTAAATAACCACAAAAAGAAAAAAGCCTGTCTCCAACTTGGAAACGAAGATGTAACACCTGAACGTCACAAGAATTAATTAGTTAACTGATTGGAATTCCTTTGTCAGTTTGCTGTTCTTTTGTATTTATACCCTGCCTGTATTCCAATGTATGTACCATCATAAAGGCTTTTCTAAGCCGAATCGCGTAGCGTTTTTTTTACTCTGTTTGCCCATATGGTGTGAATTGGATCTTTTTGTAAGTGCATTTTTTGTGGAAATATCATCCTTCAAATAAATGGAAATTTTAATTACACCACATCGTTGGAGTCTCCTCACTCGCTGGATTTTGGTCTGAAGTTGCGTTCAATGCAACAGCCTGCTGCTATCCGAGCAGAAAGGAGGAAACACCGCAAAGGAGTTTATAGGTGAGCGGACTTCATCATTTTCTTTGTATACATACCATGATGAGGGGTGCCAAGCATACCAGGAAGAGGGATTAGGAGGGCCATACATGCCAGGAAGAGGGATGAAGGGTGCTATACAAACCAGGAAGAGGGATGGGGGTGAAAAACATACCAGGATGAGGGATGAAGGGTGCCATACATACCAGGATGGGGATGAGGGGTGCCATACATACCAGGATGGGGATGAGGGGTGCCATGCATACCAGAATGGGGATGAGGGGTGCCATACATACCAGGATGGGGATGAGGGGTGCCATACATACCAGGATGGGGATGAGGGGTGCCATACATACCAGGATGGGGATGAGGGGTGCCATGCATACCAGGATGGGGATGAGGGCCACATATAACAGGAAAGAGGGGGCCATATATACCAGGATGGGGGATATTAACAGAATTTGGGGACATTACCCCTATAACAGTGTCAGCAGCAGACCCCCTTTCCATAACAGGGCATCATGACCACATTTTTTGCTTACATTTTTTCTTCTATTTTCCTCCTCTAAAACCTAGATGCATCTTATGGTCTGGTGCGTCTTAAAGTCCGAAAAAAACGGTACCTTCATAAGTCACATGCTTAGTGAAAGAAAGTCCACCTGTGTGCAATCTAAGTGTCACTTGTCTGTCAGTATATACACTTTACCTTTTCTGAAAGGCCACAAAGGCTGCAACACCATTAAGCAAGAGGCACCACTAAACAAACACCATGAAGACCAAGGAGATCGCCAAACAAGTCAGGGACAAGGTTGTTGAGAAGTACAAGTCAGTGTTGGGTTGTAAAAAGTATCCTAATCTCTGATGAAGTGTGAGGACCTGGCCACTTTTTAAATACTTTTCCAGCACTGAGCACCCATTTTCATCGATCTTAATTTTGTATTTTGTCAGAAATTTGCTTGCTGTGTTTTGTTAGTGATTTGTTTGCTCATCAGTACAACCTCAGGTATCTATTCCATTCAGTGACCATATCTCCGAGACCTTGGGCCATTATTCTCTCCGTCACCACAGGTAGTCACCAAATGTATTGTCCCCGGCAGCTGTATGTTAGTCAATGTAGCCGGAGGAGAATCTTTGAACATTCGGAGGGCCCGACTACATTTAGACTGGGGTCACAGTCATGGAATGGTGGATGTAGGAGTAGTGCGGCACCTACCAGTAGATGTGTTGCTGGGAATCAATCTGGGAGCAGGATTGGTGTGCCACTGGGCCAATGTCGTAACCGGAAGCGAAGGACTGGTTCACACTGCATCAGCCAATAGGGAAAGGAGCAATATCAACATGTCAGCGGTGAGTGATACACAAAATGCAATGACTGTCACAATGAAGGAATGTAATCTGGGGGAGGTAAATTACATCAGGGAGGAGGCCCAGGGACTTCGGGACACTGGATCTACCATCACCCTGGTCAGCCTAGATACTGTCCCCCCCAGAGCTCCCTTTACCAGGTTGCCAAGTGACCATCCCCCTAAGTGGGTGTCAGCACTCTGGGGTTGGTCGCAATGGATCCAAGTTTGGTTCTCATTGGGCATGTGTGGAATTTCCCAGGACAAACCGGGGATCAGGGGGGGGGGATATGGAGGACCCCGCAGAAGGGACAGACCCCTGAACCAGCTAGCTAAATACAGAGCTCTCGTTTCAGGGCTTCCCCCATCGGGAAGTTGGCAGGATCTAAAAGATCATATGAGAAAAGCTGGAGATGTCTATTATACTGATGTATACCAGAGTGGAATGGGGACTGTGGAGTATATTCACAAGGGCGACATGGAATATGCTTTGAGGAAACTGGATGATACAAAATTTCGTTCTCATAAAGGCGAGACCTTTTACATTCGTGACTGTGTTGAAAAAGTGGGGGAGGAGTGTGAGAACCTGGCCACTTTCTAAATACTTTTCCAGCACTGAGCATCCATTTTCATCGATCTTAATTTTGTATTTTGTCAGAAATTTGCTTGCTGTGTTTTGTTAGTGATTTGTTTGCTCATCAGTTCAACCTCAGGTATCTATTTCATTCAGTGACCATATCTCCGAGACCTTGGGCCATTGTTCTCTCCGTCACCACAGGTAGTCTCACATGCAAACCCAGGGGATGGGTTCCACCTGAGAAAATATCTCCACTAAAGGCCCCGTCACACTTAGCGACGCTGCGACGATCCCGACAACGATAAGACCTGTCAGAGATCGTTGCTGCGTCGCTATGTGGTCGCTGGTGAGCTGTCAAAAAGGCAGGCTCACCAACGATCAGGGGAGCAGCAACATCGTGGAAAGAATCTTTCCACGATGTCCTGTTCCTGGTTACGAGCCTGCTGAAGCAGGAGCAGGCTGGTAACTATGGTAAACATCGGGTTACTAGGGGCACACGCGCTCCTAGTAACCCGTTGTTTATCATGGTTACCACTCTGCTACAGTGAGCGGGAGGTTACCGCTCACTTTAGCAGGCTCGTAACCATGATAAATAGCGGGTTACTAAGTGCGCGTGTGCCCCTAGTAACCCGATGTTTACCATAGTTACCAGCCTGATCGCTGCTCCCGCTGGTCACACACAACGATGTGTGCTGACCAGCGGGAGAGCAACGACCAAAAAATGGTCCAGGACACTTTGCAGCGATCAGCGACCTCACAGCAGGGGCCTGATCGTTGCAAAGTGTCACACATAGCGACATCGCTGGTGAGGTCGCTGTTGCGTCACCAAAACCGTGACACAGCAGCGATCTCGCTATGTGAGACGGGGGCTTTAGGCACAATTAGCTGGGGGAGGGAGGGGTGAGCACTTCTGCCAATTCAGGGGGCTGAACCCTGTGCAGGAGAAAGAGAACATTCATTGTTAGTCGGACGGAGAGCTGGGTAGAATCACGGTCTGCGGTCGTGATATCCATCATCCAAAGGAGCATATGCTGTGACTGCCAATATACCGGCGGGAGATACAAAAAGCTGTGGGCCAACCAAAAGTTGGAGGACAGTGGGTATCACCTGGTACGTGGCAGTGGAACTACTGATCACAGGTTGGAACTCTAGGACTAAGAGAATTGCCTGTTGGACATTTACCTGGAATTGCTGTTCACCGTGGCCGGAAGGAATAAAACTAATTGCATCGATAACCTGCCTAGGTGATTATTAAAATCCACAACCGCACATCTTTACAAGTCACATGCTTAGTGAAAGAAAGTCCACCTGTGTGCAATCTAAGTGTCACCTGTGTTATGCACACGCCCGGGCTGAGCGGCGTGTGCGTGTGATTGTAGTGATTCCACTGGACCATGAACCGGAGAGTGCCTGGAGGGGCGTGACTAAGTATCTGGCCGATCCGACCAAGATGGCACGATGGCATACGACGCCAGTGCACCAGGGAGAAACCGGGCAGAGGGACCAGGTGCTACTCCAGGTCAAACTCCGGACACGGGGGTTGACCCACACAGGGATTACTGGATCAGGCTGGTTAGGCTGGCGCACAGACTGGAGGGTATAGGCAAGCACGACTGGAATGCAGGCAGGCGGGTAAAGGCAAGCGCAGCTAGAGTGCAGACAGGGAGGCACTAGCAGGTAGGAACACAGGCGGGATAGGACCCAGTACACACTGGGACTCAGGAACAATACAGGTAGAGGGGTACAGGCAAGCACAGCTAGAGTGCAGACAGGGAGGCACTAGCAGGTAGGAACACAGGCGGGATAGGACCCAGTACACACTGGGACTCAGGAACAGGCAGGTTAGGCTGGCACAGACTGGTGGATATAAGCAAACACGGCAGGTATGCAGATGGGTGGATACAGGCGAGTATGCAGGCAGGGAGGTACTGGCCGAAAGGACGGGCTGGAGCACAGAAAGGTTAAGACCCAGTACAGACTGGGTCACAGAACCGCAGATGCGGTAGACAACCACAGCAGAGAGGGAACGCCCGAAGCGGTGGGCAAGAACAGAGCAGGACAGGGCTGCAGGAGCAGCGAGCACAAGCAGGGCAGGACAGGACTGCCGGAGCAGCGGGCAGAAGCAGGGCAGGACAGGACTGCCGGAGCAGCGGGCAGAAGCAGGGCAGGACAGGACTGCCGGAGCAGCGGGCAGAAGCAGGGCAGGACAGGACTGCCGGAGCAGCGGGCAGAAGCAGGGCAGGACAGGACTGCCGGAGCAGCGGGCAGAAGCAGGGCAGGACAGGACTGCCGGAGCAGCGGGCAGAAGCAGGGCAGGACAGGACTGCCGGAGCAGCGGGCAGAAGCAGGGCAGGACAGGACTGCCGGAGCAGTGAGCAAGGAGTCAGAGCAGGCTAGAACCGCCGGAGCGGTGAGCAAAGGAGTCAGAGCAGGCTAGAACCGCCGGAGCGGTGAGCAAAGGAGTCAGAGCAGGCTAGGCTGAGTAGGGGGGACAGGGCTCTGTTCACACGGAACAGACAGGAAGGGAAAGGCAGAGCCAGACACCCACAGGGTACTTGCAGTGAAGTAGCGAGTGGACCACAAACTCACAAACGGGAGTACAGAGACAACAAGCAGGAGTTAGGTACGAGTTCAGACTCTGCAGAAAAAGGAAGGGAACGGACATAGAGGCAAAACAGGTAAAGGATAGGAGAGAGTTCAGACTGGAACTGAGTGTACGGAGGAGACCGACACTGCAGCGGGAAACAGGAGCGGGTCTGGGAATACGGCCCCCAGAGAGGCAGGACGAACAGGCAAGGAGCGTGTTCAGACAGGACAGACAAGATACAGGAGCGGGTCTAGGTAATCAGCCCCTAGAAGGCGAGAGGAACAGGCTAGGAGCGTGTTCAGACAGGTCAGACAAGATACAGGAACAGGTCTAGGTAATCGGCCCCTAGAAGGCAGGAGGAACAGGCTAGGAGCGTGTTCAGACAGGCCTGGAAATACAGCCTCCAGGATAGGCAGACAAGAGAACACAGAACGGGACCTGGCACCTTCAGAGTGCAAGCACACACTGAAAGAAACACTATGCTCAGGCAGGGATAGATGGGCGCAGCTGAGCTATATACCAGGTGACAGACAGCAATAGGCTGAGGACGCACAAGAGGTGTGATCCACAGCAGGTACAAAAAGCAGGAAGTGATCGGGCGCCGCCCTTAAGCAGCAGAAACAGACACAAACAGACAGCATGGAGGGAAGCCAGAGAGACATTCTGGACAGGAGATCAAGTGCGCGCTCTTGCACAGTGGAAGATGGACCACTATGCAAGGACGCCGCCAGGTATGTTACAGTACCCCCCCCCCCTTACGCCCCCTCTTCTTCAGGCCTGCCAGAATCTTCCGCAGGGAATTCGAGGGCCAATTCTTCACTTCGAAGAGATCACTTCCACTGTCCACCGGAAAAACTGGTCTCCTCTGGGTAGCTAGGATGCTACCTCCCATCCAGCCACCCTTAGCAACAGACGAAACGGGTGGAGTACCAGGAACAGCACACAAGGAAGTCTCTCTCCACATATTTTCAGGTGGCACCCCAGAGGGTACAGGAGACAACTGGAAGTCCTCCACCGGGTTGGAGGGGGACAGAGACTTGGGGGTAATCTCTGCTTCGAGGTACATCTTGTCAAGCTCACAGGAAGAAATAGACGGGTTATCAGGTACATAATGAGAAAAAGTCACTGTCTCTTTGTTTTCTGGTGGTACCCCGGAGGATTCAGGAAACAACTGGAGGTCCTCCGCCGGGTCAGAAGAGTGCAGAGGCTCAGAGAAAACATCTGCTTCAGAGTACACTAGGTCGGACTCACTGGACGAAGCAGGCGAGGTATCGGGTACCGAGTATAGGAAAGTCTCTGTCCATTCTCCACCAGGTGGCACCCCGAAGGGTTCTGGAGACAACTGGCGGTCCTCCGCCTGGTCAGAGGGGTGTAGAGACTCACGGGTAACCTCTGCTTCAGAGTACACTAGGTCGGACTCACTGGACGAAGCAAGCGAGGTATCAGATCCAGGATATAGGAAAGTCTCTGTCCATTTACCACCAGGTGGCACCCCGAAGGGTTCTGGAGACAACTGGAGGTCCTCCGCCTGGTCAGAGGAGTGTAGAGACTAGGGAGTAACCACTGCTTCGGAGTACACTAGGTTGGACTCACTGGACGAAGCGAGCGAGGTATCAGGTACAGAGTATAGGAGAGTCTCTGTCCTTTCGCTACCAGGTAGCACCCCGAAGGGTTCAGGAGACAACTGGAGGTCCTCCGCCTGGTCGGAGGGGTGTAGAGACTCGGGAGTAACCTCTGCTTCGGAGTACACTAGGTTGGACTCACTGGACGAAGCGAGCGAGGTATCAGGTACAGAGTATAGGAGAGTCTCTGTCCTTTCGCTACCAGGTAGCACCCCGAAGGGTTCAGGAGACAACTGGAGGTCCTCCGCCTGGTCGGAGGGGTGTAGAGACTCGGGGGTAACTACCACTTTGGGGTACCCAATGTCAGGCTCACAGGACGAAGCGGACAAAGTATCGAGTACCGGGTGTAGAGAATTCTCTCTCCATTTGTCATCGAGTGGTATCCCGGAGGATTCAGGAGGCAACAGGGGGTCCTCCGCCAGGTAGTAGAGGTGCACAGACTCTGAGGTAACCACAGCTTTGGAGCATCCTTGGACATGCACACCGGTTAAAGTGGGTGAAGCATCTGATGCCGGGTGCAGGAAGTTCTCCTGTGTGGAGTCTGGATGGGCAGAAGTCTCTTCGGGCAGGAGAACTGGTGCACTACCCACGCACATTACCCGTTGGGGCTTCTCCGGGATACAGGTAGATGAAGCTTCAGTAGGGACTTCAAGGTTGGGGTCAGGAGGTCTCAGGGAGGACAGACCCTGGCGTGACGGCTTGCCTCTACGTCTAGCACGTCTGGACTGCCTCTTGAGGTTGGGAGAAGTATTCCGGAAAGCGTAGTCACCCTGTGAGGATTCTGGGTGGGCAGTAGTCTCATTGGGCTGGAGGACTATTGCGCTACCCACACACATTACCCATTGGGGCTGCTCCGGGATATTGGGAGGTGAAGCTTCAGCAGGAGCCTCCGGGTTAGGATCATCGAAGACCATTAGAAAGGCCACCAGGAAGGCCATTAGGTCCAGGAGGATCGGATCCTGTGTTTCATATAGGGGGTTGATCCATTCCAAGGCATCACCCGCCAGGTAAGACATAATGAATGCCACCTTAACCCGATCGGTGGGAAAACATAGAGGGTAGAACTTGAAGTGTAGCATGCATTGCTCCACAAATGCACGACTTTGTCTAGGATCCCCATAATAACGTAGCGGATCCGCGGGAACGAGAGCAGATAGATCCATCTGGACGGGTGCGTAATTCGCCTGGAACTCAGCTAAAGGGAAAAAAAAAAATATTTATTTATTTATTTTAATGCATGTATTCGCTGGAAAACTTCTCAGAGAGCGAAGGCCGTGGGGCTCAACGGGAACCATGGCCTGAGCATGCTGTTATGCACACGCCCGGGCTGAGCGGCGTGTGCGTGTGATTGTAGTGATTCCACTGGACCATGAACCGGAGAGTGCCTGGAGGGGCGTGACTAAGTATCTGGCCGATCCGACCAAGATGGCACGACGGCATACGACGCCAGTGCACCAGGGAGAAACCGGGCAGAGGGACCAGGTGCTACTCCAGGTCAAACTCCGGACACGGGGGTTGACCCACACAGGGATTACTGGATCAGGCTGGTTAGGCTGGCGCACAGACTGGAGGGTATAGGCAGGCACGACTGGAATGCAGGCAGGCGGGTAAAGGCAAGCGCAGCTAGAGTGCAGACAGGGAGGCACTAGCAGGTAGGAACACAGGCGGGATAGGACCCAGTACACACTGGGACTCAGGAACAATACAGGTAGAGGGGTACAGGCAAGCACAGCTAGAGTGCAGACAGGGAGGCACTAGCAGGTAGGAACACAGGCGGGATAGGACCCAGTACACACTGGGACTCAGGAACAGGCAGGTTAGGCTGGCACAGACTGGTGGATATAAGCAAACACGGCAGGTATGCAGATGGGTGGATACAGGCGAGTATGCAGGCAGGGAGGTACTGGCCGAAAGGACGGGCTGGAGCACAGAAAGGTTAAGACCCAGTACAGACTGGGTCACAGAACCGCAGATGCGGTAGACAACCACAGCAGAGAGGGAACGCCCGAAGCGGTGGGCAAGAACAGAGCAGGACAGGGCTGCAGGAGCAGCGAGCACAAGCAGGGCAGGACAGGACTGCCGGAGCAGCGGGCAGAAGCAGGGCAGGACAGGACTGCCGGAGCAGCGGGCAGAAGCAGGGCAGGACAGGACTGCCGGAGCAGCGGGCAGAAGCAGGGCAGGACAGGACTGCCGGAGCAGCGGGCAGAAGCAGGGCAGGACAGGACTGCCGGAGCAGCGGGCAGAAGCAGGGCAGGACAGGACTGCCGGAGCAGCGGGCAGAAGCAGGGCAGGACAGGACTGCCGGAGCAGCGGGCAGAAGCAGGGCAGGACAGGACTGCCGGAGCAGTGAGCAAGGAGTCAGAGCAGGCTAGAACCGCCGGAGCGGTGAGCAAAGGAGTCAGAGCAGGCTAGAACCGCCGGAGCGGTGAGCAAAGGAGTCAGAGCAGGCTAGGCTGAGTAGGGGGGACAGGGCTCTGTTCACACGGAACAGACAGGAAGGGAAAGGCAGAGCCAGACACCCACAGGGTACTTGCAGTGAAGTAGCGAGTGGACCACAAACTCACAAACGGGAGTACAGAGACAACAAGCAGGAGTTAGGTACGAGTTCAGACTCTGCAGAAAAAGGAAGGGAACGGACATAGAGGCAAAACAGGTAAAGGATAGGAGAGAGTTCAGACTGGAACTGAGTGTACGGAGGAGACCGACACTGCAGCGGGAAACAGGAGCGGGTCTGGGAATACGGCCCCCAGAGAGGCAGGACGAACAGGCAAGGAGCGTGTTCAGACAGGACAGACAAGATACAGGAGCGGGTCTAGGTAATCAGCCCCTAGAAGGCGAGAGGAACAGGCTAGGAGCGTGTTCAGACAGGTCAGACAAGATACAGGAACAGGTCTAGGTAATCGGCCCCTAGAAGGCAGGAGGAACAGGCTAGGAGCGTGTTCAGACAGGCCTGGAAATACAGCCTCCAGGATAGGCAGACAAGAGAACACAGAACGGGACCTGGCACCTTCAGAGTGCAAGCACACACTGAAAGAAACACTATGCTCAGGCAGGGATAGATGGGCGCAGCTGAGCTATATACCAGGTGACAGACAGCAATAGGCTGAGGACGCACAAGAGGTGTGACCCACAGCAGGTACAAAAAGCAGGAAGTGATCGGGCGCCGCCCTTAAGCAGCAGAAACAGACACAAACAGACAGCATGGAGGGAAGCCAGAGAGACATTCTGGACAGGAGATCAAGTGCGCGCTCTTGCACAGTGGGAGATGGACCACTATGCAAGGACGCCGCCAGGTATGTTACAACCTGTCTGTCAGCATATAGACTTTACCTTTTCTGAAAGGCCACAGAGGCTGCAACACCATTAAGCAAGAGGCACCACTAAACAAACACCATGAAGACCAAGGAGATCTCCAAACAAGTCAGGGACAAGGTTGTTGAGAAGTACAAGTCAGTGTTTGGTTTTAAAAAGTATCCTAATCTCTGAGGATCCCCCGGAGCACCATCAAATCCATTACCATCAAATGGAAAGAACATGGTTTCATAACAAGAGATAACCTCCCACCAAAAATCTCAGCCCGGGCAAGGAGTGCATTACTCAGAGGTAGCACTGAGACCAAAGGTAACCCTGAAGGAGCTGCAGACTTCCCAAGCAGATATTGGAGTATCTGTCCATACGACCACAATAGGTCATACACTCCATAGAGGTGGCCTTTATGGAAGAGTGGGCAGAAAAAAAGCCTTTACTTACACAAAAAAAATTGTAAGGCTCATTTTGAGTTTGACCAAAGACATATGGGAGACTCCCCAAAGATACGGAGGAAAATACTATGGTCAGATGAGACCAAAATTGAACTTTATGACCACAGAGGTACACTATGTCTGGCGCCAAACCAACACAGCTCATCACCCCAAGAACACCATCCCTACAGTGAAACGTGATCGCAGCATCATGCTGTGTGGATGTTTTTCAACAGCACGGACAGGGAAACTGGTCCAAGTTGAGGGGAGAGGAAGATGGATGGTGCAAAATACAGGGATATTCTTAAGCAAAACCTGTTTTAGTATGTAAGTAATTTGAGACTGGGACGGAGGTTCACCTTCCAACAAGACAATGACCCAACGCATACTGCTAAAGAAACACTCAAGTGGTTTAAGGGAAAACGGGTAATAAATGTATTTTAGTGGCCTAGTCAAACCTCTGTCCTTAAGCCAATTGAGAATTTGTGGTCAGACTTGAAGATTGCTGATCAATCAGAGGAAACCATCTAACTTGAAGTTGCTGGAGCAGTTTTGCCTTGAGGAATGGGAAAAAATCCCAGTGGTAAGATGTGGAAAGCTCATAGACACTTATCCAAAGCAAGTTGCAGTTATAATTGCCATAATTGCTGCAAAATGAGGCTCTAAAAAGTATTGACTTAGGGGGGTGAGTAGTTATGCACCCTGAAGTTTTTATTTATTTTGTCCTATTTGTTTTTTGATTAACAATAAAAAGAAAACTAAATGTTCACAATTATAGGCATGTTCTTTACATGAACTGATGCAAACCCTCAAAAAAAACAATCAAAATTCCAGATTCTGAGGTAGAATAGCACAAAAAATGCCAAGGTGGGTGGGGGGGGGGTATTACTTTTGCAAGTCATTGTGCAAACATGGCATGTAATGGGATATTTCAGTGCAAAGGAATTGGTGGCATTATTTCTTAATGAATAATAGCAAATACATTATGCATATTGTAAAACATCACTCTTCCTCTGCACAAAAAAAAATCTTTTAAATGTTTTTTTTTTCTTTTCATTTTTTATTAATTACTACATTGAGATATTATTTATTAGTGTAGCATAATGTTTTTGCTGAAATTTAAACCATGTGGGGGCCGGGTGCTTAGTTTTAAAATCCACCAGGCTTCCCTATTTTTCAATATTTCTTCCCCATCTCCTCCTCTGTTGCTGTACAGTGCAAACGCTACCACATAAGAAAAAATGAAGTTTTCCTTGAGAAAGCAAAGTTATTTCACACGTGAAACGCGTGTTGGGGTCTTCATTTATTTGTATGTGGTAACGTTTGCAGTGTACACTGGCACTATGGGTAGACATTTACTTTTAATTATGTTTGATGAGAATTGGATGTCAGTTTTGGGAACAAGACCGCTGTGCTATTTGAGAGATAATATATGTACACACTTGTGCACATCCATCTCATATATGACTTCTATAAATGGATACACTGCTGGTTAACCTGTTACCTGTTTGGCTGTCATTTATCCAAATGGTTTCATTATATGTGTAATTAATAAATATACAGGGGGGAAAACACGTATTTGCTACACTGCCGACTTTACAAGTTTCCCCACCTACAAAGAATGGAGAGGTCTGTAATTTTTATCATAGGTTCACTTCAACTGTGAGAGACAGAATCTTAAAAAAGAATCACGTTTTACGATTTTTAAATAATAAATTGTATTTTATTGCATGAAATAAGTATTTGATCACCTACCAACCAGCAAGAATTCTGCCTCTCACAGACCTGTTAGTTTTTCTTTAAAAAACTCTCCTACTCTGCACTCATTACCTTATTAATTACCGTATTAATTGCTTCTGTTTGAACTTGTTACCTGTATAAAAGACACCTGTCCACACAATCAAACACGCTCCAACCTGTCTATCATGGTCTAGACCAAAGATTGTCTAAGGACACCGGGGACAAAATTGTAGACCTGCACAAGGCTGGGATTGGCTACAGGACAATAGCCAAACAGCTTGGTCAGAAGGCAACAACTGTTGGTTCAATTATTAGAGAATAGAAGAAACACAAGATGACGGTCAATCTTCTTGGTCTGGGGCTCCAAGCAGGATCTCGCCTCGAGGAGTAAGGATGATTCTAAGAAAGGTAATGAATCACCCCAGAACTACACGGGAGGACCTGGTGAATGACCTGAAAAGTGCTAGAACCAAAGACTCAAACATTACACCATCATGGATTAAAAGCCTGCAGGTCATGCAAGTTCCCCCTGCTCATGCCAGCACATGTCCAGGCCCGTTTGAAGTTCACCAATGACCATATGGATGATCCAGAGGAGGCATGGGAGAAGGTCAGATGAGACCAAAATAGAACTTTTTGGTATCAACTTCACTTGTGTTACGGATCCGGGTGGTGGAACCTCTGTGCTGCGGTGCAAGGAGGGACCCAGAGGGGCGTAACTAAGTATCAATTCGGACCGTCCTAGGTCGTACGGCGGCTAACGACTCCATGATCAGGGAGGGACCGAGCAGAGGGACCAGGTGCTACTCTGGGGACGACCTTGTAAGAGAGCAGGTGACTCCCACGGGTCAGATGGCTGGGACTGACCGGTATAGCAGATGGGCACAGCAGGCAGGCTGACGAGTGGTCCTGGTGGATGGACTGGCAGACACGGCAGGTGACAGGCAGGAGCCTCTAGGTAGGCTGTCAGGTTGTCACGGCAAGTGACGGGCAGGAGCCTCCAGGTAGGCTGACAGGTGGTCACGGCAAGTGACAGGCAGGAGCCTCTAGGTAGGCTGTCAGGTGGTCACAGCAAGTGACAGCTGGAGCCTCCAGGTAGGCACGGCAGGTAGCAAGCGGGAGTCTCCAGGTAGGCACGGCAGGTAGCAAGCGGGAGCCTCCAGGTAGGCACGGCAGGTAGCAAGCAGGAGCCTCCAGGTAGGCACAGCAGGTAGCAAGCAGGAGCCTCCAGGTAGGCACGGTAGGTAGCGGGCAGGTGCTTCCAGGTAAGCAGGCGGGCAAAGCCCATAGACAGACTGGCAGACTGAACGGAAGACAGACTGTCGGGCTGGAGAGTAGTCAGGCTGGCGAACTGGACTGATAGTCAGGCTGGCGGGCAGGACTAGTAGTCAGGCTAGCAGCGGGACCTGAGGGCTGAAGCAGAGGTGAGTACACTGTGCATCAACTATTGCTCGGGCACCTCCATATTGGAGAAGGTGCTTTATATATGGGAGGACCTCCGGCAATTGGCCGGGGACTCCTTAGGGCGGCGCGCGCGACCCCTTTAAGAGGGAGGGAGCGCGCGCGCGCCCTAAGCACAGTGCCCAGGAAGCTGCGCGCGCCGGCAGAAGCAGGAAGAGGAGCGCTGGAGGACGTCGGGTGGGGAGTGCGGCGGTGAGAGGGACGGCGTCTCTGTCTGGCAGGGGGCAGAGACGCCGATGCTACAGTACCTCTCCCCTTTACGCCCCCTCTTTTTTAGGCCAGAAAGAAATTTTTCAAGTAGAAGCGGGGCATGAATGTTCTCCCTGGGTTCCCAAGTTCTCTCCTCTGGGCCAAACCCCTTCCAATCCACCAGAAAAAAAGGTCTTTCCTCTTACCCTCTTGGTGGCCAGAATGTTCTCTACCTCAAAAACATCCTCAGCGGAAACCGGAGTAGGGGGAGTACCTGGATTGTTGGAAAAAGAATTAAACACAACTGGTTTGAGGAGAGATACGTGGAAGGAGTTGGGAATCCGTAAGGTGGCCGGGAGTTTTAACTTGTAGGCCACTGGGTTGATTTGTTTGAGGACTTCAAATGGGCCGATGAACCGAGGACCCAACTTGTAGGAGGGTATTTTGAGTCGAACATGTTTGGAGGAGAGCCAAACCTTGTCTCCCGGACGGAATTGAGGCGGACCCAGACGTCTCTTGTCAGCATATCTCTTCATCCGCTCGGAGGACTGAAGAAGTGCGGACCTAGTATTTTCCCAAATGGTGGAAAATTCGCTGACCAGAGACTCCACGGCAGGGTTGTCCACAGAAGCGGAGACGGGAAACAGAATCCGAGGATGTTGACCATAGACTACAAAGAACGGGGACTTGGAAGTCGATTCGCTCTCATGATTGTTGTAGGAGAATTCGGCCCATGGTAGGAGGTCCACCCAATCGGTATGGTGAGCATTAGCAAAGTGCCGGAGGTAGCTGGTAAGGATCTGGTTGATGCGCTCTACTTGGCCATTGGACTGTGGATGGTAAGCGGAGGAGAAATCCAGGGTGACATCCAGCAGTTTACACGTAGCTCTCCAGAAGCGTGAGGTGAACTGAACCCCTCGATCCGACACAATGTGGAGGGGTAGGCCATGGAGACGGAAGATGTGAAGGAAGAAGTCCTTAGCCAGCTCTGATGCAGATGGGAGACCAGGCAGAGGGATGAAGTGGGCCATTTTAGAAAAGCGGTCGGCGACCACCCAAATGACTGTACAGCCTGCAGAAACAGGGATATCTGTAATAAAGTCCATAGCAATGTGTTGCCAAGGGGCAGCAGGTACGGGAAGAGGCAGGAGGTGACCGGCTGGAAGATTGTAGCACCCTGAGGATTCGGCTGCTACAGGGGTATTGCACCTCAGCCAGAGGTGTGGTATTCCACTCCCGGGTAAGGATGGAGTGTGGAACTGAGCTCAGTTAGCTGCATGCACTACACACATCCCATTTCCGAGGAACAGACCGACGGTACTCCCACTAGAGAAATGTGCAGGTACGACAGTGTCTGTTCCTGGCTGGAGTGGGAGGGGGGTGGAACATCCCAGTAGTGTAGGGGCAGATAGGGGGAGCAGCCTGGGTAAAGCTAGGAGCTCATTGGGTGCTGGTCACCTGAGCTCACACATAGAGGGAGTATATAAGGTGGGAACCATCTTAGATCAGGGTCAGTCTGTCAGTCTTTTGTCAGAGCAGAGCAGAGGAAGAGAGCAGAGGAGGAGAGCAGCTCCAAGGCCAAGAGAGAGAGAGAGGAGAAAGAAAGACCCAGAGGGGGAGAAAGAAGGAACTCCAAGAGCCCAAATTAGACCAGAGGGTGAAGAGTTGGCAACAGGGTACCGGATCCCAAGCTGGCAGAGGCTACAGCACACCTTAGCCAGGAACCGGAGGTCGTGGGCAGGATCTGCCACGACCACCCACTAAATCCACCCGGAAGGCAGACCAGGAATAGGGTCAGGGAACCCAGAGACAAGGGTTTACCACCAAGAGGCCCGAGGGAGCCGGACATAGGTGGATCCCTGGTGGGGAAGGCCAGAGAAGAGGACAGGACAGAAAGGGAGCTCAGGACCACGCTCCAGAATCACCTGGGGGTTGGCCGAGTCCAGGACCTGGTGGACGCAGCACGGCTCGGGTGGTCACTTAAGGCCGGAGTGACCAGAACAACTGCAGTAAGTAAACAAACCCTGAACTGCACAGCCCGACTCTGAGTCTCATTTCCATCCCCGCTGCACCACCACAACCCCCATCCTCTGCAACTGACCCCCTGAGGCTATACCCCTCCCGTTGGGGGTTATACTACCTAAGCTGCACATACATCACCAGCCTCAGCGGACCCTGCTGCAGCGGCGGCCGTATTGACCGCAATTCAACGGGTGGCGTAGTAGACACAAAAGAACATCTAGTAACATCATAAGGACTGCCACACACTGAGCTTGACACCCTGGGCACGGACCGGGTCACAGCCACTCGGAGACTACAACCCCCATCTGATCCGGCTCCGGGTATCCCCAACAACACTGGCCCAGGGGGCGCGTCAAGATGTCTGGGAACTTTGTTGCGGGCACAAGATGAACAGGCCGAGACGAAGTCTACCACATCCTTGCGCAGGGTAGGCCACCAGTAATGCCGGGTAATGAGCAGGAAAGTTTTCTTCAGACCGGCATGGCCGGCTAGTTTAGATGAATGACCCCAGTGAAGAAATCTTCTCCCGATCTGGAACCGCTACAAACGTCTTACCGGGTGGGAGACGAGTCAGATCTAAGGGGGCTACTGTCGGGAGATCAGCGGCTAGGGTGTCAAGGGAGGACCGGGGAGCGGCGCTGCGGGTCTGGATACTTCTGCTGCGAACAGTCGTTCATCTCCCGGCTTCTCACAGCGGAAGTAGCCGCACAGGCAGCGGCGCTCGCCGGTCCTCACCAATACGATTCCGCACGCCGTTCCTCACCAATACGATTCGCTGACCGCGACCTATCAGTGATCTTGCCGCAAAAGTTAAACACCGCTGTGCTGATTGGTCGCGGCCGATTTGGGCGCCACATTTAAATAGAGGCTGCAACCAATCACCGATTTTGGCATCAAATTTAAACAACGCTCTGCTGATTGGTCACGCCCGCCAGCCGACCGCGACCAATCAGCGAGATTGGCGCCAAATTTAAACACCGCTCTGCGAGATTGGCGCCAAAGTTAAACAACGCTCTGCTGATTGGTCGTGGCCGCGACCAATCAGCAAGATTGGCGCCAAATTTCAACAACGCTCTGCTGATTGGTCGCAGCCGCCGGCCGACCGCGACCAATCAGCGATTTTTGCTTGAAATTTAAACACCGCTCTGCTGATTGGTCGCGGCCGCCAGAGATTAGCGCCAGATTTAAACAACGCTCTGCTGATTGCCGGCCATGACCAATCAGCGATTTTGGTGCCAAATTTAAACACCCCTCTGCTGATTGGTCGCGTTTGCAGGCCGCGAACAATCAGCATTATTGGCGCCAAATTTAAACACCACTTTGCTGATTGTGCCCGGTCGGCCGCATACATATTCTAGAATACCCGATGCGTTAGAATCGGGCCACCATCTAGTAAAATAATAAACACTTATACTCACCTTCCCTCCTCACCTCTGCTCCAGCGCTGAGTCCTGTCTGCAGCAGCTCATGTCGGCATCTGAGCTGCGCACGCTCTCAGAAGCCGAGGTGAGCTGCTGCTGCTGTCGGCACATTCACTCCTTTCCACGCCGGGACTATGGGTGTGGAGAAGAGTGAATATGCTTTCTCTTTAGCGGCGGCCACTGACAGCAGGAGCCGGGGCTCAGCGCTCCTCCGTGCCCGCTACTAAAGAAAATGAATATTCCGTCTTTTCCACGCCCATGGGAGTGGAGAAGAGGGAATATTCATGTCTCTTTAGCAGCGGGCACACGTGGTAGCTGCAGCAGCGGCTACAGCGTGTGCTCCGCTCCTCCACTGCTGCAACCTGCTCCTCTGCCGCCGCAAACTTCTACTCACCTATCCTCCTCGTTCCCAGGCTGCTTGGGGCCCTCACGGGCCCCCTCCGGCCACGGGCCCCATAGCAGTGGCGTGGTCTGCCGCCTTGGCGGTACGCCACTGTATCCAATTAATAACCTGTTCACACTGATCAGTTCGCAATACTGGTGTTGTTCTGTGCTTCCCTAGTAATTCGGTCAAGAAGTGGGAGCGAGAAGATGTGGCTGTTGGTTGTGGCACATTTTCACCTTGGCCACGGCCCCGTCCTCTGCACGCACCATCACCAGAACGTCCACTTCCACGTCCCTTGCCACGCGCCTTGCCCATTGTAAAGGAAGTAAAATAGCTTACACTCGCACTATCATTGGAAAAAGGGTAATAAAAAAGTAGATTAGAACCGTGGAAGAGGAAAACCACAGTTCTATTTCTCTGGCCTACACCCGATTCTTTTAAACAATCTGAACAATCAGGGAGAAAATATTACTGTTTTTCTTTACGGAAAAAATACCAAAAGCTGAATATTAGAGATTTTTTACCGTGGAACAGCAAAACCTCAGTTATAATTTACTGGTGTATGTATACCAAACTTTTTTAAATATATATATATTTGCGGCTGAACAGTGAGCGACACACTCAAACTGTTTTTTTTAGATACAAATGGCCCAAAAGTGGATAATACAGAGGTTTGAACCGTGGAACTGCAAAACCACACTTGTATTTCTCGGGCCTACACCAGACTATTTTCAACAGATATATTTGTGTCTGAACAATCAGGAGACACTATTATTTATTTTTTACGGCAAAAAATGCCAAAAGCAGGATAATAGAGATTTTTTACCGTGGAACAGCAAAACCACAGTTATAATTTACTGGTGTATACCAGACTATTTTCAACAGATATATTTGTGTCTGAACAATCAGGAGACACTATTATTTATTCTTTATGGCCAAAAATTGCGAAAAGCAGGATAATACAGAGATTTTTTACTGTGGAACTGCAAAACGACACTTGTATTTCTCGGGCCTACACCAGACTATTTTCAACAGATATATTTGTGTCTGAACAATCAGGAGACACTATTATTTATTTTTTTCGGCAAAAAATGCCAAAAGCAGGATAATAGAGATTTTTTACCGTGGAACAGCAAAACCACAGTTATAATTTACTGGTATATACCAGACTTTTTTAAATATACAGTACAGACCAAAAGTTTGGACACACTTTCTTATTTAAAGATTTTTCTGTATTTTCATGACTATGAAAATTGTATATTCACACTGAAGGCATCAAAACTATGAATTAACACATGTGGAATTATATACATAACAAAAAAGTGTGAAACAACTGAAAATATGTCTTATATTCTAGGTTCTTCAAAGTAGCCACCTTTTGCTTTGATGACTGCTTTGCACACTCTTGGCATTCTCTTGATGAGCTTCAAGAGGTAGTCACCAGAAATGGCTTTCACTTCACAGGTGTGCCCTGTCAGGTTTAATAAGTGGGATTTCTTGCCTTATAAATGGGGTTGTGACCATCAGTTGTGTTGTGCAGAAGTCTGGTGGATACACAGCTGATAGTCCTACTGAATAGACTGTTAGAATTTGTATTATGGCAAGAAAAAAGCAGCTAAGTAAAGAAAAACGAGTGGCCATCATTACTTTAAGAAATGAAGGTCAGTCAGTCCGAAAAATTGGGAAAACTTTGAAAGTGTCCCCAAGTGCAGTTTCAAAAACCATCAAGTGCTGCAAAGACACTGGCCCACATGTGGACCGCCCCAGGAAAGGAAGACCAAGAGTCACCTCTGCTTCTGAGGATAAGTTTATCCGAGTCACCAGCCTCAGAAATCGCAGGTTAACAGCAGCTCAGATTAGAGACCAGGTCAATGCCACACAGAGTTCTAGCAGCAGACACATCACTTCAACAACTGTTAAGAGGAGACTTTGTGCAGCAGGCCTTCATGGTAAAATAGCTGCTAGGAAACCACTGCTAAGGACAGGCAACAAGTAGAAGAGACTTGTTTGGGCTAAAGAGCACAAGGAATGGACATTATACCAGTGGAAATCTGTGCTTTGGTCTGATGAGTCCAAGTTTGGGATCTTTGGTTCCAACCACCGTGTCTTTGTGCGACGCAGAAAAGGTGAACAGATGGACTCTACATGCCTGGTTTCCACCGTGAAGCATGGAGGAGGAGGTGTGATGGTGTGGGGGTGCTTTGCTGGTGACACTGTTGGGGATTTATTCAAAATTGAAGGCATACTGAACCAGCATGGCTACCACAGCATCTTTCAGCGACATGCTTTTCCATCCGGTTTGCGTTTAGTTGGACCATCATTTATTTTTCAACAGGACAATGACCCCAAACACACCTCCAGGCTGTGTAAGGGCTATTTGACCAAAAGAGAGAGTGATGGGGTGCTACGCGAGATGACCTGGCCTCCACAGTCACCAGACCTGAACCCAATCGAGATGGTTTGGGGTGAGCTGGACCGCAGAGTGAAGGCAAAAGGGCCAACAAGTGCTAAGCGTCTCTGGGAACTCCTTCAAGATTGTTAGAAGACCATTTCCGGTGACTACCTCTTGAAGCTCATCAAGAGCATGCCAAGAGTGTGCAAAGCAGTCATCAAAGCAAAAGATGGCTACTTTGAAGAACCTAGAATATAAGACATATTTTCAGTTGTTTCACACTTTTTTGTTAAGTATATAATTCCACATGTGTTAATTCATAGTTTTGATGCCTTCAGTGTGAATGTACATAGTCATGAAAATACAGAAAAATCTTTAAATGAGAAGGTGTGTCCAAACTTTTGGTCTGTACTGTATATATATTTGCGGCTGAACAGTGAGCAACACACTCAAACTGTTTTTTTTTTTAGATACAAAAGGCACAAAACTGGATAATACAGAGATTTCACCCGTGGAACTGCAAAACCACACTTCTGTTTCTGTGGCCTATACCAGACTCTTTTCAACAGATATATTTTTGTCTGAAAAATCAGAGACACACTTTTTTTTTGGGGGGGGCAGGGGAGGCGACACCAATATGACGGGTATTTGTACAGTGTGAAGGAGGAAAAAATAGAGGATTTAGATGAAAAAAAAAGGATTTTTCCTGGCCCCCGAGACCTGGAGCTAAGTCCAGCAATTTCAGAAACAGGAGCACACAGGACTGTAATGCAGCGTTTGCTGGTATAACCACTGCGTCTCCTATACAGCCTGCCTGCCTTGCTGCCTGATATCTGGGATGGATATTAGTCCTGAGAAGGACTGCTTGTTTGATCTTGCAGCCTTTACAGACCCTACACTAACTATTTTGCAGGATAAATCTCTCCCTAGCTCAGCAGCGCTGTCCCTACACTGTCTAATCCGGAGCGACTGTGTCCAAGATGGCGGCGCCCGGTTTTAAATACTCGAGGTGACGCTGTGCGGCCAGCCAATCACTGTAATGCCCACAAACAACATGGCTGCGGCATTACAGTGACTGGCTGGCAATCCCTGCATGTTCATTGGCTCTGTAAAGAGCGCCAAACATGCAGGGCGGAAACCCGAGCTCCCGCCCGAGTAACCCGGAAATGCTCGGTGCTCGCCGAACATCCCGAGTGGCGTGATGCTCGGGCGAGTACTGAGCAGTGTCGAGCATGCTCGCTCAACACTAATCATCAGTTTAGAATATCAGAGAAGCAATTTCACCAAGACAGAGAAACCCCTGGAAGTCTCACAACACTGAATGGGCAGGTATCACAACACTGTACACATCATTACTGGTCCAAAAGCTTCTGCTTAGTAATATTTTCTCTGGCCCTATACAGTGAATGTACACTACTAAGTCTAATTCACCTTTGCCCCAATAGTGGCCAGCTAAAGACAAAAAGGTGAATCAGAGAAAGGCTCTCACATATACAATGGTGTGCAATAAACGTACACAATTCAATAGCTCTTGGTGATCAAGTAAGTAAACTAAGCACAAAAGGTTATGTAAATCTTCTTGTTTTACAATTATACTCAATAAACAGAAGACTATTTGTGATTAATGTTTCAGACAATGTGAATACGCTGTTCTCAAGATGTTGTTACTTATTAACATTATCTTGTGTCTAAACATCAAGTAAATACAAAGTAAAGTTAAACAGAATGAGCCTCATCTGTCTGTCAATATATAACCAGACTGGAGCAATGCTGTTTTGAATACATTCTGCATATTTCAATATGGATTCAAAATAGCCATTTTTATATTTACGATACAAATCGGCATTGCTGGGTCTTACAATATGACAATGACCTGAAACACACAGCCAGGGCAACTAAGGAGTGGCCTAGCCAGTCTCCAGACCTGAATCCAATAGAAAATCTTTGGAGGGAGCTGAATCTCAATGTTGCCCAGCGACAGCCCCGAAACCTGAAAGATCTTTAGAAGATCTGTATGGAGGATTGCACAAAAATCCCTGCTGCAGTGTGTGCAAACTTGGTCAAGAACTACAGGAAACATCTGACCTCTGTAATGACAAACAAAGGTTTCTGTACCAAATATTAAGTTCTGTTTTTCTATTGTATAAAATACTTATTTCATACAATAAAATGTAAATTAATTATGCAAAAATCATACAATTTGTTTTCTGAATTTTTTTCAATATTCTGTCTCTTACAGTTGAAGTGTACCTATGATAAAAATTACAGACCTCTCCATGCTCTGTAGGTGGGAAAACTTGCAAAATCGTCAGTGTAGCAAATACTTATTTTCCCCACTGTATATATTTTATTTTATAGGCATCCTCTGCATAAAAATTAAAAAATGAATCATACTCACACGTATTACTCCAAGGCAGGGCCGGATCCAGGTTTTCGTTGGCCCCGATCGAAAGAGTCTCAGTGGGCCCCTTAACACATACCACAATTCAAGATGCAAAGATATAGCAGAGAAATATATATATAGTACAATGCCAAAGATTTCACTTACTTCTTATGACGCGCCCCTTGGGCCGTGTGTGGGTTACCCGGAGCCGGGTCTCTGGGGGTTGTAGTCTCCGTGGCGGCGACCCGGTCCCGTGGCTCAGGGTGGTCAAACCAGTGGCAGTATTTTATATGTTTTAGGTTAATGTCCGACTACGCCACCCGTGGATTGCGGTCAGGGTGTACCGCCGCTGCGTGGCAGACCGCTGAGGCTGGTGTTGTGTGCGCAGCAGAGGATGGGACAACTCCCCACGGGAGGAGTATAGCCTCAGGGCAGTGAGTGTGGATGATGGAAGTGATGGTGCACGGGTGAAGCAGGAAAGACTTAGAGTCTTTGCAGTGCAGTTCAGGGTCTTTACTGATGATGATAAGGCAGACCCTCCCGGGAGTACTGGCTAGCATAAGAGGCCGGGTCAGTCTGTGAACAAACAGGAGTTCCCCTGGCCAGGTGGAGTTGTAGGCCTCCCCGTCTGTCTGCACTCTTCCTGGCTACCTTGCTGTAAGCGAGTGGAAGTAGCCCACGTCCCTGAGTGTACCGTGTGGTGCTCACCCGTATGGCTGGTGACTTGGGGCCTTCTGTTAGCCTCCGCTCCTCGATGGCGGTGCTGGTCCCTTGCTCGTGACTGAGCCTCCGGGCTTCTATGGCCAGAGGACCTGGAATCCCCTGCCGGCTGGTTTAAGCTGCTGGACGTAGAGATCCTCACAGCCTCGGACTCCGTTGTCCGGTCGTAGTGTCTTCAGACAGGACGAGCTATATCTGCTTCAAGTCCCTGGCACTCAGCTCCTGCTCCTATAGAGCTCCTAGCTGTTGCTTTCCCTGTGTCTGGAACTTCACTCTCAACTAGACTCAGCTCTGTCTCAGCCTCCAGTCTCTGGTCTCTCTGGAGCTTCACTTCCTAACCCCGCCCCAGATCCAGTTTATATAGGGCAGGTTCCTCCCCTATCTGGTCTGGGACAGGAGGTGTTGCATGTTCAAGGGCTCCTGACCAGGGAACCTCCCACTTGCTCCCAGACGTGATATTTCTATCACCGTGGCAACCAGACCCCTGGGGTGCCACACTTACATTACATGGGTGATATCTATTGAAAATTCTACAATAGCTGAAAAAAACGGCGAATCCTTGCAGCGCACAGTGCAGACTGGACAGTATAGTCCTCCATACAGTATTATGGGCACCACATAGTCCTCCATACAGTATTATGGACACCATATAAGGCTCTATACAGAATAATGGACCCCATATAATGCTCTATACAGAATAATGGGCCCCATATATTGCTCCATACAGAATAATGGACCCATATAATGTTACAGACGGAATATTGACCCCCATATAATGCTCCAAACGGAATACTGGCCCCCCATAATGCTCCATTCAGAATAATGGACCCCATATAATGCTCTTTACAGAATAATGGGCCCCGTATATTGCTCAGTACAGTATTATGGGCCCCATATATTGCTCCATACAGAATACAGAGTCTGTATCAGGAGTGGAGCAGGCAGAGTCTGTATCAGAAGTACAGCAGGCAGAGTCTGTATCAGGAGTGCAGCAGGCAGAGTCTGTATCAGGAGTGCAGCAGGCAGAGTCTGTATCTGGAGTGCATCAGGCAGAGTCTGTATCAGGAGTGCAGCAGGCAGAGTCTGTATCAGGAGTGCAGCAGGCAGAGTCTGTATCAGGAGTGCAGCAGGCAGAGTCTGTATCAGGAGTGCAGCAGGCAGAGTCTGTATCAGAGTGCAGCAGGCAAATTCTGTATCAGGAGTGCAGCAGGCAGAGTCTGTATCAGGAGTGCAGCAGGCAGAGTCTGCATCAGGAGTGCAGCAGGCAGAGTCTGCATCAGGAGTGTAGCAGGCAGAGTCTGCATCAGGAGTGCAGCAGGCAGAGTCTGCATCAGGAGTGCAGCAGGCAGAGTCTGCATCAGGAGTGCAGCAGGCAGAGTCTGCATCAGGAGTGCAGCAGGCAGAGTCTGCATCAGGAGTGTAGTAGGCAGAGTCTGCATCAGGAGTGCAGCAGGCAGAGTCTGCATCAGGAGTGCAGCTGGCAGAGTCTGCATCAGGAGTGCAGCAGGCAGAGTCTGCATCAGAAGTGCAGCAGGCAGAGTCTGCATCAGGAGTGCAGCAGACAGAGTCTGCATCAGGAGTGCAGTAGGCAGAGTCTGCATCAGGAGTGCAGTAGGCAGAGTCTGCATCAGGAGTGCAGCAGGCAGAGTCTGCATCAGGAGTGCAGCAGGCAGATTCTGCATCAGGAGTGCAGCAGGCAGAGTCTGCATCAGGAGTGCAGCAGGCAAAGTCTGCATCAGGAGTGCAGCAGGCAGAGTCTGTATCAGGACTGGTACGCAACCTTACATAACTTAGACTGCAGAACAGGAACGTTCCAGCCAACCCAATAGATGAAGACCCAATCAGGATTCCTCACATTTAAAAAAATTAGTGGCAGATCACTTATTTCACTACTGTACAAATAGTGTAAATAAAACCCACACCTCTTCCAGTACAGCCAACCCAGGAGATGGAGACCTAACCAGGAGTGTTCATGTGGCGCCCTGCTGCGCATTGGTGCCACAGATCCTAGAGGGGTGCATGGACGGATTCTTCCACAAGAGGCCCTCATAGCATTCAAACACCTCCACCTTCCACCTCAGACCACCAGAGGGAGCCCGGATAGGGATATAAAAAGGGAAGGTGGAGCTAGGTAGTTAGTCAGTCTAGAGTCCACAGAAAGTGAAGTCTGTGAGAAAGTCAGTCCAGCCCAGACTCTGGGAGCTCAGGTTAGTGAGCCTAAGGCGTGCCGACGCCGTAAGAGCGGTGAAGAGTAGCGAGGCCTACTGCCAGTGTGAAGCCTAATGAGGGCCCCGAGCGGCTGAAGGCAAGTGGAGTAGCGAGCTACATAGGGGGCAGAGGAGCTTAGCCAGCTCACCCCAAGACCATATACCGGACACCGGGTCCACGTCTGCAGGGATTCCTTAGGCCCAGCAGAAACTACCAGAACCCCTGGTGAACTATATGTCCCAGGAACACCAAAAGCTGACCGTTATACCAGGGTCAGGAGTCACTGAGGCCCAAGAAACCAGGGAGTGTGATCTCCAACAGAAGGCCCTACCACCAGGTCAGCTGGTGCAAGACAGAGACCAAGTTAGGCCTAGCTCCAGGCAGGTCATAAACTTGCCAGGAAAAGGCAAGAAGCAGGAGGCCCCACACCCGCTCACTGGGGAGAGTCCCGATATGCACCCGTCACCCTACAGTGCCGTGGATCGTGCCTGAAACACCACCAGTAAAGGTACTGAAGTGAACTGTTGTGAGTGTGCCTATTCTTCCTCCGACCCGGCTGGGTCCCCTCTGTCCTGCATCCCTTCTCCTACGCTGCCCTGAGGCCCTGCTCCACCTGTGGGGAGCCGCACCACCTAAGCTGCTTGATCACCGGCCTCAGAGGACTGTAGCAGCGCTGGTGATCCTCACCAGACACCACGGGTGGCGTCACGAACAATTTCCCCTTTCCCATATAATTTTCCCCCACATTTCCGCGACATCCCCCAAATCTAATAACTAGGCCCGGGCGCCGAGTCGTCCCCAACACTCTGGGCGCGTCATCTCTTCCTGGCGTCACGAACAGGATTCCGTGCCTGCTGCAATGACAGAGTGTTGTGCCCGTTGCCACCGGGTACTATGCGCCTTTAATCAAAAACTGTGTATTTAACTGTGGCGAAGATTGCCGCCATTGTTGTGCCGCCGAGCGGGAAGAAGGGCGTAACCGCGGGAAACTGAGAGGCGTACCTGCTGAAGCGCGCGAAGCTCCGGACACGCCCCACGCCTCGACGTCAAACCAGGAAGTGCCAGGTCCTGGAAGGAGCCTCGGTGAGCGCTCTGACGTAGGACGCAAGCGACGCAAGGTCCTGAAAGAAGACCGTTACCTGCGGAGCTGCGGCCTACCGGAAGACAAGAAGGTAGGCTACGGTTCGCTAGGGGGGCGCCAGAATGTCCGAAGAACAGCACAACACCGGAGTACCGGTTACTGGCTCTGATAATCAACCTGCGCTCGGCGCCGAGCAGGCCAAAGCAGACGCTCCACCAGCAGGGCCAGTAACCCCTGTCATACCCATGGCCCTACCGTACATCCCTGGAGCGAAGTGGCTCCCCCAGTACAGCGGTAAACCAGATACCCTTCTGGATTCAAAAGGAAAATATGTGGTATACTGGATATGTACTCTATGACAGGCAAGCAAAGAGCCGCTGTTGTATTGGGACAATTGACTGGTGCTGCGGAGTGAGAAGTAGAAACCTGGTCGGCCACAGACCAGGAGTCAGTATCCGCAATCTTTAAAAAGTTACAGACTGTCTTTGAGAATCGTACTGAGACAGACCTCCGGATGAGGTTCTACAACTGCTCTCAGCAACCGGAGGACAGTGTTCGGGACTATGCCTGGCGTTTGCAAGGGACCCTGTGAGCTCTGAAACAGGTTAGTCCAACCAGCATCAATGATGAAAATAAAATGCTGAAGGAACAGTTTATCCGGGGACTGAGGTCCCAAGAGGAGAGCAGGACTGTGCGTTGGTGCTCCCTAGATCATCCAGATGCCACCTTTGACACCCTTAAGGACATGGCTATGAAAGGACTGCAGCCCCTGGAAACAACTGCTATCCAATGTTACCAGGGTGGGGCCACCCCAGTGCCTGCGGCGTCCACCTTTTCCCCGGTAGCTGCTGAAGCCAAGGTGCAAGCAACATCCCCTAGTGAGCTGGACAGCCTGCGCTCTGAAGTGCGTCAGTTGAGCAAAACCCTGACCACTGTGCTGAGTGCCCTGCAGCTGCAGACGGAGCCCGAGGAGGAAGGAAGGATCCTTCTAGCCGACAGCCCTGAGGATGTCCCCTGGATGAGAAGGAGGAGGAGGACAACGCCATCCCCTGGGAGGACTAGCGACCAACACCGCCCACCGAGGGACCCTGTCTGCCACCGATGCCACAAGACAGGTCACACCGTCCAGAGCTGTCCTTTAAACGAGCAAACCCTGGGGCCGAGGGCCGACACCCAGGAGTAGACCCCCCAGGCCCATCAAACTGGTACCGCAGGTTCGTGGGAGGAAGACCTTTCCTGTCCATCGTGCTGGACAGCATCGCGACACCCGGCTCTGCTGGACACAGGATCTCAGGTAACCATCATGCCTGATGTCCTCTACAAAAGGTTCTGGTTCATAGACGAACTTCACCCACCAGATCCAAATCTTTTCGTCTATGCCTCAAACGGCCTCCCTCTTAACCTAGTCGGGGTTAAGGGTGTGGCAGTAAAGGTGGGAAGAGTGGAACTGAAGGACCAGGGACTAATTGTAGTAGAGACTAATCCTGATGATACAGACTTGTATATGGTACTTGGCATAAATGTTGTTAGTAACTGTTTGGGAGAAGTGTTGTTCTTGCTCCAACAGATAGCTGACACTGCCAGACCAGGGCAGAGAAGGGCGCTCCAGAAAGAGATCCGAGCCCTTATGTACCAGCAACAGGTAAAGCTAACAGGCGGTGAAATTGGTAATGTACGGGTGACAGACCCGGTACCCATTGTGATTCCCCCGATGAGTGAAATGCTGATTTGGTGTAGAGCAGCAATAGGTCTCAAAGGACGGAGCTACCAGGCGGTAGTAGAGCCCCTTACCTCGGAGCATAGGCCTACACTCTTGACTGCCAGAGGGGTAGTGGATGTACGCAATGGGAGGGTGCTCGTACGCCTAATAAACTATGGGGAGGACGAGGTTAGATTACCACGCTACGCCACTGTTGCCAAACTGTACACGGTAAATAACAACTCCATACACAAGGCGGAGTCCTTAACCTCACCAGACGAAGTGGAGGATAATGACCCGGGAACCCAGGTGGAGAATTGGTGTCAACAGCTCCATGTTGGGACAGACACCACTCCTGCCCATCAGAAGCAGGGTGTACACCGGGTGGTTCAGGAATACGAGCAGGTATTCAATAAGCACCCACTTGACTTTGGGAGGATTAAGGGGGTTCAAACCATATCCCCACAGGTGACCATCCACCCATCAAAGAACGTTACAGGCCTATACCACCAGCACACTACCAGAAGGCGAAGGAGATGTTGCACGACATGAAGAAGGCAGGGGTAGTAAGGGATAGTTGTAGTCCCTGGGCAGCTCCCCTAGTTCTAGTCAGGAAAAAGGACGGAAGCATGAGAATGTGTGTAGATTACAGACAAGTAAATCACATTACACATAAAGATGCATACCCTTTACCACGTATAGAGGAATCACTGGCTGCCTTGAAGTCTGCAAATTACTTCTCCACCCTTGACCTCACTAGCGGGTACTGGCAAGTAGCTGTTGCTGAGGAGGTTCGGGAGAAGACGGCCTTCACCACCCCGATGGGACTCTGGGAGTTCAATAGTATGCTGTTTGGAGTCTGCAACGCCCCCGGAACGTTTCAGAGATTGATGGAGTGCTGCCTGGGACACCGCAACTTCGAGACTGTACTACTATACCTGGATGATGTAATCGTGTACTCCAAAACGTATGAGGACCACTTGAAGCACCTGGCGGAGGTATTTCAGTCGCTGTCCCGGTATGGGATGAAGCTGAAGCCCTCAAAGTGCCACCTGCTCAAGCGAAAGGTACAATACCTGGGGCACATCGTTAGTCCTGAGGGACTAGCACCAGACCCATAGAAGGTCACTGCCATCCAGAAATGGCCGGAGCCGAAGAGCCTCAAGGAGGTACGTCAGTTCCTGGGACTAGTTGGGTACTACCGGAGGTTTGTGAAGGACTATACCAAGAAAGCGGCACCTCTGCAAGACCTCCTAGTAGGACAGTCCCCCAGAGGCAGAAATCCCCCGTTCCAGTGGGGTAAGGAGCAGGCTGAATCCTTTAATGTGATGAAGGAGATCCTGACCGGCGAAGAGATCCTAGCCTACCCTGACTACAGCCAACCGTTCCTGCTGTACACTGATGCCAGCAACGAAGGATTAGGAGCTGTACTGAGTCAGAAGTAGAGAGAGGCCGAGAGAGGGTGATTACCTATGCAAGCAGGAAGCTCCGCCCGACCGAGAGGAACCCGGAGAACTATAGCAGCTTCAAGTTGGTCTGGGCCATCACCGAGCGGTTCAAGCACTACCAGGCCTCCAGTAAATTCACTGCCTTCACTGATGACAACCCCTTGACTCATCTAGAAACAGCCAAGTTAGGAGCCATGGAGCAGCGGTGGATGGCTCGGCTGTCAAACTACCAATTCACTATTAAGTACCGGGCGGGCTGCAAGAACGCCAACGCCGATGCCCTGTCCAGGATGCCTCACCAGTCGGACACTGAAGAAGAAGTGGATGACCTGGAGGAGATTAAACTACCTGCCTTTCATCAGAATGGGATGGTCCACGAGCAACGAGCCTCCAGGAGGCCTCGCGGTAAGACATTAAATCCCCTGCCTCACCACAGCTGGAAGGAGACCCAGGACAGCGACCCGGTTGTCAGCCGTATCAAAGAACTGATAACCCAGGAAAGTTCCTCCCTGGAGAAGGAAGCGTCTCTCCAAGCCAAGCAGCTGTGGAGGGAGAAGAGCCGGCTGTTCATCTATAGAGAGAAGCTGTGCCGGAGGTACGTCAACTCCAAAACCCATGAGATGATATGGCAGATAGTGGTGCCCAAGACAGACATCCAGATGGTGTTGGAGGCCTACCACGATCAGGCGGGGCACTTTGGCTGGAAGAAGCTAGAAACCCTGCTGAAGTGTCGGTTTTATTGGGTAGGAATGTGCAGTTCCATCGAGAGGTGGTGCCGGAATTGTGTACCCTGTAGCCTCAGAAGAAGAGACTACAGCAGCCAGAAGGCACCCCTGCAACCCATCAAGATAACTCGACCTTTGGAGATTGTGGCCCTGAATCATGTCAAGCTGTCACCCAGCAGGTCAGGATATTCTTATGCCCTGACCATGGTGGATCACTACTCTCGGTTCCTGGTGGTCGACCCCGTCAAGGATCTGACGGCAGAAACTGCGGCGAAGACGTTTCAGGCGTACTTCTGCAGGCCCCATGGATACCCGGAGCAGGTGCTGTCGGATCAAGGCCCAATCTTTGAAGCCGAATTGTTCAAGGAGTTCTGCCATCTGTACGGGTGTACCACCCCCAAACCAACGGTCTCTGTGAAAAGATGAATAACATCATCATCGACCTGCTGAAGACCTTACCACTAGAGGAGAGAAATCAGTGGCCAGACCTACTACCAGACATGGTAGATCTGTACAACCACATACCTGTGAGTTCCACCAATTGTACTCCAGCTTATCTCATGCGAACAGGACCCGGGAAGTTGCCCATGGATCTGGAGCTTGGTGTAGTAGAACCAGAAGCAGATATGTCTACTGAGGACTGGGACATGACTAGACAGGAGCAGTACAGGAGAGTACAGGCCTGTGTTGAAGACAGTCTCACTCGGGTAAGGGACAAGCAGGAAGCCCACTACAATAAAAGTGCGCCCGCAGAACCCTTCACACCAGGAGAAGTGGTGTTAAAAAGGAAAAGGAGAAACCACAAACTTGATGACCAGTGGGAGAGAGAACCCTACACTGTGTTAAATTCAAGATTTGATAATAGGAAGACCTGCCTAATTAGTAGAGACGGAGGAAGAACGACTGCAACGGTATCTAGAGACCATCTGAAGTTGTGTCCAGACCTGCTAAAGCCCCAAGAAGAAGTGCCTCTCACCGTACCGGAGGAACCTAAAGAAGCAATACTCCATACTGACTTAGGAGATTTCCCGGCAGATTGGCCTCAACTAGGAGGAGCAGTAATAATCCCTGTGATCCACTTCTTTCAACAGCCAGAAGACCCTCCACAGCAAGGAGAGCCTGTAAGTGCTTCAGAAGAGCCTGCTCAAGAAGAATCCCCAGAAGAAGGATCCCCGGTTGGAGCAGAGCAAGAAGGCCCAGCCAATGGTATACTTGCCAGTCCTGTAGAGAGGTTAAGGCAACCCTGCAGCTCCCCAACAATTAGAACTGACAGAATGGGAGGTAGTGCAAATACTAGTGCCTCACGCATCCCACTACCACGTAGGTCGACGCGTAGCACACGAGGTCAGACCCCTGTCAGATACAGAGAGTAAAGAAGGAAACTGACAGTGTAAATAATTGCCCTTGGGGTATCATATTGTGTATTTTCATGTATATGTACTTATCAGCTTGTGTTTTGCCTTATAATGGACAATTTAAGTGAAATGGACACTTCCCTTGTTATCTCTAGTTACCCGTCAGGGTACATAAAGAACTTTGTGGCTGAGGACTATGTGCAGCCCAAAAACTGTTGCTGTAAATAATTGCACTGGAGTGCCCCTTTAGGTGACCTCAGAAAAAAAACCTGTCTGGTGTGGCACAAGCGGAGGTACAACTCAGGATTGTCATGCCCTGCAGCGACCCCAGGGCCTACGTGGAGGGTTTGCTTTGGACAGGTCCCTCAAGCTACCAAGTACTGTACCCTGTGAGATGGACATCCTGTCGGGAACCTCACCGGAAGAGACTTGAATTCTGGGGTTGCTTATTGAACTGTACATATCTATTTATTATTTATAATGTTTTATATGTAACGTTTAAGTAAAGTGCCTCCCATAAAGGGAAGAGTTATCGTTATTGTTGTCATAAAAAAAGTACTTCAGTCCGGGAGTACTGAGCTTTGCTAGGGGGGAATGTGGCGCCCTGCTGTGCATTGGTGCCACAGATCCTAGAGGGGCGCATGGACGGATTCCTCCACAAGAGGCCCTCATTGCATTCACACACCTCCACCTTCCACCTCAGACCACCAGAGGGAGCCCGGATAGGGATATAAAAAGGGAAGGTGGAGCTAGGCAGTTAGTCAGTCTTGAGTCCACAGAGAGTGAAGTCTGTGAGAAAGTCAGTCTAGCCCAGAGTCAGGGAGCTCAGGTTAGTGAGCCTAAGGCGTGCCGACGCCGTAAGAGCGGTGAAGAGTAGCGAGGCCTACTGCCAGTGTGAAGCCTAGTGAGGGCCCCGAGCGGCCGAAGGCAAGTGGAGTAGCGAGCTACATAGGGGGCAGAGGAGCTTAGCCAGCTCACCCCAAGAATATATATCGGACACCGGGTCCGCGTCTGCAGGGATTCCTTAGGCCCAGCAGAAACTACCGGAACCCCTGGCGAACTATATGTCCCAGGAACACCAAAAGCTGACCGTTATACCAGGGTCAGGAGTCACTGAGGCCCAAGAAACCAGGGAGTGTGATCTCCAACAGAAGGCCCTACCACCAGGTCAGCTGGTGCAAGACAGAGACCAAGTTAGGCCTAGCTCCAGGCAGGTCATAAACTTACCAGGAAAAGGCAAGAAGCAGGAGGCCCCACGCCCGCTCACTGGGTAGAGTCCCGATATGCACCCTTCACCCTACAGTGCCCTGGATCGTGCCTGAAACACCACCAGTAAAGGTACTGAAGTGAACTGTTGTGAGTGTGCCTATTCTTCCTCCGACCCGGCTGGGTCCCCTCTGTCCTGCATCCCTTCTCCTACGCTGCCCTGAGGCCCTGCTCCACCTGTGGGGAGCCGCACCAACTAAGCTGCCTGATCACCGGCCTCAGAGGACTGTAGCAGCGCTGGTGATCCTCACCAGACACCACAGGTGGCGTCACAAACAATTTCCCCTTTCCCATATAACTTTCCCCCACTTTTCCTTGCCTTTTAAAGAGTGACCCCAGGGTACAGGCCCGGGAGCCGGCCACCGCGACATCCCCCAAATCTAACAACAAGGCCCGGGCGCCGAGTCATCCTCAACACCCTGGGCGTGTCATTCACATTGCCCTAAATGAGGGCCTAACACCCCCGAAGTGTCATCAATGTCATCAGACTACAAGTAGTTTAACACAGACCCATGCCTGTCCCACTACAGCCAACCCAGGAGATGCAAACTCAATCAGAGTGTTTACATTTAAAAAAAATAGGGCCTAAGACCACCATTTCCGTGGCCATAAGTTTGGAGATGGTGGAGTTCAACCTCTTAGCTTTTTCATGTGTAGGATGAAACAATCTTTTAGGTGACCACAACAACGGGATCGAGGGCTGGCTGCAGTTCTCAGAGAGGGCAGAGTACGGTGAAACGGACAAACCGATAGACTGTGAGTGAGGTGCAGGCGAAGATATGATGGTGGATGGAGAAACGTGTGGTGTGCTCGGAGAAACAAACACAGCAGGCATGTCCGCTTCACTTACAGCTAACGGGTTGTCACTCAGCCTAACTGCCGCGGGTATACTGCTGGTTCTGTCGGGAAACTGCTTGACACCACTTGGCACGGTAACAGAGGAGGAGGAAGAAGCAGCAGAGGTGTTTGATGGGGCAGCTGATGGTTGTTTATTGAAAATCAATTTAGAGTTTATTACGTTTGCGTACCCATTTGGGGAGAATAATATCTGCACCAAATGCTCAATTTCACTACAGTATAACTATAGAAATGCATGGAGACCAAACCTCTTCCACTACAGTCAACCCAATGGATGGAGACACATTCAGGATTCCCCACATTTTCAAAAATTAGTGGCAGACACCAGCAAAGTGTAATCAATTTCACTACAGTAGAAATAGTGTAAATGAGACCCACATCTCTTCCTGTACAGACAACCCAAGAGATGGATAACTTAACCAGGAGTGTTTTCATTGCCCTAAATGAGGGCGTAACAAACACCACCAAAGTGGCATCAATTTCACTAGAGTATAAGTATTGCAAAGGAGGCCAAAATCAGTTCCTCTACAGTCAACCCAATAGATGGAGACTAGTGTTGAGAGAGCATGCTCGACACTGCTCGGTGCTCGCCCGAGCATCTCACTACTCGGGATGTTTGGCGAGCACCGTGCATTTTCGGGTTACTCGGGCAGGAGCTCGGGTCTCCGCCCTGCATGTTTGGCGCTCTTTACAGAGCCAATGAACATGCAGGGATTGCCAGCCAGTCACTGTAATGCCGCAGCCATGTTGGTTGTGGGCATTACAGTGATTGGCTGGCCGCACAGCGTCACCTCAAGTATTTAAAACCGGGCGTCGCCATGTTGGACACAGTAGCTCCGGATCAAACAGTGTAGGGACAGTGCTGCTGAGCTAGGGAGAGATTTATACTGCAAAATACTTAGTGTAGGGTCTCTAAAGCCTGCAAGTACAAGCAAACAGTCCTTGTGAGGACTAATATCCATCCCAGATATCAGGCAGGCAGGCAGGCTGTATAGGAGACGCAGTGGTTATACCAACAAACACTGCATTACAGTCCTGTGTGCTGCTTCTGGTCAAATTGCTAGACTTAGCTCCAGGTCTCAGGGGCCAGGAAAAATCCTTTTTTTTTCATCTAAATCCTCTTCTTTTTTTTTCCCTCAGTCAGACTGTACAAATACCCATCTTATTAACCTTTTGGTATCCCCCCCCCCCCCAAAAAAAAAGTTGAGTGTGTCTGTGAGTGTTCAGACACAAATATATCTGTTTAAAAGAGTCTGGTGTAGGCCAGATAATTAGAACTGTGGTTTTGCAGTTCCACGGTTCAAATCTCTGTATTATCCACTTTTTTGCCTTTTTTACTTAAAAAAAAAACAGTTTGAGTGACTCGCTGACTGTTCAGACAGAAATATATCTGTTTAAAAGATTCTGGTGTAGGCCAGAGAAATAGAACTGTGGCTTTCCTTTTCCACGGTTCAAATCTGGGTGTTATCCACCTCTTTGCCTTTTTTCCATTAAATAAAAAAACAGTTTGAGTGTCTCGCTGACTGTTCAGACACAAATATATCTATTTTAAAAAGTCTTGTATACGCCAGGAAATTAGAACTGTGGTTTTGCAGTTCCACGGTTCAAATCTCTGTATTATCCACTTTTTTGCCTTTTTTACATAAAAAAAAACAGTTTGAGTGTCTCGCTGACTGTTCAGACACAAATATATCTGTTTAAAAGATTCTGGTATACGCCAGGAAATTAGAACTGTGGTTTTCCTCTTCCACGGTTCAAATCTGGGTGTTATCCACCTTTTTGCCTTTTTTCCATAAAAAAAACCAGTTTGAGGGTCTCGCTGACTGTTCAGACACAAATATATCTATATTAAAAAGTCTGGTATACAACAGGAAATTAGAACTGTGGTTTTGCAGTTCCACGGTTCAAATCTCTGTATTATCCACTTTTTTGCCTTTTTGACATAAAAAAACATTTTGAGTGTCTTGCTGACTGTTCAGACACAAATATATCTATTTTAAAAATTCTGGTATACGCCAGGAAATTAGAACTGTGGCTTTGCAGTTCCATGGTTCAAATCTCTGTATTATCCACTTTTTTGCCTTTTTTACTTAAAAAAAAACAGTTTGAGTGACTCGCTGATAGTGTTGAGCCACCCCCGTAGTGTTCGAGTTCGGTTCGGTTCGTCGAACACCCGTGTGTTCGCCGAACTGTTCGTCGAACTGTTCGTCGAACACCTTCGAACACCGTTAAAACCAATGGCAGGCAAACAAAAACACATAGAAACACATAGAAAACACCTTCAAAGGTGTCCAAAAGCTGACAAACTGCTCAGAAGACATAACTAACACATGGAAAAGTGACAAGTACATATAGTCATGCGAAAATAAAAGAGGTGGAGGAGTAAAAGGAGGGGGAGACACAGATATAGGCATGTCATGCCCTTCTAAAATCCAAAAAGTGAGAAGCCGACACGGCCAGTCCGCTCCTGCCCGTGCCACCTCCGTGTCGCCGGGTTTGTGCCAGAGCCGCGGTGAACCCTGACGGCCAGCCCCCCTCTCCCAATACTGGTGCCTGTCCGCTGGTGGGTCGAGCGAGCCCCCCTGTGGTGGAGGCAGCTCTAAGCTTTTTAATTTAAATTGTCTCTCTAATTTGAATGAATACACTTTAAATCCATTTACAAGGATCTATTGGAGGGCAAGTCTCATGCCAGCAGCCGCGGTAATTCCAGCTCCAGTAGCGTCCACTAAAGCTGCTGCAGTTAAAAAGCTTTTATAAGGATCGAGCTCGGCTGTCCACCGCAAGGCATCCTACTGCCAGTCCCAGCCCCTATGCCTTGGGGTGCCTCCTGATGCTCTTCACTAAGTATCCCATGGTCCCGAAGCATTTCCTTTGAAAAAATTAAGTGTCTAAACTACAGGTGGTGCAGCTTGCTTAACAGCCGGGATAATCCGCTCACTAGCAGACACTGCTACTAGGCACAAAGTATTTCCTGGGCTAGATGCAGTTAAAAATTTGTAATTAGATACTCTCGTTGGATGCTGAGAAAGCATTCCATAGAGTCTCCTGGCACGCCATATATGATTCTCTTAAAAAGCTTGGGGTAGGGGTCTAGGGGACCCTTTTATAGCCAAAATCACGGCCCTGTATCGCAATACGTCACCTAGGCTGAAGATAAATGGAACTGTAGCACCCTGAGGGCTCGGTTGCTACAGACGTATTGCACCTCACCCAGAGGTGTGATATCTCACTCTCAGGTAAGGATGGAGTGTGGATCAGGACCCGACACCTGCATGCATTACACCACATTGCCGTGGGGCAGGGCGACCAATATGCCCCTGAGATGGGCATGACAGTCCCTGTCCCTGGCTGGAGTGGGGGGAGGGAACACTGAGGAAGGGGAACCCTGTAGTGCAGGAGCAGGGAGGAAGCAGTTCCTGGGTGCATTGAGAAGGGAGTATAAAAGGTGGGCACCATCTTAGTTCAGTGCAGAGAAGTCTGAGCAGAAGTGGCAGGGAGCAGGGGCTCTGCATGAGCTCTGCTCCGGAGGCGGGCCTAGTAACAGAGGCCCAGGCCTGGAAGAGGGAGAAGGAAGGAAGAGGAGCGGAGAAGGCTCCAGGAACGAGGAATGAAGGGATCCCAGGGGTGCGGACGGGCGAGTCGCCACCGCACGCCCGAATCCACCTGCATGGAGGGGTCAGGCCAAAGGGGGAGACCGGTCCCCGAACTAGTGGAGGCAGGAAACGACCCTCAGCTAGAAACCGGAGGCTCTGACATTTTATGTGGCGCAGCCCCTCGCTACACCCGCTAGGAAGGCACCACATAGGGTCAGGGAAACTGGCGCCAAGTTTACCAAGAGGAGGCCCGAGGCAGCCGGACAGAAGTGTTGGTAAGAAAGGCCAGACAAAGGACACACAAAGGGGGTCCTGTGAAGTGCTCCAAAGTTATCTGGGAGTTGTCTGAGCCCCTCACCTGGTGAGCACAGTACGACGTGGGCAGCCGTTACCTGCAGACGTGGTCTGGATAATAAGAACTGTGAGTAAAGGCCCTGAACTGCATCACTGACTCCGTGTCGTTACTGCTGCTGCCCTGCACCATCACCCCCATCCTCCGCATACACTGCCCTGAGGCTATACTCCTCCCGTGGGGAGTTATGCTACGCTCTGCTGCACCCACAACACCAGCCTCAGTGGTCTGCCCTGTAGCGGCGGTTCACTCTGACCGCAATCCATGGGTGGCGTAGTCGGACATTTAAACATGAAAACCACATAAATAGTTCCGCCACTGGTTTGACCGCCCTGAGCCACGGAACTGGGTCGCCGCCACGAAGACTACAACCACCAGCATCCACCAAAAAGGGTCCGGCTCCGGGTGTCCCAAGGCCCAGGGGGTGCGTCAGAACATTTTCATCACCTTTCACAATCACCAATGGGACAAGGCAGTGATGTCCTCTGTCCCCTCTCTTATACATCCTAGTGACGGAGCACCTGCTCTCATCAATTCGCCATAACCCCAATATTAGGTGGATTGAGGTGGGAGGCACCGAGTACAAGTGCTCTCTATTTGCTGATGATGTCCTAGTATATATCACTCAATCACATATATCCATCCATGCTGTTATGGCTGAAATAGATCACTTTGTTACATGGTAAAATTTTAAAATCAATGCAGCGAAGTCTGAGGCCCTCGATGTCTCCCTCCCCAAATCCATATAGGATTCCATCCAGTCCAACTTTCCCTTTGCCTGGCCCTCACAGGGTATCAAATACTTAGGAATTCCTATTCATAGAGACCTCTCCCATCTATGTTATCTTAATTTTGGGCCCTTTATTGAACAACTCCATACAGACCACGGTTGGCAAGTTAGAACTGTAAGATTCACTACGTGAACCACTGGTGTTTTGTGGAAAAGCACATGTACACTGCGTTCCAAATTATTATACAAAAAGTGTTTAGGAGTGATAAGGGAAGAATTTGTTTGTTTGTCAGTTAAACTCATTGATGGTGATGTGTGTCAGGGCTCTTTATATCACTGTAAGCAATTGCAGACACCTGTGCTAATTAGTTTGGCAGGTGTGTCCAATGAAAGGCAAGACTACTTAAGAAGGCTCTCTCACATTATTAAGCAGCCTACATTTTCTGCCAAAATGGGAAAGAAAAAGGATGTGTCGGCTGCTGAGAAGCAACAAATTGTGGAGTGTTTAGGTCAAGGCATGACTACAATCAACATTGTGCGATGATCAGGATGAAGTGTCTTGGCAATCAAGAAGTATGTAGCTGATTCACAGTACACACGTGTGCGTGCTGATAAGGGCAAATTGAGGACTCTTTCCTACAGGCAATTGCGTCAGGTTGAAAGAGCAGCGGCAAAAAAGCCTTGTCATAGCAGCAGACAAGTTTTTGAAGCTGCTTGTGCCTCCAACGTCCCCCCAACAACAAGATGCAGGGTCCTTCAGAGGTTTGCAGCTGTGCATGCGCCATCCTGTCGACCTCCTCTATCCACTTCACACAAGCAGAAACGGCTCCAGTGGGCCAAACATTACATGAAGACTGATTTCAAAACTGTTTTGTTCACGGATGAGTGCCGTGCAGCGCTCGATGGTCCAGATGGATGGAGTGGAGGATGGCTGGTTGATGGACACCCCACGCAAACACGGCTACAGCGCCAACAAGGAGGAGGTGGAGTAATGTTTTGGGCTGGAATCATGGGGAGAGAGATTGTCGGCCCCTTTAGGATCCCTGAAGGCGCTAAAGATGAACTCCATAATGTATGTGGATTTTCTCAAACAGCACTTCCTGCCATGGTTCAAGAAGAAGAACCGTGTATTTCACAGCAAGATCATTTTTCTGCATGATAATGCACCATCTCATGCTGCACATAAAACATCTGCATCTCTGGCTGATATGGGCATAAAAGGGGACAAACTTATGGTGTGACCCCCATGCTCCCCTGACCTCTACCCCATTCAGAACCTTTGGAGCATCATTAAAAGGAGTGTCTATGATGGCGGGAGGCAGTTCACATCTAAGCAACAGCTCTGGGAGGGTATTCTGTCCTCATGCAAAACAATTGAAGCAGAAACCATCCAAAACCTGACAAATTCAATGGACGAGAGAGTTCAGAAGCTCCTTTCGAACAAGGGGTCCTATGTGAAAATGTAACATCACCTAGAATAAAGTTTTGAGTTGAAAACTGTTTGATTTCAGTTTCTAACAACCTGCTAATGCTTATAATTTCAAAAATGACCATTTTTTTGGTCTTTATTAAAATGAAAAGGTTGATCGAAAAGTTTGGGGGATCTAAGAGTGTGGCAACCCAGTAGTCATGATTACTTCGAATTCTGACAATATGAGGGTCATGCTGCAGGTAGTGCAGCAAGAAGGCACTTATGTGCCTTGCGCATCTCGGAGCCCCAAAATTATTTTCCGGGCTAGATGCAGCTAAAAATTATTTTTAATTTTAAATCTGGTGAAGCTTTAGTATAGATGGCCTAATAGGATCAGTGCTGCACACTGCTACAAAGCCCAAATTATTTTCCAGTCAAGATACAGATAAACATGATTAGTAATTTGAAAGCTTAAAACGGTTGGTAGGGTGATTTTAACCAATCATCAAGCTTTTACTCTCCCCAGGATGACACAGGGGTAGAAAAGTCGTTTCGGATCCATGATTTGTTCATCTTTATGAACGTGAGTCTGTCTACATTATCAGTGGAGAGCCGCGTGCGCTTATCTGTCAGCACACCACCAGCAGCGCTGAACACACGTTCAGACAGAACGCTGGCTGCGGGGCATGACAAGATCTCCAAGGCGTAAGTGGCTAGCTCCGGCCATTTATCCAGATTGGAAGCCCAAAAAGAGCAAGGGTTCAGTGACACAGTCGTGGCTTCAATGTTTACTTGGAGATACTCCTGTACCATCGTCTCTAGGCGTTGACTATGTGTCAGACTTCTTGTCTCCTGTGGCCTTGCAAAGGATGGGCTAAAAAAGTGGTGAAATGATTCCGCAAAATTGATGTTACCAGCAGATACTGTGGTTCTGTTACGGTTTGAGTGCTGAACACTTGACGGTCCCACGGTTGGCAAGTTGGAACTGTGAGATTCACTACGTGCACCACTGGTATTTTGTGGAAAAGCACATGTAAGATTCTGCAACAGTCTCTGCTGATACTCCTGCATGCGTGCATCCCTTTCTATGGCAGGAATAATTTCTGCAAATTTACTTTTGTACCGGGGATCTAACAGTGTGGCAACCCAGTAGTCAGGATTATTTCTAATTCTCACAATTCGAGGGTCATGTTGCAGGTAGTGCAGCAAGAAGGCACTCATGTGTGTTGCGCATCCAGGAGCACCAAGTCCCTGTTGTGTTGGTGGCGAGGTAACAATCATGCTTCCTTCCTCTGTCCTCTCCCCCCAACCTCGCACAACAGAAATGTGATCAAGGTCTCCCTCATCTGATGAGTCTTCCATCAGTTCGTCCTCCACTTCTTCCTGGGCTCCTGCACCTTCCTCACTAGTTTGGCTGCTACCATGCGCCCTGGTAAAACCATCTCCCCCACCCTCACATGCCTGCCGCCTTGGTGCTGCCGACCGTCTGGACCTTGCAGATGTTAGCCCTTCCGCATACAACTCCTCCTCCTCTACTTCCTCCACCTCCTCTTGTGTCACCACCTGACTCCGAATTCTGTTTAACATGTGCTCCAGCATGTAAGTCACCGGAATAGTCATGCTGATAATGGCATCGTCAGCACTAAACATCTTCGTCGCCATTTCAAAACTGTGCAGAAGGGTGCATAGGTCCCTGATCTGAGACCACTCCTCCAGCGTGATTTGCCCCACCTCTGAATCTCGTTGGCCCAGGCTATACGTCAGAACGTATTGCACCAGGGCTTGTCGGTGCTGCCACAGTCGCTGCAACATGTGCAGAGTTGAATTCCACCGGGTAGGCACATCGCATTTTAGCCGGTGAAGTGGCAGGCCCAACGACTTCTGTAGAGATGTAAGTCGCTGAGCTGCGGGATGCGAACGGCGGAAGTGAGCACACAGCGACCGTGCCCTCTGCAGAAGGCCATCTAGTCTGGGATAGTGGGCTAAAAATTGCTGGACAACCAGGTTCAACACGTGAGCCATACAAGGCACGTGTGTGACATTGCCCCGGCGAAGGGCCGCACCCAGGTTTGCAGCATTGTCGCACACGGCCTTCCCTGGTTTCAGGTCCAGTGGAGACAACCATTCATGAAATTGGTTCTCCAGAGCTGACCACAACTCCTCAGCTGTGTGACTCACATTTCCCAGACATTTCAATGTAAAAACCGCCTGATGACGTTGAGCCCTACTGCCAGCATAGTAAGGAGGTGTGCAGGATCCCTTCTGCGCAGTTAGAAAGCTTGTGGCATGACCAGACAGGCTTTGGGTGCAGGTGGAAGACCGAGAGGAGGTTGAGGAGGCAGAAGCAGTGGAGGAACTTTGACATAAAGAGGATTGACGCACAACTCGTGGGGACGGCAAGACTTGGACAGCAGCCCCTTGTCCTGCTGTCACCATAGTTACCCAGTGCCCAGTCAGCGACATGTAACGCCCCTGTCCATGCCTACTCGTCCAAGTGTCTGTGGTGAAATGCACCCTGTCACACACAGAGTTTCTCAAAGAAGCGGTGATGTTGTGTGCGACATGCTGGTGGAGCGCAGGCACACCTTTCTTTGAGAAGTAGTGCCGACTGGGCATCTGGTACTGGGGCACTGCGACGGACATAAGGTCTCGAAAATCCTCTGTGTCCACCAGGCGGAAAGGCAGCATTTCTGTAGCCAAGAGCTTGCAGATGGTGAAATTCAACCTCTTAGCTTTCTCATGGCTAGGAGGAAATGGTCTTTTACTTGTCCACATCTGAGGGACCGAGGGCTGGCTATTGTGCTTAGACGGGGTTGATAAGGGTGTCCCCGGCAAACTGCCGGTCTGTGAGGAAGATGCAGGCGGACATGTTAGGTTGCCTTGATCCAAAGGTGGTGCTATCGATGTCGGACAGCGCTCAACACCAGCTGGTGTTACCACCTCCAAAGAAAATGATGACCTGCCAATCACGCTGGCTGTTGCGGGTAAAGAGGTGGCAGGTCTGCGCCCCAAAACAGGTGTGACTGCTGTCCCCCCAGTCACAGAGGATGAAGAGGCCGCGGATGCACAAGATATGGCAGACGGTGATTGGCCCGGCCGGCTAGGCCGCATTGTAGGACACTGAGCTTCCCACTGCAACTTATGCTTCATGTCCATGTGCCGGTTCATGCATGAAGTACTCAAACTATGTATTTTTTGGCCTCTACTTAGCTTTTGCTGACAAATGTTACAGATAACACGAGTTGGGTCATCTTTATCGATCTGAAAAAATGCCCAGGCTATGCAAGGCTTAGCACCCATGCGACCTGAAGAGCCACCACGACTTGTGGTGAGAGGCAGAGTTGTGTTTGAGGATGCAGTTGTTGACGTGCTTCCAGTACTACGTCTCTGTCCAGGAAGGCGCAACCTGACCTCGTCGTCACTAGCATCTTCCTCCACCTCCTCTGCTGACCTCATCTCTTGGCTGACTGTGGGTTGACAGTAAGTGGGATCTCCGACCTCATCATCATCACCCTGTGCGTTATCACACCCGTCGTCCTCAGAGCCAACCTGTTCCTGCCCTGACAAAAAACTAAAGTTGTCGCTCCAATCAGGTATTTGAGTCTTATCATCGTCTTCCTCATTGTCTCCACCAACAGGAGTTACAGTTTGGGAATGAGGGTCTACATTATGGTCAGAACCTTCTGCGTCTGGTCCTGGATCTGACTCATAAAGATTCTGGGCATCAGTGCAGATCATTTCCTCGTCTGGATTCACAGAAGCGCTGGAGTCGACCTCTGATTCCCAGGCTATAGTATGAGTAAACAGCTCTGCAGACTCAACCATCTGTTCTACCTCATACTCAGACGGGCAGCTGGAGATTTGGGAGCTGTGAGGAAGCAAGTGCGATTTGGGTGACACCTTTGAGGACTGGAGTATTTGTGATGTTGAAGTTGATGTGGAGGAGAGCCCACTTAAAGGAGCACTTGATATCCGTTGAAGCACCTGCTGTTTTTGTGCCTCATCTGGAATTTGTAGCGATTGGCGTGGCCGTAAGAAAGGGATCTTATCACATTGTCCGCTAAAAGAAGTAGACATTTTAGTTTGGCTGGAAGATGGTCTTTCTTCTGCAGATGTTACTGTTGCTTTAACACCTACCCCACGGACACAACCTTTTTTCCCCTTCCCAACACGCCTATTCCCCTTTCCACCAGCAGCAGGCCTTTTTCCACTCATTTTGGTGGTTAACTAATTCACAACTCTGGAGTTGTTTGCACAAAAAAACAATGGATGGTAACCAAGCAGAGCTGAGTGGCCAAACTGTGGTATTAGGCCAAAACTATTGGCTGGGTTAGATGCAGAAAAAAATTATTTTGAATTTGCAACCTGATGGAGGTCAGTATAGATGGACTAATACAAATAGTCCCACACACTGCTAGAAGCCCAAATATTTTTTCAGAGGTACTGTAGATGCAGATAAAAATTATTTTTAATTTGCAACCTGATGGAGGTCAGTATAGATGGACTAATAGACCAAGTCCCACACACTGCTAGAAGCCCAAATATTTTTTCAGAGCTAGATGCAGAAAAAAATTATTTTTAATTTGCAACCTGATGGAGGTCAGTATAGATGGACTAATAGACCAAGTCCCATACACCGCTAGAAGCCCAAATATTTTTTCAGAGCTAGATGCAGAAAAAAATTATTTTTAATTTGCAACCTGATGGAGGTCAGTATAGATGGACTAATAGACCAAGTCCCACACACTGCTAGAAGCCCAAATATTTTTTCAGAGCTAGATGCAGAAAAAAATTATTTTTAATTTGCAACCTGATGGAGGTCAGTATAGATGGACTAATAGACCAAGTCCCACACACCGCTAGAAGCCCAACTATTTTTTCAGAGCTAGATGCAGAAAAAAATTATATTCAATTTGCAACCTGCTGGAGGTCAGTATAGAAGGACTAATAGAACAAGTCCCACACACTGCTAGAAGCCCAAATATTTTTTCAGAGCTAAATGAAGAAAAAAATTATTTTTAATTTGCAACCTGATGGAGGTCAGTATAGATGGACTAATAGACCAAGTCCCACACACTGCTAGAAGCCCAAATATTTTTTCAGAGCTAGATGCAGAAAAAAATTATATTCAGTTTGCAACCTGATGGAGGTCAGTATAGATGGACTAATAGAATGATGCTATGCCCAAAAGATTTTACTTCACTAGGTGCAGTAAAAAAATTGGTATTCTATACACAGGTGTTATATCTTGCAACACAGATAGGCTACTCCACTGACTAACACACTCTGCAATAGGCCAAAAAGGATTAGCTTTGCTAGATTCAGCCAAATGCTGTGAAAAAAACTTGCACAGCACTGGCACAGACCTGCCTGGCAAAAACTGATAGGAACTCATGTAACCTAGTCCTGAAAAGGACTCCAATTACAATTAGTCTTTACTCCCACAACCTATCTATTTAAGAGCACAGACCTGCCTGATAAAAGTCGTAGGAAATGCTGTAACCTAGTCCTTAAAAGGACTGCAATCACAACTATTCCCTACTCCCAAGCTATCTGTATATTTGTGCGAAAATTGGCTTGAAATTAACAAGGTATAGCGCACACAGCAACAGCGGTGCCGTCTAACACGCAGCTGCAGCAGTGAGAAAATGGTGGCGACGGGGAAAATGGCTTGGTCTTATAGGGCAAGGACATGTGACATACACTGCCAATGACACATGCCCTTGCTTGTGTGAAAAAAAGCACTTCGCTCCGTGTGTGCGCTGCTGATAGGCTGACAGATTGCACCTCCCCACTGCAAATGCGGGAAAGAGAAAAAAAAATGGAGATCTTCATTGTTCCTGCAGAGATCCATCCCCTGCCCCTCCCCCCACCCCGCTGTACACTCAAACTGCGTATTAACATTCATTTTCATCATTACTGAGAAAAAATCCAGTTATGATTTTGGTGCACGAACAGTTATCGAACATAACCTCGAACAGCCGAATTTTTCTCAAATTGTTCGTGTTCGCCGAACGGCTCGAACACCGCCCAAAACAGCTCGAATTTGAGATTGGCGAACAGTTCGAGTAGAACAACGCTCATCTCTACTCGCTGACTGTTCAGACAGAAATATATCTGTTTAAAAGATTCTGGTGTAGGCCAGAGAAATAGAACTGTGGTTTTCCTCTTCCACGGTTCTAATCTCCTTTATATTACCCTTTTGACATTGATAGTGCGAGTGTAAGCTATTTTACTTCATTTACAATGGGCAAGGCGCGTGGCAAGGGACGTGGAACTGGACGTTCTGGTGATGGTGCGTGCAGAGGACGGGGCCGTGGCCAAGGTGAAAATGTGCCACAACCAACAGCCACATCTTCTCGCTCCCAGTTCTTTACTGAATTACTAGGGAAGCACACAACACCACTATTGCGAATTGATCAGTGTGAACAGGTTATTAATTGGATAGCAGATAATACTTCAAGTCACCTGGGCACCACCACCTCTGGTCTGTCTTCTACACGGTCAAGTCTTAGTAGCCGTGAGTCTCGACCGCATACTCCTCCTCACCCTGATGCTCCTTCCTCCCACCATGCCGAGTGTCGTCAGACAGCAACTGATCCCACAGTTGGACACTGGTCCATTTCCATATTTGTGCCCCTCGCCTGCTCCGCTTGAAGTGGTGGAAGAGGAGATCCCATGTAGCAATGGCCAAATATTTGAACAGCCACGGCCACAAGAAGGCAAAGCTGGCAATTTTTCACAAGAGGTGGATGGTGACGAGACACAATTGCCACGAAGTGAGGAGGAGGACCGTGGTGCGGAAGTGGAAGAAGAGGAGGTGGTGGATGATCTAGTAACTGCCACAACGTGGCAGGAGGACACGCAGAGCGAGGCCAGCAGCACACAGGAGGAGGTAGGCAGAGTACTCCAACAGGCAGGAAGAAGCAGTGTGGTGGCCGCAGACAGAAGGAGGGCAACCGTTCCCCGTAACACCAACACGAGGGACGTTGCCAGTACAACCGGTAGGTCTTCCAGAGTCTGGAATTTTTTTAAAGACTCTGCTGATAACCCCAAAAAGGCCATTTGTACGACCTGCCAGGCCAGCACCAGCAGGGGTGACAAAAGTACCAGCCTGACCACCACCAGCATGATCAGGCACATGTCAGCAAAGCACCTGACTTTGTGGGGCGAACCCCAGGGTCCACGACCAGTGTCAGTGGGTGTCACCACTGCTTCTTCCGCTGTTGTGCGTGTAAGAGAACCCCCTGTTGTGCGTGCAAGGCAATCTCCTGTCCATACTGCATGCAAAGATGCCCCCTCCTCTCAGTCTTCACTTGTTATGGCAGTTTCTCAAGAAACAGCATCAACGTCCACGTCCACGTCCCACCGCAGCGTTCAATTGTCCATATCCCAGACCTTTGAACAAAAGCGGAAATTCGCAGCCAACGCCCCACAGGCCACAGTCCTAAATTCACACATTTCACGACTGCTTGCGTTGGAAATGCTGCCTTTTAGGCTGGTGGAGACGGAATCCTTCCACAACCTTATGGCGGTGGCCGTCCCTCGGTGCTCGGTCCCCAGCCGACACTATTTTGCCCGGTGTGCCATTCCCGCACTACACAAGCACGTGTCCCAAAACATCTGCCGTGCCCTCAACAACGCAGTTACTGGGAGAGTCCACCTGACAACGGACACGTGGACAAGTGCTTGTGGCCAGGGACAGTACATCTCCCTGACACACTGGGTAAGCATAGTGGAAGCCGGGACCCAGTCGGACCTTGGGATAGAACACGTCCTCCCCACACCGAGGTTTGCGGGCCCTATGTCAGTCAGAGTTGCCCCCACAGTGTACAGCTCCTGTGCATCATCCTCCTCCTCCTCCTCATGTTCAGCCTCCATCTCAGATAACACCACATCAGTTACAAGCTGGAAGCACTGCAGTACTGCCTCCGCCAAGCAGCAACAGGCTGTGCTGAAACTCATAAGCTTAGGTGATAAACCTCACACTGCTTGTGAGTTGTGGACAGCTGTGAAAGAGCAGGCAGATCCGTGGCTGAGAACTCTGAACCTACATCCAGGCATGGTCGTGTGTGACAATGGCCATAACCTGGTGGCGGCTCTGAGGCGAGGCGAGATCACACACGTACCATGCCTGGCTCATGTGCTTAACCTCGTGGTTCAGCTGTTTCTTAAATCGTACCCCGAGTTGCCAGATCTGCTCATCAAAGTACGCCGCCTGTGAGCTCATTTTCGGAAGTCGGCTACAGCTTCCACCGCCCTTGCTGTGTTGCAGCGGCGTTTGCAGCTTCCGGCACACCGACTGGTGTGTGATGTCCCCACATGTTGGAACTCTACCCTCCACATGTTGCAAAGGATTTGTGAGCAGAAGAGAGCAGTTGTGGAGTACCAGCTGCAGCAAGGCCGTCGATATTCAGGTCAGACTCCACACATAAGACCTGGATGTCTGACATATGTACCACCCTGACAAACTTTGAGGAGTCCACCAAGCTGGTGAGTGGCGATGACGCCATCATTAGCGTCAGCATCCCACTTGTCTGTCTTTTGCAACGCTCTCTGCAGAGAATTAAAGAGGAGGCATTGCAGCCAGAGTATGATGAGATGGATCAAGAAGCCGTAGCGGGCGATTACACACAGCCCAGCCTCATCTCATCCCAACGTGCATTGGGGGACAATGAGGGAGAGGAGGAGAAGGAGGAGGAAGAACAGGAGCTGGTATCATGCGCTGTAGACGGTAGTACCTGTACAACTGTCATACCGTCGGTTCAGCGTGGGTGGCCTGAGGACAGGAGGGGGGAGGAGAGCATGGTCAGTCGTCATCTTGGTGAGGACACGGAAGTCTTGCCCGTTACCAGTCTGGCACGCATGGCTGACTTTATGTTATGCTGCCTTAAAGGTGACCCTCGCGTTGTCAAAATGTTGGGTGACAGTCATTACTGGTTGGTGACACTTTTAGACCCCCCGCTGCAAGGAGAACTTTCACTCTCTTATTCCTGAGGTGGAGAGGTCTACAAAAATGGGGCAGTACCAGAAGGCCCTTGCTGCAGAACTGTTAAAAAAATTCCCATCTGAACACGCTAGCGGCAGAGATCACAGTTCGTTGCCCAACCAAGGCGTACAGACGAGAGAGACGCAACTCCAATCCAGCAGAGGCAGGGGAACACTGTCAACGTTCTGGGACAGTTTTCTGAGACCCGCCCAGCTTACAAGCCCTGAGGCGTGGGGTACTCTCACAAAGAGTGGAAAGTTTCAAAAGATGGTGAGGGAGTACCTTGCTGACCGTACCAGCGTCCTCCGTAATTCCTCTGTGCCTTTTAATTATTGGGTATCCAAGCTGGACACTTGGAATGAACTCGCTCTGTAAGCCTTGGAGGTCCAGGCCTGCCCTGCCACTAGCGTGTTATCGGAGCGTGTTTTTAGTGCCACTGGGGGAATTATAACTGATAAATGCACTCGCCTGTCATCTGACAATGCTGACAAGCTGATCCTTATCAAAAATGAACAAAGGCTGGATTGGGCCAGACTTCTCATCACCACCAAATGACAGCAGATTAACATAAAGTCAAATCCACTGTGTTGTTTCGGGAGGTGTATTCCCATGCATCGCTTCACACCCACACATGGGTATACGCTTCCTCATTTTGGCTGTTTTTTGCTCTTCTCCTTGTCCTCAGCCTCCACCACCACTATACCACCAGGGTGACCGTGGTCCGTGTTGCCAGCATTGCAAGTTCCTCCGTCATAATTTTTGGCAGCTTTTGCTTGGAAGGCATAGGCAAAGACTATGGGAGACCCACTCCCCAATAATGGAAATAATGTTTTTAATATGCTGTACTGCATGGCTCTTGTAAGGGGCATTAAAATCGTCTTGTTAAGCTACTGTGACCCACACGTCTCTTCCAAGGGGCATTGATATTGTCTTTTTAGTCCACTGCGACCTCCACCATTCTTCCAAGGGGCATTGATATTGTCTTTTTATTCCACTGCCACCTCCACCACTCTTCCAAGGGGCATTGATATTGTCTTTTTATTCCACTGCAACCTCCACCACTCTTCCAAGGGGCATTGATATTGGCTTTTTATTCCACTGCCACCTCCACCACTCTTCCAAGGGGCATTAAAACAGTCTTGTTAAGCTACTGTGACCTCCACGTCTCTTCCAAGGGGCATTAAAACCATCTTGTTAAACCACTCTGAACTCCACAGCTCTTCAAAGGGGCATTAAAACCGTCTTGTTAAGCTACTGTGACCTTCACGTCTCTTCCACGGGACATTGATATTGTCTTTTTATTCCACTGCGACCTCCACCACTCTTCCAAGGGGCATTGATATTGTCATTTTATTGCACTGCGAACTCCACCACTCTTCCAAGGGGGAGTAAAACCGTCTTGTTAAGCTACTGTGACCTCCACATCTCTTCCAGGGGGCATTAAAACCATCTTGTTAAACCACTCTGAACTCCACAGCTCTTCCAAGCGCATTGATATTGTCTTTTTATTCCACTGCGACCTCCACAGCTCTTCCAAGGGGCACTAAAACCATCTTGTTAAGCTACTGTGACATCCACGTCTCTTCCACGGGGCATTGATATTGTCTTTTTATTCCACTGTAACCTCCACCACTCTTCCAAGGGGCATTAAAACAGTCTTGTTAAGCTACTGTGACCTCCACGTCTCTTCCAAGGGGCATTAAAACCGTCTTTTTAAACCACTCTGAACTCCACAGCTCTTCCAAGGGGCATTGAAATGTTGTTTTTAATTACCTCTAACCTCCACGACTCTTCCAACGGGCATTGCATTTCCTCCTAATCTTAGTCAGCTTTTGCTTTTCAATGCATAGGCGAACACTAAGGGAGACCCACTCCCCAATAATGGGTAGAAGGTTTTTAGTACGCTGTAATCCACGTCTGTTTCAAGGGGCATTGCAGTTCCTCATAATTTTTGGAAAGCCTTCCATTCACTGCTTAGGCCAACAGTGTACAGGAGACCCAGTTGCTATAAATGGAAAAAACGGTTTAGTTAAGGCCCTCTGACCTCCATGACACTTCCAAGGGACATTGGAGTGCCTCGAAATTTTTGGTAGGCATTGCACTCACTGTATGCCCTATAACTGTGTAGTCGAACCGCTCCTTTTGGTACAGAAACATATCCTACAAGAGATGTGTGGTTGACTGGCCTGATATTGATGTGAATGGTCCCTGTTCCTCCTGCTCTTTCTCCTTTGCCACCACCTCATCCATCATTCATCACCTGAAGCTTTGTTTTAACGGGAGTCATAGAACGGGGATAGTAGCAGGAAAACATCCAGCAATCCTCGAAGGAGGTAGGATATGCGCCAAAACGCTGACCACCTCAGGCCTAGCCGCTACTACATACATGCGCTTGCATTTCAAGGAACAGAAAGCTAAGGAGATGGATGGCCTCATGATCATGAATAATTTACTCGTTGTGTAGGAGGCCAACCACTGCTGCTGTCTACCTTCTGAACTTTGTGTTGAAGCCTGATTGACCCAGGATCCGCAATCCTCTATTTCTGGAGGACGTGTTGCATCCCAGTGTACAACTGTGTCCCGGCTTCCACAATATTAACCCAGTGTGAAGGCATCAGTGAGATGTACCATCCCTGGCCACATTCACTTGTCCATGTGTTTGTGGTTAGGATGTCCTTCCCACTAAATGCACTGAGGAGGGCGCAGGTAATGTTTTGGTATGCGCGCTTGTGTATTAGGCGCACCGGAACAAATAGGGGCGGCTGGGGACCGTTAATGGACACCCGGCCGCCACCTGGCGGCTGGGGACCAAGCGTGCACACCCAGCCGCTGGGCGTCTGCTGACTGAGTATGGATACCAGGCCGCCGACGCAGCCATGACGTGGTGGCCAGATTCCGCCTCTACATGCTTAAAAGGCCTTATTTCAAGTGCAAGCAAGCAAGCAGTATGGTACTGCAGCCTGGGGGTGGGTGGCAGGCTGCATACTTGCGCTTGCATTTCAAGGAATTGGGGAGGTACAATTGAACACTGCCCTGGGACAAGGACTTGCACGGGGATAATTGCAAGTCTGCATCTTCAGATGCGGCAACGATCACTTCTGATGGGCACACTTTTAGGCAGTGACCTGGGTGTCAGAGATGCTTCCAGGAGTCTTCCCCATGCTGTTCCCATGTCTTTTCAGCACTGTATGCATGTGTCACACAGCACATGGCCAGATAAGGTTGTAAAATGTTAAAATGACATTTCCCGGTGAATGCATTTGTCACGGTTGAAAGCAATACAAAAGTGCAAAAACGCATAAAAAATGGTACTTGTGAACATAGCCAAGGTGTGGAGGAGTATTTTTGATTTTGGTTATTTATTTTACCTTATACACAAGTCTTTACCCTGGAAAGGATGTTCTTTAACATATTTCACAGGAAAACCGTTTCAGTTTTCTTTTTGAAAGTTTTATTGTGAGCCCGTAAAAGTGGCTTAATACCTCTGACCACATTGTTGACAGCAGTGACCTGGGGGTCAGAAATGCTTCCTGGGGCGATCCCCATGCTGTCCCCATGTCATTTGAGCACTGTCACTATCGTTTTGGGCACTTTTTAGGCTTTGTACAGACTGCCGGGGGTGCCGCCGCAAAAATGCTTGGGTCTCCCATAGACTAACATTGGGCTCGTTGCTCGGGTCGAGCACCCGAGTATCACGGTGAGCTCGGCACGAGCTTTCAGCACCCGAGCATATTAGTGATTTGTGGATTTTAGTGGATTTAGTGGATTTTAGTGAAATGTGGAGAATCTTGATTCTCCACATTTCAAAAAATTAGTGGCAGACACTTGCAATGTCTCATCAATTTCACTACAGTAGAAATAGTGTAAATAAGACCCACACATGTTCCAGTACAGCCAACCCAGGAGATGGAGACCTAACCAGGAGTGTTTACATTGCCCTAAATGAGGGCCTAACACCACCGAAGTGGCATCAATGTCATCAGACTACAAGTAGTTTAACGCAGACCCAAGCCTGTCCTACTACAGCCAACCCAATCAATGGAGACACAATCAGAATTCTCCACATTTCCCAAAATTAGGGCCTAAAACCTGCAGCAGCAGCAAGAGCAAACACAGAAGCCATATCCCAGGCTGCAATTTCAAGAGATCAATGCAGCACACTCAAAACGACAACATCGCCGACTCTGTACAGTCTGTAATTGGGGTGCAAAAGTCCTTGGAGATTCATAACTTGTTCATCTTGATGAAAGTTAGGTGGTCTACACATTCAGGGGACAGCCGGGTGCTCTTATCCATCAAGACACTACCAGCAGCGCTGAAGACATGTTCAGAGAGAACACTGGCTGCCGGGCATGATAAGACCTCCAAGGCGTGAGAGGCGAGCTCAGGCCATTCATCCATTTTTGAAGACCAAAATGGAAAAGGGTCCAAGCCCTCCCTGATGGTATTGATATTGAGATATAGATACTCCTGCACCATCCTCTCCAGTCGTTCACCACGTGTCAGACTTGTACTCTGTTGTGCTGGTGCATGAGCTGGAGCAAAAAATGTGTGAAAGGACTCCCAAAAATTGTTTCTGCCACTTACTCTGCTGCTGCTGCTAATGTTTTGGTGTTGACAAACTGACGTGCAGGAGGTTGAAAAACTACAGCTGCGATGCACACTGTGTGCCTCACTGTTACCTTGGGGAAAACCTTTATTAAGGTTGCTTAAAAGCTTGTTTCGATACTCCAACATAAGCGGGGCCCTTTCCAGGGCGGGAAGCATCTGGCAAAATTGACTCTTATAACGGGGATCTAACAGAGTGGCAACCCAGTAGTCAGTATCATTTCAAATCCTAACTATACAGGGATCATGTTGCATCAAGAAGGCACTCATATGTCTGGCTCTTCCAGGAGGTCCAAAGCCAGGCTGTATTGTGGGTTGTGTAACACTGATGTTTGTTTCCTCCATCCCCTCCTGCCAACCACCTTCAAACGAGAGGGGATGATTATCCTCTTCATCCTCTGACAGCTACTTGCCCATCACCTCTTCCTCCTCCATTAGTTCCTCAGCTCTTGCACCTTCACTTACAGTTTGCCTGGTATCAAAAAACCCCCTCGATTGCTGTAATCCACCATCACTTGGCATCCGCCTGTGTGACGACAGTCTGGAAATTCGAGACATTGGTATCCCTTCCGCATCCTACTCTTCTTCTGGGGCCACCGCCTCCTGCCACAGGTTATTCAAAGTCTGCTCCAGCATGTATATGACCGGAATAGTGATGCTGATGATGGCATCGTCAGCGCTAACCAGTTTAGTAGCCATTTCCAAACCGTGCAGAAAGGTGCAGAGGTCCTTAATCTGTTCCCACTCCGCAAACGTGATATGCTCTAAATTCGTACTGCGTTGCCCCAAGCTATACATCATGACATACTGCGTCAGAGCTCGTTGCTGCTGGCACAGTCGCTGCAACATGAACAGAGTGGAATTCCACCACATCAGCACATCAAAGATCAACCTGTTAACTGGCAGGGACAAAGACCTCTGTATCGATGCAAGTCAATGACATGAGGGGTGCGAACGGCTGAAGTGAGCACACAGCTTCTATACTTTGTGAAGCAGCTCATCCAGGCCAGGATAGTAAAGGAGAAATCGCTGGTTGAGGACGTGAGCCATGCAAGGCACTTGTGTGAGCTTGCCTCGGCCTTGGGCGGCAAACAGGTTCGCACCGTTATCGCATACGGCCTTCCCTGGCTCTAGGTTCAGCGTAGACAGCCATTGCTCAAACTGAGCCGGGTGAGCTGCCCACAACTCTTAACCTGTATGACTGCGATCTCCAAGGTATATTAATTTGAAGACTGCCTGATAACAGTGAGCCCTGACTGCGCAGTACGGAGATGGTGTGTATTCCCTCCGCACCCTTGGAACGCGTGTCTCGTTAAGGCAGAGGTTGAGTGCGCAGGTGGAGGCTCTAGAGGAGGTGGACGACGCAGAAGCAGCGGAAAAAGTGGGAAATACAGAGGTTTCTTCTACAAGCCTTGGGGATTCCAAGATTTGTGGAGCAGCCCCTTCCCGCCTGTCTCCACAGCCTCCAGAGTCACCCAGTGCCCAGTCAGCGAGATGTAACCCCCTTGGCAATGTTTACTCGTCCAGGTATCTGTGGTGAAATTCACCCTGTCACATGTAGATTTAGACAAGGAACGGGTTATGTTGTCAGCTTTCTTAGAGAAGTAATGGCGACTGGGCAACTGGTACTGGGAGACTGTGACGGCCATCAGTTTTCAGAAACCGTCTGTATCTACCAGGCGGAAAGGCAGCATTTCCATGGCTAACAGTTTGGAGATGGTGGCGTTCAACCTCTTAGCTTTGTCATGCATAGGATGAAACAATCTTTTACATGACCACAACTGCAGGACCGAGGGCTGGCTAAGGTGCTCAGAGAGGGCGGAGTATGGTGAACCGGAAAAACTGGTGGAGGGTGAGTGAGGTGCAGATGTTACGGTGGATTGAGAAACATGCGATGTGCTTGGTGAAACAAACACAGCAGGCGTGTCCTCTTCTGTTACAGCTGACGGGCTCTCACTCAGCCTGACTGGAGCCGGTAAATAACCGGAGTTTCTGCGATGGGAGACCTGCGTGAGAATATTTAGCACGGTAACAGATGAGGAGGAAGAAGCAGTGTATGTGTTTGATGGGGCAGCTGATGGTTGTTGAGGTGCTCTGGCCCGCATTTCAGCACGGTAGGATTCCCAGCGTAAAGAATGTTGTTTCTGTATGTGAACGTTCATGCATGTAGTAGTCAAATTATTGAATTTTTTCACTCTACTGAGTTTTTTATTGCAAAGTTTTCAGATAACGTGAGTTGGCTCATCCTTTGCAGTGTCTGCTGACTGCTGGCCACAGCCACGATTGTGGCTAAAGATGAAGTGCTCCTCGTACTTGCATCACTCCGTGTTTGCTCCGTACAGCGAAATGTAACCTCCTCGTCTTCCTCCTCCACCTCCTCAGATGAGCTACTCGGCTGCGTGACTCTGGGTTCACACCAAGTAGGATCTTCAACCTCGTCATCATCCAATGTGTTATCCCATTCCTTGCCCTCAGAGTGACCCCTCTCTTCTTGCTGCCCTGACAGCACAGTACAGTCCGCATAATCCACAGGTATCTGAGTCTCATCGGGATCACCTCCCTCCCCTGCGGTTAACGTCTGGTGATGAGGGTGAGGAACCTGCTCGGACCCTACTTCGTCCTGCCTCGAATCCAAGTAAAAAAAATTTTGGGCATCGGTGCAGATGCTTTCCTCCCCTTGACTTTGTGACTATTTGGAGTAGACTTCTGATGCCCATGATATAGAATGGGTGAAGAGTTCTACAGACTCACCCATCTGTGGTTCGCTACAGTCAGTTGGGCAGTTGGCGAGTTGTGACGCGGGGTGAAGCATGGGTAATTGGGGTGCCACCTGTGTGGACTGTACTGCGTGTGATGTTGAGGTGGAGGAAGATGAGGAGAGGGCACTGGAAGCAGAGCTTGCCATCCACTGGAGCACCTGCTCTTTCTGAGCCTTATCAACAAGGCGTATCGCTGTGCGGCTGCCAAAGGGAGGGAGTGCAGTAGGCCACCCACTAACATAAGTTGTCAGTTGTCTTTGGATAGGACCTGTTTGTGTTGGTTCACTAGTGCTTTCACTAACATTATCACGTACCCCACGTACATGTTGAACACCAAGCCTATTCCCCCTTCCACCACGCCCTCTCTTTTTCACACTCATGTTGGTCAGATACAGTGGTAGGAGCACGCAATTAACTAAAGAAAAATAAGTTTTTTTCTGTGAAATAGCTGCGAACAGATCTGAGTTTCAGCGACACTAAATGACAAGGTAAGATATGGCCTGCCATATAACGTTACTAAACTACAAAAGAAATTTGTTAGTGTGCATGAGGCCGAAAAAACCTACGAGATATTCTCCAAACAATTTCAAACTGAGATGTCCCCTGCTATATTACTTTAGGAACAGAAGACATTTTTTTTAATGTGGATGAGGCCAGTATCACATAGATTATATGCTCCAAAATATTTCAAACTCAGATCTAGCCAGCTGTACCACTTTACTCGGAACAAAAAATATTTTTGGGTTACTCTGCATAAGGTCTGCATCCAGCTGACTTTGACCGCCACTGATGTAGTAGCTGGCTTATAGCTCTGTATGACTTTTGGCACAGGAAAAAATATTTTTTGGACTGGGCCTAGTAAGAGAAGTTTTTATTTTTTACTGTGAAACCAGGACAAGTTCAACGCCACTAAAATAGGATCTGCCTTTTAGTAGACTGGATCAACTTTGCCACAGTAAAAAATCCTTTGGTGGACTCTGCCTGCCAACCAAAAATATATAAAGGTTTGACTCTGCGTACAAGCTGAATTTGACCACCACTGACGTTGTAGCTGGTTTATAGCACTGTATGACTTTTGGCACAGGAAAAAATATTTTTTGGACTGGGCATAGCAAGAGAAAAAACACATTTTTTTTACTCTGAAACCACCTGAAGTTCAATGCCACTAAAATAGTATCTGACACTAGAAAAAACTTTAGTGCACACAGCTTTCAATATCACAATAGCAACAGAAAAAAAAACAGATTTAGTGCTCTGCAATAAGAAGCTCTGCAGACTGTGCAGAGCACAATTTCCACCCCACTAAATGAAAAGGTGCACTGCGCTTGCTTCATCACATTAGCAAGCGCAAAAAAACATTCAAGGTATAGTGAGACATGGAGCTCTATACCAGTGGTGCACAGCACTGTTGTATGGCATGGACCCTCTGTTTCTGTCCGAATCTCAGTACTTGCACAAGAACACCAAAAATGTCCTGCACCAGCGGTTGCAGAGGTACACAGGCCAGGAATTATCTACACTATCTGACTACCACACAAGCGCCCATCTATCTAGCTAATATCTCTCATTACACAGGAGAACACTGAGCTGCGTCTGTCTCCAGCAGTGACATGGACATAATGGCGTTGAGGGAACATGGCCGCTTTTTATATTGAGAGGACATGTGATTTCTGCAGCCAATTGTAGAAGCCCTTATGTCTGGACAGTGTTGATGCTTCCTGCGCTATGATTGGCTGGCCGCGCTTTCCTCAGTTAAAGTTACCGCCTACAGAAAAAGAAAAAAAACATTGCGCCACTGATCTGACCTGATCTAAGCTCTCCACAGCCCCACACTCACCTGGCACATGTCACTGCTCATCATACACTTGCACTATGCTAACAAAACTGTTCAAAACGCCGTGGTTGCCCTGTATTTGCGGTCCCGCGCAAATTCGTCAAACTTTTCCGATATTAAGAAAATTTGCTTGCCTTTGCAGTCACAAATCCGAATGTGCCATATTTGTGCCAAATTTGAAACTTTCGAACATTCGACAAACAAATTTGCTCAACACTAGTCATAAGGGTAAAGGGAAAAATGAGGAAGAAGAGGTCATGCATTCTCAATATTTTCCACTAGAGGTCAGTGTTGTTTTACTTCAGTAAAAGGGACATTAGTTTAGAAAGCTAAACAATATTAGCACAAAACAGAATTTCCCACTATAATGCAAGATCTCATTTGGCAGGGTTACCAATAACAGTTCAGTAGCTGGCAATGAAAATGTGAATCCAGTGTGGTATGAATCTATGTTGTATCGATCCATAATACAGCAGCTCATACTGAAAGGCTGCGTCAAGCGTCATTTTTTTTTCTCTACGTGAAAAACATGAATACAGATTTATACAAAATCTGTGAGAAAATTTGCAGCACGTCATATTAGGAAGAAATCGCCCCCTAGAATGAATTCTGTATGGAAAAACCCCCGCAGAGTGCCTATAGCGCTGAGGGTCTGATTTTGCACAGAGTATTTTTATAATGTTTTTTTTTCTATTGTGCTTTCATTGACATTTTCACAGTTTTCTGCTTAAAACCCTGGACAATTATATAAAACACAACAAAGCAGAATATTAAAATTTCTATATACGCAGCTTTTGGGAGGTTTGGGGTCAAAAAGTGACAAAATAAAAACCGCTACCAAAATTGGTTGTTAAAAATTGCATTAAACACTTGAAATACAGGGCGTTATAAAACTCTTGAAGGAATTCAATTGGGGAAAATTGGTCATTGGAAAGGCGGCAAAAATATATTTACAATAAATATTTTCAGTGACTTTGTGGTGTATGTAAAAGTCACTAGCCACAATCCAACTAGACTGTTTCTGTCCTATAATAATAATAATAATAATGTCCTCACTCAATACACTTGCATTGAGCAAGGCAGAGCCCACCTAGTCAGATTGTGGCCAGGAGTATGCACATCTAAAACTTGTGGTCACATGACCGCCGTTCTATAGGCTCATCACACTTTTTTTGCATAAATTTATATTGAGGCCCCTCCTGTAGTATCATCACTGTGGTACATCGCTCACTTAGCTGCACATGGAGGTAGACACAGGTAAGCTGTCTCTTTAAATCTCTTGTTGGTTTATTAAAATGCGGCATAAACCAACATTGAGTCCATAAAAATAATCACGGCCCTTTGGTCAAAATAGGAAAGCAAACAAAGCAAAAGTGGTCATGCAAAACACAGTCCTTGTGTTAGCAGGGGTCCGCCTGCCCAGAGTTTAGCAACTCCACATGGTTCAGGTCAGCTAGACACAATCATGTCTGGAGTTAGCATCCCCAGACTTACTGAACTGAATGCCTCAACAGGTCGAACATTTAAACCCCAGACCACACCCTGGGGTGGAGATATGGTGAACAACCTCCCACCCGCTCTTATAGTCGTTCACCAAAAAAAATGGGCCTTTTAAATATGGCTGATTAATCCTCTCAGCAAATAGCATGCAGGAGAAGACTTCCAGGTTTCACATCACTGAAACTAATAGCCTCAGTGAAACATATCTCCCTCCAGCACTCTGCCAGTGACTTTGTCACATCACATATAGAGTCTCCCCTACAGTGTAATCACATATAGAGCCACCTGTAATGTAATCACATATAGAGCCCCCCATAATATAATAACATATAGAGCCCCCCATATTGTAATCACATATAGATGTGTGGCACCCCAGGAGTCCGGTTGCCACAGTGGCATTGGCTCCCTCACAGAGGGTGATGTTATGCCTGGAAGCAAGGAGGGGTCCCCTAATCAGGTTTGCCAGCATACAACACTTTCCTGGCTCCAGACCAGAAACGGGAGCCCCTCCCCTTTACACTGGAATCTGGAGGCGGGGTTAGTAAGCGTGAGTTGAGAGGAGTTGGAGAAAAAATCCAAATCTACTAACCTTGAGGTAATTAACCTTTCTACACATGCTTTGTCCGATAACCAACGAGAGGTTCTTGCTTTGGGTTTAACGTTTGTGCCGACTAATAACTATAATTTCTTTACAGTACTGAAGGATCTACAATTATTTCTTAGAAAGGTGATTCTACGGAAATTGCACACCAAACCCTTGTCGGACATCCACCTGAATACCACTATGGAAAAAGAGGCCCTGTCAGCTCTAGAGGAATTGGAGAGTGAAAATATCTCAACCCAGAAAGGTAATTTCCCCTGTTCGGTTCTGGCTAGATCTACGACTTTCCCTCCCTTTCTCCTCTGCCCACAAGTAGAGATATTTAACAAACTCGTTAGTAATGACCTGAGGACATTGCCAGGGGGACCTAAACATGATAATCTCACTGTTGGTCAGGGCACTTAGCGAGCTACAGTCGCTTAAGGATGTAGTATTCAAACCTGCGGATAAGGGAGGGAACGTGGTGATCTGGCCAGTTGCGAAATACGAGAAAGAAGCCTTTAGACAACTTAGGGACCGGTCTTCATACATCACTCTACCTAACAATCCCTTGACAGCTTTCAGGGCGGATCTTTTTGACATTCTTGAGCGGGCCTATGAACAAGGTATTATACCAAAAAAAATCTTTGATGGCCTATGTGTCAAATGCCCAGTTATTCCCACTTTCTATTTACTCCCGAAAGTGCATAAGAATCTTAGGGAACCACCGGGGCGTCCCATTGTCTCTGGCATTGGATCGCTGTGTGATCCCATTTGTAAATTCATCGAATATTATTTACATCCACTTGTTGAGACCCTGCCCTCCTATGTCAGGGACACTGGTGACGTCCTTAGGAAAGTTGATGGTTTATACCTTGACTCAGGTAGTCTTCTAGTGGCCATTGACGTTGAGTCATTATATACTAGTATTGACCATGTGGATGGACTACGGGCCGCGGCGTTCTTTCTCGAGACTAGCAGTCTAGATGTCTCTCTCCGTGCACTGATCCTGGAATTATTAGAGTTCATATTGACTCATAATTTCTTCACATTTAAAGATAGATTTTTTCTTCAGAAGCGGGGCACTGCGATGGGCGCGGCGTGCGCGCCGTCCTGCGCTAACCTCTTTCTCGGTCTTTGGGAGAGGGAGGTTTTCGGGGGGGGGGGCGCGTGCGCCGCTACCCATGCGCAGTGCTGGTATAGATATATAGCTGATATCTTTATCATTTGGCAAGGTCCCGAGAGTGAGCTTCATGATTTTATCTCTTCTCTGAATTCAAACGACCTAAATATTAGACTTACTTACACTTGGGATTCGACCCATATTGATTTTTTGGATATTGGGATTACTGTCCAACAGGATGGCCTAGTGCTGACTGATGTTTTTCGCAAAAAGACATCAGTGAATGCATTACTTCATGCAACATCTGCGCATATACCGTCTACTATACGGGCCATTCCAGTGGGACAGTATCTCAGAGCAAAGCGCATTTGTTCTACTGATGCGGCGTTTGAGGCTCAGTCTCGGGACCTCCAACAGAGATTCCATGATCGAGGTTACAGTGCACGGAGTATCAAAAGAGGCTATAGACGGGCGAGGAGGACTCCGCTTGATCTCCTAACTAGCGTCAAAAAGTTACCAGAGAAGGATCCCCCCATTAGGTTCATATCGACATATAATAGTCATTGGCATGCGATACGAGGAATTCTCAATAAACATTGGTCAATTCTTAAAACCGAACCTACACTCAATAAGATTCTGCCTGATAGACCATTAATGACGGCCCGGAGGGGTAAAAATCTGAGAGACTCGTTAGTCAGGAGTCATTATGTTGCCCCCACTCCTGCTCCCTTTGGGATGGTCAACAAAAAAAGATGGGGATGTTACCCATGTGGATCTTGTATGGCGTGCAGAAATATAATTCGTACTAAATCATTCTTCGCCAATAATGGCCAAGAATTTAAAATCACGCACTATATTTCTTGCAGCTCTACACACATTGTATATATGGCTACCTGTCCATGTAATCTTAGTTATGTGGGACTTACTTCCCGTGAATTTCGGGTGCGTGTTAGGGAACATATCAGGGACGTGATTGCTGCGTGGGATATCTCTGACGTCTCAACACTCAAGACTATCCCGCGGCACTTCAAGCTGCGCCATAATTGTGATCCCTCATCCCTTATATTCAGGGGTATTGACATGGTACATTTGGGCACGAGAGGGGGTAACTACAAGCGTACTTTGGCGCAGCTTGAGTGCCGCTGGATTGCTATCCTGGACACGGTGACCCCTGGTGGTTTGAACGAAATTAACAGTTTTTCATCATTCTTATAGAGATATCTTTTCCCTTGTTTTTTATGTGGATTTTAACTTCTTTTGTTTATGTTGAAATTTTTCCTTCATAGCTTTGCATCTTGTTATCACCATTTATATGCCTCGACTACCACATGGAACTACTGGACACTCTAGGGATGTAACGATCTCATCAATCAGGAATCAATCACCATATACAAGATTTCAATGATTCAATGGAACGACATTATTGTATCTGTATTGACATTGCATCTGTATATATGTTTATACTGTACTGATGTCTCTCCTGATTAGGGTGACAGTCGTTTTCTTATTGATTCACTGTTTTCCCTCTCTTGTATACTGTGCTTTGTTACATACATTTAGTTGTATCTCTGTGCCCTCACTTCATCCCTTACTTGTCATGGCTGCCGCTGAGCCGCGCATGCGCAGTGCCGTCCTGCTCCGGCCGCGTCCCGTCGGGCTTCCGTACGTCGGGGCTGTGGATGGTGACGTCACTAGTTGCACGTCCCTGCCCATGGTTCCGTCGGGAAACTGGCCGGATGTGACGCGGTGCGGGGGTACGTCCTGTCACTCCGCATGCGCTGCAGTAATCAGCGCTGTCACCTGCATTCAGTCTGTGCTGGAGATAAAATGGTGCTTATTCGTTCCACAACCACCGCCCCCCGAAGAAGCCACGCGAAACGCGCGTCGGGGCTGCAGAGTGGCTTAGTGGTAATTTTTGTACCTTATGGGTGAGCACTCTGGTTCTACTTGTGATCGCTATTTCTGCCTGTTCAACTTCTTTCAGTGACTCTCTATGATTGCTTCTCTCTGTGTGGAGGTACCTACCTTGGGGAGACCATTTTAACTCCATACAGTGCCTCTTGCTACTTTTTTACTGTACACATGTACTATAGACTATGATATGCTATAGTTGAATAGGGTTAGCCAGTTGTTCCCCTAGGACCCACTTATTTATTGCTGCTCTGCACTTGTGTGTATCCTTACCTCGTAAGATCTATTTTCTTAACTTTGTTATGTGATTTTATCTTATCTATGAAATAAAGTGTTTTTTATATATTAATATGGATTTACAATTGATTTGGGAAATTACTCCAATTTTGTAGGCTGTATAAAGGAGGACAACGAGGAAGGACCTGGGGAAGGGAGCTGTGAATAAGCTCGCCCCAGAGGGAAGCGCAAGTGAACCGGACACCGGAGTCCGTGGTTGTGGGGCACTGAAGGCCCAGCAGCTGAATCCGGAGGGCAGGAGACTGCAGGTCTCCTGGCACGACCAGGCGCCCGGCGGCACAGCAGCACCATAGGGCCCTGCACCGCCATGTGGGAGCGACACTTAAGGAAGGCCTGAGCTGCCTGCCATACAGGTGAGGAAAAAGACGCTTTACTCAGGGACGAGGGCCGCAGCATAGCTTCAAGCAGCAAGGAATAAAGAGAATAGCGCAGAGGGAAGGCTAACAACTCCACCTGGCGAAGTGGATCCCCAACTTGGTTCCAGGCCGCCCGGACCTCTACTACCAGCTAGTACCCGTGCCCCGGTCAGCTTAACAAACCGCAAGTAAAGATAAGAGGAAACCGCCATTAAGCTGTGGACTGGTCATTATCTGCGCCATCGCCTGCAATACACCGCACCAACAACATCTACCTCCACAATTCTACATATACTGCCCTGGAGCTTAGCTCTGCCTGTGGAGAGGTGAACCAACTCTGCTGCATCACCACCAGCTCCAGTGTATCTGCACCGCAGTGACAGCCCCATATAGCCGCATACCACAGGTGGCATCACGAACATTATCTCCAAAAACTTTATTCACCTTTTACTTTCCCTTTAATTGACCGGGTCACTGCCACTGTGACTTCCCCCAGCATCGACCGGCCCGGCTACCGAGTACCCCATGGCCCAGGGGGCGCGTCATAGATGCGCTGTCTAGGATGCCCAACTTGCCAGATGGGGGAGAAGACCCGGGAGAGCTGGAGGAGATAGAGTTACCGGCTTTCCATCATCACGGGGTGACCCAGTCAACCTGGCGTCACGAACAGGGTAAACAAAGCCCGGTGTAACCCGGTACTGTGTGCCCTAGAGTTTACTGAACTGTATCATCACGTCATTTGCCATCAGCCGAGGGGAAGCTGGAGGCCCGATCCGAAACCACCGGGTAAGCAATGCCTCTCGCCAGCAGAGCGGCATACTGGTACGTCAACAGAAACCCAGGACCTGGCTGAGGTTCACTAGGGGGGAGGAAGATGCCCAACCTGGGAGAGGATTCAGCCGGGGGCGCAGCCGCCGCCACTGTAATGCCGTTATCAATGCCATATATACCAGGGGCGGCGTGGTTGCCCTAGTGCTCAGGGGCGTCGCACACCCTAAGTGAGGAGAGACTCCGCAGTTTGTTTCAAGTGTACCCCCTGTCTGAGGAGCAAAAAGTCAGCATCCTCATAGGCCAGCTAATCGGTGCAGCCCAGAGGGAGGTGAAGTCCCGGGCAGGGACAAAAGCACTGTTAAGGAAATTCTGACCCTATTGAAGGAAACCTTTGACACCCGCACAGCAGCAGAGATTAAAATGAAGTTCTACGGGTGCAAACAAAAGGTGCAGGACAGTGTACGGGACTATGCTCTAAACCTGCAGGAGGAGCTGCGGGCCATTAAACAGGTAGACCCCTACAGTGTGCAAGACAAGGACAGATTGCTAACTGAGCAGTTTATCGAGGGGCTCCTGTCTAACGCTCACCGGACACAACTGCGCATTATGGCTCTGCAAAACCCTGATCTGGACTTTGCGCAATTTAAAGACAGAGCCATCCGGATGCTGCGAGAATCAACCCCAAGTGGCACTGCACCCCTCCAGCACCCAGCTATAACATACCACCAGGAGGTGGCATCCTTTTCCCTGGCACCTGTGGAGGCTGACACGCAGATAACAGAGAAGGATTCCACCGACCAGAGGGAGAAACAGCGATCGCTGCGACCAGGACTGAGAACCCATCTGTTGTCGCTGTCAAAAGGCGGGTCACCTCGCAAGATTCTGCAATTTAAACGAGCAACCCCTGGGGCAGAGGACCAACCCCCAGGAGTAAGATGACCAGACCCACAGAGCTGGCGAGACAAGTACGTGGGGGACGACTGGTCCTATCTGTCGTGCTTGATGGCATCTCGATGAATGCGTTGCTGGAGACTGGTTCCCAGGTGACAACGATGCCACATATCCTTTATAAACGATACTGGACTGATTCAGACATTACCCGCGGTCCAGATGAACATATTAACATCTATGCCAGCAATGGTCAGCCCTTGCCTCAGGTGGGGTATAAAGAGGTGACCATAAAGGTTGGCCGAGTAGAATTGCTATCACAAGGGATGATTATTGTTGATATTGATCACCGAGAAAGCCATCCTATGATAACCTTAGGCACCAATGTGATGGAGAATTGTCTTGGGGAAATTATTGTTTTGTTGCAACAGGTCGCAGAGTCTGCCAGCTCTGGTCAGCAGCGAGTTCTGCAGAAGAAGATCAAACCCCTGATGCAGAGACAACAGGTAGAGCTGTCTGGAGGAGAAGTCGGCAGTGTCAGAATGAGTGATCCATTCCCCATTGCAATGCCCCTAGGAGTGAAATGTTAATATGATGTCGGGCAGCCATAGGTCTCAGGGGTCAAGATTATCAGGCCCTGGTAGAACCCGTGTACTCTGATAGTAGGCCCACCATCTTGACAGACAGAGGGGTAGTCAATGTTCGCAAGGGGACAGTACCAATACGCGTCCTGAATTGTGGGGAGAAAGAGATCCATTTACCCCGGTATGCTACCCTTGTTAAGTTGTTCACTGTCAGTAACAAAGCAATAAAGGCAGTGGAACCCTTGCCTCCGTCCGAACAGACGGAAGACAATGGCCCCAAGGGGCAGATGGAGGATTGGTGTCAGAAGCTACAAGTAGGCACTGACACAGCCCCTTTGCACCAAAAGCATGGAGTATACCGGGTAGTCCAAGAATATGAGCGAGTCTTTAGCAAACACCCACTAGATTTTGAGCAGATAAAAGGGGACCAACATCATATCCCCACAGGAGATCATCCGCCCATTAAAGAGAGGTACCGGCCTGTACCACCAGCTCACTATCAATGTGCCAAAGGACTGTTACGGGAGATGAAGGAGGCTGGGGTGATCAGAGATAGTTGTAGCCCCTGGGCAGCTCCATTAGTCCTCGTTAGAAAGAAAAATGGTACAATGAGGATGTGTGTTGATTATAGGCAGATTAACCGCATTACACATAAGGATGCCTACCCATTACCCAGAATTGAGGAATCACTAGCTGCACTGAGATCCACTATCTATTTCTCCACTTTAGATCTCACCAGTGGATATTGGCAGGTTTCTGTGGCAGAGGCGGACAGAGAGAAGACCGCATTTACGACACCAATGGGCCTCTGCGAGTTCAACTGCATGCCATTCAGGCTCTGCAACGCCCTGGGACCTTTCCAGCAGTTAATGGAGTGTTGCCTAGGACACAAAAACTTAGAAACCACTCTGCTGTATTTAGATGACATAATTGCCGAGGTGTTCGAAGCCCTATCTGGTTATGGCCTGAAAGTAAAGCCGTGCAAGTGCCACCTGTTGAAGCCCAAGGTGCAGTACCTAGGTCATGTGGTAAGCGCCGAAGGTGTAGCACCAGACCCTGAAAAAGTCACCGTGATCAAGGACTGGCCAAGACCCTCCACTATCAAAGAATTGCGGCAGTTCCTCGGGCTAGTAGGCTACTACAGGAGATTCATCAAGGGTTTCACCAAGATAGCAGCATCCATGCAGGACCTCTTAGTGGGCCAGTCAAAGAGGGCCAAGAACCCGAATCCTCCGTTCAAATGGGGTAAAACCAGAAGACAAATCCTTCACTCGACTGAAAGTGGCTCTTACGGGAGATGAAGCCCTGGCCTAACCCGACTATGGCCAACCCTTTATTCTCCATACGGATGCCAGCTACGTGGGATTGGGAGCGATGCTGTCCCAGGTACAGCAGGGCAGAGAGAGAGTGATTGCCTATGCCAGCAGGAAGCTCCGTCCCACGGAAAGGAACCCCGACAACGATAGTTCCTTTAAGTTGGAGTTTTTAGCCACAGTCTGGGCTGTAACAGAGCGCTTCAAACACTACCTCGCCTCCTCCAGATTTACAGTCTTCACGGATAACAACCCGCTGACGCACCTGGAGACTGCAAAGCTTGGTGCCGTAGAACAACGATGGATGGCTCGACTGTCCAACTACGAGTTTACCATCAAGTATCGGGCAGGGCATAAAAACGCTAATGCTGATCTATGGCACCCCTGAGGGTTCAGTCGCCACAGAGGTACTGCATCTCACCCAGAGGTGTGGCATCTCACTCTCAGGTAAGGAAAGAGTGCTGCCCGGGACCCTAACACCCGCATCCAACACTACACTACTCCAGAGCAGCAGGAGGGGCAAGATGCGTCTCTTTTCCTGCTGAGCCCTGTTCCTGGCTGGAGTGGGGGGAAACAAGTGAGGGGGAACCATGTATTGGGTGTGGGTGGAGGAAGATTAGGGAGCACTTAGAAGGAGGATATAAAAGAGGGAAGCCATCTTGGCAGTGTAGTCAGTCTGAGGAGGACAGTGAGAGGAGCAGGAGCTCTGCAGGAGGAGGGCCTAGCCAGAGAGGCCCAGGACAGACTGAGGAGAAGGAGCAGGAGGAAGAGCTCCAGGAGCGAAGAGGGGATCCCAGGGGTACGGGCAGTGCTGGAGGCCACCTGTACGACCGAATCTACCAGGCGGTGGAGGGATCGAGCCGCAGAGGGGACCGGCCCCTAACTGGTGAGAATTACAAAGTTCAACTAGAAACCGGAGGCTTCTGTACTTTCAGGGTGCAGTTTCTACATCCGCACTCATTCTCTAAAAAGCTAGCCACATAGGATCCAGGGAACTCCAGGTTGCCCAGAAAGGTCCAAGGATACCAGCTTGGGACATTGTTTGCGAGGCGCAGGGCAGGAAGTTTGAGAGCCAGCGCAGAAAGACGGCTGAGAAGGGCATATAGAATGGGGTCCTGTCAAGCACTCTTGAAATACCTGGGGGATTGCTGAACCCCTGCCCGGTGAATGCAGCACAACGTGGGGAGTTATGATCTGCAGTCGTAACCAGGAGCAAAGTGAGAACTGTGAGTAGACCCAGAAGACTGCACCCCACTGTCTCTGTGAATTATTGCTGCGCCATCACCCCCTGCACTACACTGCCCAGCATCATCTACAACAGCTATAACATCTACACTGCCCTGGAGCTAAGCTCTACCTGTGGAAAGCCAAACCAACTCTGCTGCATTAACAACAGCTCCAGAGGACCTACTCCGCAGCAGCGGCTCCCTTTAGCCCCATGCCACAGGTAGCGTCACGAACTTTATATAAAAACTATAAATCCCCTGTAAATAACCTCTTTATTAACTGTCCTGGGTCACGGACCGGGTCCCCGCCACTGTGACATCTCCCCTAGCAACGACCGACCCGGCACCGAGTACCCCACTGCCCAGGGGGGCGCGTCATAGATGCGCTGTCTAGGATGCCCAACTTGCCAGATGGGGGAGAAGACCCGGGAGAGCTGGAGGAGATAGAGTTACCGGCTTTCCATCATCACGGGGTGACCCAGTGCTCCCACTGTGTGAGGAACGAGCTCTCCACCAACAGAGAGGCCACGTTTAACCCATTGCCCCACCATGGATGGGCAGAGACTCAGGATAGCATCCCGGCTGTCCACCTAGTAAAGGAGTTGCTGACACAAGCTGACTCACACCTTGATCCAGATGCTCCACAGGAGACCCAACAGTTGTGGAAGGAGAACAGCAAGCGGTTCATCTATGAGGGAAAGCTGTGTCGAAGAAACATCAACTTCCGGACACACGAACTGGTCTGGCAGGTGGTAGTCCCGAAGCGGGATATGCCAATGGTCTTAGAGGCGTACCACGATGGAGCAGGACACTTCGGGTGCAAGAAGTTGGAAGTCCTGATACGTGGGCGATTCTACTGGGCTGGCATGAGGAAAGCAATCGAGAGATGGTGTCGAGAATGTGGTCCATGCAACCTGAGACGGAAAGACCGTGATGGCCAGAGGGCTGCCCTGCAGCCCATAATCACCAAACAACCACTAGAACTGGTAGCCTTGGACCACATGAAGCTAGCCCCAAGCCAGTCAGGCTATGTCTACATTCTCACCATAGTAGACCACTAATCCCGATTCCTGGTAGTAGTGCCAGTGAAAGATCAGACGGCTAAGACCGCAGCCAAAGGGTTTCAACAAAACTTTTGTCGCCCGCACTCTTACCCTGAGCGAGTGCTTACCGACCAAGGCCCAGCTTTGGAAGCAGAAGTGTTTCAAGAATTTTGTAACTTGTATAGCTTCAAGAAAATAAGGACGACGCCATATCACCCCCAGACCAACGGGTATTGCGAGAAAATTAACCAGGTGGTAATAGACCTGTTGAAGACATTGCCCCTTGAGGAACGTAGCCTGTGGCCAGAGAAGTTACCAGATTTGGTGGACTTATACAACCACATCTCAGTGAACTCCACCAACTGTACACCCGCGTACCTGATGAGAGCAAGACCTGGCAAGATACCCATTGACTTAGACATGGGAGTTTTAACACCTGAGATGACATCACCAGATGCAGACTGGGATACGAAGCGGCAGCAACAATACCGCAAGGTGCAAGAATGTGTGGAGAGAAGGTTGTCCCAGGCAAGAGAGGAGAAAACTTATAATCAGCATGCACCTGCAGTTCCCTTGTCACCTGGAGAACAGGTACTCGAAAAGATGAGTTCACAAATTAGATGATCAGTGGGAGGTTGAGCCATACACCGTCTTACCTTCAAATTTTGACAACACCAAGGTGTGCCTCATCAGTAAAGATGGAGGAGAGATGTCAGCGGCAGTCTCAAGAGACTACCTGAAGATTTGCCCTGATCAATTGAGACACAAAGAGGAAGATCAAAACAGCCCCCAGCACACAGAAAAGATGGAAGAGACGGTCCAAACCATCCTTGGAGAATTTCCCCGGTCTTGGACGCAGGTGAATCAAGCAATCGTGGTAGCTGTCTTAACCTTTCCCCAAGTAGCTTCACCGGAAGCCACAGAGATTCTAGAACAGCAGAGAGACCAGTCAGCCCCAGAAACAGATTCTTCATCAGCAGCGGATCAGGAGAATCTACCCCCTGCTAGCGGTGAATCTGTCATACCCATGGTGAGTTTAGGAGTTCGCAGAAGGCGATCTGGTATACCAGTACTACGTAGGTCCACAAGAAGCGTAGTGAATAATGCAACCACCACACCAGCGGTAGACACTAGAGACCCGGGTAGGTCATTGGCAACAACTGTACTGCGTAGATCAACCTGTAGTACCATAGGTCTGCTCCCTGCCCGTTATAGGGACTAAGAAGTAGTAAAATAATAGTATACACTACCATTCTAAAGTTTGGGGTCACCCAGGCAATTTTGTGTTTTCCATGAAAACTCATACTTTAATTTATCAAATGAGTTGCAAAATGATTATAAAATATAGTCCAGACATTGGCAAGGTTGGAAATAATGATTTTTATTTGAAAGAATAATTTTCTCCTTCAAACTTTGCTTTCGTCAAAGAATGCTCCTTTTGCAGCAATTAGAGCATTGCAGACCTTTGGCATTCTAGCTGTTAATTTGCTGAGGTAATCTTGAGAAATTTCCCCCCATGCTTCCTGAAGCCCATCACACAAGTTGGATTGGCTTGATGGGTACTTTTTGCGTACCATACGGTCAAGCTGCTTGCACAACAGCTCAATGGGGTTGAGATCTGGTGACTGCGCTGGCCACTCCATTACAGATAGAATACCAGCTGCCTGCTTCTTCCCTAAGTAGTTCATGCATAATTTGGAGGTGTGCTTTGGGTCATTGTCCTGTTGTAGGATGAAATTGGCTCCAATCAAGGGCTGTCCACAGGGTATGGCATGGCGTTGCAAAATGGTGTGATAGCCTTCATTATTCAAAATCCCATTTACCTTGTACAAATCTCCCACTTTACCAGCACCAAAGCAACCCCAGACCATCACATTACCTCCTCTATGCTTGACAGATGGCGTCAGGCACTCTTCCACAATCTTTTCAGTTGTTGTGCGTCTCATAAATGTTCTTCTGTGTGATCCAAACACCTCAAACTTTGATTTATCTGTCCATAAAACTTTTTTCCAATCTTCCTCTGTCCAATGTCTGTGTCCTTTTGCCCATATTAATCTTTTCCTTTTATTAGCCAGTCTCAGATACGGCTTTTTCTTTGCCACTTTGCCCTGAAGGCCAGCATCCTGGAGTCGCCTCTTCACTGTAGACGTTGACACTGGCGTTTTGTGTGTACTATTTAATGAAGGTGCAAGTTGAGGAGCTGTGAGGCGTCGATTTCTCAAACTAGAGACTCTAATGTACTTGTCTTGTTGCTCAGTTGTGCAGCAGGGTCTCCCACTTCTCTTTCTACTCTGGTTAGAGCCTGTTTGTGCTCTCCTCTGAAGGGATTAGTACACACTGTTGTAGGAAATCTTCAGTTTCTTGGAAATTTCTCACATGGAATAGCCTTCATTTCTAAGAACAAGAATAGACTGTTGAGTTTCACATGAAAGTTCTCTTTTTCTGGCCATTTTGAGAGTTTCATAGAACAAGCAAATGTAATGCTCAAGATTCTCAACTAGCTCAAAGCAAGGTCAATTTTATAGCTTCTCAAATCAGTCAAACCATTTTCAGCTGGGCTGACATACTTGTGCAAGGGTTTTCTAGGGTTTTCTAACCATCCATTAGCCTTCTTACACAGTTAACAAACACAATGTACCATTAAAACACTGGAGTGGTGGTTGTTGGAAATGGGCCTCTTTACTCTTATGTAGATATTGCAATAAAAAAAAGACTTTAGCAGCTAGAATAGTCATTTACCACATTAACAACGTATAGGGTGTATTTCTGATTCATTTAATGTTAGTTTCATTGAAAAAAAAAAGTGCTTTTCTTTCAAAAATAATGACATTTCTAAATGACCCCAAACTTTTGAACGGTAGTGTATGTTATATAGTTGTAACCGGTAAGTAATCCTGAGTATATATAGTTATTCAATTTATGGACAAATGGACTACAGGACTAGGTGTGGTCAGGACAATGCTGAATAAAGTTGATTGTTGGCCTTGAAAATAAACCGCAGGGGTGGCCGAAAACCAGGCCCACTAACAGGGTGCCCTAAAGCAGGACGATACACGAAGTGGGTTCAGGTGGTTATCACCAACCAACCTTCAGGTATCCGGGAAAAAGACAATTCCTTGATAGTGGCGTAAAGATTAAGCGCCGCAGTGACTGCTACCAATTTTTGTTGGTTTTTTGAGATTTTTGCGACTTTGTAAACTATTTGTAATGTGAATTGTTATTGTTGTTAATTGTTCAATTCAAAAGGTGTCCTCAGTCTGGGAGTACTGAATTTAACTAGGGGGGAATGTGGCACCCCAGGAGTCCGGTTGCCACAGTGGCATTGCCTCCCTCACAGGGGGTGATGCCATGCCTGGAAGCAAGGAGGGTTCCCTAATCAGGTCTACCAGCATACAACACTTTCCTGGTTCCAGACAAGAAAGGGGAGCCCCTCCCCTTTACACTGGAATCTGGAGGCGGGGTTAGTAAGAGTGAGTTGAGAGGAGTTGGAGACAGGAGGACGACGAGGAAGGACCTGGGAAAGGGAGCTGTGAATAAGCTCGCCCCAGAGGGAAGCACAAGTCAACCGGACACTGGATTCCGTGGTTGTGGGGCACTGAAGGCCCAGCAGCTGAATCCGGAGGGCAGGAGACTGCAGATCTCCTGGCCCCACCAGATGCCCGGCGGCACAGCAGCACCATAGGGCCCAGCACCCCCACGTAGAAGCGATACTTAAGGAAGGCCCGAGCTGCCTGCCATACAGGTGAGGAAAAAGAAGTTTTACTCAGGGATGAGGGCCGCAGCATAGCTTCAAGCAGCAGGGTCAAAGAGAATAGCGCAGAGGGAAGGCCTACAACTCCACCTGGCGAGGTGGATCCCCAACTTGCTTCCAGGCCGCCCGGAAAGAGGAAACCGCCATTAAGCTGTGGACTGCTCATTATCTGCGCCATCACCTGCATTACACCGCACCAACAACATCTACCTCCACAATTCTACATATACTGCCCTGGAGCTTAGCTCTGCCTGTGGAGAGCTGAACCAACTCTGCTGCATCACCACCAGCTCCAGTGGACCTGCACCGCAGCAGCGGCCCCATATAGCCGCATATCACAGGTGGCATCACGAGCTTTATCTCTAAAAACTTTATTCCCCTTTTACTTTCTCTTTAATTGACCGCCTTGGGTCACGGACCGGGTCACTGCCACCATGATATCACCCAGCATCGACCGGCCCGGCTACCGAGTACCCCACGGCCCAGAGGGTGCGGCAGATGCCCCTTGTAATTTATTTATTATTTATTTATTTTACTCACTTATATAGCGCCATTAACTCCACAGCGCTTTACAGACATTATGAACACTGGGGGCTCACAATCTAAAATTCCCTATTAATGTGTCTTTGGAGTGTGGGAGAAAGCCGTACAACCGGGAGGAAACCCACACAAACACGGGGAGAACATTCAAACTCCTTGCAGATGTTGTCCTTGGTGGGATTTGAACCCAAGACCCCAGCGCTTCAAGGCTGCAGTGCTAACCACCAACTGTGCTTTAATGTAATCACATATAGAGCCTCTCATAATGTAATCACATATAGAGCCCCCTGTAATGTAATCACGTATAGAGCCCCCATAATGTAATTGTGGCACCCCAGGGGTCTGGTTGCCACAGTAATAGAAATATTATGTCTGAGAGCAAGTGGGAGGTTTCTCTGGTCAGGAGCCCTAAGCATGCAACACTGACCGCCCAGACCTGGGAGGGGAGGAATCTGCCCTTATAAACTGGGTCTGGGGCGGGATTAGGTCAGTCAGAGCCTGGAGATGGAAAGTGACAACAGGAGCTCTGTAGGAGCAGGAGCGAGTGCCAGAGGCTGGAAGCTAGAAAGCTCGCCTTGGCTGAAGACACTAAACCCGGACACGGAGTCCGAGGCTGTGGGGACATCCAGGTCCAGCAGCAGAATCCAACCCGCAGTGGATTCCATGTCCTCTGGCCATAGAAGCCCGGAGTCACGGTCACAAGCAAGGGACCAGCACCGCAATCGTGAAGCGGAGGCTAACGGAAGGCCCCAAGTCACCGGTCATACGGGTGAGCACCACACGGTATACTCAGGGACGTGGGCTACTTCTACCCGCACACAGCAAGGTAACCAGGAAAGAGTGCAGAGAGACGGGGAGGCCTACAACTCCACCTGGCCAGGGGGAGATCCTGCTAGCTCTCAGACTGACCAGACCTCTACTGCTAACCAGTACTCCCGGGAGGGTCTGCTTTATACCATCAGTAAAGACCCTGAACTGCACCACACGTCTCTGTGTTTCATCGCCGCACCAGCACCATTAGTACTGGGACGCTCACACCATCACTCCCATCATCCACACTAGCTGCCCTGAGGCAATACTTCTCCCGTGGGGAGTTATCCCATACTTGGCTGCGCTTACAACATCAGCCTCAGCGGTCTGCAGCGCAGCGGCGGTCCCCACTGACCGCAATCCACGGGTGGCGTAGTTGGACATTTGTTATTACACTAAGACTGCCACTGGTTTGACCACCCTGAGCCACGGACCGGGTCGCCACCACACGGAGACTACCACCCCCAGCATCCCACCAGAGGCCCGGTTCCGGGTTCCCCACACCGCCCAGGGGGCGCATGATAATCATATATAGAGCCCCCATAATGTAATCACATATAGAGCCCACCATAATGTAATCACATACACACCTGGTCAAAATTGTTGGTACCCCTCGTTTAATGAAAGAAAAACCCACAATGGTCACAGAAATAATTTGAATCTGACAAAAGTAATAATAAATTAAAAATCTATGAAACTGAACAAATGAAAGTCAGACATTGCTTTTCAAGCTTTTCAGGCCTGCTTCCACAGAATTTAAAAAAAAATTAAACTCATGAAATAGATTGCTTTTCAAGCCTGCTTCCACAGAATTTAAAAAAAAATTAAACTCATGAAATAGACCTGGACAGAAATGATGATACCCTTGAAAATAATGTGACAAAAGAGATATGTTAAATCAAGTTGTGTCCACTAATTAGCATCACAGGTGTCTACAATCTTGTAATCAGTCAGTGGGCCTGTATATAGGGCTACAGATACTCACTGTGCTGTTTGGTGACATGTTGTGTACCACACTCAACATGGACCAGAGGAAGCAAAGGAAAGAGTTGTCTCAGGAGATTAGAAAGAAAATTATAGACAAGCATATTAAAGGTAAAGGTTATAAGAACATCTGCAAGCACCTTGATGTTCCTGTGACTACAGTTGCACATATTATTCAGAGATTTAAGATCCATGGGACTGAGCCAACCTCCTTGGACGTGGCCGCAGGAGGAAAATTGATGAAAAATTAAAGAGACAGATAATACGAATGGTAACAGAAGAGCCCAGGAAAACTTCTAAAGAGATTAAAGGTGAACTTCAAGCTCAAGGAACATCAGTGTTAGATCGCACCATCCGTCATTGTTTGATCGAAAGTGGACTTCATGGGAGACGACCAAGGAGAACACCATTGTTGAAAAAAAATCATAAAAAGCCAGACTGGAATTTGCCAAACTACATGTTGACAAGCCACAAAGCTTCTGGGAGAATGTCCTATGGACAGATGATACAAAAATGGAAGTTTTAATAATAACGCTGGCACTCTTGGTACAGGATGACACTGACACTCGGGGTAGAAGATAATGATGCTGGCACTATGGGCACAGGATAATGACGCTGGCACTATGGGCACAGGATAATGACGCCGGAATTTGGGGTACAGGATAATGACGCTGGCACTCTGGGAACAGGATAATGATGCTGGCACTCTGGGCACAGAATAATGACGCTGACATTTGGGGTACAGGATAATGACGCTGGCATCACAGGCCGGCAGCTGATGTCAGCGCGCACATCGCCAGCGTATAACATCACTGCCAGCCTGTGACTGGCTGGCATCTGCGCCTCAGATCGACGAAGGAGAGTCGCCGCTGGAACGGCAACCAGGTAAGGAGAAGCTTTTTTGTAAAGCCGCACTATGAGGGCGGAATGGGAGATGACATGGGGGCAGAATGGAGAGACATGGGGACAAAATGGGAGGTGACGTGGGGACAGAATGGGAGATGACATGGGGGCAGAATGGGAGATGACATGGGGGCAGAATGGGAGATGACATAAGGGCAGAATGGGAGAGACAGGGGCAGAATGGAGGAGACGACATGGGGGCAGAATGGAGAGACATGGGGACAATCTGGATTACGTTGTGACAGTGGACAGGTGAGGGATATGGTTGTTTTTTATTTGTGTTTTTTTCAGGAGACGAGGGCGTCGGGGATTGAGAGAACAATAAAAAAATGATTAAAACCGTGTGTAATTTTATTTCAATAAAATACTTTATTCAGGCCGTGTCTTTATTGAAAAAGCGTTGAAAACTTTACTACGGGGTTACTAACCTGGGATTCATATCAGCCACCAATACAAGGTGGTATTACCTCATTACCCCACTCCTCACCGCTACACGACAGTGGGAAGAACGGAGATAAGCACCAGATTTGGTGCATCTTATGGATGCACCATTCCTGGGACTGCTGAGGGGTGATATTATTAGCCGCGGAGGGGGCTAGTATCCATGGCCCCTTCCCTGGTTATTAATTTCAACCCACAGCTATCTGCTTAGCTTTTTCTGATTATATTTTATAGGGGGAACTGACGTCAATTTTTTTCTGGGGTCCCCCTGTAATCTAGCCAGTAAAGGCTAAGCAAACAGCTGCGAGCTGTTATTAATAGCCAGGGAACATTTTTAGCTAATGGCCCATTCCCCAGCTACTAATATCAGACCCCAGCGGTCGGCTTTCCCTCTGCTGGTATTAAAATGACGCAGGAGCCCACAGCATTTTTTTTTAACGCTATGTGCCCACGATCTGGATATAGCAGCGCTTTGGATGCAGCATATTTTTGACATGGGATTTCTAGAGATCCCATCCACAATATTGTAATATCTGGACGCTGTGGGTTTGATGCTGCATAAACATGCAGCTTCAAACCTGCCACTCCTGACCGTGGCCATGTACCCAAACTCACCCTGCTGCATGTCAATTTCTGTATCGGACACGCTAGTCTCCGCTGCAAATTTTGACCAACTGAAGTGTCATTATATGCGGTCGATTCGCATGTATTAACAACAAAAGTGCAGAATTAGAACACAGCGTTTTGTACGCAGTGAAAATACGCTGCATCCAAAGCGCTGCTTATTGCTGTTAGTGAGGATGTAGCGGCTAACAAAACAGCTGTGAGCTGTTATTAATAGCAGGGAACATGTTTGCCTAATGGCACCTTCCCAGGCTAAAAATAGCAGCTCTCAGCTGCCCCAGAAATGACTTGAATGGAAATGCTAATGAGATTGAGTGTATGGGATTAGCTGACACCGAGCCCTTTTGTTTGGTGATGACAAGGTGTCAATCAGAGCCTTTCATTACTAAAAGCTAATTAAAGTAAATTAAAGAGTTAAATAAACACACACAGATTAAACACTTTATTTGAAGTACAACAGACACATTCTTTAATCATTTAAATTAACCAATATACTCACCCCAGGTCTGACAGTAATCCAAGGGTTGAAGCAATGTCCCACGTTTCTTTTTTCGAATATCTTTATTTAGCTCCAAAAAGCATTCATTCATGTCCAAAAACGCATTAAAAAAACGCATTAAAAACGCATAAAAAACAAGTTAAAATCGCGGCAAAATGCATGTTTTTTCTGCAGTGTTTTTCCTGCCAAGAGATGCAGAAATGCTGCAGAAATTTCTGCATTCAAATCCTGAATGTACACATATAGCCTTATTGTGTGATTGGTAAGGATGTGGTACAGAAGTGGAGTTTTTCCAAGAGTGGATGGTGGGACTATGTAAGGCTCGAGGGGTGGAGGCAGAACTGGGGTGGAGCCTGGGCAGAGTCTCAAGTGACCCAAAATTTTTTTTGAAATTCCTGGTGGCAGCCCTGGCCCTGCATTTCAATCTCGGTTCGATTTATACGGCCGTCTGACTGCACCCTAAGTCTATGTGCACACGATCAGGATTTGAAGCAGAAATTTCCCGAGCATTCCTTGGCAGGAAAAATGCAGTGCGTTTTTGAAACATTTTTGATGCATTTTTTTATGCAGTTTTTGAAGTGTTTTTGTACATCAATGAATGCTTTTTGGAGCTAAATAAAGTTATTTGGTGGGACATTGCTTAAACCCTTGGATTACTGTCAGAACTGGGGTGAGTATGTTGGTTAATTAAAATGGTTAAAGAATGTGTCTGTTGTACTTCAAATAAAGTGTTTGCTTTGTGTCTGTGTGTTTATTTAACTCCTTACTTTACTTTAATTAGGTTTGGTCATGAAAAGGTCTGATTGAAACATTGTCATCACCAAACAAGAGAGCTAGGTGTCAGCTGATCCCATTCACCCAATCTCCATTAGCATTTCTATTCATGTAATTTATGTGGCAGTTGTGAGCTGTTATTCTTAGCATGGGAAGGTGCTATTTGCAAACATGATCCCTGGCCATTAATAACGACTCACAGCTGTTTCGCTAGCCACTACGTCCTCACAAACAGCAACAAGCAGCGCTTTGGATGCAGCGTATTTTTGTTGCGTCCAAAATGCAATGTTCTAATGCTGCACTTTTGCTGTCGGTACTTGTGAATCCACCGCATATAATGACACTTCAATCGGTCAAAATCTGCAGCAGCGACTAGCGTGTCGGCTACAGAAATTGACATGCTGTGGGTGAGTTTGAGTAGGTGGCCACGGTCAGGAGCCGCTGCAGGTTTGAAGCTGCGTGTTTATACAACATCAAACCTGCAGCATCCAGATGTTACAGCATAGTGGATGGGATCTCTAGAAATCCCATGTCCACTATGCATGCATCAGAGGCTGCAAATCACCCGTGAATACTGACATGCAGCGCGTCTTTCAGGACCGCAGCATGTCAAATTCCCCAGTCTCCACAAAAGAAATTTGACCACTAGAATGTATTGAATGCGGTGAATACGCATGGTTCAGTGAACACATGTGAATTCACCTGCGTTCAATAAAATGCCACGTTTTGGACGCAGCAAAAATATGCGTCCAGAGCACAGTTACGTCCGGATCGTGGGTACAAATGTAAAAAAAAATGCTGTGGGCTCCTGCGTCATTTTTATAACCAGCAGAGGGAAAGCTGACTGCTGGGGGCTGACATTAGTAGCCGGGAAAGGGGCCATTAGCCAACAATGTTCTCTGGCTATTAATATCAGCCCACTGCTGTTTGTTTAGCCTTTACTGGATAGATTACAGGGGGACCCCAGAAAAATTTAACGCAGGGTCCCCCTATAAACTATAACAAGAAAAGCATAAACAGACAGCTGCAGGTTGATATTAATAGCCAGGGAAGGGGCCATGAATACTATCCCCCTCTGCGGCTAATAATATCACCCCTCAGCAGTCCCAGAAATGGTGCATCTGTAGCACCCTGAGGATTCGGCTGCTACAGGGGTATTGCACCTCAACCCAGAGGTGTGGTATTCCACTCCCGGGTAAGGATGGAGTGTGGAACTGAGCTCAGTTAGCTGCATGCACTACACACATCCCATTTCCGAGGAACAGACCGATGGTACTCCCACTAGAGAAATGTGCAGGTACAACAGTGTCTGTTCCTGGCTGGAGTGGGAGGGGGGTGGAACATCCCAGTAGTGTAGGGGCAGATAGGGGGAGCAGTCTGGGTAAAGTTAGGAGCTCATTGGGTGCTGGTCACCTGAGCTCACACATAGAGGGAGTATATAAGGTGGGAACCATCTTAGATCAGGGTCAGTCTTTTGCAGAGTGAGGTCAGTCTGTGAGACGTCAGTCTTTTGCAGAGTGAGGTCAGTCTGTGAGACGTCAGTCTTTTGCAGAGTGAGGTCAGTCTGTCAGAGCAGAGGAGAAGAGCAGCTCCAAGGCCAAGAGAGAGAGAGGAGAAAGAAAGACCCAGAGGGGGAGAAAGAAGGAACTCCAAGAGCCCAAATTAGACCAGAGGGTGAAGAGTTGGCAACAGGGTACCGGATCCCAAGCTGGCAGAGGCTACAGCACACCTTAGCCAGGAACCGGAGGTCGTGGGCAGGATCGATCTGCCACGATCACCCACTAAATCCACCCGGAAGGCAGACCAGGAATAGGGTCAGGGAACCCAGAGACAAGGGTTTACCACCAAGAGGCCCGAGGGAGCCGGACATAGGTGGATCCCTGGTGGGGAAGGCCAGAGAAGAGGACAGGACAGAAAGGGAGCTCAGGACCACGCTCCAGAATCACCTGGGGGTTGGCCGAGTCCAGGACCTGGTGGACGCAGCACGGCTCGGGTGGTCACTTAAGGCCGGAGTGACCAGAACAACTGCAGTAAGTAAACAAACCCTGAACTGCACAGCCCGACTCTGAGTCTCATTTCCATCCCCGCTGCACCACCACAACCCCCATCCTCTGCAACTGACCCCCTGAGGCTTTACCCCTCCCGTTGGGGGTTATACTACCTGAGCTGCACATACATCACCAGCCTCAGCGGACCCTGCTGCAGCGGCGGCCGTATTGACCGCAATTCAACGGGTGGCGTAGTCGACACAAAAGAACATCTAGTAACATCATAAGGACTGCCACACACTGAGCTTGACACCCTGGGCACGGACCGGGTCACAGCCACTCGGAGACTACAACCCCCATCTGATCCGGCTCCGGGTATCCCCAACAACACTGGCCCAGGGGGCGCGTCAACTTTGGCGTAGTCGGCAGGATAACGTGCCCGCAACAACCGGGTACTGCGTGCCTGAAGAAAAGTTCATCGTTACCTTAAAAAGAAGTCTCCTGCCGGTTCCGGAGGGTCCCCGCCAACGGACCCCATCACAGGTCGTTTCCCGCCGGTTGTCCGCCATTTGCAGCTTTTTCCCGCCATCCATGGAGTTTCCCGCCACTGGGAGACGATTCCCGCCATTTCCGAAGATTTCCCGCCTTGGAAGAGCGGACGCCATTATGGGCGTGCCAGAGAGTGGCAAGAGGCCACCTCCCATCGTGGGCCAGGTCGAAGAATGGCGCCAAAAGCGGAAACCGCGCCCACCAACAGAGACTGTGATGCTGGAAGTGTCCATCAGCGTGAGAGAACTGCCCCTGGAACTGAAGTTGCCCCGGGACCACCCTCGATGTGGGCGGAGACAGAAGAAGAGAACAAAGATGGGTGTCGCCTGGAGCAGTCTGGAGAGAGCGCACCCGGAGACAAGACGTCTGGAAGAGAGTCCAGAGAGAGCGTACCCGGAGATGGAGGGAGAGACAGGCAGCACCGACCCAGTGGTCAGGAGCCTGCTGCAAGCAACAACCCCACTAGGCTTAGTGGAGATCCTGGCACAGCTCCCCCGAGACCGGGAGTGTGCACAGACCGCGCTGGAGGGCCTCGCACGGAGGATGGCCCGGGTGCAGCGGGAGACGTTGGCGGAGTGGAGCCGAGAGATGGCCCAGCAGACCGAAACCCGTCAGCGGAGCACGCCACCCGAGACGAGGAGACAGACCGCCTCTGAGGATGGCGCAGGAGGAATGAAGGCAGGAGACGGCGCCGAGAAGGGAGCTGAACGGACGGAGGCAGGTAAAGGGGACATCTATACCCCGAGCCGGGAAACCGCGTGCCTGCCCCAGCTCCCCGTCGCAGAGCCCGAAATTCCCCCTGCCGTGCCCGTCGCTGCATCGTCACCGCCGCCGACTAGGCCTCAACCGGAAACCGCGGCCGCGACCCCTGTGACGTCACACGTCTCGACCTCGAGCGTGGCAAAGCAGGAAATACCATCAGCCTGGTCGCAAGGCCTAGTACCCCCGGGCGCCGCAATACCAACAGCGCCCCCTACCTCCGCGGAACCACCGGCCTGGTCGCAGGGCCGAATAACCCAGGGCGCCGCCGTTCTTACGGTGCCCTTTGCCTTTAAGGTGCCCCAGGCCTGGTCGCAAGGCCTGGTTAACCCGGGCGCCGCTACCATCAACGCGCCCTCAGCATCTAGAGTGCCGCACCTGGGTGAAGATCTATTCGCCCAGCATACGTGCCCGGATGGGCAGCCCTTCATATGGCCCCAGGAGTACATTCAGCTGGAACTCCAGAGAGCAAGGCCCATGTGCGAGCCCCTGATTCCGGCTCCGAAGCCCGTAAAGAGGACCTCGCCCCCGCTGGAGGAGGCACAGTTCGAGTGGGACCCCACCGGAGAAGACCTCATGGGGTTCACTCAGGAGACTCGGGCGGCCGCAGCAGAGCGTGCAGAGTGCTGCCGGCAGCAGCTCGAGGTCTTCGAGAGGGAGCGGAGAGAGAGGCGGGTCCGGGAACAGCAAGCGCAGATAAGGAGCGCGGAGCAGAAGAGCCGGACCAGGAGGAATCCCCGTGCAGCTCATGGTCCCCCTTCCACCGGGACTGTGATAAAATTCAACATGCAGCACGGTTGGGGCTTTATTAGAGACCATCATACCCCCGGCGACGTCTTTGTGACCCGCAGAGACGTAGAAAGCCATCTGCCGGAGGGACACAGAGGTCGTGACCTGTATGTAGGGGACGAGGTCACCTTCACCCGGCACAAGTGTGCCAAAGGACCCTACGCCCTCCATGTGCATCGCCTGACGGAGGAGGAGCTGCGGTGTGAGGAGGAGCAAGAGGACCCGGACGGGTCTGAAGAATCTAAAGAAGGAGCAGGAGGACGCCGTCGTTGAAGTACGGTAGAGAGAGACTGTATAAAGTTGCCCGTCGGGGTACCAAGAACTGTTACTTATTTAAAATATGTTCCCCGTTGGGACAAAAGTGTGAACTGTTAACCCCGTGTGTCCCTATTCCCACTGACCGAGGACTGAGAGCGGTCAATCCTCCCTAATACCTGGCCGAGGACTGAGAGCGGCCATATCCCCTTGTATATAGTTGCGCTTCCTAAAGCGCCCAATACCGGTTTTATAGGAAACTGTTTTATTCCAAGAGAGACTGTCGCACTTTACCCGGTCACAAGTTGCACCGTGACCGGAGGAACCAGAAACAAGAATGTTTATATGAAAAGTTTATTGCTGCTGATGATGTTTTATATGTTTTATATGTTTATGTTTATGAAAAAAAATTGTATGTTTTGGATGTTTTTATATCTTACAGCCCGAGGACGTGCTGTGATTTACCAGGGGGGAATGTAGCACCCTGAGGATTCGGCTGCTACAGGGGTATTGCACCTCAACCCAGAGGTGTGGTATTCCACTCCCGGGTAAGGATGGAGTGTGGAACTGAGCTCAGTTAGCTGCATGCACTACACACATCCCATTTCCGAGGAACAGACCGATGGTACTCCCACTAGAGAAATGTGCAGGTACAACAGTGTCTGTTCCTGGCTGGAGTGGGAGGGGGGTGGAACATCCCAGTAGTGTAGGGGCAGATAGGGGGAGCAGTCTGGGTAAAGTTAGGAGCTCATTGGGTGCTGGTCACCTGAGCTCACACATAGAGGGAGTATATAAGGTGGGAACCATCTTAGATCAGGGTCAGTCTTTTGCAGAGTGAGGTCAGTCTGTGAGACGTCAGTCTTTTGCAGAGTGAGGTCAGTCTGTGAGACGTCAGTCTTTTGCAGAGTGAGGTCAGTCTGTCAGAGCAGAGGAGAAGAGCAGCTCCAAGGCCAAGAGAGAGAGAGGAGAAAGAAAGACCCAGAGGGGGAGAAAGAAGGAACTCCAAGAGCCCAAATTAGACCAGAGGGTGAAGAGTTGGCAACAGGGTACCGGATCCCAAGCTGGCAGAGGCTACAGCACACCTTAGCCAGGAACCGGAGGTCGTGGGCAGGATCGATCTGCCACGATCACCCACTAAATCCACCCGGAAGGCAGACCAGGAATAGGGTCAGGGAACCCAGAGACAAGGGTTTACCATCAAGAGGCCCGAGGGAGCCGGACATAGGTGGATCCCTGGTGGGGAAGGCCAGAGAAGAGGACAGGACAGAAAGGGAGCTCAGGACCACGCTCCAGAATCACCTGGGGGTTGGCCGAGTCCAGGACCTGGTGGACGCAGCACGGCTCGGGTGGTCACTTAAGGCCGGAGTGACCAGAACAACTGCAGTAAGTAAACAAACCCTGAACTGCACAGCCCGACTCTGAGTCTCATTTCCATCCCCACAACCCCCATCCTCTGCAACTGACCCCCTGAGGCTTTACCCCTCCCGTTGGGGGTTATACTACCTGAGCTGCACATACATCACCAGCCTCAGCGGACCCTGCTGCAGCGACGGCGGCCGTATTGACCGCAATTCAACGGGTGGCGTAGTCGACACAAAAGAACATCTAGTAACATCATAAGGACTGCCACACACTGAGCTTGACACCCTGGGCACGGACCGGGTCACAGCCACTCGGAGACTACAACCCCCATCTGATCCGGCTCCGGGTATCCCCAACAACACTGGCCCAGGGGGCGCGTCACATCCATAAGATGCGCCAGATCTGGCGCTTAACCTCCCCTCTTCCAACTGCAGTGTAGCGGTGGCGAATGGGGTAATAGGGTTGGAGTTCACATCAGCCTTGTATTGCATACTGTATTGTATAGTAAAGTTGTCGCCGCTTTTCCAATAAAGACACGGCCAAAATAAAGTATTTGAATGAAATAAAAAACAAGTTTTTTTTTTTAAATAAATTATTGTGCGCACAGTTCCCGAACTCCCTCGATCTTCTGTAAAAAAAGTAAAACAACTATATCCCTCACCTGTCCGCCGTCACGGTGTAGTACACAATTACCGCGGTCACGATTGTCCCTCGGCGATCCGGGTAACTTCTACAGCAGTGACATCAGCAATCACTGATGTCACTGCTGTAGAAGACAGCAATGTATACTGACAAGAGTGACTCCTGTCAGTGTACATGCTTCTGCAGTAGTGAGATCACTGGGGTTCATCAGCTGAAAATCAGCTGATCAGCCTCGGTGACCTCAGCATCAGTACTTGTGGGAACATTCTTCAGAATGTTCCCATGCAGCACCGTGCAGGTCCTGGCAGCGCAGTGTACCGTCGGCCGCCGGGAGGATGACATCGCGAGGACCGAGGACCAGGAGGACACCGAGGGGAGCCGGACAGGTGAGTATAGTGTTTTTTTTGTTTTTTTTTACTTTTTTTCCCACCACGCGCAGTCCTGGCTCAGTTGTGGAGACTACTGCTCCACTCACCCATGCCGCTCTTGCTGTTATCAGCGGGAGAGGCGGTCGGATGAGGGGATTAGTAGTCGTCCCCAGCCGACCCGGGTACCACTCGCGTTTCCACAGCCCATTGACTTTAATTGAACCGCAGCAAATCTGCAGGTATAAATATACCTGCAGATTTTTCATGCGTTTTCGAGCCAAAAAAACGCCGCGAAAATGCATGAAAAACGCTACGTGTGCACTGAAGGTGACTGTGATGTACAATTACTGTAGTTTGCATTAAAGGTTTCTTTGATGAAAAGATGTTATCACTGATCCATAGGTTAGGTAGGTGATGACTTATTGATCAGTGGAATCTGAGCATTGGAAACCACACAAATCAGAAGAATGGGGAGCTTTTATCCCTGACCGGGCACTTTTATCCTCATTTTAAAATAAAGCGACAGGTGGGATGCCTAACCGCAGCTCCATTCATCCTCTTTGGGAGCTTCCAGAAAAATCCAAGTGCAGCCACTGAGGGAATGAATGGATCAGTGGTTGAGTCATACGTGAGACTCCATACTAATGGAGATAAAAGCTCCACATTCTACAGATCGACTGGGTCCCAGCAGTCAGACCCCCACCAATCAACAACTTATCACTTATCCTTTGGCCATGTTCACATGTTCAATATTTGGTCAGTATTTTATCTCAGTATTTGTAAGCCAAAACCAGGAGTGCAACCATCAGAGGAAAAGTATAATAGAATCCCTGTCACCACTTCTGCATTTATTACCTACTCCTGGTTTTGTCTTACAAAGACTGATAGTGTGAATGTGGCCTTAGGCTAGATGATTATGTGGCACCCCAGGGGTCTGGTCTCCACAATAATAGCAATATTATGTCTGAGAGCAGGTGGGAGGTCTCTTGGTCAGGGATCTTATGCATGCCACACCTCCTGCCCAGTCCTGGGAGGGGAAGAACTTCCCCTATATAAACCTGGGGCTGAGGCAGGGTTAGGAGAGAGAGAGAACAAGAGTAGAGAAGAGAAGCAGCATAGGAAGAAACAACAGGAGCTCTGTGGGAGCAGTGCTATAAGGAGTCAGGGCTGGCAGCTGCAGAGCTCGCCCTGACTGAGAAGTTATCACCGGACCCGGAGTCCGAGGCTGTGGGGACTAATCCTTACCCAGCAGCAGAAACCGACCGGCAGGGGATTGCAGGTCCTCTGGCCCAGAAACCCGAAGGCATGGTCACACGCGTGGGACCAGCACCGCCATCGTGGAGCGGAAGCCATTAGAAGGCCCCGAGTCACCGGCCATACGGGTGAGCACCACACGGTACACTCAGGGACGTGGGCTACTTTTACCCGCCTCTAGCAAGGTAGCCAGAAGAGTACAGTTAGCTGGGAAGGCCTACAACTCCGCCTGGCCAGGGGAGATCCCATCTGCTCAAGGACTGACCAGGCCCCGATCGCTAGCAAGTACTCCGGGAGGGTCTATCTTTGTCACCAGTAAAGACCCTGAACTACACGCATCGTCTCTGAGTGGTTCCTGCTACCCCCATCATCCACGTCAGCTGCCCTGAGGCCATACCCCTCCCGTTGGGGGTTATACCATCCCCGCTGCACCATCCTTCCACCGGCCTCAGCGGTCTGCCCTGCAGCGGCAGCTCCAAAGCTGCATTCAACGGGTGGCGTAGTCATCCAACATCTACTGCTAATAGACTCGCCACTTAGTTTGACTCCCTGGGCACGGACCGGGTCACCGCCACGAGACTACTACCCCCATCTGATCCGGCTCCGGGTAAGCCCCCGTGCGCGCGATGCCGCACGACACAGAAGGCCCAGGGGCGCGTCAATTACATGTTTTCACTGTAGAACACCTGTAAGTGCATATTTGCTACTGTGTAATAATCACAGGACGGGGGAGGGGGGGTTAAACATCTAAGTATTTAACCTCTATTGGAAATCAAGAATCTTCCCCTTATTGATATCAGAGAAAACAAGTGACCTTCATACACAACACAATCCCACCATCCACTATACTAAGATCAATAATACCACATACAAGGAACAAATACCGCCACACTGTGACCAGACTACATATTATCACCACACAGTGACCAGATAATACCAGATACAAGGGATAAATACCATCACACCATGACCAGATCACATATTATCACCACAGAGTGACTGAATAATACCACATACAAGGAACAAATACTGCCTCACCATCACCGGATCACATATTACCACCACATAGTGACCAAATCATACAAGGAACAAATATCACCACACCATGACCAGATCACATATTACCACCACATAGTGACCAAATACAACAATACTGATCATTACACAGGGGCTCTGTATATAGTATACAGTGTATAGCATCAGTGTACATACAGTACATTGATCACCAATGACCTTATGCACAGGAGCTCTGTATATAGTGTCAGTGTACAGGTAATATAGTGATCAACAGTGCAATTATACACAGGAGCTCTGTACATAGTATATAGTGTATAGTGTCAGTGTACAGATAACACACTGACTCACCAGTGACGTCTTTAGTTGAAGTCCTTTGTCTTCGCTTTTCTTCTTCATCCAGTGCAGACCACCCTCACTTCTTCTAGCCAGGACTCTGCTGAAAATATAACACGGTTATCTATAGCTGATCACTTCTACAACACATTCCCCACTTTTTTCCCTGACTTCTACACTACGTCAAATGAAGAAAAAAAGTGACATAGTACCGCCCTGTACAGTAACAGGACCCCCCTTTTGTTACCCCCCACCATGGAAGACAGTATCCTCAAAAATAAATTAAGTTACAGCAGTAATAATGTTCCCTGATTGGCCCATACAGTAATTATGTCACCCCTTTATGTAATAAGGTCCCAGATCCTCGTCCTCTTTATTTAGTGTCCCCATCCCAGGCTCCTATGTTGTCCCCGTCTATGTCCACTTTAATAATGTCCCCATCCTGGGCCCCTTCCAGTAAAAATGTCCCCATTCTGGGCTCCTTCCAGTAATAATGGCCCCACGTAGTCTTCCATACAGAATAATGGCCCCATATAGTCCTCCATACAGTATAATGGGCCCCACATAGTCCTCCATACAGTGTAATGGTCCCCACATAGTCCACCATGCAGTATAATTGTAACATCCCTGGCGGAGTGCTTGCATGGCTTACCACCTCCCACCATGCAAGACCGCAATCTGTGTGCATGTCTCTTGTCTGATTGCTTAGGGCGGCGGTGCTGGCACTTACTGATTCTTAAAGCTACTGTGTGCGCACTCCTAATGCGTCCCCAGCCTATTGCTGTGAGTCACTGGATAATTAAACCCCCTCCACCCAGTAGGAGGTGCCTGAGCAACACTTTCTATCAGTGTGCTTCTTGCATCTGAGTTGACAGGTCTTGTCCTGTATCTTGTCTGTTTCTGCCTCCCTGGGGGCTGCATACTCAGGCCTGTTATCTGTGACTTCTAGTCTGTTTCTGCCACCCTGGGGGCTGTCTACCCAGGCCTGTTATCTGTGACTTCTAGTCCGTTTCTGCCACCCTGGGGGCTGAGTACCCAGGCTCGTTCCTGTATCTCGTTCCAGTGTCTGTTCCTGTCTGAACTGTCTCCTAGCCTGTTGCCTGTTTGTCTCTGTGTCCGATCCTTCCCTTTTCTTGCAGTGTCTGAACCTGCACCTAACTCCTACTCGTTGTCTCTATACTTCTGTTTGTGAGTTTGGTGTCCACTCGCTACTTCATTGTAAGTACCTTGTGTGCATCTGGTTCTGCTTGTCACATTTCCCTGCCTCCGTATCTACCTCCTGTGTTCTAACAATCTTCCTGTATTTTCCAGTCTGTTCCATGTGAACAGAGCCCTGTCCCGTCTGCCTGCACCTTCTGCTCTGTTCTGCTTGCCCACTGCACTTGCGCTTTCGTTCCGCTTGATCACCGAACCTGCAGTTTCGCTCTGCTCTGCTTGCTCACTGCACCTGCGGTTTCACTCTGCTCTGCTTGCTCACCGCACCTGCGCTTTCGTTCTGCTCTGCTTGCTCACCGCACCTGCGGTTTCGCTCTGCTCTGCTTGCTCACTGCACCTGCGGTTTCGCTCTGCTCTGCTTGCTCACCACACCTGCGGTTTCACTCTGCTCTGCTTGCTCACCGCACCTGTGGTTTCGCTCGGCTCTGCCTTGTCCACCTCTCCGGCAGTTCCTCTCTGCTCCGCTTGTCCACCGCACCTGTGGTTTCCCTCTCCTCTGCCTTGTCCACCGCTCCGGCGGTTTCCCTCTGCTCTGCCTTGTCCACCCCTCCGGCGGTTTCCCTCTGCTCTGCCTTGTCCACCGCGCCTGCGGTTTCGCTCTGCTCTGCCTTGTCATCCGCGCCTGCGTTTCGCTCTGCTTGTCTACCGCATCAATGGCTCTGTTCCTGTATCCCAGTCTGTACTGGTCCCTATCCAGCCTGCGCGCCTACCTGCTAGTATCTGCCTGTCTGCATACCAGCCGTGCTTGCCAGTACCCACCTGTCTTCAAACCAGCCGTGCTAGCCAGTACCCACCTGTCTGCATACCAGCCGTGCCTGCCAATACCCATCTGTCTGTATGCCAGCCTAACCTGCCTCTTCCTGCACTCCCCGGTGTGGGTCAACAGCCGTGACCGAGGTCTGACCTTTAGTAGCACCTGGTCCCTCTGCTCGGTTCCTCCCTGGTTCACGGAGTCGATTGAGCTGCCGTGCGACTTTGGTCGGACCGGGTTGATACTTAGTTACACCGCTCCAGACACTCCTCGGTTCATGGTCCAGTGGGATCACTAATCACGCTCACGCCAGTCAGTCCGGGCGTGTGCGTAACAATAATGGGCCCCACATAGTCCTCCATACAGTAAATTAGGCACCACATAGTCCTCCATACAGTATAGTGGGCACCACATAGTCCTTTATACAGAATAATGGGCCCCACATAGTCCTCCATAGAGTATAATGGGCCCCAGATAGTCCTCCATATACAATAATGGCCCCCACATAGTCCTCCATACAGAATTATGGGCACCACAAAGTCCTCCATACAGTGTAATGGGCCCTACATAGTCCTCTATACAGAATAATGGCCCCACATAGTCCTTTATACAGAATACAGAATAATGGGCCCCACATAGACCTCCATACAGTATAATGGGCCCCATGTAGTCCTCCATACACGATAATTGCCCCCACATAGTCCTCCATACAGAATTATGGACACCACAAAGTCCTCCGTACAGTGTAATGGGCCCTACATAGTCCTCTATACAGAAAAATGACCCCACATAGTCCTCCATACAGAATAATGGGCCCCACAAAGTCCTCTATACAAAATAAAAGCCCCACATAGTCCTCCATACAGTGTAATGGGCTCCACATAGTCCTCCACACAGTATTATAGCCCCATATATTGCTCCATACTGTATTATGGCCCCATAGATTGCTCTATACAGTATAATGGCCCCATAGATTGCTCCATACTGCATAATGGCCCCATAGATTGCTCCATAACTATAATGGGCCCCACACATTGCTCCATAAGTATAATGGGCCCATAGATTGCTTCATGCTGCATAATGGCCCCATAGATTGCTCTATTCTGTAATGGCCCCATAGATTGCTGAATAATGCCCCCCTAGATTTTTCCATAAGTATAATGGGCCCCATAGATTGTTCCATACTGAAATGGTCCCATAGATTGCTCCATGCTGCATAATGGCCCCATAGATTGCTCCATGCTGCATAATGGCCCCATAGATTGCTCCATATTGTATAATAGCCCCTAGATTGCTCCATACTGTAATGGCCCCATAGATTGCTCCATACATTAATTGCCTCATAGATCGCTCCATCCAACATAATGGCCTCATAGATTGCTCCATGCTGCAAAATGGCCCCATAGATTGATCCATACTGTAATGGCCCCATAGATTTCTCCATAGTGTAAAATGGCCCCATAGATTGCTCCCTACTGTATAATGGCCCCCTAGATTGCTCCATATTATAATGGCCCCATATATTGCTCCATGCTGCATAATGGTCCCATAGATTGTTCCATACTGTAATGGCCCCATAGATTGCTCCATACTGTAATGGCCCCATAGATTGGTCCATGCTGCATAATGGCCCCACATGATGCTGCAAACTGTATAATGGCCTCATATACAACTCCATACTGTATAATGGCCCCACATGATGCTGCATACTGTATAATGGCCCATATAATGCTCCATACTGTATAATGGCCCCATATATTGCTCCATACTGTATAATGGCTCCATAGATTGATCCATGCTGCATAATGGCCCCATATATTGCTCCATACTGTATAATGGCCCCATAGATTGCTCCATACTGTATAATGGCTCCATAGATTGCTCCATGCTGCATAATGGCCCCATATAGTGATCCATACTGTATAATGGCCCCATATATTGCCCCATACTGTATAATGGCTCCATAGATTGCTCCATGCTGCATAATGGCCCCATATGTTCCTCCATGCTGCATAATGGCCCAATATATTGTTCCATACTGTAAAATGGCCCCATATATTGCTCCATGCTGCATAATGGCCCCATAGATTGCTCCATACTGTATAATGGCCCCATAGATTGTTCCATGCTGTAATGGCCCCATAGATTGTTCCATGCTGTAATGGCCACATAGATTGCTCCACACTGTATAATGGCCCCAAAGATTGTTCCACGCTGCATAATGGCCCTATAGATTGCTCCATACTGTATAATGGCCCCATAGATTGCTCAATGCTGTAATGGCCCCATAGATTGCTCCATGCTGTAATGGCCCCATAGATTACCCCATACTGTATAATGGCCCCATAGATTGCTCCATATTGTATAATGGCCCTATAGATTGATCCATACTGTATAATGGCCCCATAGATTGCTCCATGCTGTTAAACAGTATGGGGTAATCTATGGGGCCATTATACTTATGGAGCAATCTATGGGGCCATTACAGCATGGAGCAATCTATGGGGCCATTACAGTATGGTGCAATCTATGGGGCCATTATACAGTATGGAGCAATCTATGTGGCCATTATACAGTATGGGGTAATCTATGGGGCCATTATACTTATGGAGCAATTTATAGGGCCATTACAACATGGAGCAATCTATGGGGCCATTACAGTATGGAGCAATCTATGGGGCCATTATACAGTATGGAGCAATCTATGGGGCCATTATAGAGTATGGGGTAATCTATGGGGCCATTAGACTTATGGAGCAATCTATAGGGCCATTACAGCATGGAGAAATCTATGTGGCCATTACAGCATTGAGCAATCTATGGGGCCATTATACAGTATGGAGCAATCTATGGGGCCATAACAGCATGGAGCAATATATGAGGCCATTACAGCATGGAGCAATCTATGGGGCCATTATACAGTATGGGGTAATCTATGAGGCCATTACAGCATGGAGCAATCTATGGGACCATTACAGCATGGAGCAATCTATGGGGCCACTATACAGTATTGAGCAATCTATGGAGCTATTATACAGTATGGAGCAATATATGGGGCCATTATACCGTATGGATCACTATATGGGGCCATTATGCTGCATGGAGCAATCTATGGAGCCATTATACAGTATGGAGCAATATATGGGGCCATTATACAGTATGGAGCACTATATGGGGCCATTATACAGTATGTAGCATCATGTGGGGCCATTATACAGTATGGAGTTATATATGGGGCCATTATAGAGTTTACAGCATCATGTGGGGCCATTATGCAGCATGGAGCTATCTATGGAGCCATTATACAGTATGGAGCAATCTATGGGGCTATTATGCAGCATGGAGCAATATATGGGGCCATTACAGTATGGAGCAATCTATGGGGTCATTACAGTATAGAACAATCTATGGGGTCATTATGCAGCATGGAGCAATATATGGGGCCATTATAGTATGGAGCAATCTAGGGGGCCATTATACAGTAGGGAGCAATCTATGTGGCTATTATACAGCATGGAGAAATCTATGGGGCCATTACAGGATGGAGCAATCTATGGGGTCATTATGCAGCATGGAGCAATCTATGAGGCCATTATGTTGCATGGAGCAATCTATGAGGCAATTGATGTATGGAGCAATCTATGGGGCCATTACAGTATGGAGCAATCTAGGGGCTATTATACAATATGGAGCAATCTATGGGGCCATTATGCAGCATGGAGCAATCTATGGGGCCATTATGCAGCATGAAGCAATCTATGGGGCCATTACAGCATGGAGCAATCTAGGGGCTATTATACAATATGGAGCAATCTATGGGGCCATTATGCAGCATGGAGCAATCTATGGGGCCATTATGCAGCATGGAGCAATATATGGGGCCATTATAGTATGGAGCCATCTAGGGGGCCATTATACAGTAGGGAGCAATCTATGTGGCTATTATACAGTATGAAGAAATCTGTGGGGCCATTACAGTATGGAGCAATCTATGGGGTCATTATGCAGCATGGAGCAATCTATGAGGCCATTATGTTGCATGGAGCAATCTATGAGGCAATTGATGTATGGAGCTATCTATGGGGCCATTACAGTATGGAGCAATCTATGGGGCTATTATACAATATGGAGCAATCTATGGGGCCATTATGCAGCATGGAGCAATCTATGGGGCCATTATGCAGCATGGAGAAATCTATGGGGCCATTACAGTATGGAGCAATCTAGGGGCTATTATACAATATGGAGCAATCTATGGGGCCATTATGCAGCATGGAGCAATCTATGGGGCCATTATGCAGCATGGAGCAATCTATGGGACCATTTCAGTATGGAACAATCTATGGGGCCCATTATACTTATGGAGAATTCTAGGGGGGCATTATACAGCAAACTATGGAGCCATTACAGAATAGAGCAATCTATGGGGCCATTATGCAGCATGGAGCAATCTATGGGGCCATTATACTGTATGGAGCAATCTATGGGGCATAATACAGTATGGAGCAATCTATGGGGCCATAATACAGTATGGAGCAATCTATGGGGCCATAATACTGTGTGGAAGACTATATGGAGCCCATTACACTGTATGGAGGACTATGTGGGGCTATTATTCTGTATAGAGGACTTTGTGGGGCTCATTATTCTGTATGGAGGACTATGTGGGGTCATTTTTCTGTATAGAGGACAATGTAGGGCCCATTACACTGTATAGAGGACTTGGTGGTGCCCATAATTCTGTATGGATGATTATGTGGGGGCCATTATACTCTATGGAGAACTATGTGGGACCCATTATTCTGTATGAAGGACTATGTGGTGCCCACTATACTGTATGGACGACTATGTGGTGCCTAATTTACTGTATGGAGGACTATGTGGGGCCCATTATACAGTATGGTGGACTATGTGGGGCCCATAATTCTGTATGGAGGACTATGTAGGGACCATTATACTGTATGGAGGACTATGTGGGGTCAATAAATTTGTATGGAGGACTATGTGGGGCCCATTATACAGTAATGACTATGTGGGGCCATTATACTGTGTGGAGGACTATGTGGTGTCCATTATATTGCATAGAGGACTATGTGGTGTCAATTATTCTGTATGGAGGACTATGTGGGGCCTATTATACTGCATGGAGGACTATGTGGGGCCATTATACTGTATGGAGGACTATATGGGACCATTATTCTGTATGGAAGACTACGTATGGCCATTATTACTGGAAGGAGCCCAGAATGGGGACATTTTTACTGGAAGGGTCCCAGGATGGGGACATTATTAAAGTGGACATAGACAGGGACAACATAGGAGCCTGGGATGGGGACACTAAATAAAGAGGACGAGGATCTGGGACCTTATTACATAAAGGGGTGACATAATTACTGTATGGGCCAATCAGGGAACATTATTACTGCTGTAACTTAATTTACTTTTGAGGATACTGTCTTCCATGGTGGGGAGTAACAAAAGGGGGATCCTGTTACTGTACAGGGCGGTACTATGTCACTTTTTTTCTTCATTTGACGTAGTGTAGAAGTCAGGGAAAAAAGTGGGGAATGTGTTGTAGAAGTGATCAGCTATAGATAACCGTGTTATATTTTCAGCAGAGTCCTGGCTAGAAGAAGTGAGGGTGGTCTGCACTGGATGAAGAAGAAAAGCGAAGATGAAGGACTTCAACTACAGAAGTCACTGGTGATTCAGTGTGTTATCTGTACACTGACACTATACACTATATACTATGTACAGAGCTCCTGTGTATAATTGCACTGTTGATCACTATATTACCTGTACACTGACACTATATACAGAGCGACTGTGCATAATGTCATTGGTGATCAATGTACTGTATGTACACTGATGCTATACACTGTATACTATATACAGAGCCCCTGTGTAATGATCAGTATTGTTGTATTTGGTCACTATGTGGTGGTAATATGTGATCTGGTCATGGTGTGGTGATATTTGTTCCTTGTATTATTTGGTCACTATGTGGTGGTAATATGTGATCCGGTGATGGAGAGGCAGTATTTGTTCCTTATATGTGGTATTATTCAGTCACTCTGTGGTGATAATATGTGATCTGTTCATGGTGTGATGGTATTTATCCCTTGTTTCTGGTATTATCTGGTCACTGTGTGGTGATAATATGAAGTCTGGTCACGGTGTGGCGGTATTTGTTCCTTGTATGTGGTATTATTGATTTTAGCATAGTGGATTGTGGGATTGTGTTGTGTATGGAGGTCACTTGTTTTCTCTGATATCAATAAGGGGAAGATTCTTGATTTCCTATAGAGGTTAAATACTTAGATGTTTAACCCCCCCCCCCCTCCCCATCCTGTGATTATTACACAGTAGCAAATATGCACTTAGAGGTGTTCTACGGTGAAAACATGTAATCACCTAGCCTATGGCCACATTCACACTATCAGTCTTTGTAAGCCAAAACCAGGAGTGGGTGATAAATGCAGAAGTGGTGACAGGGTTTCTATCATCTACTTTTCCTCTGATTGTTGCACTCCTGGCTTTGGCTTACAAATACTGAGAAAAAATACTGACCAAATATTGAACGTGTGAACATGGCCTAAGGATAAGTGATAAGTTATTGATTGGTGGGGGTCTGACTGCTGGGACCCAGTCGATCTGTAGAATGTGGAGATTTTATCTCCATTAGTATGGAGCATCATGTATGACTCAACCACTGATCCATTCATTCCCTTAGTGGCTGCACTTGGATTTTTCTGGAAGCTCCCAAAGAGGATGAATGAGGATAAAAGTGCGTTTTTCATGCATTTTCGCGGCGTTTTTTTGGCTCTGAAATGCATCAAAAACGCTTGGTAATCGATCTGACAGCTATTGCAATGGCAATCCTGATGTGCTGTGCACATGATACGAAAATTTCCGCTCAGGATTGCCATTGCGTTTTAAAATGCAGCATGTCCATTGTATGCAGCATTCCCGCAGCGTTTCCCGCCCATTGACTTTAATTGAACCACAGCAAATCCGCAGGTATATTTATATCTGCATATTTGCTGCAGTTCAATTAAAGTCAATGGGCCGTGGAAGCGCTGCGAGTGGTACCCGGGTCGGCTGGGGAGGACTACTACTCCCCTCATCCGACCGCCGCTCCCGCTGATAACAGCAAGAGCGGCAAGGGTGAATGGAGCAGTAGTCTCCTCAACAGAGCCAGGACTGCGCGTGGTGGGAATAAAAGTAAAAAAAACACTATACTCACCTGTCCGGCGCCCCTCGGTGTCCTCCTGGGCCTCGGTCCTCGCGATGTCATCCTCCCGGCGGCCGACGGTACACTGCTGGGAGCACACTTGCTCCCAGCAGTGTACATCGCTGCCCTGCAGAATGAAGAATGTTCCCACAAGTACTGATGCTGAGGTCACCGGGGCTGATCAGCTGGTTTTCAGCTGATGAACCCCAGTGACCTCACTACTGCAGAAGCATGTACACTGACAGGAGACACTCCTGTCAGTATACATTGCTGTCTTCTGCAGCAGTGACATCAGTGATTGCTGATGTCACTGCTGTAAAAGTTACCCGGATCGCCGAGGGACAATCGTGACTGCGGTAATTGTGGACTACGTCGTGACGGCAGACAGGTGAAGGATATAGTTGTTTTACTTTTTTTACCGAAGATCGAGGGAGTTCGGGGACTGAGCGCACAATAATTTATTTGAAAAAGTATGTGTTTTTTATTTCATTCAAATACTTTATTCTGGCCGGGTCTTTATTGGAAAAGCGGCGACAACTTTACTTACATGGTTAGTAATGGGGGCGTCTTATAGATGCCCTCCATCACTAATCTGGGCTTCACGTCACCCGCCAATAAAAGGCTGATGTGAACCCCAACCCTGTTACCCCATTCGCCACCGCTACACGGCAGTTGGAAGAGCGGAGGTTAAGCGCCAGATCTGGCGCATCTTATGGATGCACCATATCTGGGACTGCTGAGGGGTGATATTATTAGTCGTGGAGGGGGGTAGTATTCATGGCCCCTTCCCTGGCTATTAATATCAGCCTGCAGCTGTCTGTTTATCCTTTTCTGGTTAGAGTTTATAGGGGGACCCTGCGTCAATTTTTTTCTGGGGTCCCCCTGTAATCTATCCAGTAAAGGCTAAACAAACAGCAGTGGGCTGATATTAATAGCCAGAGAACATTGTTGGCTAATGGCCCCTTTCCCGGCTACTAATGTCAGCCCCCAGCAGTCAGCTTTCCCTCTGCTGGTTATAAAAATGACGCAGGAGCCCACAGCATTTTTTTTCACATTTGTGCCCACGATCCGGACGTAACTGTGCTCTGGGCGCATATTTTTGCTGCGTCCAAAACGTGGCATTTTATTGAACGCAGGTAAATCCACATGTGTTCACTGAACCATGCGTATTTACCGCATTCAATACATTCTAGTGGTCAAATTTCTTTTGTGGAGACTGGGGAATTTGACATGCTGCGGTCCTGAAAGACGTGCTGCATGTCAGTATTCACGGGTGATTTGCAGACTCTGATGCATGCATAGTGGACATGGGATTTCTAGAGATCCCATCCACTATGCTGTAACATCTGGAAACTGCAGGTTTCATGCTGTATAAACACGCAGCTTCAAACCTGCAGCGGCTCCTGACCGTGGCCACGTACCCAAACTCACCCGCAGCATGTCAATTTCTGCAGCGGACACGCTAGTCGCTGCTGCAGATTTTGACCGATTGAAGTGTCATTATATGCGGTGGATTCACAAGTACCGACAGCAAAAGTGCAGCATTAGAACATTGCATTTTGGATGCAACAAAAATACGCTGCATCCAAAGCGCTGCTTGATGCTGTTTGTGAGGACGTAGTGGCTAGCGAAACAGCTGTGAGTCGCTATTAATGGCCAGTGAACATGTTTGCAAATGGCACCTTCCCATGCTAAGAATAGCAGCTCACAACTGCCGCATAAAATACGTGAATAGAAATGCTAATGGAGATTGGATGAATGGGATCAGCTGACACCTAGCTCTTTTGTTTGGTGATGACAATGTGTCAATCAGACCTTTTCATGACCAAACCTAATTTAAGTAAAGTAAGGAGTTAAATAAACACACAGACACAGAGCAAACACTTTATTTGAAATACAACAGACACATTCTTTAATCATTTAAATTAACCAACATACTCACCCCAGTTCTGACAGTAATCCAAGGGTTTAAGCAATGTCCCACCAAATAACTTTATTTAGCTCCAAAAAGCATTCATTGATGTACAAAAACGCTTCAAAAACCGCATAAAAAAAGCATCAAAAATGCGTCAAAAACGCACTGCATTTTTCCCATCAAGGAACGCTCGTGAAATTTCTGCTTCAAATCCTGATCGTGCGCACATAGACTTAGGGTGCAGTCAGACGGCCGTATAAATTTCTGGGTCACTTGATACTCCGCCCAGGCTCCACCCCAGTTCCGCCTCCACCCATCGAACCTTCCATAGTCCCACCACCCACTCTTGGAAAAACTCCACTTCTGTACCACATCCTTACCAGTCACACATTAAGGCTATGTGTGTACGTTCAGGATTTGAATGCAGAAATTTCTGCAGCATTTCTGCATCTCTTCACAGGAAAAACACTGCAGAAAAAACGTGTGTTATGCGACGATTTTAACTTGTTTTTTTTATGCGTTTTTAATGCGTTTTTGGATGCGTTTTTTGACATAAATGAATGCTTTTTGGAGCTAAATAAAGATATTTGAAAAAAGAAACGTGGGACATTGCTTCAACCCTTGGATTACTGTCAGACCTGGGGTGAGTATATTGGTTAATTTAAATGATTAAAGAATATGTCTGTTATATTTCAAATAAAGTGTTTACTCTGTGTGTGTTTATTTAACTCTTTACTTTACTTTAATTTGCTTTTAGTAATGAAAGGCTCTGATTGACACCATGTCATCACCAAACAAAAGGGCTAGGTGTCAGCTAATCCCATACACTCAATCTCATTAGCATTTCCATTCAAGTCATTTCTGGGGCAGCTGAGAGCTGCTATTTTTAGCCTGGGAAGGTGCCATTAGGCAAACATTTTCCCTGCTATTAATAACAGCTCATAGCTGTTTTGTTAGCCGCTACATCCTCACAAACAGCAATAAGCAGCGCTTTGGATGCAGCGTATTTTCACTGCGTACAAAACGCTGTGTTCTAATTCCGCACTTTTGTTGTCAATACAGGCGAATTGACCGCATATAATGACACTTCAATTGTTCAAAATTCGCAGCGGAGACTAGCGTGTCCGATACAGAAATTGACATGCAGCAGGGTGAGTTTGGGTACGTGGCAACGGTCAGGAGTGGCAGGTTTGAAGCTGCGTGTTTATGCAGTGTCAAACCCACAGCGTCCAGATATTACAATATTTTGGATGGGATCTCTAGAAATCCCAAGTCCACTATGCGTGCATCTGAGGCTGCGGATCACACATAGACACTGACATGCCACTTGTCTTTTAGGACCGCTGCATGTCAAATTCTCTTGCAGAGTCGCTAGTCTCCACAACAGAAATTTGACCACTAGAATGCATTGAATGCGGCAAATTTGCATGGGTAAGTGAACACATGTAAATTAACCTGCGCTAAATAGAAAGCAGCATTTTGGATGCAGCAAAAATATGCTGCATCCAAAGCGCTGCTAAATCCAGATTGTGGGGACATAGCGTTAAAAAAAAAATGCTGTGGGCTCCTGCGTCATTTTAATACCAGCAGAGGGAAAGTCGACCGCTGGGGGCTGATATTAGTAGCTGGGGAAGGGGCCATTAGCCAAAAATGTTCCCTGGCTATTAATAACAGCTCGCAGCTGTTTGCTTAGCCTTTACTGGCTAGATTACAGGGGGACCCCAGAAAAAAATTGACATAGGGTCCCCCAGAAAAAGCTAAGCAGATAGCTGTGGGCTGATATTAATAACCAGGGAAGGGCCATGGATACTAGCCCCCTCCGCGGCTAATATTATAAGATGCACCAAATCTGGCGCTTGGCCTCCGTTCTTCCCACTGCCGTGTAGCGGTGAGGAGTGGGGTAATGGGGTAATACCACCTTTATTGGTGGCTGACATGAAGCTCAGGTTAGTAACCCCGTAGTAAAGTTTTCGACGCTTTTTCAATAAAGACACGGCCAGAATAAAGTATTTTATTAAAATAAAATTACACATGGTCTTAATAATTTTTTTATTGTTCTCTCAATCCCCGACGCCCTCGTCTCCTGAAAAAAACACAAATAAAAAACAACCATATCCCTCACCTGTCCACTGTCACAACGTAATCCAGATTGTCCCTCGGCGATCCAGGTCACTTCTACAGCAGTCACATCAATCACCGATGTGACTGCTGTAAAAGACAGCACTGTACACTGACAGGAGTGTAAAATCACTCCTGTTAGTGTACATTGCTTTGCTGCAGGCTGAGGTCAGGTGAGTTTATCAGCTGAAGATCAGCTGATCAGCTCTGATGACCTCATACTGCAACAGTACTGCGTGGGAACATTCGTGAGAATGTTCCTAAACAGCACTAGTGCTGTAAAGTGAGATCCCGGAGCTCTCAGCTGATCTTCAGCTGATGAACTCGCGTGACCTCAGCTGGCAGCAGTGATGTACACTGCTGGGAGCGAGCGTGCTCCTGTCAGTGTACCGCCGGCCTCCGAGATGATCGCGTTGCCGGGGGACATCAGGAGGACGCCGGACAGGTGAGGATAAAAGGATTTTTTTCATTTTAAATAGATTTTTGCTTTTTTTTTTTGTTATCAGCGGGAGCGGCGGTTGGATGATGGGAGAAGTAGTCTTCTTCCCCGGCCCGGGTACCATTCTTTGAGCGTTTTTGCGCTGCAGAAATGCTACAAAGAATGGACATGCTGCAGATTTTAATGCAATGACATGGCGTTAGCAGGCAGACGGATTACCTAGCGTTTTTGGTCCATTTCCACACGGAAAAAACGCAACTATGACGCATCAAAAACGCTCAGTGTGCACTTAACCTTAGGCTATGTTCCCACATGTTGTGTTTTTTTTCAGTCAGAAATCTGCAGCAAAACTAATCTCTGGCAGGAAATCAGCTGTGTCAAATCTGCAGGTTTTGCTGCATTTTTTGATGCATTTTTCTCATTGTCCTTCTGTCTCTATTTATGCATGTACATAAAGTTCTGTGAAAAAAAAGAACCCCATTCTATTTTGCCATCAAAAATACTGAAAAAATTTACCTGCATTTTTTCACCACCCATTACTTCCTATGGTTGAAAAAATGCTAAAAGAAGTGACATGCTCTATTTTCCAAGAACACAACCAAGGCACAAAATACGCAGCCAAAAAAGCACATAAAATGTGGGAACAGAGAATTCTGGTTTCTCATAGACTTTGCTGGTACTGCAAAATGCACCTGAAAATTTGCATAAAAATCTGCAGCAAAATATAGTGAAAAACACAACGTGTGGGAACATAGCCTAACAGTTTCCATATCATATACATAGCCAGCAGCTTTTCTTTTGGCCAAAAGCTGGTCGTTTCTCCATTCTGCCCCCATGTCTCCATTCTGCCCCCATGTCGTCTCTCCATACTGCCCCTGTCTTTCCCATTCTGCCCTTATGTCATCTCCCATTCTGCCCCCATGTCATCTCCCATTCTGTCCCCATGTCATCTCCCATTCAGCCCGCATGTCATCTCCTATTCTGTCCCCATGTCACCTTCCATTTTGTCCCATGTCTCTCCATTCTGCCCCCATGTCGTCTCTCCATTCTGCCCCTGTCTTTCCCATTCTGCCCTTATGTCATCTCCCATTCTGCCCCCATGTCATCTCCCATTCTGTCCCCATGTCACCTTCCATTTTGTCCCATGTCTCTCCATTCTGCCCCCATGTCATCTCTCCATTCTGCCCCTGTCTTTCCCATTCTGCCCTTATGTCATCTCCCATTCTGCCCCCATGTCATCTCCCATTCTGCCCCCATGTCACCTCCCATTTTGTCCCCATGTCTCTCCATTCTGCCCCCATGTCATCTCCCATTCTGCCCCCATGTCATCTCCCATTCTGCCCCCATGTCACTTCCCATTTTGTCCCCATGTCTCTCCATTCTGCCCCCATGTCATCTCCCTTTCTGCCCCATGTCATCTCCCATTCTGTCCCTATGTCATCTCCCATTCTGTCCCTATGTCACCTCCCATTTTGTCCCCATGTCACCTTCCATTTTCTCCCATGTCTCTCCATTCTGCCTCCATGTCGTCTCTCCATTCTGCCCCTGTCTTTCCCATTCTGCCCTTATGTCATCTCCCATTCTGCCCCCATGTCATCTCCCATTCTGTCCCCATGTCACTGTGGCACCCCAGGGGACTGGTTCCCACAGTGATAGCAATATTACGTCTGTGAGCAGGTGGGAGGTTTCCTGGTCAGACATCCTATGCATGCCACACCTCCTGCCCAGTCCTGGGAGGGGAAGAACTTCCCCTATATAAAGCTGGGGCTGAGGCAGGGTTAGTGAGTAGAGTGAGAGAACACAGACAGAGACACAGTCTGGTCTGTAGTGGAGCAGCTATAGGGAAAGAAAGATCAGGAGCTCTGTGGGAGCTGTACTAAAAGAGGTCAGGGTCTGGAAGCTGTAGAGCTCGCCCTGATTGAAGAGTTCTTACCGGACCCGGAGTCCGAGGCTGTGGGGACTAATCCTTACCCAGCAGCAGAAACCGCCCGGCAGGGGATTTCAGGTCCTCTGGCCAAGAAACCCGAAGGCACGGTCACACGCAAGGGACCAGCACCGCGACGTGGAGCAGAAGCTACCAAAAGGCCCCGAGTCACCGGCCATACGGGTGAGCACCACACGGTACACTCAGGGACGTGGGCTACTTTTACCCGCCTCTAGCAAGGTAGCCAGAAGAGTACGATTAGTTGGGGAGGCCTACAACTCCTCCTGGCCAGGGGAGATCCCATCAGCTCACGGACTGACCAGGCCCCGATCGCTAGCCAGTACTCCGGGAGGGTCTACTTTGTCACCAGTAAAGACCCAGAACTACACCGCACCGTCTCTGAGTGGTTCCTGCTACCCCCTTCTAACACGTCGGTTGCCCTGAGGCCATACCCCTCCCGTTGGGGGTTCTACCAGCTATGCTGCACGACCTTACCACCGGCCTCAGCGGTCTGCCCTGCAGCGGCGGCTTCATAGCCGCATTCAACGGGTGGCGTAGTCGAACACCGTACCATCTTCTGCTAAAAACTGCCACTCAGCTTGACTCCCTGGGCACGGACCGGGTCACCGCCACGAGACTACTACCCCTATCAGATCCGGCTCCGGGTAGGCTCCCGCGTGCGCAACACTGCGCGACTCAGGCCCAGGGGCGCGTCAACTTTTGGCGTAGTCGGCAGGATTCCGTGCCCGCAACCACCGGGTACTGCGCGCCTGAAAAAGAGACTTTTAAACTTACCTGTGGTGAAGATTCCCGCCATCCGACGCCATCTTCTACCTTCTTCCCGCCATCCGTGGAGTTTTCCCGCCGTTGGACGCCATCTTCTGCCTTCTTCCCGCCATCCGTGGAGTTTTCCCGCCATTGGGCGCCATCTTGAGGGCGCCGCGCGGGAAGAAGAGGGGCGTGGACTCCGAAAAGCCCGCGAGAACTGAAGCCCCGCCTCACGTCCGGACGTTGCGTAAGGTCCTGGAAGGAGCCCAGCAGACGCCGACGTCACAGGAGCGCGACGGAAGGTCTTCGACCCTGACGATCCACTGCGGAGCCGCGGCCTACGGAAGAGGATCATCGCAAGGTAGGCCACGGTCCACTAGGGGGGAGGAAGATGTCGGATACGGAGGAGAGCTTCACAGCCGCAGCCACCGCCAGCGCCACCGCTGCTGTGGTCATGCCTTTCACTATGCCCTATATCCCGGGGGCAGCCTGGCTACCCCAGTACTCAGGGGAGTCACATACCCTGAATGACTTTAGAGAAAAGCTGGATAGCCTCTTCCAGGTGTACCCCCTCACAGAAGAGCAAAAAGTGAGCATCCTGGTGGCCCAACTAACCGGGGCAGCCCAAAGGGAGGTAAAGTCCTGGCCACCTGGGAGGAGGACTGTCGCAGGGATATTAACCCGGCTGAAGGACACCTTTGATACCCGCACCTCAGCCGAGATTAAGCTTAGATTCTACGGGTGCAAACAGCGAGCACATGAGAGTATAAGAGACTATGCTTTAAACCTACAAGAGGCCCTGAGAGCCATTAAGCAGACCGACCCTGACGGCGTGGGAAACGAGGACAGGCTGTTGACCGAACAATTTATAGAGGGACTATATTGCAATGCCCACCGAACCCAGTTGCGGGCAATGGCCTTACAGGATCCTCATCTGGACTTTGCACAGTTCAAGGACAGAGCCATCCGGGTGCTCCGAGAACCGGCACCGGGTGGCGTTGTGACCCACAGGCGCCCTACTACCGCTTACCACCAGGAGGCGGCGCCCTTGTCGGCAGGGCCTGTGGGAGCTGATGCGCAGGCTTTGAACAATGACCCGGCTCCAGACCTGCACCATCAGGTCCAAGAGCTAGCTAAAAGCGTTGCCGCGCTAACCCGAACTGTGCAGTCGTTACAGGTTTCTGCTCCAGGGAAGATCCAGCTGGCATCCGGACCGGAGGACATCCCGTGGCGTCGACCAAGGAGGACCCCACCGGCCAGAGGAAGACCCAGCGACCGATACAACGAGGACGGACAACCCATCTGCCGCCGCTGCAATCAACCCGGACATATGGCAAGGTACTGTCCTTTAAACTGGCACAACCTGGGGTAGAGGGCCGACCCCTAGGAATAAGATCACCAGGCCCATCGAACTGGCGTGACAAATATGTGGGAGGACGTCCAGTCTTGCCTGTGGTACTGGATGGCATTCCTATGAGTGCCCTACTTGACACCGGGTCACAGGTCACCACCATCCCGTACGTGCTCTTCAAGCAGTACTGGAATGACTCGGATATAACCCGCTACCCTGACGACGACTTGAGTATCATCGCCAGCAATGGTCAACCCGTGCCACAGATCGGATTCAAAGAGATGACCATTAAAGTCGGTAGAGTCGAACTGGCAGCACAGGGACTGATCATTGTAGACATTGACAAGCGCGAGAGTCACCCAAAGATAACGCTAGGAACTAATGTGATTGAAAATTGTCTTGCAGAGGTGATTTTCATTTTACAGCAGGTTGCCAAGAACGCCAGCTCCGGCCAGCAGCGAGTGCTCCAAAAAGAGATCCGGGCACTGATGCGGCGGCAACAGGTGGAACTCTCCGGTGGTGAGATTGGAAGCGTGAGAATGTGTGACCCTTTCCCTATTGCCATGCCCCCAAAAAGTGAAATGATGATTTGGTGCCGGGCAGCTATTGGTCTAAGAGGTAGAGACTACCAAGCAATGGTAGAACCCGTCTACTCAGACAGTAGGCCCACCATTTTGACAGCACGGGGGGTGGTTGAAGTACGCCATGGGAGGGTGCCCGTTCGCATAATAAACATCGGGAAGAGAGAAGTACACCTGCCCCGGTATGCCACGCTAGCTAAATTGTTCACCATAAACCAGAATTCTGTACAGGCCGTGGAACCCTTGCCTCCATCTCAACCAGAGGAAGGTAACGGCTCTAAGAAAACAATAGAGGACTGGTGTCAGCAACTACATTTGGGTACTGACTCCACTCCCTCACACCAGAAACAGGGAGTCTATCGGGTGGTTCAAGAGTACGAGAGAGTGTTTAGTAAACACCCGTTAGACTTCGGGCGAGTAAAGGGGGTAGAACACCACATCCCCACGGGAGACCATCCTCCCATAAAGGAGAGATACCGACCCGTACCCCCTGCACACTACCAACACGCCAAGGGGATGCTTAGAGACATGAAGGAGGCTGGGGTAATCAGGGATAGCTGTAGCCCCTGGGCAGCTCCACTAGTCTTAGTTAAAAAGAAAGACAACACCATGAGAATGTGTGTAGATTACCGGAAAATCAACCGTATCACACACAAAGATGCGTACCCCTTACCAAGGATAGAGGAGTCTTTGGCTGCTTTAAAATCAGCTAACTTCTTCTCCACTTTGGATCTCACTAGCGGGTACTGGCAGGTTCCTGTAGCAGAGGCGGACCGGGAGAAGACCGCATTCACTTCCCCGATGGGACTTAGCGAGTTTACCTGCATGCCGTTTGGACTCTGCAACGCACCAGGAACCTTCCAACGATTGATGGAATGCTGTCTGGGACACCGAAACTTCGAGACGGTCCTGTTATACCTGGACGATGTCATCGTCTACTCCAAGACCTACGAGGACCACCTGAAACACCTGGCAGAAGTGTTCGAAGCCCTGGCAAACTACGGCCTAAAGGTGAAACCCTCCAAGTGTCACCTCCTGAAACCAAAGGTGCAGTACCTGGGACACGTGGTGAGTGCTGACGGAGTGGCTCCCGACCCTGATAAGATCACCACAATTAAGGAATGGCCAAGCCCCTCCAGCGTAAAGGAAGTGCGGCAGTTCCTCGGGTTGGTAGGCTACTACCGAAGATTCATTCCCGGTTTCACCAAAAAGGCAGCTCCTATGCAGGACCTCCTGATAGGCCAGTCCAGGAAGGCCAAGAACCAGAAGCCGCCCTTCAGATGGGAGAAGCTGGAAGAAGAGTCCTTCCGCCAGCTGAAGATGGCCCTCACGGGGGATGAAATCCTGGCGTACCCGGATTACAGCCAGCCCTTTATCCTCTACACCGACGCAAGTAACATCGGGCTAGGAGCCGTACTGTCCCAGATCCAGCAGGGGAAAGAACGAGTAATTGCTTACGCCAGCCGAAAACTGCGACCCACCGAAAGAAACCCTGAGAATTACAGCTCATTCAAGCTAGAGTTCCTGGCAGTGGTGTGGGCAGTCACCGAACGCTTTAAGCACAACCTCGCCTCTTCCCGGTTCACCGTGTACACGGATAACAACCCGTTGACACACCTGGACACAGCAAGACTCGGTGCCCTGGAGCAGAGATGGATGGCCCACCTGTCCAACTTTGAGTTCACAATCAAATACCGGGCAGGACGCTCCAATACCAACGCGGATGCCTTGTCCAGAATGCCAAACCTACCAGACGTGGGGGGAGATCCAGAGGAACTGGAGGAGGTTGAACTTCCCGCGTTCCACCGGCATGGGACTATCCAGTATTCCCACCGTGTAAGGAGTAAGCAATCCGCTACGTTCAACCCCTTACCTCATTACAACTGGGCGGAAACGCAAGACAGTGACCCCGCCGTCCGACTGGTGAAGGAGATGCTGACTCAGCCAGATGCCCGCCTTGACCCAGACGCTCCGGAGGAGGCCAAGCAACTGTGGATTGAGAAGAGTCAACTGTTCCTTTACAAGGGGAAGTTGTGCCGCAGAATGGTTAACTCCCGGACGCATGAACTGATCTGGCAAGTAGTGGTGCCAAGAAGAGACGCGGCTATGGTACTGGAGGCATACCACGACGGAGCTGGGCACTTCGGGTGGAAGAAGCTGGAGTTCCTGCTGCGCGGGCGGTTCCACTGGGTAGGCATGAGGGGAACCATCGAGAGGTGGTGCAGAGACTGTGGACCGTGCCACCTAAGAAGGAAGGACCGTGCCAGCCAGAAGACTCCCTTGCAGCCCATCATCACCCGACAGCCACTGGAACTGGTAGCCCTGGACCATGTGAAACTGGCTCCAAGCAGATCTGACTATGTCTACGCCCTCACAATCGTAGATCATTACTCCCGGTTCCTGGTGGTGGTCCCGGTCAAGGACTTAACGGCTCAAACAGCAGCTAGAGCCTTCCAGCAGCACTTCTGCCGTCCACACGGATACCCGGAGCAGGTGCTGACGGACCAGGGACCTGCCTTTGAAGCGGAAGTCTTCCAGGAGTTCTGTACTCTGTATGGCTGCCGGAAGATAAGAACAACACCCTATCATCCGCAAACCAATGGGCTCTGCGAGAAAATGAACCAGGTGGTGATAGATCTTCTGGAAACATTGCCCCTGGAGGAACGCAGTCTGTGGCCTGAGAAACTGCCTGATCTGGTGGACCTATACAACCACATCCCGGTAGGTTCAACCAACTGTACCCCGGCTTACCTAATGAGAGCAAGACCTGGTAAGCTTCCTGTTGATCTGGAGATGGGAGTCCTGACACCCGAGGACACTTCACCAGAAGCAGACTGGGACACAGAAAGGCAGCAGCAGTACCGGAAAGTACAGGAGAGCGTGGAGCGAAGTCTCTGTCAAGCTAGAGAAAGACAGGAGAAGACTTACAACCAGTATGCTCCCGCTGTTCCCCTGGTACCTGGAGAGCAGGTCTTGAAGAGGAAGAGACGCCTCCACAAGTTGGACGACCAGTGGGAGAAGGACCCGTACACCGTACTGCCCTCAAGCCATGAGAACCCGAAAGTCTGCATAATCAGTAAGGATGGAGGAGAAACCACAGCCATTGTCTCCCGAGATCACCTGAAGAAGTGTCCCGAACAGCTACGAAGCCCTGAAGAAGAACAAGAAGACCCTCGACCCGCAGAGGAAAGGGAAGATATGGTTAGTACTGTGCTCGGAGACTTCCCTCGGTCTTGGACTCAAGTCAATGGCGCAGTTGTGGTACCCGTCCTCACCTTCCTCCAACCAGCATCTCAAGTACCTACGGAGAAACAGGTAGAGCTGGAAGAGCAGCCGGTCCAGGAGGCAGAAGACCCCACACAAGCAGACCAGGAGGATCAACCCTCTGCTTATAGTGAGCCTGCCGTACCCCTAGTGAGCCAAAGAGCCCGTAGACAGCTGCCCAGTTTACCTTTGACAGCTCCTACACCTGGTAGCTCAGGACCAGTCAGTCAGCTCCGTAGGTCCACTAGAGCCACTAGAGGCCAGTTACCCGTACGTTGGAGGATCTAAGTGTTTAGACTGTTTATTTGTATTTACCTGTTTATTGTTGCCTGTAAATAATTGTGTATTTTTAGTTATTTTATAGGTGTCGTTTAAGGATTATCCGGAATCCTTTGTACATATGTTGGAGCGTAACCAGGAGTGGACTAAAGACTGTTAAGGACTCGGGGTAGGACAGACCCCTATCTGGTTACGGCTCCCTGTCTCTTGGTGAAATGAACACCCTTGTTTTCTTCAAACACTGCACCCGGTTGCGGACACGCCGTGACCATCCTAATGTGTTTTTCTTTATTGTACTGTTTCTGTTTTTACTTGTTATGTTTTACAAAAATATGTTTAGTCCCGGAGTACTAAATTTCACTAGGGGGGAATGTAGCACCCCAGGGGTCTGGTTCCCACAGTGATAGCAATATTACGTCTGTGAGCAGGTGGGAGGTTTCCTGGTCAGACATCCTATGCATGCCACACCTCCTGCCCAGTCCTGGGAGGGGAAGAACTTCCCCTATATAAAGCTGGGGCTGAGGCAGGGTTAGTGAGTAGAGTGAGAGAACACAGACAGAGACACAGTCTGGTCTTTAGTGGAGCAGCTATAGGGAAAGAAAGATCAGGAGCTCTGTGGGAGCTGTACTAAAAGAGGTCAGGGTCTGGAAGCTGTAGAGCTCGCCCTGATTGAAGAGTTCTTACCGGACCCGGAGTCCGAGGCTGTGGGGACTAATCCTTACCCAGCAGCAGAAACCGCCCGGCAGGGGATTTCAGGTCCTCTGGCCAAGAAACCCGAAGGCACGGTCACACGCAAGGGACCAGCACCGCGACGTGGAGCGGAAGCTACCAAAAGGCCCCGAGTCACCGGCCATACGGGTGAGCACCACACGGTACACTCAGGGACGTGGGCTACTTTTACCCGCCTCTAGCAAGGTAGCCAGAAGAGTACGATTAGTTGGGGAGGCCTACAACTCCGCCTGGCCAGGGGAGATCCCATCAGCTCACGGACTGACCAGGCCCCGATCGCTAGCCAGTACTCCGGGAGGGTCTACTTTGTCACCAGTAAAGACCCAGAACTACACCGCACCGTCTCTGAGTGGTTCCTGCTACACCCTTCTAACACGTCGGTTGCCCTGAGGCCATACCCCTCCCGTTGGGGGTTCTACCAGCTATGCTGCACGACCTTACCACCGGCCTCAGCGGTCTGCCCTGCAGCGGCGGCTTCATAGCCGCATTCAACGGGTGGCGTAGTCGAACACCGTACCATCTTCTGCTAAAAACTGCCACTCAGCTTGACTCCCTGGGCACGGACCGGGTCACCGCCACGAGACTACTACCCCTATCAGATCCGGCTCCGGGTAGGCTCCCGCGTGCGCAACGCTGCGCGACTCAGGCCCAGGGGCGCGTCAACTTTTGGCGTAGTCGGCAGGATTCCGTTCCCGCAACCACCGGGTACTGCGCGCCTGAAAAAGAGACTTTTAAACTTACCTGTGGTGAAGATTCCCGCCATCCGACGCCATCTTCTACCTTCTTCCCGCCATCCGTGGAGTCTTCCCGCCGTTGGACGCCATCTTCTGCCTTCTTCCCGCCATCCGTGGAGTTTTCCCGCCATTGGGCGCCATCTTGAGGGCGCCTCGCGGGAAGAAGAGGGGCGTGGACTCCGAAAAACCCGCGAGAACTGAAGCCCCGCCTCACGTCCGGACGTTGCGTAAGGTCCTGGAAGGAGCCCAGCAGACACCGACGTCACAGGAGCGCGACGGAAGGTCCTCGACCCTGATGATCCACTGCGGAGCCGCGGCCTACGGAAGAGGATCATCGCAAGGTAGGCCACGGTCCACTAGGGGGGAGGAAGATGTCGGATACGGAGGAGAGCTTCACTGCCGCAGCCACCGCCAGCGCCACCGCTGCTGCGGTCATGCCTTTCACTATGCCCTATATCCCGGGGGCAGCCTGGCTACCCCAGTACTCAGGGGAGTCACATACCCTGAATGACTTTAGAGAAAAGCTGGATAGCCTCTTCCAGGTGTACCCCCTCACAGAAGAGCAAAAAGTGAGCATCCTGGTGGCCCAACTAACCGGGGCAGCCCAAAGGGAGGTAAAGTCCTGGCCACCTGGGAGGAGGACTGTCGCAGGGATATTAACCCGGCTGAAGGACACCTTTGATACCCGCACCTCAGCCGAGATTAAGCTTAGATTCTACGGGTGCAAATAGCGAGCACATGAGAGTATAAGAGACTATGCATTAAACCTACAAGAGGCCCTGAGAGCCATTAAGCAGACCGACCCTGACGGCGTGGGAAACGAGGACAGGCTGTTGACCGAACAATTTATAGAGGGACTATATTGCAATGCCCACCGAACCCAGTTGCGGGCAATGGCCTTACAGGATCCTCATCTGGACTTTGCACAGTTCAAGGACAGAGCCATCCGGGTGCTCCGAGAACCGGCACCGGGTGGCGTTGTGACCCACAGGCGCCCTACTACCGCTTACCACCAGGAGGCGGCGCCCTTGTCGGCAGGGCCTGTGGGAGCTGATGCGCAGGCTTTGAACAATGACCCGGCTCCAGACCTGCACCATCAGGTCCAAGAGCTAGCTAAAAGCGTTGCCGCGCTAACCCGAACTGTGCAGTCGTTACAGGTTTCTGCTCCAGGGAAGATCCAGCTGGCATCCGGACCGGAGGACATCCCGTGGCGTCGACCAAGGAGGACCCCACCGGCCAGAGGAAGACCCAGCGACCGATACAACGAGGACGGACAACCCATCTGCCGCCGCTGCAATCAACCCGGACATATGGCAAGGTACTGTCCTTTAAACTGGCACAACCTGGGGTAGAGGGCCGACCCCTAGGAATAAGATCACCAGGCCCATCGAACTGGCGTGACAAATATGTGGGAGGACGTCCAGTCTTGCCTGTGGTACTGGATGGCATTCCTATGAGTGCCCTACTTGACACCGGGTCACAGGTCACCACCATCCCGTACGTGCTCTTCAAGCAGTACTGGAATGACTCGGATATAACCCGCTACCCTGACGACGACTTGAGTATCATCGCCAGCAATGGTCAACCCGTGCCACAGATCGGATTCAAAGAGATGACCATTAAAGTCGGTAGAGTCGAACTGGCAGCACAGGGACTGATCATTGTAGACATTGACAAGCGCGAGAGTCACCCAAAGATAACGCTAGGAACTAATGTGATTGAAAATTGTCTTGCAGAGGTGATTTTCATTTTACAGCAGGTTGCCAAGAACGCCAGCTCCGGCCAGCAGCGAGGGCTCCAAAAAGAGATCCGGGCACTGATGCGGCGGCAACAGGTGGAACTCTCCGGTGGTGAGATTGGAAGCGTGAGAATGTGTGACCCTTTCCCTATTGCCATGCCCCCAAAAAGTGAAATGATGATTTGGTGCCGGGCAGCTATTGGTCTAAGAGGTAGAGACTACCAAGCAATGGTAGAACCCGTCTACTCAGACAGTAGGCCCACCATTTTGACAGCACGGGGGGGGGTGGTTGATGTACGCCATGGGAGGGTGCCCGTTCGCATAATAAACATCGGGAAGAGAGAAGTACACCTGCCCCGGTATGCCACGCTAGCTAAATTGTTCACCATAAACCAGAATTCTGTACAGGCCGTGGAACCCTTGCCTCCATCTCAACCAGAGGAAGGTAACGGCTCTAAGAAAACAATAGAGGACTGGTGTCAGCAACTACATTTGGGTACTGACTCCACTCCCTCACACCAGAAACAGGGAGTCTATCGGGTGGTTCAAGAGTACGAGAGAGTGTTTAGTAAACACCCGTTAGACTTCGGGCGAGTAAAGGGGGTAGAACACCACATCCCCACGGGAGACCATCCTCCCATAAAGGAGAGATACCGACCCGTACCCCCTGCACACTACCAACACGCCAAGGGGATGCTTAGAGACATGAAGGAGGCTGGGGTAATCAGGGATAGCTGTAGCCCCTGGGCAGCTCCACTAGTCTTAGTTAAAAAGAAAGACAACACCATGAGAATGTGTGTAGGTTACCGGAAAATCAACCGTATCACACACAAAGATGCGTACCCCTTACCAAGGATAGAGGAGTCTTTGGCTGCTTTAAAATCTGCTAACTTCTTCTCCACTTTGGATCTCACTAGCGGGTACTGGCAGGTTCCTGTAGCAGAGGCGGACCGGGAGAAGACCGCATTCACCACCCCGATGGGACTTAGCGAGTTTACCTGCATGCCGTTTGGACTCTGCAACGCACCAGGAACCTTCCAACGATTGATGGAATGCTGTCTGGGACACCGAAACTTCGAGACGGTCCTGTTATACCTGGACGATGTCATCGTCTACTCCAATACCTACGAGGACCACCTGAAACACCTGGCAGAAGTGTTCGAAGCCCTGGCAAACTACGGCCTAAAGGTGAAACCCTCCAAGTGTCACCTCCTGAAACCAAAGGTGCAGTACCTGGGACACGTGGTGAGTGCTGACGGAGTGGCTCCCGACCCTGATAAGATCACCGCAATTAAGGAATGGCCAAGCCCCTCCAGCGTAAAGGAAGTGCGGCAGTTCCTCGGGTTGGTAGGCTGCTACCGAAGATTCATTCCCGGTTTCACCAAAAAGGCAGCTCCTATGCAGGACCTCCTGATAGGCCAGTCCAGGAAGGCCAAGAACCAGAAGCCGCCCTTCAGATGGGAGAAGCTGGAAGAAGAGTCCTTCCGCCAGCTGAAGATGGCCCTCACGGGGGATGAAATCCTGGCGTACCCGGATTACAGCCAGCCCTTTATCCTCTACACCGACGCAAGTAACATCGGGCTAGGAGCCGTACTGTCCCAGATCCAGCAGGGGAAAGAACGAGTAATTGCTTACGCCAGCCGAAAACTGCGACCCACCGAAAGAAACCCTGAGAATTACAGCTCATTCAAGCTAGAGTTCCTGGCAGTGGTGTGGGCAGTCACCGAACGCTTTAAGCACAACCTCGCCTCTTCCCGGTTCACCGTGTACACGGATAACAACCCGTTGACACACCTGGACACAGCAAGACTCGGTGCCCTGGAGCAGAGATGGATGGCCCGCCTGTCCAACTTTGAGTTCACAATCAAATACCGGGCAGGACGCTCCAATACCAACGCGGATGCCTTGTCCAGAATGCCAAACCTACCGGACGTGGGGGAAGATCCAGAGGAACTGGAGGAGGTTGAACTTCCCGCGTTCCACCGGCATGGGACTATCCAGTATTCCCACCGTGTAAGGAGTAAGCAATCCGCTACGTTCAACCCCTTACCTCATTACAACTGGGCGGAAACGCAAGACAGTGACCCCGCCGTCCGACTGGTGAAGGAGATGCTGACTCAGCCAGATGCCCGCCTTGACCCAGACGCTCCGGAGGAGGCCAAGCAACTGTGGATTGAGAAGAGTCGACTGTTCCTTTACAAGGGGAAGTTGTGCCGCAGAATGGTTAACTCCCGGACGCATGAACTGATCTGGCAAGTAGTGGTGCCAAGAAGAGACGCGGCTATGGTACTGGAGGCATACCACGACGGAGCTGGGCACTTCGGGTGGAAGAAGCTGGAGTTCCTGCTGCGCGGGCGGTTCCACTGGGTAGGCATGAGGGGAACCATCGAGAGGTGGTGCAGAGACTGTGGACCGTGCCACCTAAGAAGGAAGGACCGTGCCAGCCAGAAGACTCCCTTGCAGCCCATCATCACCCGACAGCCACTGGAACTGGTAGCCCTGGACCATGTGAAACTGGCTCCAAGCAGATCTGACTATGTCTACGCCCTCACAATCGTAGATCATTACTCCCGGTTCCTGGTGGTGGTCCCGGTCAAGGACTTAACGGCTCAAACAGCAGCTAGAGCCTTCCAGCAGCACTTCTGCCGTCCACACGGATACCCGGAGCAGGTGCTGACGGACCAGGGACCTGCCTTTGAAGCGGAAGTCTTCCAGGAGTTCTGTACTCTGTATGGCTGCCGGAAGATAAGAACAACACCCTATCATCCGCAAACCAATGGGCTCTGCGAGAAAATGAACCAGGTGGTGATAGATCTTCTGAAAACATTGCCCCTGGAGGAACGCAGTCTGTGGCCTGAGAAACTGCCTGATCTGGTGGACCTATACAACCACATCCCGGTAGGTTCAACCAACTGTACCCCGGCTTACCTAATGAGAGCAAGACCTGGTAAGCTTCCTGTTGATCTGGAGATGGGAGTCCTGACACCCGAGGACACTTCACCAGAAGCAGACTGGGACACAGAAAGGCAGCAGCAGTACCGGAAAGTACAGGAGAGCGTGGAGCGAAGTCTCTGTCAAGCTAGAGAAAGACAGGAGAAGACTTACAACCAGTATGCTCCCGCTGTTCCCCTGGTACCTGGAGAGCAGGTCTTGAAGAGGAAGAGACGCCTCCACAAGTTGGACGACCAGTGGGAGAAGGACCCGTACACCGTACTGCCCTCAAGCCATGAGAACCCGAAAGTCTGCATAATCAGTAAGGATGGAGGAGAAACCACAGCCATTGTCTCCCGAGATCACCTGAAGAAGTGTCCCGAACAGCTACGAAGCCCTGAAGAAGAACAAGAAGACCCTCGACCCGCAGAGGAAAGGGAAGATATGGTTAGTACTGTGCTCGGAGACTTCCCTCGGTCTTGGACTCAAGTCAATGGCGCAGTTGTGTTACCCGTCCTCACCTTCCTCCAACCAGCATCTCAAGTACCTACGGAGAAACAGGTAGAGCTGGAAGAGCAGCCGGTCCAGGAGGCAGAAGACCCCACACAAGCAGACCAGGAGGATCAACCCTCTGCTTATAGTGAGCCTGCCGTACCCCTAGTGAGCCAAAGAGCCCGTAGACAGCTGCCCAGTTTACCTTTGACAGCTCCTACACCTGGTAGCTCAGGACCAGTCAGTCAGCTCCGTAGGTCCACTAGAGCCACTAGAGGCCAGTTACCCGTACGTTGGAGGATCTAAGTGTTTAGACTGTTTATTTGTATTTACCTGTTTATTGTTGCCTGTAAATAATTGTGTATTTTTAGTTATTTTATAGGTGTCATTTAAGGATTATCCGGAATCCTTTGTACAATATGTTGGAGCGTAACCAGGAGTGGACTAAAGACTGTTAAGGACTCGGGGTAGGACAGACCCCTATCTGGTTACGGCTCCCTGTCTCTTGGTGAAATGGACACCCTTGTTTTCTTCAAAAACTGCACCCGGTTGCGGACACGCCGTGACCATCCTAATGTGTTTTTCTTTATTGTACTGTTTCTGTTTTTACTTGTTATGTTTTACAAAAATATGTTTAGTCCCGGAGTACTAAATTTCACTAGGGGGGAATGTAGCACCCCAGGGGTCTGGTTCCCACAGTGATAGCAATATTACGTCTGTGAGCAGGTGGGAGGTTTCCTGGTCAGACATCCTATGCATGCCACACCTCCTGCCCAGTCCTGGGAGGGGAAGAACTTCCCCTATATAAAGCTGGGGCTGAGGCAGGGTTAGTGAGTAGAGTGAGAGAACACAGACAGAGACACAGTCTGGTCTGTAGTGGAGCAGCTATAGGGAAAGAAAGATCAGGAGCTCTGTGGGAGCTGTACTAAAAGAGGTCAGGGGCTGGAAGCTGTAGAGCTCGCCCTGATTGAAGAGTTCTTACCGGACCCGGAGTCCGAGGCTGTGGGGACTAATCCTTACCCAGCAGCAGAAACCGCCCGGCAGGGGATTTCAGGTCCTCTGGCCAAGAAACCCGAAGGCACGGTCACACGCAAGGGACCAGCACCGCGACGTGGAGCAGAAGCTACCAAAAGGCCCCGAGTCACCGGCCATACGGGTGAGCACCACACGGTACACTCAGGGACGTGGGCTACTTTTACCCGCCTCTAGCAAGGTAGCCAGAAGAGTACGATTAGTTGGGGAGGCCTACAACTCCGCCTGGCCAGGGGAGATCCCATCAGCTCACGGACTGACCAGGCCCCGATCGCTAGCCAGTACTCCGGGAGGGTCTACTTTGTCACCAGTAAAGACCCAGAACTACACCGCACCGTCTCTGAGTGGTTCCTGCTACCCCCTTCTAACACGTCGGTTGCCCTGAGGCCATACCCCTCCCGTTGGGGGTTCTACCAGCTACGCTGCACGACCTTACCACCGGCCTCAGCGGTCTGCCCTGCAGCGGCGGCTTCATAGCCGCATTCAACGGGTGGCGTAGTCGAACACCGTACCATCTTCTGCTAAAAACTGCCACTCAGCTTGACTCCCTGGGCACGGACCGGGTCACAGCCACGAGACTACTACCCATATCAGATCCGGCTCCAGGTAGGCACCCGCGTGCGCAACGCTGCGCGACTCAGGCCCAGGGGCGCGTCATCACCTTCCATTTTGTCCCATGTCTCTCCATTCTGCCCCCATGTCGTCTCTCCATTCTGCCCCTGTCTTTCCCATTCTGCCCTTATGTCATCTCCCATTCTGCCCCCATGTCATCTCCCATTCTGCCCCCATGTCATCTCCCATTCTGCCCCCATGTCACCTCCCATTCTGTCCCTATGTCACCTCCCATTTTGTCCCTATGTCTCTCCATTCTGCTCCCATGTCGTCTTTCCCATTCTGCCCTTATGTCATCTCCCATTCTGCCCCCATGTCATCTCCCATTCTGTCCCTATGTCACCTCCCATTTTGTCCCTATGTCTCTCCATTCTGCCCCATGTCATCTCCCATTCTGCCCCATGTCATCTCCCATTCTGTCCCTATGTCACCTCCCATTTTGTCCCTATGTCTCTCCATTCTGCTCCCATGTCGTCTTTCCCATTCTGCCCTTATGTCATCTCCCATTCTGCCCCCATGTCATCTCCCATTCTGCCCCCATGTCATCTCCCATTCTGCCCCCATGTCACCTCCCATTTTGTCCCCATGTCACTCCATTCTGCCCCCATGTCATCTCCCATTCCGCCCTCATAGTGCGACTTTACAAAAAAGTTTCTCCTTACCTGGCTGCCGTTCCAGCGGCGACTCTCCTTCGTCTATCTGAGGCGCAGACGCCAGCCAGTCACAGGCCAGCAGTGATGTTATACGCTGGCGATGTGCGCGCTGACGTCAGCTGCCGGCCTGTGATGCCAGCGTCATTATCATGTACCCCAAATGTCAGCATCATTATTCTGTGCTCAGAGTGCCAGCATCATCCAGTATCTTGAGTGCCAGTGTCATTATCCTGTGCCCAGAGTGCCAGTGTCATTATCCTGTGCCCAGAGTGCCAGCATCATTATCCTGTACCCAGAGTGCCAGCGTCATTATCCTGCACCCAGAGTGCCAGCGTCATTATCCTGCGTCCAGAGTGCCAGCATCATTATCCTGCGTCCAGAGTGCCAGCGTTATTATCCTGTACCCAGAGTGCCAGCGTCATTATCCTGTACCCCAAATGCCAGCGTCATTATCCTGTGCCCAGAGTGCCAGCGTCATCCAGTATCTTGAGTGCCAGCGTCATTATCCTGTGCCCTGAGTGCCAGCATCATTATCCTGTGCCCAGAGTGCCAGCGTCATTATCCTGTGCCCAGAGTGCCAGCGTCATTATCCTGTACCCAGAGTGCCAGCGTCATTATCCTGTACCCCAAATGCCAGCGTCATTATCCTGTGCCCAGAGTGGCAGCGTCATTATCCTGTGCCCATAGTGCCAGCAACATTATCCTGCGTCTAGAGTGCCAGCATCATTATCTTGTACCCCTAGTGTCAGTGTCATCCTGTACCAAGAGTGCCAACGTCATTATTCTAGGCTATATGTGATTACACTACAGGGGGGCTCTATATGTGATTACATTACGGGGGGGGGGGGGGGGGCTCTATATGTGATTACACTACAGGGGGGCATATATATGTGATGTGGGTCTTGCTACAGGATAATGACCCAAAACACACAGCTAAAACACCCAAGAATGGCTAAGAGCAAAACACTGGACAATTCTGAAGTGGCCTTCTATGAGCCCTGACCTAAATCCTATTGAGCATCTTTGGAAAGAGCTGAAACATGCCGTCTGGAAAAGGCTACCTTCACACACGAGACAACTGGAGCAGTTTGCTCATTACAGGAATCGTTTGATTGCAGTGATTGCCTTAAAAGGTTGTTCAACAAAATATTAGGTTAAGAGTACCATCATTTCTGTCCAGGCCTATTTCATGAGTTTAATTTTTTTTAAATTCTGTGGCAGCAGGGTTTAAAAGCAATGTCTGACTTTCATTTGTCCATGTTCATAGATTTTTAATTTATTTTTACTTTTGTCAGATTCAAGTTATTTCTGTGACCATTGTGGGTTTTTCTTTCATTAAACGAGGGGTACCAACAATTTTGACCAGGTGTGTATGTGATTACATTATGGGGGGCTCTATATGTGATTACATTATGGCGGCTCTATACAGTATGTGATTACATTATGGGGGCTCTATATGTGATTACATTACAGGGGGCTCTATATGTGATTACATTACGAGGGGATCTCTATGTGATTACATTACAGCACGGTTGGTGGTTAGCACTGCAGCCTTAACGCGCTGGGGTCTTGGGTTCCAATCCCACCAAGGACAACATCTGCAAGGAGTTTGAATGTTCTCCCCGTGTTTGTGTGGGTTTCCCCCCAGTTGTCCGGCTTTCTCCCACACTCCAAAGACACATTAATAGGAAATTTAGATTGTGAGCCCCAATGGGGACAGTGCTCATAATGTCTGTAAAGCGTGAGTAAAATAAATAAATGATAAATAAATTACAGGGGGC